>NW_027185436.1:17960023-19175023 GCF_022577435.1 Embiotoca jacksoni
TGACTGGTGTTCTCCCATTTGAGCATACAGTATCGTGATTTACAGCACCTTGTTAAAGTGAATAGGTGGGAGATCTGTGGGTAAAATTGCAAAGTGAGCATAGCAGCAACTGTGTGCCTTTGTAGCACCTCAGGACCAATTATCTGCTCCTCTCTTCCTCCTCTCTAAGCAAAAGGCCCCATTAAAGGTCCATAAAGATACAAACTAGAGACCAATTAGGTGTCCCTTAACTAATAACAGGTAGACCAAGTGACAACACAGGCGTCCAATCTACTTCTCCCATTCACAGCAGCATGTGTCACAGCAGTAAGTTGTGCCTAACGAAGCCCCAAGGCCCAGTCTGCAGTGAACAAACCTGTCGGCAGACTGACTGACACAATATAAAGTTTCTGCACATTTATAGGTAATCAAAGAACACTTTCTCTTTAGAATTTTATCCAAAAGAAACACTGGTATCGTTTCCTCCTGACATGCTTGAAGTATTCCTTAGATGCAGCACATAAAATTGATCACATTCCTAAAGCTTGCTGAGTGAGTGAGGTTTTTTTTTTTAGCACTCCTGACTTTACTGAGAGAGCTTGGCTCCAGCTCATACCCATGCCTAAAAGGGATGCCAAAAAGTGGCACCAGCATCCCCAATCTCCCACCCCCACCCATCCGCTCCTCCCAAACCTCCCAAGCACCCTCCTCTGGATTGGGCATCCGGAGAGGGAAAGGCCAGGTCGACTACGCAGCGATGAAAGAACCGTGAGACACAAGTCCACCGACCAAAGCAGAGGGGAGGAGAGAGGAGAGAGACGAATGGCAGCGATGGAGAGGAGGAGGAGATAGAAGGGGGAACGGACTTCAAAAACAACAACAACAACGGCAAGAAAACAAACAACAGGGAAAAAAACAAGTGAGAGAAAAGAGAGAAGAGCAGAAGAAGCTCAGAGGCACCCAAGGTCCTCGAACTAATTAAGATGATTTGCATTTATTTATGAGGTTTAATGAGCAGCTTTTCAATAGTTTGTTTTCCCTTAATATGAATATTTCCTTTTCATTATGTTACATAGATGGAAAATCTCATTCTTTCCAATAATCACATCCTAGCTTTTCTGTTTCTGCAGATACTGTTGCTGTTAATGTGTGTTTGTTTGCTGCAGCAGCTGAACTTCCAAGAGTTTACATGTTATTTATTTATTTCTTTGTTTGCTTGTTTTAAAAAAAAATTAATCAAGTTTTACAAAGCCAACAGATCTTCTGATGTATCATTGTAACAGCTGGGTACCGATAGCACCAAACTCACTGCTTTTCCTTGGTATCATCTAGTATCAAAGAATGTCTTTTCATTTGGTACTAAATTTTGATACCTCGGATAAATCCCCACTAACATGTTTTTGTTTTAAAATGCCCAACTTTTGCTATGTTTACGCACAGAAGTAAATCTGAACAGCAACAGTGAGCCACTAAAGGGTTTCCAGACATCCAGCCCTTGTAATAGTAACACAAACGGCCTGTAGGGGGATTTTCTTTTTTACTCAACATAATAAAGGTAATAAAGTTTCCACGTTGTGTACATTTAGATTTCTATTTCTTTTTAGGTTATAAAGCAAGTTGATATAAAACCCTACTGCCAGAGTTTTAATTTGTACTAAGAGAAACAACCACATTACACCAATTCCTACTGACACTTTCCTGTGAATTGTATCAACATGTATCAAATTGACTACCACAGAATTTTGTAGAAATGGTTCTCAGAGGAGGAAGTGTACCGATTCTGGTGATCCCCTAACTTTTCCTCTATTGTACACCACAAGGTCGATATTTTGTGTCAACAACTGATGGCTGGATTGCCATGAAAATTGGTACATACAAGTGTGCCCTGACAAGAATCATGTATCTTCCCTAAACCCTGAGCTGTGCACTTTTATTTTTTGCCTTCACATGTAGGACACCAGGTCCAGAAATCTGTTTGACTCTTCATGTCAGCACAGGACAGATTGATTGTTTCCAGCAACATTATAATCACCAAAAAAACAGGAGACAAAATCAATGAGTAATTCCCGGCAGATGTTAATCAGAATCCTGTTTACCTCCTGCTGTATAAAGGCACAATTTTCTGATCTGCATTAACAAAGCCCATATTATCTAGTCATAATGACCTGTGCGCCGGATTTCACTGGAAAGCCCTGTGGCAGCGCTGAGGAATATGCATCAATGAATGAGAGCCTGAATCCAAAGCAACACTATTGAATGTTTATTCTGCTCTGTGTGTGTGTGTGTGTGTGTGTGTGTGTGTGTGTGTGTGTGTGTGTGTGTGTGTGTGTGTGTGTTAGCCTGGCCAACAGTCTCGATGGCCATATGGCTGACTGTAATTATACATAATGTACTTGTCTGTCAGGTTGGAGTTCGTTTGGAGACTATATGTTGATGATTGTTTGCTGATTCTGCGCATCTCAAACTGTCAGTGTGTATATGTGTGTTTTCTGCTATGCGTATACAATGTGTACGTGCGAGCCAGATATAATATATAGCCAGATGGAGATTACAATGCTCAGAGTTACAGAAGCGTATATTAAATCTGCTGTGTGGTGGTTTACTTGCTTTGAATTTCTGATATATTCTCTGGATGGGTTGTTTAAATCCACAAATATAATTACCTTTACTTTCTTGTTGTCAATAATGGTTTAAAACCAGAAGCCGAATTAAGGTTTTACATTACAATCGGTTCATAATTGTATAAGTGCTGCCTCATGTTATATGTCAGAGCTGTGTGTGTCTGTGCGTGTGTGTGTGTTTTACGGAAGGGTTGGAGAAGCTTCACTTGAAAGTTATTACCTGCAAAATGTCATAGAAGTTCTGCATTTCCAACATCAGTACAAATCTCAAGGAAATCCAGTCCAATTTGCCAGAATGCAAAAGTCTGAAACTGAGACGACAAACTTGTCTGAATGGATGAATGCTGCCTTTACTGGATTCTTAGCGACGTTCTCCCTTCCTCAGAGCTCCACTGTAAGCTCATGAATAAAATGTTGCAAGTAGATATGATGGCCAAAATTATGAAAATATAATTCAGGTTATTAAGTAAACAAATATATTTTCCCCTTAAAAACACACAGGACTGTTTATCATCTCCCAACTCATTTATTCGTGTTTTGTGTGTTTGCTGTGTGTGTGTGTGTATGTGTATACTTTACGTGCTTTAAAAGCAAAACATTTTATGCACTAAAGTATCATATGATCAGACAGGCTGTAAACAAGCCAACAATTATCCAGATCATCTACACTGCCTCATTTAAAGGTAGGGCAATATGTCAATATCATATTGATATTGTTGTATGAAACTAGATCATATTTTGGATGTCATAATATTGTGATATGGGATAAGTGTTGTCTCTTCTGCGTTACAATAAAGTGTTGTAATTTTCTGAATTTACAAGACCGTTCTAGCTGCTCTATTGTTTGTTTTAACCTACTTAGTCATTCTATCGACATTACTAATGATTATTTATCAAAAATCTCTCTGTGCATATTCTATAAAAGCTCCGATACTCATCCCTACAATATTGTCGCCATATCGATGGAGGTACTTGGTCAAAAATATTGTGATATTTGATTTTATCCATATTGCCTGGCCTAATCTGAAGGTAAACCAAAGATATCTGTAAAGGATGGATATCTATAACACACAGTTTAGGTGTTAAGTCTGGCTTTATTTAAAACTTGCAGAATCGTCTGACTGCTTGTGTTTCATGCCCCACTGGAGTTTATTGTGCCTGTCTGTCATCATGTAACTGTTTGAATTGAATTAAAAAAATATATCATTAAATCATAAATTATCGCCATCACAAATGATCCTTCTTGTTAACTGTCATGAGACAACACGTGGACTGTCAGTGCCGTTATTTCAAAGGTTGACAGCAGTAATCAGGTCTGTCTCAGTGTGTTTTTTATAATTAGTGCTGACACTTCATACTGTATGTCAGCAGCCCACATCATCCAGGATTTACCTGGGCTGGACAGCAGCTACCTGACACGGGAGGAAAGATACGGTGGACAAATAGAAAGGGGCAGGAGGGTGATGAGGGTGAGAGGACAGCCGAGAAGACAACAGGGTGGTGGAAATTAATTTGACAACCACTCCTGCCTCCTAAACACACCCACCATCCCACCTCAGACCCCTGCTCTCACACTCACACAGCTCCCCTGTGTGTTTTATCAACACATTAGGGTGCACAAGCATGTATGAGTGTCTCTGTGTTATGTATGAGTGCATATATTTCATAAGAGTCTGTGTGTGTTCATAATTTGTGTCTGGCTTTGATGTGATTTATTCTGTAGCCTCTTCTCTCTTTGTGTGAGTGTGTGTGTTCGTGTATGTGTGTGTGAGGGTGATGAGTTGTGACAGGTGTTGTGGCCGCTAGTGTTGTAGGGGAAGGCGGAGGAGGAAGAGGAGGAGGAAGAGGGGAGGGAGTAAACGAGAGCAACACAGATGATTATTTAATTACTGTCTAATACTGTGTACCCCGCTCCTCCTCCTCCTCTCTCCCTCTCTCTTCCCCTTCTCTTTCTCTCCCCTTGCCCCCCTCCCTGTACACACACACACACACACACACACACACACACACACACACACACACACACACACACACAACTCTACCTCACTCCCCTTTTCATCCTTTCTTTAATAATGAACAATCCGGGCCTTTCTACAAATCCACCAGGGCTTACTGTACCCCCCAGACACTGTGTATGTGTGTGTGTGTGTGTGTGTGTGTGTGTGTGTGTGTGTGTGTGTGTGTGTGTGTGTGTATGTGTGTGGTTGTAAGAAGGGGGGTAGTTGGCTTCTCCCTTTGGAGGATACCCTCCCTCCCTCCACCCCTACACACAAACACTAACACACCACAAACACACAGCACACAACACACACATGCACACACAAATTTCCAGACTAATCAGCGCACTCATTCATTCTGTCTTACTCTGTCTTGTATTCATGTTTGTTTAGGGCATCAACACATTTTTGCCGATTCATTCATCTGTAAAATAATTAATTTTCATGTACAGTATAGATGTGCACATACTGTAAATCTGCAGGTCTACACTAATGCACTTTTGTTTGTGTCTCACTTCTACAAGCTACAGACTGTATGTGTGTGTGTGTGTGTGTGTGTGTGTGTGTGTGTGTGCTTTCCATCCTCAGGTAACTGTCACTGTGTAATGATGGTGTGTATTGCATCACTCCAACCCAATTATGTCGCTCACCCTGCCTGTGTAGGCACAGGAGTACAAAAGTGTGGTGAGTGTGGGACGTGGCACCGGGTCCTGCAGTCTCCACAGTAACCATAGAGATGTGATCAGTCTCAGACTGTGCAGTGAAAGACAGTGGGTCACTGAATAGTGTCAACTTTCAGCACCATCTATATACTGTACTGCAATATGAAAAATACATAAAAATGGACATGTTTTGAATTTTTTTTTTTAAACTTCTAGTATTTTTCAAATGTTGAAAAACAGAAGCCTTCGAACATACATCACAGTAGGGAAGTCACAAGAACAGATACTTCGGTACCAGGTCGATACCAAAATTCTGAAAGCATGAAGGAGCTTGTTGTTTTCGGAACCTCAGTTACTGTAGATGGAATTGATACAGGAGACACTGGGCAATAACAACAATGTGCATCTGCCACTGCATCAGGGGGTGCCCACACTTTTTTGGATCGTGAGCTACTTCTAAAATGGCCAGCTCAATGTGATCTACCAAAAGAAAAATCAAATTCAATAGCTAAAAATGCATATAAATGTACCTTGCATTACGGTAGGCATGGCGACCAACCGGTCGATTTGTGTATTGCGGCACACTTTGTGTGCAACAGTTTTCTTTGAGCGATATCTAATAACTTAATTATTTTTAATTGTATTTTACAGCATAAGGAGGATGTTGGGCAGGAGACACGGGTGCAAAGTAGACAAAACACACACTGAAGCTTTTCAGAGGCACAGGAAATATGGCAAAAAACCTATGAAACAAGAAAAAATGGATGAGAGATTTTTTTAATAAGAGATTTGAGCCCACCAATTGAACTGTTGTGTCTCATAAAAACACCAAAGTCCTCTGAAGTGATGTTTTCTATGTTTCCACCAACAGCAGCAGTGAAAAAACAACAGTAAACCCTCCGCAGCAGTGACTGAATTATCATAGAGAAAAGCTTAATTAATTAATTAATACAGAAACTATTGTAAAACCTTTTTGATGTCCTCACCCTCTGCCCTTTCTCACCCTTCCTCCATCCTTCTCCCACCTCTCCTCGCTCTTCTCACCTCATTTTTCTGACCCTCTTCTTCCTCACCTCACCTCTCACCTCCCCGCTACATCTCCACACCTCTTCTCATCAATGCAGCACTCCGAGCTTCCCTCTCACTTCTCTTCTCCCTCTGCACTTCCTCTTCCTCTCACCTCCCTCTACGCCTCCCCTCCTCTCTATCTTTGCATCCTCTTCTTCTTCCCTTATCTCCCTCGTTAATAATTCAACAGCAGTGCACACATGAGTGGTCATCGCAGAGCTTCACATGGGGGGGATCTAGAGGACAAATGAACCATAAGGGTGGAGGAATTAAAAACTTCCCCACGGCTCGACTACAGGGCCAGAGGAATCTGCCGCCTGCCTGGGTAAAGCCCGTCTGTGCGTCCTTTCCCTCTCCTCCCCCGCCACTAAATGTTAGCACGCCTTTTTCAGGGTGGGGTGGGGGGGTGGGGGGGGACTTTAAATGCTAAGTATGCCCTGAGCGGGGAGGTGGCGGAGTGGGGACTGCCTGGTGACATTTTGTTTCTTCACACAGCTTGTTCTCCCATTAGAAACCTGCGGTGACACTCTTTGTGTCGGTGAGGACGCACTCGTTTGTGGATCTCAGAAGACAATAGGAAGCAAACATAAAAATGTAAATTATAGATACTAACACATTCCACGACATTTACTCATGCAGCTAATGAATAAAGCCACTCGTAAAGTGAAGTAGATACATCATATATCCATTATGTCTCCATCTTTATATCAACATGGCTAAATGTGAGAATATTCACTGTATTTAATAGTTGTTTGATTGTATTTTTCTCAATTCTGCTTTATTATGTATCTGGGTGAGTCCGTTTTTTGATTCACGCCTTTACCACACTTTTACACCACTGACCAAGATGAATTTATTATACAGAAAATCTGCTGATAATGGTTAGATTTCAAACATTGTGTGCTGCAAATACTGTGAATATTTTCAATCAGGTAAAAACTGGCTATTCATCTTGGTAACGTGTTTAATATGTTGAATCCAGAATGGAAAAGTCTTTCTCATTAATAGTTTTTGTCTTGTTGCCAATATACCTGATATAATATGTGCAAACACTTTATCGTAGCTCATGCAGTTTCTCAGACTGAGTACCCCAAGCACATTTAGGTAACCTCTGCCAAGGTAAATAGTCTACTTTTCTATGATATGCCAATCTGTCTCTAACTACCACATATGTCTCGATATATTTCCAAAACTGTTAACAATGTCAAAATACACTTGTGCCCAGCTGAAGCCTCACATCTCAGTTGTTGGACCGTTTCTAGTTCTCCCCGATGAAACAACTTTTTTCTTTTAGATTTAAAGCGTTACATTTTTTGTCAGTTCTCACAACACTACAATCAGTAAAATGTATCTCCACAAAATGCACTAAAGGCTGCATAATTTATTTCTACCTCAAAATGTGGATCATAATATACATGCTGCATTCACAGTTTATTCTGCTCACCCAGCTCTGCACCAATCAGCAAACATGTCTCTCTCTGCCCTGACAGCAGCCACACCGCCGCTCTCTCACTCATGCGCTAGTTTACTGTGAGCAAGTTAGCTGTTATAGGTGAGAAATTTCAGAACAATTATCAGTAACATCTGTGTTCACTGACTTCTCGTTATGGGGGCTGAATTAGATCCCGAGAAGCATTTTTCTCAGATATATGCCTCTGCTATCAATACAACCTTCCACATCCAAATCTTTAGACTCTCCAGACCCAGCTCTGTGGTCTGTTCTCCACTGTCTCATGAGGAGAAACAGATCTGTTGTTTTCTTTTGCAGGAGGTGTGTTTTGAAATTAAGAAATGGACTCAGTGGGAAATCAATTGTGAGTAAGTCTTGGGATGTATGGCGACTGCTCCAGTGTTGTTTGAGTACAGAGGTCTGACTCCTGTTGGAGACACAACAACATCACCTCAGGATCAAAGGGGGAAGAAAATGTGCAGTGTGTTTCTACCCACGAGCATGTACAGACAAACAAACAAACAAACATTTTCTGGTATTTGAGACAAGGAAACAAAGAATAATAGAAAGTGATCAAATTAGCTGACTTCTACTCACTTCATCCCATCGCACCAATCATTTGTATCATCTTCTCTTATTCAGCTTCTGTCAGTATCATTACATATAACGTAAACAGGAATTTGGCCTGTTTTTTCCTATACTAAAGCTTCCAGTACTAAAACAGAACGAGGACGGAAAAGATGAGCGACAGACTGACTGTCAGTCGGAGGAAGGAAGAGGTAGAGGTGTGATTTGTTCCAACATCCTTTGCATTTCACCACAACAACGGCCCTGTCAGTCAGGGAGTCAAGAAGGAGGCATATGTCACTGCATAGTCGCTATGGCAATGACAAGCACACTGATGACTCAATGTGACACATGGAAATACAACAAACAGACTGCCGGCCCCCACACGCACACACAAACACATTTCAAACACACAAACAACTGAGTCAGTGAGGCACTGTGAGACATGATCGCACCAGACAACACATACAAAAACAACGTTGTAGCATATGGACAATAACAAGCACACACATACACAAACCTACATCATTTCATCGTACGTACTAACATGGCTGAAATGGACACACACTTTAGTGAGACATAATAGTGGAATAATTATGCTTTTAGCCTTGTTTTTTGTAATAATAAGAAAATAAATATATAAATAGAAACATTTACAGTGACATTAACATTTATTAATTGTACTACTAGCTATAGAAGATTTGAAGCAGATTGGACGAACAGTCTGAAAAGGTAGGAGAAGAGGAGTATTAAACTAGCGACACTGCGAGGCATCACCTGACCTTACAGGATGTAGCACAGAGAAATTGACATATCATCGGAGGAACTTCATCTTATTGTCTCTTAAATAATTCATAAGTTGACTGAACACCCTGAGGATACACATAGCTGTGCACATGTGCACCTGCACCTTCACAGAACTACACAGTTTTACACACACGTGCGCACACAGAGAGTCTGAAGCAGCAACTAAGTAATAATCTATATAACTGATCTTCTTTGAAATGGCCTTAATCTCTCTAACACTGTGTCTATATTATATTATTCCAAGTATTTGTCGAAGTGGAATCTTTTTTCGTGGTTTCTGGATTTGGTATATTGGTCATGTTTTCTTGTGATCCAGGCAGTGTGACATATTGCTGCCTAAACAGGTCAAAAAGATTTAAATGAGAAAACCAACACCACTCTGATATTTGTCTGTTAAACATGAGAACACAGCCAGAAGATGGTCGTTTTCGGATCACGTAAAGACTAGAAATGTGGACACTGGTGGCCTGACTGCGTCCGAAGTTAACTAAATCTGCTTACCAACACCTTAAAGCTCATGAATTAGCATGTTAATTAACACGTGTTAGAAAGCTTCCAAATGTCCGTGAAGACATCGTCAACATCTCGCTGGCCCAAGTAGTCATTCCCACAAGCTCTGAAATCAAAGAACGTTATTCTGGCGCATCAGAAGTCTCCCGTGTCGTCCAAATGACTACAGCTCCATCACATTCAAACCTATCGTTAGGATGTGCTTTGAGACACTGTCCTTGCAAATCATCACGTCCAACTTGCGCAATACACACGACCACTTCCAATTTGTTTACTGCTCCAACCACTCCACTGAAGAACTAACATCCACTCAGCACACACTTATGTCAGGATGCTGTTCTTTGATTGTGAAGCTGAACTCGCCGGACTTCTACAGCTCCATCTGCAGCAGGGTCAAGGACCTCCTCACTGACAGGCAGCAGTCAGTGCAGATTGGCAACTACGACTGCAGCACCACCACACTGAGCCCCAGCACTACCGGTGCCATGAATGCCTGATCAAAGAGTCAATATACAATATGACAACAGTCACTGCTGTCAGTCTATACGGTGAATATGTAATTGAGTAAGGCACCATAAATCCTTTTGTGAGCGTTGTTGTTTTTAAAAAAAAATAAAGACCGTTGCAGACATAAAACCAATCAACGCGTTGACCCAGAACAGGCGGCCCCCTCCTCAATAGATAGATAATGACCACCCAATCGACATCTGTCTGACCCAGGGGACATCATGTCAATCATATCAGAGGATGGATTTGATTGGTAGAGGCTGTCCAACCCTTGCACTGGGGGTCATGTGATGAAAAATAAGTCACTGCACCCTAATAAAGAAATAGTCCAGTGCATAACCTCCCATCATACCACATGGTTGATGTTCCCAGTCTTTATGCTATGCTATGCTATGCTAATCATTTTCTTGCTGTAGCTTTATACTGAAAAGACACATACAGTATCAGACCAATTAATTAACAATGCATTATTGTCTTAGGATACATTTCAACAAAATATACATACATTTTTCCATTATGTTCAATATGAACATTGTGTATTGGCAGTAAAGAGTTGGCAATATGTTCAATAGAAGCATGTAAAAGCTTCATCTGGGTGGCTACAAAACACTTTTGCTGATGCAATCATGTAATTTTCATGAGACAGATAAAACAGTATGATCTGAATAGGATGTATGAGCACAGTTCCTTTACTGCTACCTCTACACAAACAACAGCAGCATTAGTGAGGAGAGATTATAAAAATAAAAAAAACCACTCCTCTTTCCTTGCTTTTGTCCCAGTGAATACAGTGTATGTAACAGCTATGCCAGTCTGTGTGTATGGATACACTTTTTCCAGATATTTGGCAGCACCAGCTGCAGGTCTGACAATAGTCTCAGGTGTAGACACCTGCCCTAATGCGGCTGAGGTGTAGAGTTGCAAATAACTATTACTTTCCACCACTTCCTGGGTGGAAGTATACAAGGAAAAGACACGTAATTACCCGTATAAATGGAAAACAATTCCTTTGTAATGTTTTCCCAGAAAAGGGTGTTTTTACTGTACATGAGTAAATTAACCACAAGAACAACTCAGCCAAGAGTGGAAGAGTTGTTTGTGTCGTGCACACAACTGCTGAGGAGGTGTCTTTAGGGTTTGGTTCAAATATGTACTTCATGTCTGCATCCAGTAGTTTCAGTGGGTCAGTGTGAGTGAGTGTGTGTGAGTGTGAGTGTGAGTATGTGTGTGTGTGCATGCGTGCGTGTGTGGCCTGTCTGGCAAAGAGGCCCAGCTGTAGTGAGGCTAGACACTCTTTAAGCGTTGCATTTGTCCCTGAGGCTACAGATTGCAGTCTAAAATGAGCAACCAGACTGAAGCTGGAGTGAGGGAAAAGAAGAAGAGAAAACAAATATTGTACAATATTTGAGAGAAATCTTTCATTTTTCTTGCAGGTACAAGATGACGACACTTCACTTCCAATATCAAGCAGACGTGTATGCTGTGGTTCGAAGAGAAGCCTCATATAAATTTAATGTTGTCTAAGTACAAGAAGGACCTACAGTCCGGCGCAGAGAGAGATGAAGATGGAGGGGGAGTGATATAAGATATTCACATACTGTAAGAGCACATGAATGAGCTTTACGTGTAGCTTCGTCTGGACACTCAGAACCTCAAATAGAGCACTTTACAAGAAAGAAACATCCACAAGTCTCATCTTCTAAAACTCTTCTACATTCCCATCCACACACGCCGGAAAAATGTTCCTCTTACCAAAACACACATCTTCATCATAATGATCTGTCGGTTATAGATTGTCTCTAAACAGGGAGAAGAAGCAGCAGCATTCAGTTACGCTTCCTCTGTCATTATTTATCATTACTGACACCTTTTTGATGGTTTTCTATTAGCCTATTTCTGTTTGCTGTAAATTAAGGCGACACGATTCTGGATAAAACAAGAATTACTATTCTCCCTAAAGATTTTTTTCCCAATATATAAGTTTAATGGAATCGTTTACCTGATACAGAAAGAAAAAAAATGCTGGTTTCTGATATAAGTCGGACACATCAACTTTGGACAACAGAAAAGCAAAGCTCTTGTTTTCAACTTTAACGCAAAATCTTAACGATCTGATACTATGCATAAAAAGATTTAGACTTCCGTCTCTTGTCCTCTTTTATTAAACACAACCTTTGAACAACTATTTTTCTGTGCGTTTTCTTTTCGACGGTGTCTCTGACACTATCGCTGGGTATATTTTCTTTAAGTCTAGTTTCTGCTGCTCTGTGACACGACGTGTAACGTTGTGTTGTGATTTGTTGGAGGAGAAAGTTGGAACATTTGTTTTAAAGCAGCTGATGTCATGAATGAAAATTCAGCAAAATCGTTGTCACTTAGAAATGGAGAAATCTGTTGAAGTCTGTTGCTCATTTGATCCAAACTACTTCCCCACTACTGAGGTCTCACCCCATTTGGAAACTATATCCTCCAATGTGGAGCTGTTTTAGCCATGCCTGTCGCTGCTGTATGAAGGTATGATATCTTTATGTCATACCATCACACAGCGGCAAGTCAGCATTATCACAATGTTCATTTTTGAAATCATACAGATTTACAGAATACAGAACGGTACTGAACACAATATGGCACATCTCTACTCAGTAGTACTCACACACACACAACAGCAGCTGGACACTGACTCAAAGGAAAGCCAGATTTACACAATAAACGTTGATGATGAATAAAATAGCTACCACTGACACTGTTATTTACAAGCAGAGCAGGCAAATGACCTGCCAGCAAGCATACACGACGTACACATCAACAGTATACAACAGCAGCTTTCTGCACTGACTGCTCTGAAATCTAGATTTACAAAAACGTGATAAGAGGATCGACCACTGACATGGTTAGTATTCACAGGCCATCCATTTAACAATAATAAGTTAATCTAGTTAATAATAGACTAGTGTGCATTTAGGTCTACTGTACAATTCACATTCTTATATTTCTGTTCTGTTAATGTAATTTGTTATATTTTTACACCTTCAACCATTAGAGACCCACCACACATCCATTTCTGTCTGGCAGAGGATATTTAGGGGGAGATAGCAGGTCAGCAGTATGTACCATGTAGAAGTGGTACAAACATGAAAACTGTGAACCTGAAGATTGATTTGAGGTGCAACTCAGCACTGCGTATCCAGTTATTTAGCCTCCTCCCCATCAAGCTGGCATGACCTGGTTGGTACCAGCGGAGGTCTCATCTAGTTTCATTTAATCGCAGTTACTTCTCTGTAGCTTTAAAACGGAGCTGCCATAGCCTCTTACCCACCTCTGTTGGTTAAATGGCCTTTTATGCTTTACATAAATGTCATATACAAAAAAAAAAATCTTTCCTTACCTTGTCAGCGATGCCTCCCTCCCAGTCTAAGCTCCGTCCACCTGCTGCAGTGAGCCGCTGCCTTCCTCCTCCAGCATCAAAAACCTTCGCTCCTTGCTCTGTAACCGGCAAACAGTCCGCCGAAGGACTTGTTGATTAGCGTGTCTTCCGCTGTCGGTTGTTCATCCTAATCCGCCAAGTTTATCTCTGATTAATGGAGTACAAAATAAATCCAAAAGTCGCTCCACTTTCTTGCTGTTGCGCTTGTTTGGGGTCACGTCTGGTCACGTCCGGTTACGTCATTTGGGAAGTTTGACCCGTCAATCTGACCTCCAACGTAATTTCCAGTCGGTGGAGTTTTGAAATGTACGATTCACTATTAATACTTTCTGAAAACAAAACATCAATAGAATATGAACACAAAGAAAAAGAAAACTAAAAAAACTCTTTTATTTATTGTTTTTTGTATTCTTAGTCGTGGAGTCCACGGCCTTCCTGTCTCCCACTCCCACTTCTCAGGTGCTTGCATACAGGACGTTTTCATTGAGTGTGTTTACCTGCAGGTTAGTTACATGGTTATGTATTACATATGTCTTATCCCGGTTTTGAGAAAATGTGGAGAACTCAAAAATTATAGAATAGTTCCTGTTCCTTCATCAAGTAGGTTCTTTTTTTTATCTTTATATTTTTCTAACCCTAACCAAGGTTATTTAATTTGGCGAGCTTGCTCTCACAAATGTTTACCTTTATTGTTCATGCTGAACAAATTCTCAGGCTGAGAGAATTTATGATATCTTAGCCTGTAGAGCTCAATTAGTACATTTAAAAAGAATTATCAATTTTTATAAATATTTTCTCACTTAGCAACCAAAGAGGGTGAATCATGGTGTGATGATGTGTCTGCACTGGGTGTAAGACTGATTTAACGGCAGGTTTAAATTACAGATTGTGTCATAATTGTTTGTGCGTGTCGGGGTTGTGCTCGTGCATGCCTGTGTGTGTGCGAGTGTGTGCTCCCAGTGCTGTGATTGGAGTTATCCATTATTGATGATGTCCTGATGAGATCAATCAAGCCAGAGTTTTCTCATCTTTTGGCTGCTGAAGCTGATAATGCCGTTATGACATACTAATCGTCATGTCATGAATATTTAAATCACAAGGAACACACATTCCATATTCATGACCTCTCTGCTTTTGTCTTGCTTTTATATATTTTTTTCTCCTGTCTGGAGTCACCCCCCCATCATGTATTTCTCACTTTATTCATTTTAGACCGTATTTAGAAAACAGTTATTGTCACCGTCTCATTTGCTGTGAATTGAATTTCTAACACTGGAAATCCTTCCAGAATATACAAGATCTGTAGTTTCATGCCTGCACTCTTCTCTCCAGCCATGACCAGAAGTCCACAGAGAGCCAAACCACATCTCTGCTGCATCTCCATCTCTTCTGTTCTGCTGCTGCATTGTTGTTTTATTTACCTCAGAGACAAACACCATATTTATTCATGACTCCTCACAAAATGCTGGTAAAATAAACATTTGTTTCCTCCTAATGAAAATCATGTTTCTGAAATGAATTGTTTTGTTTCGTGCTCGACCCCAAACAACTTGCTTCCGATAAAACAAATATGTATGAAAATAAAAAGGCAATAATGCGATTGGTTACAGTGTAAATGCATTTGTTCCAGCAACTATCCTGTAGAGGCAGGCAGATCAGTAATAATTCATAAACAAAAGAGCTAACTGTGTTCATAATTCATAAGAGGAAAACATATACACCCTAGTCATTGCTGTGGCTTGCTGGGCCAATGTGCACCAAAACAGAAGATGCCTAACGTTGATTTACATAAAGATTTGAAGAGCGGCATTCAGCGAGACGTTTTCCAGATTTAAAAGTGAATAAGAACCTGATTTCAAAACAAATTTATTGATATTAGTCTAAAAAAAGTTCATCTTAATGCAGTTTTTGTGCAGACACAAAATGAGAGCTTCTCTATGTGTGTGTGTGTGTGTGTGTGTGTGTGTGTGTGTGTGTGTGTGTGTGTGTCTCCGTCTGTGCTGGTTGGCATGAATGTTTCAGTGCTTAAATGGAGGCAGACATATTGAATGTTCACTTATCCTTGGGAGAGGCCTCTGGCGTGCACACACACACACACACACACACACACACACACACACACACACACACACACACACACACACACACACACACACACACACACAACCAAGGCTAGGAAGTGCTGTGTGGGAATATTCACACAGCATTAAAAAATAATGCATTGAGAAATACCAAATATGGCATATGTGCCTGTGTGCATGTGTGTGGCTTTACGTATTTTGAAATAAAACACAAAGTGTGACTCCTAACTTCATAAGGATCAGGGATGATTAACTTTATAACATACTGAACAATTTAATCCTGTTATTTTTTGTTGGTTTATATTTATTATTGTCCTGTTGGATAACTAAAGATTAGCATTTTTTTTACTGACACCTTCTTTAAGAGTTGTGAAGTGGAAGGACCAATTAGACAATCTAAACAACTCACCAGTAAAATCCTCCATATATAAAAACACAATTAAATGGTATTACATTTGGTAAAATGAGCGGCTACATCCTTGTGTTGACTATTCTACAAGCCTCCTGCGTTCTTCTCAAGTTATTATATTAATTTGCCATCTAATGATGTCTTGCTATTGTGATTCAGCCATTGATTATCTGAAATTGAAACTGAAACCAAAGAGAAACAATCATCCATAATATGTCAAGCGATCAGTAGACACGAGGCATATTCGTGACTTTTTGTTCACTGCTTCAGAGTGCAGATTTTATCTTCTAATTTAAGGCTTCTATGTTTTGTTTACGTGTGTTTTGTATCAGTACTGACAGTAAGTAGAGTGAGTATAGGATCCTTTAGGTGGGGGAAGGAAGGCATCTTAAATGGGCATTGTCTTAGCGGAGCTGTCTAGACCTCTTGGGATCTCAACGTACATTACAAGTTGCTTTTATTCAGACACACATGCACGAGCATACACACACAGACAGACACACAGACACAAAAACTTACTCGCTGTCTTTAATACCCATGCTGTGTTTGCGTAAACTGTATAGGTTGCCTAGGGCGCTATAATGGTTTACACTGAAGCCCACAGACAGAGAGGTCTGATGGAACGATGGATGGATGAGAGGCATTAAATTACATGCTGGCTGACCACAGAGGTGGAGACTGAAGCCTCAGGCCCAAAAGCTGTCTCTCTCTTTGTCCATCTCCGTCTCTCCATCTATTTTCTTGTAAACTCTCCTTTACATAAATCCCTTTTTTTTCATTCTGATGAATCACTTTCATTCCTTCACTCATGATCATTTGAATGCCTACAGTATCGATTGCTGAAGTGAAAACAAAATCTACATTTATGGCCAAGCCATGCTTTGTAATTTCGTCCGCAGTATGTTGTGTGGTCCATTTGCGGGGTAAATGGCATGGCTCAACAGAAGAGACAAGTCTCTGAGGAAGTAAAGGGTCATCAGTTAGTTCAGCAGCACAGTGAGGAGCAAATACTTTACAAGTTTTTACACAACAGTGAATACAACTAAAAAGCTGAAAAAATATTTAAAAAGCAGTGGTGAGTTCTATGAATATGTTCGAAATATATCACAGACCTGTCCTGCAAAACTGCAGGATTTTTTTTCATAGGAGCTATAGTTTTTCTGTGCTCATGAAGTAAAACAAATTTCAGTTTCAATTGATTGTGTTTTAGTAGTTGCAGATTTGTCTTATAATAAACTCCAGAAACACGTTTCATATGTTCACAAGGCAGATGAAAAATGTCACAGCTAAATGAGAGGCTTCGCTGAGTTACAGAAATAAAAGGGAAACAGAAGCTTGTCCAGATGTGACATCCTGACTTAGACTCTCTTTTTATAAGTTTTAAAAGAAGACAAACACATTTTTTCTCTGCTTCGATCATCCTTTGCCAACAGAGCCTCACTACTTCTCTGGCTCTGTAGCTGCACTGCCTGCAAAGAAACGCACCCAACTACCATCATATAACACACACACACACACACACACACACACACACACACACACTCTCTCTCTCTCTCTCTCTCTCTCTCTCTCTCTCTCTCTCTCTCTCTCTCAAACAGTCCCTCGCACCATCACCCCCTACTCTTGATAGGCCAGAGGGGGTTCCATTAGCCCCTACCACCTGCTGTGATACACCCACTCATCCTTTCTCCACACACACACGCGCACACACACACACACACACACACACACACACACACACACACACACACACACACACACACACACACACACACGTACTTGTGCAGAAACATGCTGTCCTTACTGACTCACTATTACTTTATTTCTTACGTGCAAAAACAAATAAAACAGCTGAGAGTTTGCAACTTGTTTGTGCATTCCTAATTTGAAAATAAAAACAAGTTTATCTTGAATAATTTTATGAAATTAAAGTATGAGCAGTAATGTCGTATGAAATTATCGTGTTCTAAAGAACTGTTCTTTTTGGTGTTAGATTAATTATATCTTAACCTGTGAGAAATACTTGAATATTGTATTTGGTCTACTCCATAGCTGTTTTATTGATGATCTTTTTGAATACTCTGCATGCAAAACATTATGGTACAAGTGATAAGTAGGCTACCTTGTGATCATTTCAAATACCTCAGAACTGTAATTACAGCTGGATTGCAAGACCTTAACATAAAAATTTAAAAAATTAGTTCAAGCAATGCTGATTAAGGGTAAGAAATCGTTCTCTATTTCACTATGTACAGAGTTTTTAAATCTGGTGTCAGATGAATACATACTGGGCCTGCTCTATGAGTAGAGTGTGCACACCAGAGACTTACACTGGCTGAGCTAGCCACCTTTTAGCTTATCCGTCATGCTAGCTTGAACGAGGATAAAATAATTCAATTATGCAGCTCTTCTCGGCTGACCGAATAAATCAAATTCTAATCGTGAAACAAGTTATTTTGCAGGCTTTGCGACTGTAACAACAATTTTACAGGCGCAGCAGTAGTGACAGAGTAATCCATGGCAGAGCCTATGACGTCTTGACAATGTTTTTGTGATTACTCTCACTGGCAGAAGGTGAAAAAGTAAGTTCTGCACTACAGGTTTGATAGAGAAAGAATAGCAAAGATTTCTTTGTTTTTCTTTGGTCCTCTACTTTTTCCTGTGTCTCTTGTGTAAGATTGTATTTTTCTCCTCATTCCACCTTCCTTCACTTGATTTCTTCCTCACAGTCCTCCTCATCCTTCCCACAGTTTGGTTCTCCGTATCCCCTCCTTCCCTCCGTCCCTCCCTCCCTTCCATGCCCCTCCTCAGCTCAGTAGCCGTGGCGAAGACAGGGCGATGCGCTGCAATTACTCTAATTGGTTGTGACTTCTTCATTTACATGACAAGTGCACAGCAGTCCTGGGAACCAACGGCCTGCTTTCTGCACCCTTCTGCAGCTCTGGTCATCCCGGGCCTAAGGTCCCGTGGGTTTGATGGGGGGGAGGGGGGGGACTATCAGGAGTGATGGTGGGAGACAAAAGGGGGTCTGGATCCGCTCATGGGTCTCGGGGTCTAGAGGTCCCAGACTCATGGGACAGGGTGGCATTAAAGGGGAGTTTGGAAGGTTTTCTCAAACGGAGCATTAGTAGGTGAGGGGTCTTTCAAGTACAGATTAGAGACAAGACGCAGCTGAAGGTTGTTGGTTCCGAACAAGTCTAGAACTAAAATGCTCTCCAAGAGAAAACTAAAATTTAAAAAACAGAAGTCCCGATGTCCCAGACTGAGGAGGTCTTGGAAGAAGTTTGCACCGGGATTGGTAACTTTCGGGGGTGAAGGGTGGTGGGAGCTTGGATGGACGCTTCAGAACAATATTGTCTGCTTCTCGACATTCCTCCTGCTCATCGTCACGGCGACGCTGCCACTGCAGCCGCCACCCCTAACAAGGCAGCGATCTCAAACAGTGAAACTACTCATTAGTGCGTCTGGTGTGCGTGTATGTGTCCACGCATGTGTGTGTGTGTTCTGCACTGTTAGTTTAAGCATTATGAGTGTACTCAGCTGAGCTATTCTTATGGTAATTCAGGAGTTAGGTATTCATTTGGTGGGCGGCTCAAATGTTTGCTTTGCAGATAAAAAGGTTTTTTTTATTACCAGCTGAAATTCACTTGTCAAGACTAATCTCATTTAAACAGCTATTCTGCAGGGCAGAGAGGGCGAAAGGCAGCGGACACATACTCCACGTTACTCAACAAGCTGCTAGAATGAAGCATGGGATTGTTTGCCTTACATGTCGAGAGCAAACACAACTGCCTTCTGTGACAAGAAAGATGAGCATGCATTTAAAGAATATAGTTTAGGCAGCTGTAATTCTTCATACTGGTTAATATCATGGAATCTTTTTATTTACGTTTTTATGTAAAACCTTTTTTTTTTTTTAAACACACACACACACTGGTGAACATAATAGAAAAGAACAAAATACAACAAACACAGACGAAATACACATAATTGAGTGACTGAATGAGTGACGTGTCCATTAGTGGGTTGAGGGTCCATGGAAGCAAAACCATGTGAGGTCAAAGAAGGCCCAATATGAGGACAAGAAAACTGAAGTCCCATCGTATCAAAACGCAAAACAATACAATACAAAACTTTCCAATGTGATTAGTTGACAATAAATTGGTTGCCACCTCTTCTTCAAAATATGGTCAAAGAGGGGTGCACAGGTCTAAGAAACTTCTTGTTGGACAGATTGGTATATAAAATGTCTTCAAGGTATGGACAAGAAACCATGTAATCTAACCAGTTTTTGAAAGCAAGAATGGCAAAAAGATTTCAACTCTCTGAAGATTACCTTTTTTGCTATAACCCGACTGAAAATGAGGCCTTGTTGCAGTGCAGGAGGGAGAGTCAAAGAGTAGTTGGAGCAACCCATTATCACAAAAAGACTGTTGGGGATTTCATGTCTCTTGTGTAAGATGTTTTACAAATGAAAAATGTCATACCAAAAACTCTTGAACAAGACCATAAAACATTACCTTAAGTCACAACTCTCGACTTCCACTTTTCACAGGTAGTGTAAAAGGGAGAAAAAAATTAGATTCAGTTTGGTCTTAGACAAGTGTAGCCAATAAATAATGCAATTTTAATGGAAATGATAGAGATATTCAGTTGAATAATACGAAGACTCAGTTTAACTTAGAAAAATGAACTGGGTATCTTTGAGAATCAAAGTCTTCAAAGTAAAGTCCATCATTATGTTACCACCACTGCAGCTTTGAAAGAAAACACTGTCCTGAGAAAGAAAATGTGGAAATTAGAGACAAGACAAGCTCTAATAAATTGGATAAAGTCAGACTGCTGAAGCCAACATGACAAACAAGGACTGTATGTTTTGTTTCTTATCTCTTCTATTGGAAAGGAAAGCGACTTTTCAACTGCGCCATTTGAAAGAGGGGAAAAAGATGAAGAAAAAAATAGCTTTAATGTCCATGTGTGTGTTGTTTTAAAACTTGAGAACATGTGAACCAACTCTCACTTCAGTTACTGCTACATGTAATTTTCAAAGAAGATGGAAATATTAGAAACATTTCACAAATAAAGTTCTCAACTTGAGGCTTATGTCCAACTCATAAGAGCGAGCTGCTGCCACCAGGTGGGTGATGTCAGTCTTGACCTCTGGTGACCCCTGTGTTGACCCTTGACCTCTAAAACAATGGAGATCTGCCTCCAGGGGTCAGAAAGAGGAGAACAAGTGACAATGAAGAGCAGTAAAACAGGCTCTGTCTCTCGTATTTTCTTTCAAAGTGCTGAGGTTAGTTGAACACAGAAAAAATGGTAAATGAATCCAGTGTGTTTTCAAACATGTCACTTCGTTGTCTGTGAAGGTGACTGACTTCGAGGGAGGTGGAGAGACATGAAAGAGATGATTTTCTGCAGAGGAAAGGGAGAGAAGTGAGGAGGAGATGGGGTGGTGAGTGTGAAGGAATGCTACCTGCATTAAAGAAAGTGCTCTTTAGCATGTGATCGCATTGTACCTCCCCATGTGATGAATATCTAATTAGACTTTTTTCAATATACATTTTGAAATCCAATTAGTCCACACAAAAACGGAGCATTTCTCTCCCAAGGTGACAATAGATTAAAATAGATTGGCAATTTCAACTGATCCTTTAAAGGATGTTTCATCTTACTTTTTCTCATTACTCGATCGTTGTCAAATCAAACTCTCTGATTCCAGGCATTAAAAAAAAAATCCCTATCACCACCATAAATACTACGACCATTTATCTGCTCCCTGCTTTAATAGATTTATTTTTTTCAGAATGACTGACTGATTGAGCATGACTCAAAATGCAAAAACTGGACAAATGTTTGCCAACAACACGCTTTTTTTGTATGGAGCATCTGCACAACCTAACAGGTTTTGAATTCCTTGTATGTGTTAACATACCTGCCCAATAAAGCTGATTCTGATTCTGAATTACTTATTTTGACCCAAACCGTGATCTTTTCCTAATCCTGACCTAAAACACCTTACTTTTGACACCTTGGCAAAAACGTGAGAATGACATGGTATCTTGGCGTATTAGATGCTTTGGCATGAAACCAGTTTGGATAAATTCACCATCCCAGAATGTAATCTATATGTGAACGCTCCAGATTATATGTCATTTATGAAAAACTATTGGTAGAAAATGTGAGGTATTAATTATTGTAGTAAGTGAGTGTGGATTGATAGCACGTGACAAATATTTGTTGAGTTTTGTCTATAAAATCTACCTCTTCTCCATGTGGTCAGTCCTCTCCTTAACATATACACTTTGGCATGTGGAACTACTGTAACCAGGAGAGGCTTCCTGCCACAGATCCCCTCTGTTGGTTGTTGTTATCTGTGTGACTGTGACCTGCTTACAAGGAGTTTGGAGCCGAGTTGCTTTCAGCTTGCATCACTCAGACCTGCAACTGTGTTTGCATGGCTTCCTCACTTTGAGCTAATGCAGCTATCAAAGACGCCCCATGAAAAACATGCTCGCTCTGCGGCTCTACTCATGAGCTCATGTGTGGATTCAATCAAACAATTGAGCCTGCCATCAATCTTATCTGTCTGCAGACACCAACCTGTGAAGGAGGTTTTTCACAAAGAAACTATTTTCTTTATCTGTACTTCCTCCTCTCCACTTTGCCTCAAGGAAGCTGCTCAGTGCTTTGGCAACCATAAATGCCAGTATCACTGCAATATAAAAGAGTGATTGTTTCTTTATTCTCTCAAGGCTTTGTGTCCTGCAGAGATAGTACGCTAGGTGTGTTCTCAGAGGAAACTGTGTGCCTCTGTGTGTGTGTGTGTCTATGAGTGTGTGTGTTTTTACAGCGATGCTTTTGTTGACTGTGTGAAACAGACACTTTTTAAAGTTGCCTTTTGAAGTTGTCAATCCTCAGAGAGAGAAAAGCAGTGTGAGAGAGAGAGAGAGAGAGAGAGAGAGAGAGAGAGAGAGAGAGAGAGAGAGAGAGAGAGAGAGCTTGGAGATGGTGACAAAGCAAAAGGTACGAGGTGTGTAACAGGACAGGACACACAATCACACACACGGACATGTGATCACTGATACACACATTTACTCTCGGCCTCTCAGCAGGCTGCCAGATTCCCTGCTGAACAAGCCAAGGATGAAACCCAAAGCTAACGTGTGTGTTCTCTCTCTGACCACAGCTGCTCCGCTCTCACGCTCCCTGAGGTGTGTCCCTCGCACGCACGCGCACGCGCACGCGCACACACACACGCGCACGCGCACACACACACGCGCACGCGCACACACACACACACACACACACACACACAAACAGAAATACATGCAGGCTGCGGGGGCGAGATAGTGACTGAAGATACAGAAACACACAGAATTTAATAAACAGAGGGGGGAGAGGGCTTCTTTTCCTTTGCCAGTCTTGTCATCGCTCTCATCATCGTATCATTCGGAGCCAGGTCACGACCAAAGAGGCATCAGAGATGAACTCCCAATGAAGCCAGAGAGGAAGAGAGAGAAAGGGAGGGAGAGGTCATGACCACGGTGGCACAGAAATGAACCCTTGACTGCCATCAGGAGACTGAGCGAGAGGGGGAAGAGATAGAGAGAGGTGTATGGCTAACAAATTAGTTTTGGCTTGTCTTTAGAGATCGGACATTTTGATTGGTTCCCCGAGTCTCTTCGGCACACAGCAATTAGGAACCACACAACCCTTGCTCTCCACTGAGACAAAAGCTGGAGACGCCGGCTCTTGCTTTGCCATGCTGAGTGAACCCTGGCTGCTTTCTGGCGAGGGGAAATGCAAAGGAATGAGGATGGAGAGAAACACAAGTACACAAGTAAATACAAATGTTTTCGGTTCATGGGCAGAAACAGATGGGAGGAATAAAGGTGATTTTCTATCAACACAAAATTAAATAGAATACATTGAGTTTTTGCAATATTTGATCAATGAAGAAATAAAATAGTGAGACTTTGGACAACACCGTTTGTTGTTTGATGCCTACACGTTAAATGCACTTGCATTTGTTTTAATAAAACAAAAGGAAAGTCTACTTTGATTACTCAGCTTCCCTCGTCCACACCAAAAACACAACAACCTCATAGCATGCAATACAATGGCATTTTTGAGATTTATCCACTCTGGTGGTTTTCAGGTGTGGAGAAGTATTTTTTCTACCTGGTTCTTTAGTTTGACCTGATTGACTTATGGTTATTACTGTCCAGCATTGAAATATACTGTACCAATTTTAACCATGCAATGCCAGCGACCACCGAAAGTACAAAGTCCTGGTGTGGGCCAGAACAACAGACTGTATATAAAAGTGGATGTAGCTTCCGGATCTGAATAATGAAGACGATGCAGAAGTGCCTTAAACTGCAATAATCCTGAGGGCTGCAGGTTGACTCCAAAAAGGCTCTGGCTCCATGGACTCACATTTAACTTCTCTCATCAAAAGTCACTCTATTTTATTAGTTTTCTGGCAGTCCATCTTAAAATAATCCCATCATTTATTATATATTAGGACAAAAAAGCATGAATGATTGAAAGGCCTGTGGTGCAGTCAGGTTTTCGCTATCGGTGGGTGGTGTCCTCAATTTCTCAATCAGATGACACAAATCCACCGCTCAATCCTTCCAAATATGGTCACTGCTGGCTGCAAAATACCAAGATGGCGACGGCCAAAATCCAAACTGTGCAGGCTTAAGAACAGTAGTTAAAACCAATGGGTCTGAGTATGTTCATAATTCTGTGCAAATGGAAATTTGTATCTGTATTTAAATTGATTAAAAAACATGTCATTTTTTCATATAGTTTAAAAAAAGAGACAAAGTTGAGGTTGCAGAGAAAAGTCGGCGAGCAGATACAACACAGTCAGGTGAGATTTTAGAGATCTCTATTTGAATGGCGGCTGGTGTGACTGTTTCAGACTGATATTTTTGGTGTGAAACATATGCTGATCTGTGTTGAAGGTGACCATGGCCTGTGCATGTGTGTGTCTGTGTGTATGTGTCTGTGGTAACTCTTGCTCATTTCCAGTCACAGCACCCGTGGGGTCGGCATCACTGTGTGGTCACTGTAGGGTGTCCTCCTGTCCTCCACTCTCTTCAGCACACCACCCTAACCCAATCTGACATATTTTCTGTCCTGCTTTCATGGATATACTGTATGTATGTGTGTGTGTGTGTGTGTGTGTGTGTGTGTGTGTGTGTGTGTGTGTGTGTGTGTGTGTGTGTGTGTGTGTGTGTAGTATGAGTGTGTTCCGACTGTATTATATTTGTAAAACTAGAATTACTGCCTTGCAGTTGTATGCCTCAAAAGATTAGTCAAGTAGCAATTTATGTCCATATCTGTCCAGAGTTGTATATGTAGTGAACACTTTGAAGGAATTTGGCCAATAAAGCTGAGTGACAGTAGACAATCGTTCAAATGTAAATGTTGCTGCAAAGAAGCTACAAATTCTAAAACATGAATTCACACACATCCTGAAAGCACAGAAGATTTAAAGGTACTGTGGATGAATCAGAGCTTGATAACTTTATTTACAACAGTGTGTTGTGTGTCTCTATCTGAAGTCTGTGTCTCTTTTCACTGGTAGGTACAAGTTTCTGAACAGAGCTGAAACCTTTAGTTTATCTGTATAGACTTATTTTAAGCCAAATTCTTCTGGGCTTTACAAGATAATCACATTTAGTGGCTATTGTGCACACAGTATTCAGAGGCTACAGCTTTGTTTTAAATAGTTACAGCCATGCGTGTGGCTATGTGATGATGAATGAAAATATCCGTTTTATCTGTCAGAGCAGCTGCAGTCTAATCTTACTTTGGTTAACACAGCTCTGAACACAAAACAGCAGTTTACACCCTGAATGTGATTTCAGCACTGGGATCATTTGCAACTATAAAAAAAAAACTTTTGCTCACAGTTTTGCAAAGAGGAGCGATGTTGATGTGGTTGATGTGACCATCTCCAATCTGCCGTGGTCTTAACTTCAGCTTTGAATATGTAGTTCAAGAGGTGGTTCCAAGGTAATAAAAATAAGCTGCGCAATCTGAACTGGAAAAAAGAAATCAGAATTAAATTAGCAATCTGCCTGAGCCAATTAAATTTTTTCATTATTACATTATTTCGCTGTCTTTCCTCCTAATTCTCCTCTCCGCCTCGTCTCTCCGCTCTCTTCTTCTTCACACACAAGGAAAGTTGTAGAGGAAGTTAGCACAACTACTGTGGCTTGGGTGGCTTTTTATTGTGCTCTTTATTCATGTGTTATTTGTTTATGTAGATTAATTATTAAAAATTTGGTGCATTTTACAAAGGTTCAACTCTGCAGATAATGATTCCTTTCCATTCTCTCCCAATGGGTTGTGTTTGTAATTTTCTTGAATATAAAAGTTGCATAATTCATGTGTATCGGCGGGCCACATCTATTAATTATGTCAGTCTTTTAGGTGCTCGCATCTTTACCACATCTTCTTTTCCTTTTATTCTTTCTCTCTCTTCTTCTCTTTCTCTCTCTGCATATTCTTTTCTGAATCATAACAGAAATAAAGACTCTGCTGTGTTTCCCTCCTCTGTTCCTCTGTCTTATTACTCAGTTCATGAGGGTCAAATGGACTGTGTCCAAGTTTCAACGAGAAAAAGATGAAAAGAAGCAGTGGAGAAAAGGAAAAAGTTTGCAGTGGCGCTGTGATGTAAATGCCCTTATTTAGTAATTTATAGAAGAGGGAATTGAGCACAACTCTGTGGAGATTCATAAACTATTGATGTGTCTAATCTTTCAGATCCTGCCAACATGATGATCATGATCTGTGTTAGCGTGAGATGCTTCAGCCCCCCCACCCACCGCACCCGCTCGTCTTCTCGTTCTTCTCCTCTCTCCCTCCCCCATAACTCTTGTTTCTGTCACTTTCCCCCCTGTTCTCTCTTTGCCTTCACTTTCACTCAAACTATTCAAATCTTTGTTGCTCATTTCGACATGATAATGGCAATGGTCAGGGCTCTCATGTCTTATTGCAGCATTTGCCACTGCTGATAACGTCGGGAATATTTGTTCACATGAAAAAGTCTTGTGGTTGTATTTCAACGCCAAAGCTGCCATTATAAACACATGTTTAGCTTTTTTTTTTTTTTAAACAAATAAAATAAGTGATTAAATCTCACATTTTATGTCACATAGTGTGTGAGGCAAGACAAGTAACTAGAGCCATCGATTGCATCAAACATTTTCGATTAAAAGTAATTTAATTGTGCTGTTTTGTGGTCATTTCTCTTTCTTCTGCTTACCTCCCCTTTCCAGTGGTGGAATGTAACTGAATACATTTACTCAAATCCTTTACTTGAGTACAAATTTTACTTGAGTATTTTCATTTTATGCAACTTTATACTTCTATTTCACCACATCTTTGAGGCAAATCTTGTTCTTTGTACTCCATTACATTTATCTGACAGCTTAAGCTACAAGTTACTTTTACAGTTTTTCAAATCCTCCCTGTGCAGTTAAAAAACATGTATCTCCAAATTTGGTCATTTTAAATTTCAATTACTTTAATGACCTGAGAAAATTCTCTTCAGAAAAATCTCTTAATAATAACAGTAATAATAAACTATTTTAAAACCCACTTGACGCTGAAAAGAGAGCTGTTTTTCTGAGCTTGTTGACTTTTTAGAGATTCGTGGTTCATACAAAACAGTATATGATGCATTGCTGTACATTAAACTAACTGTCCATAAAGTAGTTAAAATGAGCAAAATCCTAAATAACTATAGCACTAAAATACATAATAATGCAGCAGTAATAGAAATCCAAAAACATCACATATAATAATAAAAAAAAACTGACATTTACTGCAGTGTGTACTTTTACTTTTAATACTTTAAGTATATTTTTCTGATAGCACTCATACTTTTCCATAAGTAAGGTTTTGAATGCAGTATTTTCACATGTGGTATTTGTACTTTTTACGAAAGTAAAGGACCTGAACACTTCTTCCACCAATGTTCCTTTCACAGATGTGGGAAAATGTGACCAGTAAACAGCAGCTCTCCCTTTTTTCTTTGTACAAAAGCAAGAGAAACCTGTAAGACAGATAGGCCCCTCCTCTCTGCAATTTTGTAAAAGACAATGACACTGTATGTCAGTTCTCTCCTCGAATGAGTTTCTGACCTCTGACATTCAATTCACCACCTGTGGCCTTATCTCACCCTATATACAGCATAAGTTACAATGATAGCTTCAAGGAACACATGGATGCTTTCAAACATATAAGCCTGATGTTCACCTGACAAATAGCATGTTCTTTTTTTCATAAAGCAATGTCTATAAATTCCAATCAATAATATAAATAAAGATATTACTGACAATCTTAAGATATGCATTTTCTAAAATTAGTTCTAGGGATAGCACAACTTTACCCATATTTTATGTCATACAACATAAAAACAAAGACCAATCACCTCCAGATCGAGCAACAAAAAAAACTTTTCTACGTGTGCGCATCTCATTGAGTCTCGCTCCTCGCATATTAAACTCTCTCTTCCATCCGTCACTTGAAGTAATGTGTGGTATAATCAGACACAGTTAACAAAAGCAACAGCAGGAATGGGGATAGAAATCTATGCACATCTAAATAATACAACCATCAGTATATGCCAAATCTCTCAGGCTACAATCTGCCCCCTAAGGGTGCATGCCTGGAGCTGATTTGTATACAAAACAAATCTAATGTATGCTTTCAACACATATTTAACATATGCCACTCACTGATAAATTATTCAAGAAAAGGGGCTTACATTTTTAATCGTCAGTGTTTGCAATCGTCTTCCCAATGAGCAAAGAGGAAACGGGAGGACAATGGGTCCGAAGAGAGAAATGAAAGTCTTTTGCTGACAATAATTGAATGTAATAGTGATGTTAACTTAATGTAATGTGCACAGAGCGGCGTGTAAAAGATTTTCTGTATTTTCCTCCCATTTCTTTATCTGGTGAATCTCGACGCCTTCACTTATTTCTGACCCTTCTTGCATTTCTCTCTCCCTCTCCAAAGCTCTTTCCAGTGTTGCAGAAAATCAACACAATACTGTAAACATATAGATACAGCAGGGCAAAATCAGATAATTTCACTCCAAAAGTGTGCTTACAGTGGCCGTTGCAAAAGATCTCGCCCCTACACAAACACACATGTAGGGGTCAATCCAAGGCGGTAACCTACATCTGCGCGTTGACTAACACATTAACTCACCCAGAAGTTGAACCATGAAGGTTAGATGTGTTCAGGGGCTGATTTGTGACACACAGATGATTCATAATGCAGCCATGCAAACTGTTGTTCAACATAATAACTATTCAGATGCACGGCAAAAAATAAACACAAGCAGGCAGACTTGGACCTAAAAGGACACACAGAGGCAAACACACATGTACATTTCCATACATAAACAAACTGGGAAATACACACACAAACACACACAACACAGAGACACACCTGCCCTCTCACAATAAAATTGTTCTGTCAGTCCATCTTTCTTGCAGATGTTCACTGTTTTTTTTTTTAATGCCTTTGTCTTTGCCACCGGCATGTTTACTCACACATACACACTCACTAAAATGCTCAGACACAAACGTGTGCAGGAGTGTCGCGGATGCACTCATGGATGCACACATGTAGTCCCTGTGTGTCTTTGCCCTCAGCATGTTTGGCATGTTTCATGCTATTGACAGGATTGAGGACAAACATGCCTGACGTGATGCCCGTCACAAGAACAGGGAAGATAATGAAATTCATTTATCTCAAGCAAATAAAAAGATTGATTCTGAATGAGTAAATTATTAGGCTCTGTGTCTGTCATGGAGATTCACATAAAAAGAGTTGACCCATGGTCACTGGTAACTTTGAAATTAATAAGAATACAATGAAGTGTTTCATCAGACAGATTTCTTCACCTATTACCGGAAATGTAACCATGGAAATATAACCATGAAAACGGGCATTACCTCATTTTAAAGGTGCATTTAGTGGGTCACAGTAGTGTCCAGTCTGTCCTCAGTCCAACTCAGTCAGAGTTTTTTTGCCCTGCTGATAGTTAATTATTGATTTTTTTTTTTTTTTTTTTTTTTTTTTTTTTTTTTTTTTAATAACAAATGATAGAAAAGTTAGATTGACAAAAACAAAAGGCCATGGTTAAGGCTATAATTTACGATATACTTTGCTTATTTCTTTTAGCAGGACCAAAGTAGCAATTAAGAAAACAGCCACAGCAAAACAATATGTCGACTGGATTTAAAATGTTTTTCCGTACAGTTTGTTTTGTAATTAGCTGCTAAAGATCCGTTTTTATTGTCTAAACAAGGTCAGTAAGACGGGTGTGTTTTGCTCCATAAAAATTGTGTCAGTTTTGATAGATAGCTGACAAGCTAAAATAAGCAGCCGGCTTTCATGTGAACCCTGAATGACAGGCACAAAGAGAGGCCAGCATAGAGACAAACAAAAGGTGCACAGGGCCATCGCTGACATGACACTTTTAGTTACCTTATTAAGTCATTGCTACATAGCCACCGTTAGCATTAACAGCTATTTGCTTACCAATCTGAGAACAAATGTTGTGTGTTCAGCATCAAACTTTATTCCTTTAGTCACAGAAAGCAGTCTCCGACAGTGGAAAGCAACACCAATGTTTACTCTTGTTTTGCATCTACTTTGCCAAAAGTTGCAGACATTGTTGTGTTCAAGGGTTGCATACGTTCAACCAAGAATTCTCAAGTTGGACTGAGGGCAGATTGCATGCTACATTGACTCACTATCGCTTGTTGAGGCGCGGTGGTATTACGAGATGGAACAAACCGGGGCTATCTGGTTAGCATGCTTACTTCTGTAGGCATCGGTGCAACACAATCAACAGACATCTTTGATAAAACATGAAAACACCTATTTCTTCATAATTTATATGAATAATTTTAGTTAAATTATGGATGTTTTAAACTAAAGATCTTACATACTGCACCCTTAATACAGAATTTGTGTGTCCTATGTGACGTTTTTGAAAGCAATAATATGGGTCTTTATTGAAGGCTGCGACAAACATGTTTCGTCCTTTATGCTGGAGAACAATCAGCAACTCATTGGCTGTCTGCCCCATGAAGCCAACAAGGTCAAAAAAAGTCAGAGAGAGATTTGCTCCACACATTGCAACAGCAGATCAACACGGCACACAAACCGAGAATGGAGTCAACAAAAGAACTAATAATGACCCTTTCCCCACAGTAACCTTTCCTCCTGCCTTTGTTCTTATTACTCACACACTCCCTTCATCCCTTCATAATTTTCTCTTTCACTAAATGCTTGTCAGGTCTCTCTCACGCCTTCTCTAGCTTTTCTGTCCCTCTCTGTCACTCTGTCTGTCTCTTTCTCCTCTCTCCGGGCAACAATAAGGAGCAGCACTGCTATTCAGACCGGTAATTACATTTCTGTCCTTTGTTGGAGATGAGTGTTATTTTCCATTAATGGTTGGACTTATTATATAAGCGAGTCTTTATGGGAGCGATAATGGTCAGGGACAGAGGAGATGGTGAGCTGGCGACTGTATCAATGTTGCTCTTTTTCACAGAAGGGGCACGGTGGACCTTTCATTAATCCTTGAAGTGTACACACCTAACTCTGCCGACACTGACACACACCTACATACAGCAAAACACAAGGGACAGAGTGACACACACATACATATCGGACACAGATACACTCACATTCACACATGTGGCTACCCCCTCCACACACATCACACATCATAAACTCCACTCACCATTCAGAAAAGCAGCGAAATAGGCCATGGTGAAATGCTGATGCAGAGGTTATGCCCACTTTCACAGTATAATTAATTCATCTGTTGTTTGCAAAATGCTATATGAAATATAGATGGTCTGAGTTTGGCTTTAATGTTTCATACGACCACGACTGTGGGAGCAGGAACGCTGGGAAACATGGCCTCTGCTGCACATTCAGTTAAACCACACTGGATGGATGGATGTATGGAGAGAGGGACGTTAGTTACATGTTTATTTTAGCATAATGCACTTATGTCTTTACATTTTGTTTACTTAATGTGTATCTAGTTGAATGTTTACACAGTGTGTGCAGAGGTGGACGGATGGTTGGAAAAGGGAATCACACATTTAATGTGAGTTTAGTGAAATATAGTAACGGAACAGGAATGGACAAAGTATTCAGTGGGTTAGGATTTTTTTTCAAGTCTATCTATCGCGACATATATGAAAATTGAAAGTGTTATAGGGTGCTGAAATCATTTCTTCTTTCCTTACTAGATATGAAAAAAATGCCTTTGTAGTGCAGCAGCACTTTAATAAATTTGGGTCAATTCCTCGTTCTATGCAAAAAAGGAAAAACTATATAATATATAGAGAAAAAATTACCAACTCAGTTTCAAGCTGAACTGTTCAATGCATTTTTGATGTGTTTGCTACAGTGTGGTCTCTCTCTCACTTTTGAGTATAAAAAGGACAAATAATTACAGCAACTCTTTTAACACAAGTATTAAGTGAAACCCGAAAACATTTGAACCTATCTATTAAATCAAAAAAGCAAACAAATCAGCAGCATGTGTGCATAAGCAGCACAATATAAAGCAATGTAAGATATGCATGAAATAAAGTACAAAGCAAGCCTGACCAACTGTAAAGTAACAAACTTTTGTTTGAAACTTGTCATCTTCAAGAAAACAGGAGGTGAGATCATTTATCTGCACTGCTCCATTAAAACAAATAATAATTTAATGTGCTGTTCGCATTAGTCTACTTCTTTACAATAAAGATTGTGACAAATTTTTCTCTACACATACTTGTATTTGATCATGTTTCTTATGTTTTGTTCTTGCACCACACCACCTACAGTACAGCTGGATAGACAACCAGAGATGAACACAGTATTGTGTTTCAGTACCATGCTCAGTAAGTTTATTTGAACAGATCAGAGCGTAGATGTAGTTGTTTGAGAGTTATTCGCTGTATATCTACTCCACTGTATGGATGAATTGCTGGGATGTATGGTTGGCTTGTAAATTGACCATCATTGATTGTCTGCAGCTGTGGTTTTCCCATGGGGCCTGAAAATGGAGAGATCAATGTGCTTTGGTAGAGGGTGAAACATAAAGCTGCTGCATTACTACACGCAGCAGATTTTTCAGATCACTGAATTAAAAAAATATTTTCACTTTCATTTCATGATAAGTGTTTCATTATCGTTGTCCAGGCAGAATACTTACATAGCAATGCACCACAGCCATGTAGCGTCATTTTTTTATTGCAAGAGCAAAGCATGATGGGAAGTGACATTGGTGCCTGGGGCAACATGGCAGAAAGAGGGTAGACGGAGATGGAAAAAGGAAAGGGAAGCAGAGGATGGGGGGAGATTTACTGTTACATCAGGGTACATAGAAATGCACAGACATATAAATCATACTACAGCACTACACGGGGTCAGTAGGACAGACAATCCTCTGGTCTGATGTGTTCTGACTTTGAGATGATGACAGTGTTGGGGAAAACACTTGGGAATACTACACAGGTGGGTTTTTTCAAGTCCAACAAATGATATATTAATTTGTAGTTTTTCTCAATCACTTTGGTCTTAAATCATCACTCAGTGAGTGTATTTCTAGAAACAATTTGAACAAACAGCACCACACAACTGATGATGGCCTTTGTATACCTACGTCACGCAAGCACTGTGACATGCACGGAGCAGGGGGAAGCTCTAACCTTCATAAGTAAGTATTTCAAGTTATGTCACTTCATCAACATCACCACCTGAGTTACACATGTTTTCATTTCTTCATGGATTTGAGCAAAGAGTGTACATCAACTTTTGTGTCAGACTCGGGAAAATCGGTAACAGAGATCCTTGAAATTCTTCAGAGGGCCTACGGCAACGAAGCAATGAGCCAGGCGAGGTGTTTTGAATAACATTAAAGTTTCAAGAGGTACAGAATGTCACTGTCCAAGGCCAAAGGAGGCACATCAGGTCAGGAGTACAACCAGGTGGGTTTTCTTTGATGTTCACAGGGTTGTGAACCGTGAATTTGTCCCCTAGGTTCAAACTGTCAACACCAAGTTCTACTGTGGTGTTCTGAGGCGTTTCAGAGAAAGCAATCGGTGCAAATGACCTGAATTGTTACGCAATGGCAATTGGGTTTCGGATGTGCGCTTCCTCCTCAAGTTCAAGGTCCATGCTCAAATTGCAAATGTGGTCTCAAAAACACGTGTAACTCAGGGGCTGATGTTGATCAAGCGACGTAACTTGGGATCCTTGCTCATGAAGGTGATTGCCTCTCCCGGTGTTGTGCACGTCACGGTGCTGCAGTCCGTTCACACGCAACAGGAACAGCGTCTGAATTTTTTTGTAAACTTTGGCAAAGGCTTTAATTGAAAATGCACATATGGCTGCACTTTTCTGTACAGTACAAAGCTGCACATGACTGTATGTGGGAGACTGATTGCAAGAGATTGGACAGGACTCACATTTCAATATGCTTCTATTCTTTGTACTGTGAGTGTTGACATATCATTACAATACAGAATAGAAAAAGACAAAAATGTTTTACGGCACTGCATAACACAAAGAAAAAAATACCAAATTAAAAATGTAAACCAAGGAAAGACCCCTTAGGCAGAGCTGTACAAGACACCCTGTATGGGGAATTACAGTGCAGTCTTTCTACACCTCCTGACATTCCTGTCTGTCGGTCACAGATTCTCAGTCACATCAAAACAGATATGCATCTTCTGGAGTGTCTCACTTTTTACTGTAAAGAACAGTTACTGTAGGCAAATAGATTTGTTTCACCTGTACATACTGGTGATGTAGCTCCTGTCACCATTCCTTTTAAATCAGTCGCTGAATAATCTTTTCAAGTAATCTTATAGTCAGTTATTTTGTAAATTAGACGTCAGACAGCAATCTGAAGTTTCCAGAGCCCAAGATGATGGTTTTGAATCTTTTGCTTTGAAGAACCATAAGTCCAAAAACCAGAGATATTCAATTTAGGACAATAAAAACAAAGAGGGACAAAAAAAATCCCCACATTTAAAAAGCTGGAACTGTCAAATTGTAAAAATACTCGGTCTGTTATGTGTAGACCTAAACATGTAAAAGCACCATCACAGACCTGTGAGACTAGACAGGGTCTCGGTGAAGAGACCAAGCTGTACAAACGACCTCACACTAGTAAGAAATCTGTGACCTTGTCTCTCATCCCACACACATTAACACTTGAGTACAAAAATAAGAACACATTGCATATTACACTCTGAAAGTCAAGTTGTTTGTTCTTGTATCAAGAGCATGCGTGTGATTGATTACATCGTGTTGAGAAGGATCTAACATGGTGTCCTTCAGCTCCACTTTTTTTACATGTGCCGGCAAAGGTAATATTGCAGAGTAATCATAACAACATCTCTGCCTAATAATGCCCTGTAATGAGATTTCCAGTTACACGTCCACTGATTTCAGCCTGCTGTATTTCAACCCTCTCAAACAGAAAGAGGCTGAAATTGGTTTTGGCACCGAGAGGTACTGAAAAAGAGAAAAGAGAGAAAAGACGGAAAACGAAAATGTTGGACTGTTGATTTTTTTTTTTTTTTTTTTCTGATGTTTTTAACAAATAAGGTAAATGAAAGACCATTGCAGAGTGATATAAGAAAGTCTGTGTGAGGTGTGCAGTGAAAATGTTTCTGTGTTTGCATTGGGGTAAATGCATTGCTACCCATGCAAATGTGTATACTTGTGTACGCATTCATGTGTCTATTTTACGTGACAAAATGTATGTAAATCCATCGTTGAATGATTTCAGATGCTTTGAGAGAAGATGTTAGTCTAAAGACCTGTAATTAGCTAATACATTGAATCATTATCAAGATGACACTACTGATAGAAACCAATTTGTGCAACATATTGTCATATGTGACCCTTTTTTAGTGTCTTTGTGTGTGTGTACCTGTGTACTCGTCTGTCTCCCATTTTTTTTCATGTAAGGCGAGAGTTGAAGTTGCCAGCAGGTTTTCTCATTAGTGAAAAAAGAAAGCTCGTTCGTGCTTTTAACCCACGAGACTTTAAAGATAAAGGGAGAAAGACAGAATGACAGACAGGGGCTGGGAGGGGGATTATGGAGAAAGAGGCTATGATTGACTCGCTGAGCAACTTAATAAGTTTTTAAATGAGAGGAAAAAAGAAAACTGGAGTGAAAGCGGAAGGGAAACAAAATAAGAAACTACACTGTTGAGGTCGAGGCAAAAGGAGATAGATGGGGCAGACAAGAGGCATAACATTATTTATGGGCTGGGAGTAAGGTGAACATGAAGCTGCATCACAGACTGGAGTTGTCTTCTAAAAAGCCATGTGAAGATTCACTTTTCTCCGAGTCTCGCACACACTCTGAAGCACTCGTGACTGCTGACAATGCACACACACAGTACACACACTCACATACACCTCTGATCCCATTCATCTATCAATATTTTAGAGTGGCAGAGCAAGGACACCACTGTTACCAGGCAGACTAAAAAAACAAAGATACACAAATCATAATTAAGACAGACAGACAGAGTTAGACAGACAGATAGACAGATAGACAGACAGCTAGATAGCTAGATAGATAGATAGATAGATAGATCTAACTAATGTACACCCAGTGCATGTTACCCTCCTGCACCCATCACCTCATGGCTTGGGGGATAGATAGAGAGAGAGATGGCAGGGCTGAGTGGAGGGACTGAATCAGTATCCAGGGAGAAAGACGGGGATCACATCTGGACCACAGACTGAGCGAGAGGAAGAGCAGGATGAGGAGGAGGAGGGGTGGAGCATAGACTCAGTTGAATGAATCATTGCCCTAACAAACATACACACACAGTCATTTTTCCATCATTAAAGAGGACATTACATTGACTAATATACATCCTCTGGAGATTTACCTTAAGTGTAACCATAACTAATGCTTTCCCAACCTTAGATATAATATGCACTCTTACATTTAAAGATTTACATTATGACGACTTGCTTTTTGTCCCAAAAGAGAGGCAGGTCTCCACAATGTGACTATTGACTACTATATAACAGCTTTATGTCCCCACAACAAGAGTAATACAAGTTAACACACACACACACACACACACACACACACACACACACACACACACACACACACACACACACACACACAATCTACCCTTCCCCACAGCCTGTTTCACCCTGCAGCACCCACTGCCATACAGCTGCCGACCCCCCTTTTAAAACACTCTAACACAGACGTAGTTACAGTGCACTGACTCACACAGACAGCCACACGCATGCTGTATCCTATCTAATATCCATTTCATATTTTTGGGTTTTAACATCTATCCAGCTCAACAAAGGAAACTTCACAGACATTAACAGCCCTTTCATCAGCACCGGATTTGCATTTATGCACAGTTGAAAATTTCAGATCAATTTAAAGGAGCGCCCTGTGGTCATGTTTGCCCTGTTGCAAATATCAAATCCCAACTAATGGCATTTACACTGACATTTCCACCACTCTGTTTTTCTCTTCACAGATGGCGTTAATGTTTTTGATCATGCCCAGCGTGCTGCGAAGCCTCCTTATAAGAACTTTGCCCCACAGCTTTTTTACTTCGTGTGTGTGTTTGTGTGTGTGTGTGCATTCGCGTGTGCTTCCCACAGTTATGGACACACAGATTCCACAGTCAGGCAGTCAATGGAGCTCCAGTGTGGTGCTGTGATTGTGCTGGTCAATGTGCTCCGCTGTGTGACTGCATGCCCCCAAGACTGAGGCTGAGTCTAGACACGAGTCAGCCAAGCCGCCCTGCTGACCTATATCCTACAGTTACACTAAGTGAGAGACATAGAGAACCAGAAAGAGAGGGAGAGAGGCGAAGGGAATAGAGAGATAGAGGGATGACTGGGGGAGACACGAGGAGAGGATGCAGAAAGTGAAAGGGTGCAATAAAGTAAGAGAGCAAATTGAGAGAAGGGGGGAAAGACGAGAGACAGAGATTGAGCGAACGAGCAAGCGAACATGCAGACAGGAAAGAGGGGGATGGAGACGGAAAAGAGGAAAAGCGAGGGAGCGATGCGGCTATGGATAATTCAGAATGAGTTAAAAGGGGGAAGGGATAGGAGGAGAGGAGAGATTGGAAGTGGCAGCCACTAAAGCAAAGAGAGAGCGATGGCTAAGTACAGGATGTAAAGCAAAAGAAACAGAGGAGAGAGCACTGAAAAAAAAATCCCAAGAGAAGGACGACAGCCACATCAAATTATCAGCATAATCTCATGGAAAAACACTGAAAGATGTATCAAAATTCACATTAGCATACTGCATCAAACCCTCTTTATTATGACTGTCAATGCAAGAGATTCCGAGCACTTTTCTGTAAATAACAATTCTGTAGAATTTATGATTAAATTTTCAGTTGATTCAAGTTGCGATTGGAGGGCAGTCATCAATTAACCATTTATGAACTTTTAAACTCTGCAGCATTTTTGTATAAACTACAATTCTATAGTCAAGCAGTCGTAAAACAGTCTCCAGTATTTGGGAAATACAGTCCTATCAGCCATCCTTTTGTCATGGTACACATGTACACATCAAGACTCAGTAAAGGCACTCTGAAGTAACTTAGTGTTTACCATCTCAACCATAAACCTCAATGGACAAATCATCATCTATGTCTTTCCATTTTTTTCTTTCTCTTTTCCCCATTACTCTTCCTCCCATATATGGGAGAATGAATAGGCCCAGACAGAAGAGGACAAAGACTTAACATGTTTTTCTCTCTTTTCTTCTGCGCATTGAGAGGATGAGCTGGACTGTACTAATAGTCTTTGTGTGTGTGAATGGGACAGAGGGCTTTTTGTGTGTGTGTTCCAGACAGCGGCGCATAAGGCAGGACTTAAGTAGATGTTCGCCAAAGCGTATGTAATGCCAGGGAAATATCAACTAATCCCTACACTCTTCTATCCTACCCCTCCCTCAACATCCATTCTTCTCCTCCTCCTACTCATCATCAGCATCATCAGCATCACCATCATCATCCTACCGTACTGTTAAATGACACCCTTAAAGTAACATTTCTCAAAAGACTTCTAAACAAGATTTGGAAATTTGAACTAAAGGAAGTGCCAAAATCAAAATTCAGAGATGCAGATTCAGACATGGAATCATACTGTACTGCACTCTCTCTCTCTCTCTCTCCCTCACACACACACACACACACACACACACACACACACACACACACACATCATACACTCCATGGGGGGATTGTTGTTGTTTCTTAATCCTGGTGGATTAACAGACTAACAGACTCATTTTACCTCAGACCAAACAAAGAGAGATGTCAAATCATCCTCGCAAAGCTAAAGGTGATGATTGTATTACCGTGATGAAGCTGCATGTATGCTTGTGTTTGTTAGTAGGGGGTAGGGAGTGGTGGCGGGGAGTTATCTGGCATCCACTCCATGAAGAAGAAAAAAGGCTGAAAATCATAACACCTGTTGGGAACATTCATAATCTCTCTCAGACAAACACATTTTTTTTTTTTTCGGCAAAATGTGTTCATACACTCACATATATGCATCATGCCACAGTATTAAAGCCAGTGCCTGCACTCTGATTGCATAGGATGTCATTAGCCAATGTGCTAACTCCAATATTCTCACAGAGCTGTGAGTGTAAACTGCTTAAAGACGTAATCTTATATACTCTGTAGGAAACACGGCGGTCTGTCAAACAGTGGTGCTGCAGAGTGTCCACTAATCCACATGCTAGACTCCAGATTAACGAGAGGGGATGGGGACGTGGGCAAGGGAGGGGTTAAAAACATGCCGGCCAGACCCACTCCCACCCCCACCACATCATCACACACATACACAACCATAATCACTCCCCCTCCCTTCAGATTAAAATGCTTAGTGCTGCCACTGTGCGACAGACAGTAAGAGGATCTCTGGGTGGCGTCCCCCAGGGCTTCGTTATTGGTCTTCTAGAAAAGCCCCCCTGGAATGGACACCTATAGACAGGATGGAGGTCAGAGGTCAAGGGTTAGGGGTATGAAGGGTGTACGATGAGGTGGTTATAAAAGATACATCTGTTTGTTTTGATGAGAGGGATTACTATATATCAACCTGGGGATGTCTCATGAGAATAGGGTAGAAAAAGCTTCACTTCACTAAGGCATAACATGTCAGAAGAAAGGGTTTGAAATCTGATTATAATTTGCCATCACACACTCTAAAAACTGTCTAACATAAAATTCTTGATTACTCTGGAAAGTGTAATTTGCTCAAACTAAAATCAGACACCCAGTTTGAGTGGTCCTCTTCAATAAAGTCTAATGTCAGGAAGTGTTTCTCTTCAGGCCGACCCATCTTTCACAAACCATCTGTGAATATTGACTGAAGAGGCTGATTTAGAAAGCTGCTGCTGTATCCTCCGTTGGTTTATATCATTACGAACCACTTCAGAAAATCAAGTAGCCTTGTACATGAAAGCTTCATACAGTCCCAGTTTGAAATTTCCTCCCCATTTGGACGTCAACGTTTATTAAGCTCTCCCAGAGAAATCATCGACGACTAAATTATTTTGAGAGAGAGCCTCGGGCTACGGAGGCACATTCGATATGCCTACCGAATTTTTTTTTTTAAATATATATATTAAGAGGAACAAGGAGAGAGGAGAGAAGGGAAAAATGACTGACTCAAAGTAAAACTAGATTTAATATCTTAATGGCTTTGTGTGGAAAAAAAAAACTGATAATAGAGAAATCCAATTAAAATCTGATGATTGGCACTGTGAGGTAGAGACATGAAACTGTTTGTCTGAACCACTGGCTCTATATAAAGCTTTGATTAGATGATGCTAGTAATAGTAGCAGCCAGACTAATAGGTTGTATATTTTTAACTCTGATATACCACAGGCTCTGAGCTCTTAACACAAATGTGTAGTATCAAAAAAAAAAGAAAAAAAAAAAAAAAAAGGGTGCAGACAAAGTGGTAGAATATAAATAATGGAGTAACTCATTACAGGAATACATGAGGATAAAGGTTTAGATTTGCATGAAGACTTGAAATTATACTGAACCGTTTTCAGTGTGTGTGTGTGTGGTGGGTAAGCGTTTCCCCTAATGCCTCTCAAGGTGACTTGGCCTTCCTCCTTCAGGGCTTTCCTTTCAATTCTTTTTGGGATTGAAATTATGATGAAGTAATTTTTCGACAGAAATTGCCTATGTCACTTGTGGTATCTCTCGGCAAATTTCTCAAGTGTATTTTCAATCTCTCCCTCTCTCTCTCTGTCCTCCTCTTCCATCTCTCATCTTTCTCTCTTTCCCTTTTCTCTGAGCTCTCACTTGACATGTCAATGTGTCAATGTCACATTACAAGGAGGCAATATATGTGAAACAATTTGGAGCATGGGTTAATAGAAAAGACGAACAACCTCTTTATTTCGCACCAGCAAAACAGCCTATCTTTGAGTGCTATATATGGTTATGCTCAGAGCAGCATATGTATGTGTGTGTGTGTGTGTGTGTGTGTGTGGAAAATGTACTGTAATAAAATAAAAGACAGAAAAATTTGCACAGACACATGGAATTACACTGTTTGTGTGTATGTGCACACTCACAAAATCACACATGTGCTCCTACACACTAACACATATATATATATATATATATATAGTTTAACAGTGAAAAATCACCTGCTTGTTTCAGGGGAAAATAAGAGGCAGTGTGGAACATGTCGTCAGATTGGAGAGGAAGACTCCTCAGAGACCTCTGGCCTAATTTCTTATTTTCAAGAGGAAACTTATCTAATTATATATAAGTTAACTTCCTAGTGGTCGATTCAAGGGCAGCACTGAGTGGTACGAATGAACAGCCTTAACAGAAGCAAGGCTGTCACGTCCTGCTCTCTTCCAGCTTGTTGTTTTCTCTTGTCTTTCAACAAACAATCATATCTCCCCACTCGTGTCGCATGTCGTTTTGTTGTCGCATGTGCGTGTGTCTGTGTGTTTTTGTGTGTGTGTTTAGTACAGACACATTTCCTGTCTGCTCCTCTAACCAAGCAAAGCCTTCGCATTGCAAGGAAGCACGTTCCAACGCCTTAATGACAGTGAATCACTGTGATGCGTTTGGTGTCAAAGAAATGGGAATGGTTGAAGAAGGCTTTGTATGTTATCATGACATCAAAGGGTCAAATGTTAAAAGAAACTGAAAATAGTGGCTTTCACAAGATTGGGAGTATACAGCCACACGAGCTGCCCTATGGGGCTAAACTTGTGCTAAATGCGAATATACTGGTGTTTAGCAGGTGTATTGTTCACCACATTCACTTTCTTACGTTAGAGTATGAGCATGCTAATATCTGCTAATTAGCATGAAACAGAACAGAGGGCAGTGCTATTAGCAGGTATTTGACAATCCAGTTATTGGGCAAATAATGGTGGCACAAGGGGTTTCTTGAAGACATTGCATATGTCATCCAAAAGGTGTTTTATCTCTCATTCGAAATTCTCAAGGAAGCAGGTGCGGTTACCTTCGGATAACATGTAGATGCATGGCCTGTGGTTGCCCCCAAAACTTCATTCTTTCTGTACCCTTCGGACAAGCAATGACACCTTTACCCTGAGGTTAAGCTGGAACTTTGTGGCAATCCATCCATCAGAACCACAAATGCCAACCTCGTGGTAGCATTAGAGGAAGGGAAAGAGACAAACTGAAATGAAGAGAAACATAAAAAGCATTAAAAAAAAAAACTGGATGCAAGCCAAAATAAATGACAAACGCGATGGTCCAAAATTCATGTGCAATCAGCCAAGCAGTTATATGGACCTGACAACGTTGAAGGCAGGAGGACTATCGGTCAGACAGGTAAACACACAGAGATTTAGCAAGCAACCAGGCAGCCAATAGAAGCAGACAGTGAAACATAAAAAGCAGAAGGACCTGAGATCCCATCTCGGAGCCGAGTGCTGCTGCTTTCTCCTTCTCCAAGTTCAGCCCTGAGGCATGGCCCAGTCTGCTCCCTTCCTCCCTCTCACCACCATATGGCCAGAGCAGCCTACACGCCAGTATATCTCACCAAACACAACCTCTACGCTCTTTCTCGCTCAACAGACGACGTACACTTTTGGTCATGTTTAAAGTAATTTCTCTGCTATCTCTGTGGCTTTGGGAGAACAGTGAATGGTTGGCAATGAGGGGTAATCCTTCTTAATGGAGGATGGATTGAAGTCCACACCAATCACATGAAGACACATTTTATTACTTTGACAAAATGGGGAAGAAACCTTCATTGTATTCTCAAGAGCCAACTACCGCCTCTTTTATTTCCAACGCCCCTCCACTGTCTATGTTTCACTATCTCCTCTTTTCTTTATCTCATTCTTTTGCCTGCCTGTCTTCAAGAGTGTTTCACCCTGACCAGTCTGCGATTTTATCACGCTTCCTTTGGTCATTACATCACAATTATGGAGCTGTTGGTACAGGAGAAATAAGAGATGGGAAAAAAAAAAAAAAAAGAGGAGTGGAAAAAAGCGACAGATGAAATGTAGGTCAGTGGAGATGTGCTTGGGGCAGTTTCTCTCTCTGTTTCTCTGTGTGTCTCTCTCTCTCTCCCTGGGCCACAGCTAAAGAGGCTAAAAGAGACCGGGGGTGAAAGTGCCTCTCACCCACACCTGCCTCTCCCTCTACCCCGCACAGACCGACAGAAGCTCCGGCAGTGTTATCTCTTAGAAAACCACTCTAATGACAGACGCTGGAGACCGGCTGTGACGCTAACCGTGAGTGACAGGAGTGGCTCTTTTCAGCACCGTAAGGATATACACTTGCTTGTTCACGTTCATGACATGATAATTTTTTTGGTAATATTTCACTGACTGCAGCACCAGAGGTCACCAGGAGTCAGTCCAGGGTCAAAGCAGACCCGGTGGAGTTGGTTTTTGGTTCAGTCAGTCAGGCTTTTCCCCCCCATGATCAAATTTTGGGTTTATAAATCTGCTGCTACACTGCTCACAAAAGAACACCATCAAAAACAGGCTGAAAACGCAGCTGTCCCTTTATAAACTCATCAAAAAAAGACCATACTGTTCGCTCTTTTAATGATGTTAAGACCTCTAATAAGTAATTAAAAGCATTAGCTAATATTTTATTAAACATATTACACCAGGGTTTTTTTCTCCACTGTATTATCTCTTTGCCATCAGAAGATAAAACAGTTGGCACTAATTTTGTGTAAAGCTTTGAATTGTGGGAAAATGTACAGGACTACTCAAACAGTTTACAGCCATTATTTTATGTGAAACAATCACTGAAAGGCATTGGTTGTGACAACTTTACAAACTAATTAATCACCTCTTAAATGTACCATAACAGTTATCACAAGTATGCCACAGATAAGATTGTAAAGTCTTTGAAAGTCATAAAATCTGAATGTCGCCTTAATTTTAAAGTGATTTCTTGATGGTTAGAAGTCATACAGTGACGATGCAGTGAAAGATTTCTCGAGGAAAGACACTGAATATTTCATGCATTGCACAACAAACTACACCAAAATATCAAATTACAACCTGATATTCTTAAAATAAGATAATAAAATGCATTACAAAACACAATTATCCGTTGTCCCGATTTTAAATTCTGATAGGAATAAGCTGAAGTTTGGATCAAACATTCTCTACATATGCTTTAATACCCTGCTGTTAACACTGTGTTAGTCGTCGTACAGTGCGGTGGTGGTCTGACCAGGACCGACTCTTTCATTTTCCAGGTCAGTATTTCAGTGTTTCTCAGAGGAAGGAGAGGACCCCACCCTGAAAACCATCCAGAGGACACCTGAGACAACTCGTATCACCTGAGCTGCTCTTCTTTCTGTGGCATAAGATCTATTATCCGCTCTTTATATATAACTTTTATGGGGGTAAATATGAGGTTTTTTTGTTATTATTGTTTCAACTTAGTCTCATGTAAGAATCGTGGTAATGTCTTTTACTGTAAAAACTGCAATTCAAATTGAACATCAGCAGTTGTTGTGGGAATAATGTGTTCTGTTTTGTGCAGTAATTCATGTAAACATGCAAGAAAGTATTAAAGCATCATAATGAATAAACATAAAATGAATTTAGTTTCATTTATAGGGACATAAATGTGTGTGGATGTTTTTAAAATCCGTTTTTTAACTTCACTGTCTTGACAATATGGATTGGACTTTAAATGCCATCTTGATCATATTTCCGTTTTATTGTTTGTCTGTATCAATCTAATGTTTGTCTGTATCAAACTGCTGCTTTTTCAAGAGCAGTTTTACATTATTTTTATCCGTTTTTATTGAACTATAAACAAGAAGCCTTTGCACTCCAACAAAAAGTGACGTTAACTCATAAATGTAAGCATACAATCATTTTTAAAGCTATGAACCATTAACTGTTTGACTTAAATTAATTTGGTCAAGCACTGGTCACGTTTTGATGAATCTTATTCAATATCCATTCTGAATGATCTCTTTCCACTAGACACAATATTCGATTTCAGTAGTTAAAATCAGATTAAAGCTTGACCTTTTTTTTTGTGCTTGCATGAAAAAAAAAACAGCCTAAATTGCACGAGGCTGACTAAATGTGGAAGATGACATTAAAAACTTCGCTGAGACTGTCTGTGTACGGTAGCAGAAGAGTGCGCTCAGGCTATGTGCGTGTGTGCGCGCGCGCGCGCGTGCGTGTGCGTGTGTGTGTGTGTGTGTGCAGGCTCCGGGCTGCAGGCTGAGCAGGAGAGAGTGGGAGGAGCGGAAAGTGCTCCAGTCCAATCCGGGCCGCCGGGTAAAGCCTCTCCTATACGCTCTTCCCTCCCTCAGCCCGCAGAAAACAGTGAAACCCTCCCATAGAGGTGAGAGCGCAGATGTCATGAGAAAAGCGGCCACACGACCAGAGCGCACCGACCGACGCACCGACCGACCTCAGTCTGCCTCCCTGCGCCCCGGTCTGGGATGCTTTTAGTGCAGAGACGCTTCCACTCAGGGCAGCCAGTGGACGTCGAAGCAGATACTCGACACTCTTTTCGTTGTTGTTGTTATTTTTAACCGAGGATCTTTTCCCCCCGCAACCCCCCCTTTTTAAGTGTTTATGTTTGTTTCTTCATGACTGCTGCTTTGGGAAGCGAGCCTCAGCACCAGCTCCAGCAACGCCAACACGATGCGAGGTAAGACCATCCCACTTCTCCAAATACCGCCGCACTTTCCCCACGCTCCATCCCGCTAAACACACACACACACACACACACACACACACACACACGCACACACACAGCACGACAAGCTTCAGCACAGATTTGGCCTTGAAAGTTTGCTCTGGGAGTTTTTAGCTGCAAAGATGTTTCATGTATCTAAAAATCAGGGTGTGTGGTTGGATATCTCTGAAACCACCTCACTGTTTAAAAGTTTATCTGCATCCCTCTGCGTGTGTGTGTGTGTGTGTGTGTTTTGACTCAGAGTGTGTGTGTGTGTGTGTGTGTGTGTGTGTGGCCTGTAGTTTTGCAAATTCATGCCTAAGGCCACTTGAGGCTGTGATTGGAAATTAAAAGTGGCGCATGATATTTAGCTTTAATCGTTTGAGCTCCACTCCACACCAGCGGAAGTCGCGGATAGGCTGCCACCAGACCGGATCAGATTATTTAATAAGAAAAAAAAACTTTATTCAGTTATGCATTGGTGATCAACTTTATTGAATGATTTAGGGATAGGCTACTTTTCAAGCGCTCCACTAACCCATTTCCGTGACGCTCTGCACCGCGCCGAGGATTTTGAAATTCAATGTCAATAACGTTCTGTGCGCACATACTCACACACAGATTGGCTACACATTGACAGTCTGACACACACACACACACACACACACACACACACACACACACACACAGGTTAACACAGCTCATTCCACTCTGACCAAGCCTTTCCTTGCACTTAAATTCTCTTAAAATGCATAATCAAAATGCATTTTTCGTTTCTCCATAATACGTATTTGCAGTGTATTTTAGGTACAGCACACATGAGTTAATATTTAACCTTATCAGCTTATAGTGCTTTCGGATTTTTTTTTTCTTTTTCTTTTTACTCTTCTCGGCGTTGTGCAATTATCGCTGGCGCAAAGTTGCGACACTCGTTCGAGACGATCTCGAACTCTAATTAATCAGTCATCTGTTTAAGGTTGCTGAACCTCCCTGTGCTGCCATTTGCCATTTGAAACAAGCAAATTAGTTTGAAAGGAGGTCTAAATGGTGCCACATGAAGTCGGAGAAGCAACGGAGAGAAACTGTTGGGAGAATTTTGATCCACCTGTAGAAGATCTGAACTTCACACAAAACATAAAATATGTTTCTCAATAATCAATAATCAGGGAAAAATTATGTGCTCTTAAATAAAAATACAGCTTGTATGTACTTTAACCTAAACACACACTTTTTACTGACTTTTTACACTGGACTGTTGGTAGTCTAAATGGCTGGCAAACATTATTAGTGAACATATTCCTGTCATTAAGATGATTATTAATTATAAACAAGAATAATTTAAAAGTCTATCTATCTATCTATCCTGTTGTTTTTTTGTCTTTGAATGTCATATAAAGCTATCTGCTGCCTCAGCTTTAGGCCAACAAACCTTGGGCAAGAAAAAACATGAGAAGGCCAAACACCCCCTCCTCTCTTTCTCTCTCTTTTTCTAATCCCATGGCAAACTCCTCTGTCATGTACCTTGTATTTTATCCACATTTTAATGGGCCTTGCGACCACTCTCGTGCACGGGAGGCTTTGGGGGGTATACCGAAAGCTCCTGCTTTCACTTTATAGCCGTGGTTGGCAGAAGAGGCCCCTGAAGCGTCTCTCTCACCCCTCTTTCACCATGTCTCTCTCTCTTTCTCCCTCTCTCTCCCCATCTTCCTCTCTCCCTCTGCACGCCCCAAAGGGTTTTGTCAGATAGAATTAAATCAGTGTGGGCCGTGCGGCCCCCACTCCCAATCTGTGTGTGTGTGCGTGTATGTGCGTTGAGTCTCGGCTGCCCTTACACAGAAATGTGCTCACAACCACAAGGTTATAAAAAATAGAGGCCCCTCATGAGCCGTGGTAATTATCATTTAACAATAGCCACAACTCCTGAAGCCCTGACTGAAGATGATGTCACCCATCGCCCGGCCCGGAGAAGCCCGAGAAATAACAGACAGAATAATATCATCAGGGGCATTTTTGCATCTCTGAAAATGGGGCATTGTGTGTCTTTTCCAATATGGCTTAGTGTTGTGTAGGTTGTTGCAAACAGCATAATTATATCTGTATTTTCAACAGCAACATGGTGATGCTGTGCTTTGAATGGTGTTCCTCTGAAACTCAGCAAAAAAAATTGTGTACAAAGAGATATTAGTGACAGGGGCAATATATTTTTGAGTATTCAAAAAAACACTTTAAATTGGCAATAAATGACAAAATAATAACCCAAACAAAAATGAGTCCATTGTTCTAGTCTATTTTTATTTGAATAATTATTTTAATAACTCTAATTAAATGTCAGATAAATCAGAGAAATAAGTTTTATCCAAAGCACATCAGAGCCAGTCATCATCATCATCATCCTCCTACCAAATGTTTCATTTAGTTAGAATCAATATGAGCTCAGTGCCTCCACTGAGATCTGTTAAAAACAGCCAAATGCACCTACACACTTGGAACCATATGGGTGTTTGCATACATTTACAGCATCACACAAACATGAATTGACATGGTCGACACGTATTCTGCATGTCAATAGTTTCCTATTTACACAGTGATCCTTAAAATAGTCCCCATTAGCCCGTGTCTGCTTTGTATTATTGGTAAAAGCGTAAGAGCATTTGACACTACATAGATGCACCCGGGTCAGACAGGTCAAAGAGTTCAGCGTTGAACGGAGCAACAGGGGAGGAGGGGCTCTCAGCGCCATTTGATCTCCTCCTGTTAGCGATATGTGTCAATCACAATCTCCCACGCTCCTTCGCCATGGGAAAAGATAGGATGACAGGAACTGGGAGAGTGTGAGAGGACAATTAAGTGGTAAGGTGATGACAAGCGAAAGAAGAGGACAGGAACCACTGAAAATGTTCGGCAGGCATCTGCGACAACTCTCGTCTATCGGCTTCTCTGACATCATTTACATTACCTTGCAAGATGGCATGAGCTCACACACACACAAAAGCTGAAAGCACTGAAAACACACACGGACACACAAACAGCTGCAATACCACGCATGAAGGCCTCATGCCAATAGAATTAGTCCCATCCTGCTTTGTTTTGGAGGCTTGTGTGAGCATTGATTTGTCCAGTTCGAAAGCATCCCGGGATCAATCTTTAGTCAAAGCCAGCGGAAGCAGTCGGTTTAGATAAATCCATAGCACATAAACTCGGTCGGCTTCAGTTTTACATTTAATGTTGAAATATCTGTACCTTTTAGAATTGCATCCATAATTACAGCTCCTGATTATTTATTAGTAATTTTGTTATGTTTGTTCCTATTTTTTTTGTTAAACATTACAACAGCAACAGCGTTTAGCATTTCTAAGTTTGGTCAACAGCTACAACTCCTGTGAGCACCCACAAGGTGGAGGCTGGTGTAAAAACAGACAATAAATGAAAAATAGTGAACTTGAATAAATGTCCTATCTGCTCTGAACTACATACAAGGGAGTTACGCACCATTTAATAGATGTTTATATAGTGTTTATTAATGCTAGATAGAGAGTTAAAGTAAAATGTTAAAGCTTGTCCTATAAAAGATGATCAAAATCATCTGAATCTGACTGAAGTGCATTTGCAACCAATTTCGCTAACGGCATCAACAACGGACAACTAAACCAAAATATAAACGGACACAATTCACACTCATTAGTGAGGCAACCCATTTAGAAACCAGTTGCCCCATTAGTCAGAAACACCATCTTATTTGCCACCAAATCAGTTTTCCATTGTCGCCATGAAATCACTTCTCGCACACAATAGCGGGCACCTGGCCCGGGTGAATCTCTGGTTTGCGGCGCTACCGGTGCATCTGTGGCCTGTTGTCAAGCTCTGTTGTTGTTGATTGTGTTGTTTATTATGTGTTTGTGCTGACTAATGGGCCGGTGTTATGTAAGAAGAGAGGAGAGATTACCCCAAGCCCATGCAGGCCACGCTGTTAATCCCTCAACACAGCCCTACTGACTGACTGAGTTAGCACCAGAGTGCTGTTGCAACACACCTACAAGCACACACAAGCACAGACACACACACTTTTACATTCAGGATTCATTTCCCGCCTGTCTTAAGATACTCACATGTTTTTAGGAGAGGGCTTGAACAATGGTCCGGCAGCAGCGTTAGGTGTCTGCCGGACCTTTTTTCAAGCCCTCTCCTAAAAACATCCCACCATGCTGTGTGTGTGTGTGTGTGGCCTGAATGGCCCTTCTGTGGTCCCACTGAGCCGCTATCATAGTCCGTGTTTGTTTAGCATGCGCTCAGCATGCACTCCATGTTGGTTTTATCCCTCCGCGGCTGTCTAGGGGAGTCTGGGCGAACAGTTTTTCCCTCCTCAGTCAATTTTCTCTCTTTTCTTAAATCTTTCTACACATAAAGCGTGGGCTATACGGCACGCTTCAGTTTGTGTCTCCACTTTATCTTAGCCGGGAGGGATTTCAGCCTGAACCACTCCTAAACTCTAAATCTGCCTTGAAGTCACAGAGTCCTCTGACAGCTCCTTCTGTTTTGTCAGTTTTACTCATCCATGAAGGCAGCATGTCTCAGTGGACGCACAATGATATTCAATATTCACATTTTCCTCCGATTTACATTGAAGTAAAAGCTGGGGGAAGAGGGTGACTGCGCTTATTAAACACGGAAAGCGAGTAAAATATGAACAGAGAGACAAAGATATCATTGCAGGGATAGCTTTATAAAAAGATACGCTTATATCAAAAGCAGGAATTATCATACTATCATAACCAATTTGGTTTTGTGGTGAGATATCGGGTGCACTGTTTGATAGTTCAAGGTCAGGTAGCATGTTCACCTGCGCTACTACTGAATTAATGCAGCAATTTGGCTAGTTAATCAGGTTCAGTCACTTTATGAAAGAAGTCGTGTCCCCTTTTTTGGACTTTTTTTTTGGTAGGATCATGATCTGCATTAAGGATCTATGAGGTGAAAAAAAATAGAAAACAAACAGAAAGGAGAGAAGGGAGACTGTAAGTGAGTGAATGAGTGAGATAAGAAAAAAAAAAGAGGGCAAGTAAGAGAGCGAGAGAGAGAAAGACTTAAGAGTTATATAATAGTGCAATCGTGGATGTGTGTGCGCGTTCGCTTGAACAAGAGAGTGTATGCGAAACGGCGAGGGAGGGTGGTGAAAACCATTACTTTGTGTTTACTTGCATGCACACTGGCACCGGCACAAACACACACAGACACAACCTATCCTGTCCTCAGATGGCACTCACACACTGGCTGCCCTCAGCAATGAATAACACCGGCACCTGTAATAGTCACATCCAAAGTCCACACTTGCAAACCACCTATTAGACTTTAGCTAACACTCAAAGCAGATTAGTACTGAAGGCAAGTATCAGTGTAACATTCCAGCCTCGACTTTATACATAATCATATAGATGCAGACACATAAAGAGGCATATTATCAATGCTCCTTTACAGGATAAAAAAAAAAACCACACGTCTCAGGCTTTAGGGAATTGTCACAAGTTTATAGCGAAGCTGTTGTTCTTATTTCATCAAAACTTAACTTTCTGATGACGAATTGCTATTAATAGTTTATAATAAAAAAAAAAAGTAACAAATCGGATTATTTGTAGGTACTGTATTGTTTTTACAGTGACTACTTTTACATTAAAAAAAAAAAAGCAGAATTAGTCTCCCCACAGTTACAGTAAAGGTGTAAAGATGATAGATGAGGTGATCCTTTTGCTGCGAAAAGGCAGATACTCTGTGAAGGTGTTCAGTGCTGGCAAGTGAATAACACACACCAGCTACAATAAGCCTATAATATGACTTAGCCTACTGCGGCATCTTTTCTTAATGACAAAGATTAGCCTTTTTTAGTGCTTGTAATCTCATTGAAGGGACTCTTATTAGGTCTACCTTTCTTTCTCTCCACATCTCTCTCTCTCTCTCTGTCCAAATCCTGAGAAATCTCACTTAACTCGGTGTGTGTGTGTGTGTGTGTGTGTGTGTGTGTGTGTGTGTGTGTGTGTGTGTGTGTGTGTGTCCTATGTAGTGGCTGTTGACGCGAGGTCTCCTGCCATTCACAAAGAGAATGCAATTATGAAATCAAGACGTCTGCTGCTGCTGCTTTTTCCCTCTCTTGACTGCGATTTAATGTTCATAACGCATTCTGTTCAATCATCCCACCAGAGAGAGAGAGAGAGAGAGAGCAGGTGAAGAGCAGAGCAGGCTGGGTCGAGCCGAGCCGAGCTGTGTGATAGTCTTTGTGATCAATTTGCCTCTGTGAGAGATGCCCCTGGGGCCACTTTGGGGAGAACCTTGTTAGGCTGAGTTAAATTGTTGCCCGAGGCGAGCTATTAGCGGCCATCCCTGGGAGAGGACACACATACAATCACACATGTGCATGCTCACACACTCACTCAGACAGACACACACTGAACACACACACACACACACACACACACACGGGCATTTGAACCTTTTTAAAACATGAACTCAAACGGGAACTCGTTCACGTGTTCAGTCTCAATCAGTCGGCCCGTTTCCCTCCTGAGAAACTCAGAAGCATTGGGGCAAAAGTCTTTACTCAAGCAGGCATAACATTGAGCTGTTCTGTTTTTTTTAAAGGTGTTATGTAAACAAACAAAAGTTGTAATTATAACTGCAACATTTAATTTGAAATGATCAGAGAATTGGAAAAAGTACTACATAACCTAAAATGCACGCTTTGGGAGACTGCAAGCAGAAAGGTATGAGCAGATTTTTGGCTAAAAAGTCTGCGACATGCAAAATAACCATCCTAATCCTTTAAAGCAAACTAAGAGAAGCACAAATTGAAAATTTTAAGGTATTCATAATGCAGACTACACACTTTCAGAGACCAGTTAATTTCATTATTTGAGGCAGTAATGAGTAAACATATTTTTTATGTTTTTCATATACTGTTGGGTAGTTTAATGTGTTGCAGTGAATCCTATTTGTTCATAAAATGCTTTGCATGCAAAATTATTAATCTAAAAGGACTTTATAGGTGTCGGATAAATACACTGGAGTGAAAGGTCAAGTATTTCCTTCTAAAATAGAGAGGAATATAAGAATAAAGTACCTGGTTAAGTTAAAGCACTTGTGCACCACTGCTCCGCACTAAACTTACGTTGCATGTAGGCATAAGTCTCGACATGTCTATACAGTATATTAAAGCCTTTCCAGTTCATGTACATGGTCATGCATTAACAATTTTAACAATGTCCAATCAGAGTTGGAAGAAAATGTTAATTGAATTTGAAAGAAATCATCCACACAGACTCAGTTTCCATCTTTCTCTCAGCGATTTGATTCTATTAGCTATCCACACTAAGTGCTGCTCTCTTCATTAATGCTTTAAAGTCCATTCAGCCTCACTTATGTTGATGTTGCCGTTTCCTGATTTTATCTGCCTGACCACCGACTATCACGATAAAGGATGCGAGGGCGAATTTTCCTCTACCTTATGTAAGAACTGAAAGCAATTTTCTGTCTGTCTCTCCTCGGATGTCCCTCTCTTTCTTTTTGTCGCTCCACACACTGGGATAGCCACCTTTCCTCTCCCTTCCCCCTCAAAGACACACACACACACTCATCTACAATTAAACTCAAGAGAAACACCATAGTAGGAGGAGCGAGTGAGGTTATGGGAGGATGGCCAACGCCAACAAAATATATTTTTTTATCTCGGGAATGAAACGACGGGACCTCAGTCGGTGTGTAAACGTATTCTCCTCTGCACTGATTCCCTTCACCCAAATAAAGCACGAACGCTGCTCAGTGTTTTAACAGCTCAGTGTGCACACATTGCATCTGCTAACGTGAGGGCAAAAGCATGACAGGAAATGAAAATAAATATATAAAGAGAGCGGGCTTAATACACTCTGTGTGTGTGTGTGTGTGTGTGTGTGTGTGTTTTCATGTTTGCTACAGCAAGAGCGCCTCAGTGTGTGTGTGCATTCTCATGGCTGATTTCAGGATGGTAATGACCAGATGCAGGCCTCTCACACTCAGACTTGCTCCTTCCACTCAAATGCGTTCTCTCAGTCCTTAAGGAAAGGTCAAAGGCCGTCAGGGTCCTACAGGTCACCCAGAGGGTTCGAGTGTGAGTGCCTCTGTGTGTGTGTGTGTGTGTGTGTGTGTGTGTGTGTGTGTGTGTGTACAGTGACCACGAAAAGCAGATCTGAGAATGCAGATTGTGTGTGTGTGTGTGTGTGTATATATAAAAAAAAAAAAAAAAAAAAAAAAAAAAATGTGTATATATATATATATATATATATATATATACACACAGTATATATGTGTGTGTGTGTGTGTGTGTGTGCGTGCAGGCAGGGGCTTGGTTTACCCTGTGGATTTTTTCCCACGCCTCCCTTCTTCTCTTATCTATCTGAGGACACATGCTGCACTGGGCGGGAGACTCTCTCTGTGTGTGTGTGTGTGTGTGTGTTGGAGGTAGGATGTGGGGGGTAGGGGATGCAAGCATAAAATCATACTGTAAAGTCTGCTTTAACAAAAAAAAAGTGGTTTGCAGTAATGTATGCATTCAAGCATGTCTGACTCTGTCTGTCTGAATGTGTCTCTGGGTGCATGTTAGGGTGTGTGTGTGTGTGTGTGTGTGTGTGTGTGCCTGCCTGTGCATGTGAATCGATGCGCTGGATGACAGCCAGTGGCCCCCTTCTGTTCCCTCGCCATGGCGTCCAATCACGGCACGGCACAATATTCTATGAGCGAACCGCAGCTGATCCCAGACCTGCTATCTGAGCAATTACCCAGAGTGCTTTGGGGCCGCATGGCAAGCTGGACAAGCTCATGCCCTCTGACATACAGCATGGGGGGAGGGCAAGAGCGACTGTTTTTCTGACTGTTTGTACGTGTATGTGTGTGTGATGGCAAAGTGTGCGAGGGGGGGTTGATGAGGATAGACTGATGGGAAAAGCGGAGGTGCGGGGTAGCGGATGTAGGCTCAGCAGCAACAGTGTGACTGTCCATATTACAAAGTGGACAAAGACATGATTGGCGAGGAGAAGGGGATGGAGGTGGGGGAGGGTAGGTGGGCCCACTGCATGGCATTATGATTATTACTATAACACACTGCCCAGCAGATTGTACAAACAAAGAGAACCGGGCTGTGTCACCTTAGAGTACATCACTGAAGATGTTCAGGCCAGGTTCGAGTCAGGAGTGATAATCACTGGCTGCTGCTGTTCAGGGCTGAAACTAAAGATTATTTTCATTATCAATTAACCTACATTTTATTTTCTCAGTTAATCAAGTAAATGTTTGATCTACAATATGTAAGAAAATAGTGAAAAACCAAATTGATCCAAATCTCAAAGAAAACAATCCAAAGAATGGCTGGAAGTTTGACTTAAATGGTTTCCAATTATTTTCCTACTGATTAATAGATTAATTGAATAAACGTCGCAGTTCGGCTGATTTTTACAAGCGGTTTCTGAAGACATTGAATAAAAGCAACCGATCAAGCGGCAATGATGGGATCATAAGAATTCAACCTTGTTGAAATAAAAAAGAAAAAGCATAAATGGACCTTAAATATATTTGTCACCAGCCCCAACTGCCTGTACTGAGTACTGAAAATGTTTAAGCACTTAACAAATGGCCTTTATTGTAGAAAAGGCTGTAAAGACAGAGAAATGACATGCAACACAGATCTTTAGCCGGAGTTTGTAATTACATAGTCAGTGCCTTAAACCCGAAGACCACAGGGCTCACAAACAATGTCAGTACTGTACGCTGATGTCTGAATCACAAAGAGAAGTAAAGAGAACATATCGAAGACAGATGAAAGTGAGTAAAATGCATTCTATTTTATATATATTAAAAAGGAGAGCAGATAGTATGCCACTCCTCAGTATATTCTTTTTCAGATGTTTCTGACAGTAAAAACAGACAGGAAAGAGAGAAAAGTATGACAGCCCATAGCTGAAGTCCGTTTGAAAACCACGTGCAGTGGCAGGGTTTCATTGATTTTAATGGGACAGTATGATGTGGAAACATGACAGGAGACACAGGGGAAATAACCCAAGCAGCACTGCTATAAGCTATTCCCAGCTGTGTGCATAAATCCACTCAGTGATCACTCCACCAAAAGTTTTCTCTGTGTTTTTCATCATCGGCAGAGAGAGAGAGAGAGAGAGAGAGAGAGAGAGAGAAAAAAAAAGCTTGTTCCTCTCTAAGCTCTATGAGACAAGGAAGACAGTGTCGCTGAGAGATGGAAATAGATCAGGAAATACAGAAACTGAAATGATTTCCCAGTCACACAGCCACTTACAACGAGGAGGAACACTCAGAGACGAATGAAAAAGTCAAACAGACTGAAGTGGAGTGGATGACGAACAGTGATAGCATAATTCACAGTGTATAGACATCTAAAACCAGCGCCAGAGTTGTTCAGCTCTAACAAGGAGTGGTGGGGGGTAAAGTGCTGATCTCCTTCATTTTCCCAGAAGAAATCTAGTTAACTGGGAAGAAGCTATGCATATTTTTTAATGAAGTGGAGATACCACCCACATTCATCCCCAACAAATCAACCCCTGGGACTACAGTAGGAGTCGTGTTTGCATTTCTGAAGTGGCTTACACTGGCAAAAGTTATGATAGAAAGTGATTTCAACTGTTCCATAAACTGTGATAGTACGACACCAACCTCTAGTGTATTATTGCTACTGCATAATACTGTGTGCTGCTTTGGATACCACTCTGTTGCAGACCCACCCCGCAGGCTGAATGAATGAAACATGCATGTCCAGTCTGGCCGTTTGGAAACACGCACACGCACACACTAAACATGTAGAGCAACACCTAGTGGGCTTAATTTGGTGTTACATTGTCAGTATAGACAGAGACAGCCTGTTAAATAGCCATTTAATTTTGTGTGTATGCATGTATGCATAGCCCCCAGCAACCCTGTGTGTGAGATACTTATGTGCTTTAGACCGAAATATTGCTAAGATATCGGTGCAAGGCTGCTGCTTTTTTTTTTTTCTGCAGTGCAATGTAGATAATTAGGACTCTATTTAGAGAAAGGGCCAGCCCAGGAAATACACAGGAGATCCTCACTTCATTAAAAATCAATTATCACAACACATGTGCCAGCGCAATACAGCCCTCATGGCCACAACCAGCTACACACACACACACACACATGCATGTGTGCAACTCTCACATTACAGCAACTATCTTTGCCTTGTTCTTTGTGAAATTCATCTCGAGTTAGTTCACTCTATCTTTTCTTTCTCTCTCAAGAGATTGTGCAGGCCTGATCTCCTCTTAGCAGAGGAATCGCCAGCGTTGCAGTCCCGCTCTTACATAATAACCTCAGGATAACACTCACGCTCTCGCCTGGCTGAGGACGCTGTCAGTCACTCTACTCCGACTGGGTCAAGTCAGGTTGGAAATAAGTCCCATCCACCTCAGTGAAACACATGTAGCTAGAAGCAAAACAGTCCCCGGGAACAGGAATGAGTGGCTTTTTCCATAACAGTTTTTGTTTGCAAAATGGATGTCAGTGAAGAGAGTTTTAGCAGAATAGGAGTAATAAACTCCTTTCTCTGAAGTTCTTCTCTACTTTAGTAATTCACTTGTACTGCAGCTTTAAAGCTGCGAGTTTAGTTGTGTAATGTGAAAGCGTAAAATCAAACACCCAAAATGTTTTATCGTACATCCCAACTTTGTAGACAAAAAGAACACAGATTTCTCTAAACACCCGACAGATAAACACGTCTTAATTCTGCTACATGTATAATCCACCACTGTGCCTAAAGTATAGCAAGGCAGCCGGCATGTATTGTTGCCTGGATGTGGAAGTGGGAGTCCTTTGGTAAACAATTCACAAAGCCTCCGCTGCTGAGAGAGGGCGACAGGACGAGCAGTGATGATACACTGAGCTGGCTCCGCACACCGATGACGTCACTTCCTTTAAGCGTGTGACAGCTTAGCACATCATTGCTGTGACAGCCAGACGAGTGCAGCGAGTGGGTGGTCACCCTGGCAACAGCAATGCTGTCATGACCATCTCCCTATATCCTACCTGACAGTCCCCACTGGCAATGAACACAACACAACACACACCCACACACATACACACACACACACACACACACACACACATTCACAAACACTTTGTCAAACACACACATGTACACATACTTTATCTTTTCCTGCGTCTTCCTTATAAGTGAAACGCTCACTCAAAAACCGTCCCTGAAACACACGAAAACAATGCACATGCCCACACGCCCATGCTCTTTTGGGCATAATTACGTGATACAAAGAGGAGTACAATTTCCCATGGGGTAAATAGAAATACAGTCGAGATATAATGTAATCGCTGCAGAGAAACAGTAAACACACACGCCTTTGAGGTGGAAAAATGTAAAGAGCTTATTCTAAAAATCTACAAAAATAATAACTATGCATATCCACATCACACACAGCAGCAGCAGGTGTGGGCTGAACACATTCAGATTGTCTAAACCCATGAAGATTAACTTGTTTTCTGATTAACATTTCAATCAAAGAGTTTGACTAAAAGTACGGGACAAACAGTAGCGACCACAAAGAGGATCGTGAGCGCGAAGAATGAAGACGACAAGAAGCACGGCTGAGACACTGTTGTCCTGTCTTCTGTTTATTGCTCATATGTGGTCTGTTGATAACGGCCGTGCCCCGGGTGCAACTGACCTGTTTTACACACTATAAATAGCGTGTTACAGGCCACGTTCATTGACAGCTCTGTGTATGTGGTCTGTGTGTCGTCCCAGTCCAGTGCTCTGCTCTGACCCAGTTTGGAGGCCGTTGGCCGAGAATCGGTGAAAATGGGTCACACGTTGGGCCGCACCAGAACTTAGAGCGTGAGCTACCTTAAGCACAAAGTCAAACAGCTTGTCGTTTCATCTCTCGGTCAGTCACTCTCAGACAACCTACTGTGGTGAACACAATGATCTATTGGGTTGCAGTTACTGGACTGTACGTAGACTACAACCAAGAGGACTAAAGGCAATTTCATATCTTGATGACAACTATGAATATATGAACAGCAACGCATCGTGAAACTGCCATGAAGGAGAGCACATAGTCCAGGATCAGGGCACGCTGGACGCCAGGTTTTATAAATGCTATGCCTCTTGTTAGCCACCAGGGGGCAGAGAGTCAAGAGAACAAATGAATAAGAGGAAAAAGAAATGACCATAAAAGTGTCTATAACAAGCTCATTTGTAGAGTTCTAAGGTTTTTGTTTACTATCTCCCATTTATCATTTTCTTGAACTGTGTCTCTGCAAACGAGATTCAGGTTTATGTGAAGAGAATACAGTACAAATGATTCAAATGAATCAGCTGGCACTGGCAGAGCATCACTGAAGATCAGTGTATTAAGGCAGGAACTTAAACATCCCCTCCAGGCATGTTTGAAAATATATAAAAATACTTTGCTTTGAATAACAATTTGTGTCTCATATGGTTTTTCTATATTAAAAAAATTGTTCAATTACCTGGTTAAAAGTTCTTAAAATAACATAGACTCCTTCTCCCCTATTGAAAAATATAGAAACTATGAATATGTAAATATTTTACTTTTCATTTTAGTTCAACTGCAGATATTAGATGTCTGTTACATCATTGAAAGGCCATTCGCAGTGTATGTGCAACACAGTTTCCACACCAGCTCCTTAAACTCAGACTTTGGTAGAGCACAGTAAAACTTCCCTCCAGTATCTCTGAACATACATAATTCTGTACAGTGCAGCTCTAACAACTAAGAGAAATGACATTGACCAATGACATTTCTGATAACGAAACACTTGATCACGACGTGGTCAGACTCCCTGGGTTGCAGGTAAAAGTTTATACATAGCAGTGATTGTCTGTACCTGCAGAACTGCCTCCATTGATCCTCACAAGAGATTATCCAATTATATATATAGTGCAAACTCATTCCGCCAGACGTTCTGCGCACACGTACATGCACACACGCACACGAACTGTACATTAAATACCCACAAACAATTCGGTCAAACCAAAGCATGCACACATGCTCAAATGAACAAAAAACAAGATAAAACTCACTTCAACTGCACCTCAGTGTGCACACATATATATTACAGCCATGTACAGACATGCATATGGAAACACGAGGTTTTTTAAATGTGCGTAAGGGGGATCAATAGGTGCACAATTCATGCAAACACAGACGTGGATTTGCTTTGTGATTTCGTCCGTTTCTTAACTTCTCTGAACATTCATAAAACTTGCACAATTTGCTTCCGATGGGAATATGCAAGGAGCTTATATGTGAACGGCTATTTCAGCTGTGGTTAAGCCAGTGCTCAGCAGAGGAGGGAACCAGCTCGTCGGGAAATAATTTCGGATTAGATAGGCGGTCTAATCTCTTTATAGAGACTGTGCCATCTCAGCAGCATACCTGCCTACCTCTACATCCATGTCATATCTCTTAACAGGAACTGCGGCTTTCTCTTTCTTTACATCATGGAAAGCATGTTCGATAACACCCCTGAAAGGTGCTTCTGTGTGCTGAAATAGTTTCTGTTTTTGTTATTTTGTGCCTTTGGTTGTGACTGTACATGGAGCTGCCAATACACAGTGAGTAACATAGTTCAATTAGTAAATTCATAGATTAGGAAAAGTTAAATACAGACAGCATTTAAGGTGGAGAACTCAATGTGTGTGTGTGTGTGTGTGTGTGTGTGTGTCTGTCTGTGTGTCTGTGTGTGTGTGCACGAGAACAAGACACAGTTGAAGAGCAAGTGTGGTCCTTCAGTTTTTCTCATTATGGCCAACCTTTGAAACCTGCAGGGGTCTATTCTTCAAATGTAACAGAGTCCACATACACACAGTCCTGTCACTTAGGTGTGTGTGTGTGTGTGTGTGTGTGTGGTGTACATGTAAGCAGTCCTCGATGTCCCAGTCATTAGAAAAAGCTATTACAAGGACATAAATGAATGTCCAAATGTCACTGTGCCCTTGTGAAGTTGAAGTCACAGAAGTACAATACGCAGACTTATTGTAAGCTCCATCAGGTCCGACAGCCAACCAGGTTTTGTGCCGCTTTTTAACCTCAAATTAGACCACCAGCTGAGGTCTAACATCTGTGAGGTGACTAAACGAGGTAATCAGCAAAAGTCTATGCCAAGTCCAAAATGTGATTTGTAAAGCACTTCTTTTTTTGTTCTCTCACTTTTCTTACAGCCCAAATCGAAGTTATACCGTGCAAAATCTGCGGAGATAAATCATCAGGTATCCACTACGGAGTCATTACGTGTGAGGGATGTAAGGTGAGGCGTGATATCTTGTTTCATCAAAGCCTACTTTATTATGCTCGTGCTGATAAATTCAGCATAGTTAGTCTGAGCTCTACGGGTGTCTGAAGCATGTTTTTCTTTGTTGACATGTAACCAGGGATTCTTCAGACGGAGTCAGCAGAACAATGCCTCCTACTCCTGCCCCCGCCAGAGGAACTGCCTCATCGACAGAACAAACCGCAACCGCTGCCAACACTGCCGCCTGCAGAAATGTCTCGCCCTAGGAATGTCCAGAGATGGTGAGGTCCAGTATTTCTCAATTCATATCTATGATGCGTTAACGTGCACACAAAAGTAGCAGAATTTTAATATTTTAAAATTGTACTTTGTCCCGATACAGCGGTAAAGTTTGGCCGCATGTCCAAGAAGCAACGTGACAGCCTGTATGCAGAGGTCCAGAAGCACCAGGCACGACTGCAGGAGCAGCGGCAACAGCAGACGGGCGAAGCAGAAGCTCTGGCGCGTGTTTACTCGTCCAGTTTAACCAACGGACTGTCCACCCTTAACCATGAAATCGGGGGCACCTACGCCAATGGTCACGTCATTGAGCTACCCAAAGGCGGCCACGGGAATGGAGGCGGAGTCCCGGGGGGCTACTACGGGATGGACTCCACCCAGCCGTCCCCAGACCAGTCAGGTTTGGACATGTCGGGCATGAAGCACATTAAGCAGGAGCCGGTGTACGACCTGACGCCAGTACCCAACCTGTTCAGCTACGGAGGCTACCAGGACAGTCAGCTGGGGCCCAGTAACGTCAGCATGGGAGAGCTGGGTAAACACTGCACGATATTTTCCTCTATTTGTCAGACAGATACAGTAGATTGATTCATCGTTTAAAATCGACGTTGGATTATCCAAAAAGAAAAACTAGCGATTACCCACAAAGTAGTCATGAGAGAGAACCTGAGTCAGAGTCCTAATCTGAGAGCAGAACAGGAGATCAGACAGGCTTATACAGGTAGCTGAGGAGGTGTCATATTATTGTATGTACAGCTCAGTCTCATTGCACAAGTTGAGATTTAGTTAACTTGTACTATTAGCATAAAATAAGCACTCCTTCCAGGTAATGGCACAATAAGTAACAATTGGAGAGCGATGTGTCTTTCTCAAAATGTTCAGCATACAGGGTTTATAGCACCTAATGTGCAAAACACATGTATAGATATGTTGTGTAAATTCCAGGACTGAATGCCCTGACCATATACTGCTTTATCAAATGTACAATGTATAAATCAAATACATGAATAAACATGGGGTATTGAGAAATAAATGAATAATCCTGTCTTCCAGACCGTATTGCTCAGAATATCATCAAGTCCCACTTGGAGACATGTCAGTACACAACAGAGGAGCTGCAGCAGCTCGCCTGGCAGACACATTCCTATGAAGAGGTCAAGATGTACCAGAGCAAGGTGAGGTGTTCTGTTATGACACCACCCTCATGTACAGAAGGTGTCATTTACATTTACAGTGTTCCATGTACCTCTATATCTTTTTTTCAAATCCTACAAAATGTATTATAGTTACTTGTAGTAGTAGTTACTTTAAATTTCAGCTACTTCTACCACACTAGAGGTGAAATGTACTTCAGTGATACTTACGCGTCTGCATTCGATGCATCAATGGCCATTAATGTGCGCTGCTTCGAAACGACTTTTCATCAGGCCTCGAAGAAGGACTTCAATTTTGAGTAGTGGAGATTCAAATTCAATTGAGCTCGTGTTTTTCCCTTTAAAAATGGAAATTAAACACATTCATAGTCACACAGTAGTGTCAGTCATAGCAATAATAAAATGCAGTTTCATTTCCTGACATTAATATACTGTAACTACATGAGTACAGAACACATATCACTAAACTGGATGTTTGGTTTTAGCCCCGAGACGTACTGTGGCAGCAGTGTGCCATCCAGATCACCCATGCAATCCAGTACGTGGTGGAGTTCGCCAAGCGCATCTCAGGGTTCATGGAACTGTGCCAGAACGACCAGATCCTCCTCCTCAAGTCAGGTGAGTCGACGGGGAAGCCAACGCCAGTCCAGTCTTTTGGCTTCTTTTTCTCGTGGCCTTTTAGTGAGTATATCAGCTTCAAAATCTAAACAGTCTCTCTCTTTGGTTCTTCCAGGATGTTTGGAAGTAGTCTTGGTGCGGATGTGCAGGGCATTCAACCCCCTCAACAACACTGTGCTCTTTGAAGGGAAGTACGGAGGCATGCAGATGTTCAAAGCTCTAGGTAAGACATTACTACCAGTGCATTTTGTCTTGGTATGAATAAGGAAAAAGGCCAGTTGAAAATGAAAGTAGCAGAGGAAAAAAGCAAAACCTGAAATAGAAAAAACCTTCTCTTCCCTATTAGGTAATACATGACCAGAATAAATGTAATGAAATTCTCTCTTTGTCTGCCCTTGTCTGTGCTTCCCTCCAAGGTTGTGATGACTTAGTGAGCGCCGTGTTTGACTTTGCCAAGAGTTTGTGTTCACTGCAGCTAACAGAGGAGGAGATCGCTCTGTTTTCAGCAGCCGTACTAATTTCCACAGGTCAGTGTATATCTCCTATTATCATCATTATGACACAGGAAGTAATGTTCGTGGACTTTAAGTGCTTAGATTGAAGGCACTTTGATGGTTTTGTTTGCCTGTTTCAAGCAGCATAAGCACAGTCAAAGTACTTACGTCCATGTATTTCTACTGTTCTGTACCGCCACATCAGCATTACATAAAGCTCTGTAATCAGCATGTGTTAACCAACTATTGACACTAAAAAAAAAACAATCAACACTTTTCTCTGTTCAGATCGGCCATGGCTGATGGAGCCGCGGAAAGTCCAGAAGCTCCAGGAGAAGATCTACTTTGCTCTGCAACACATTATGCAGAAGAACCACATGGACGAAGATGCACTGGCAAAGGTAGGCCAAGCCTTTGTTGTGAGATAAGTCATACCGACATAGTACATGAAAGTACATGCATCCTTAGGCAGACAAATCAAACAAACAGTCTTCAAGGACAGGTGGAGTCATGTGAAAAAACACAACAAAAAACAATGACTTTTGACCTTGTCCCTGTCTGTACTTTGTCGGTCTAAATTTCCTTGTCCCTGACCGTCTCTCCCCCTTTCGTCTGGCAGCTCATCAGCCGAATCCCAACGTTGTCAGCCCTGTGCACGCTCCACACCGAGGAGCTTCAGGCCTTCCAGCAACTCCACCCAGAAACAGTCAATGTCCTCTTCCCTCCGCTCTACAAAGAACTCTTCAACCCTGACCCAAACTCTGCCATGGCCATGCCCAAGTGACTGCCTGTGGTCCAAACGCAAAAAATGGCACCAGCAGAGGACCAAGAAAACAAGACAGCCCCGTCCAACGAGACGATCGCAGCTGTGTCACCATCATGGCAACCACACATTTCCGAGCTCCCCCAAGCACATTTCAGGCTGGTGGGTGAGGAATCATCTGCTAGAAACTTAGAGTTACCGCCAACAATACTAGGAATGTCCAGCACTTATCCCATCCTGTTCACCGATACAGTCTGAAGAATGTATATATAAACGAAACACGCCCCCAAGCCACGACCTGAGTGGGGCTTCCACCCGTCTCCTGAACTGAACTGACTGACCAGAAATGTACAGACTTTAAAACATCTAGGAACAATTTAAGCTGTCAATCTTTAAAAAAAAAAAAAAAAAAAAAAAAAAAAAAAAAAAAAAATGGGTGAGTTAATTTGATTTAACCGTGAAAAAAAATCTTTTTTGTAAAAATATTTTTTTTCACATGAAGACATTGTGAAGTTGAAGAAGCTGGATGGGGGAGGGAACTATGGATTTAGAGAAGCTATTGTAGATATTCTTCTAGTGGAGAGCGGATTCCAGTATTACTTCTTGTTCTGTTAAAATAAGTTAGTCCTAATTTAAATATACAGCAGTCCACTGCGGCTGACTATACCTTGTCTATGTGTTTTAATTTTATTTGATAGTTTCTTGTGTACAGAATTTGTAAAGTTGAAACTTGTAAAAGAATACTGGGTAAAAACTGGGAGTCAATTTGGGTTCGTTGATATATAGAAGCCTTGTCTGGATTTTGTTCATATGTAAGGAAGGTACGACATCCTTCTGATCAGAACTTATAGAAATGTAAAGAGAGCATATGAAGGATTTAAAAAAAAAAATAATGGCTACTACTTTTCAAGGTGAAGATATATACAGAAATATTCTATTTTGCAAGAAAAAGAATCTGGCAGATTTGCCATCCTATCAATCATTTATGTCTCGCTGCAATAATTACGTCCAATAAAAGCTGTACTACTTTCAAACAATCAACCAGAAACAACCAATCTGAAACCAGGACCTCACAATAAACCCCACATCTCTTCCCAAACTCCCCTTACCCTGCCTTTTATCTCTTATGTATCAGGACCTTGACATGAGCTCTTGGCAGACACAAGTGGATTAAAATCACATTGAAAAAGTGTTTTAAAAAAAATCCACTGAAAAAAGGTGACAAAAATCACAACAGACTTGAATTTAAATTCAAAACTTTCCAATCACATAAAACCTGTATGAGCGCTGTACGCTCTCATCCCTCCAATCACTATTTGCACAATCCAGTCCATGGATGTTAATCACTCTGAGCTGTGAAAAACGAAGGACCCTTTCTCTAAAGAGCAATAACTTTCACACTGCCTTTCTGATCTTACTCGTCTCCTTTCCTCCTCTTCCTGTTTTCAGCTGGTCAGAACAGGGTAGCAGTTTTAACTAGAATGCACTATATTTCACTCTCGATCACCGATTATGTCTAGCAATCATTTCTATGGATGGTTCTCATTCTACCACAGACTCCGCAGTGTTTTCAGTGTGGCACAATGTGTTGTGGGATTAGGGCATAAAACAGCACTGATTGAAAGATGTGAAGAAATGCAGATTAACCTCTGATGATCTTTAACAACATTTAAATCTGCATTAACAATGTATACAGGAAGTTGTGATAGACAATCACTTTTTGTTTGTTTTCCTAGTCATTCCATAATTACTAGCACTTAAACGTTGTCATTTTGTTATTGCTTTTTCTGCATTTTGTTGATTAGCATTTGGCCACTGTGTAAAATCACACTGGCTTTAATGGTCATTTATCTATGCGTATTGTTATCTCTGTCTTTGTAGGTGATGGAACAAATTGAAAAATCATTGAGGATACATGTTTTAGCCACTAGATGCTCTGTATGCATTAGTTTAGCACCTATGATGAACTATGAGAAATCTCAGCACAGCTAAAGAGCTCCCTTTCAAAATGAGTGTGTAACCCTCTACACAACAGTAGCACAGAATTAATCATGGTGGTACTTTTATAGTTTGTTACCGAATCACATGTTTTGGACGAAATGTCAATTTTGCTGAAATCTTTTTTTTTTTTTTTTCTTTTTTTTTCTTTTAATCTAAGACAGCACTTTTACCTCAACTTTAAATGCTATGATTAGTGGACTCTGATCTAGTGTTATTGAAGCACTAAAACGTGAGACCTCTGTTAGGTTTTCTGATGTTTGCAAATGTTCATTGCACGGTGGCCAAATTTTCGACTTCCTGTAGGCACAGACACAGTCAGACTAGAAATGTATCTGTTAACATTAACAAGACTGGAACCATCCTTGTTTTTAGCCTTCTGTAAATGTTTTTTTTCCCATTCGGCTAACGAAACAACGTAGACAGTTTGGGGGAACAAGCACAGATGTTAACCGTTAGCAATCTGTTCACATCCGTCCATTTCCTCCGAAGTCCATCATCTTTCCTTGAACCCCTGACCCGACCACAGATCAGAAGCCGGTGACTCTTAAAGACAATCACTTGCTCATTAAGGCTCGATGCACTACACAGCATCTCTCAGGGAGCAGCTCTTTTTCTGACTTTGCATTAAAAGAGGGTTTAAATATTTTTGCAAATTTACAAAAAAAATTATTAATTATAAAAGAATAACTTTTTAGGATAAAAAAAAAAAAAAAAGGCATACGCCGCCAACGTATGGTGGAAACGGAATCTGCCCAGACAAGGCTTTGATAGGTGTATGTCTGTGTGTATGTGTGTACAGAGCATGAATTCACTGTCCAAATCTCCCTAGAGCCCAGACTATATGACAAGCATCGTTAAATAGCACAAGAGAAACACAAAAATATATATAGCCTACTATATGTCAGTGTGCTCTTGTCACCACTGTACGCCAATGTTTACCGCTTATTTTGCTGCTTTTGGGACAGAGAGGGAAGTCCACTAGTAAGCTGTGATTCAAGTGTCACCATGACAACCCCTGGGACAGTGAATTCCAACTCTGAATATGAAGTTTTTGTGTGTGATGTTTTTATTTTCCCTCGTTAGACTGTGAATCAGAGGGGTGGGATGGGGTTGTGAGGGGGGATGCGCTGGCAAGAACGAGTGGCAACGCAACACTGTAAGTAAGATACTGTAGCAATAAGAACTGGAGGCATTTACTACTGTCATGTTTGCATTGTAAGATTATTTTTTATTTTATTACTATTTACTATTATTATTGTTCTTATTATGACTACTATTCTTCTATTACTATTAGCCTATTGTTGTTCTGTTCTATTTGCATGACGTTTCATTGCAATGAAACATTTGGGGCTTATTTGTGTTTTCTCTTCTCATGATAATGTGGGTTTCGTGGGAGAGGTTTTTGGCAGGGTGGGCAATGGGTTTTGGGCAAATTCCGTATCAATAAGTCAGTTCAAAGCAATTTTTTTCACAAGCTGAAAGAATTTTTAAATAAAATGATCTAATTTATACACACGAAATTAAAAATTTGTCGTTGGATTTAAAATGATTTTTTTTTTTCCTCTCTCAACCTTTGAATGTGTGAGTTGCTACAACCAGTCAGTGAACGGCCCTTTCTGAACTGGCCTTATTGAACCGGATCAGAGACCCTTAACCTGCTGTGGGAGGGATCGATGTGGGGAGGGTAAATCTATTCTGAATGTTATGGAGTAGCCTGTTCAGTGTGAGGGGCTGAACGCATCATGCGCCTTTACCACTCCATCAACACAGAACGACATCACAGAGCGCACAACAAAAGCAGTCGCCATGACTTCCTGACGACTCGGACAAATTGCGCAGACATTTTTACTACACTTGGTTTGAAATGCATTTCCTACACTTAGTCAAATACACTCCAAACCTCCTTCTCCCTTTCCTAAGAAAACCTGTGTGAATGTGTGTATGAGTGAGTGTATGAGACAGAAAAGCGAGTGAGACGATGTTTGCTCTACCAATGCTTTGTAAACTTTCTTGATGCATTACACGTGTGCAATTGGAGTAGTGTTGAAAATTGTTAATTTATTGTTTAGAATGTCTTTGCATCCCAGCAAGAGCAAATAAAAACAAAATGTAGCAATCTGTAACCGAAAACCTAAAAGGTACTTGGGCTGCAGAACCTCTTTTACACAGGACTAACAAAACAAAACAAAACAAAAAAAAAATACAAAAAAATGAGACATTTTGTTTGTTTTCAAAGTGCCATAGCTAGTGAGGAGAGGAAGGATTGGCAGAGTGGGGCGTAGATGCTTTACTGTGTGAGTTTACTTGAGAAATCAATCAAAAAAGGGGAACTCCAAGGAAAATGTGTATTTGATTACACTGACAAACCGTTTTTACATTTTATGCTTTTTTTCTTTTGGTGGGAACTCTGCTGGATTCTGAACTCTGACTCTACTATTAATCCATGAGCTCTACTGTTGAGTTTTCATTTTCACACGAGAATGAAAGAGTGTGTGTGTGCATGCAGGCATTTGCAATAATAGCGAGCCACAAACACCCACAATCAATGGATCAGACGGGGTTGAAGTTCAGAGCTATGCAGGGGCCTTAGTGAGTCCTCCTTTGAGATGTACATACAATGTGAAGGTCTGAAGTGATTTTTGTTAAATTCTATATTTTATCGCTTTTGTAGACATTTTGTTGTGGGAAGAAAAAAAAATAAAAGAAATTTTATGGGTGCATCTCTGCCTCATTTTTCTGAGTCACACGTACATCACACATTTAATCTTAGTTAAACATGGAAAAATAGCATTTCGGTAAATTGGTCCATAATGTGCCAGTGTAAAATAATTCTGTTATTAATTATTATTAGAAATATTATTTAAAAAATAAGTCTTTTAGACTTTTGTGAAGTCTTAAAAGATAATCTGGTATTACTGTGATTACCTATTATGTTTCATGAGATACAGCACACTGATATAAAACCTTTATTTAACAGTGCCTTCCTCCTGTAAGCATTTACTTAATACACTGAAAAATTATAATAGCCACCTTGGTGCAAATTGTAATAATCTAATAATCTCGGGTCACAGATCCTCTCATGATGAGATGTCTGTGTTTATATCCCTGTTTACACTGCAAAGTAATCAGGGCTGACACAGGACACCAGGGCGGTATTTTATGAAAATATGTCTGTAAGTAGAAGCGCACGTGTCTACTTTTTTTCCTACTTCCTGCGTTAAAGGTTACATCCCGGTTTCATCGTCCTCTTGTTCGTCTTTCTCCGGCGTCGGCTCTTCCTCACTTCTGTTCCCGCAGCTGTCCGGACGCTTCCTTAAATCTGAACAACAGAAACATCAGTTAGCAACGTGTCGCTCCAATAACACAGTCATTACCACAAGAAAGAGAATACTGACAGGCCTGGGAGGAAGTCCATGCATCCAGCATGAATAATTTGTTTTGATTTGTTGGGAGAAATCTTGGAGAGGACACAAGAAGAGGAAGAGGAAACACAACGCACCTTTGAAATATCAAAACAACTGTGTCTGAATGTTTCTGTTTGTGTGTTTGTTTGCTGGGCTTGTTTGTTTTTGAGCACAGTTTCTTTCCGCGCAGTTATCCTCTAGATGCCGGTATCATGTCTACCCAGAGACGTTAATTAATAGTTAATCAAAGCTAATGTCTCAGCAGCACATCGCCAGCACAAAGACATGATTAATATGTAATCAAAGGCCGTGCAGCACAACGCACAAAGCAGGGCCCACCCCCATGCCTCAAACACTACTGTTGTTATAGAAATAAACGAACACTCGCAGATTAATTAGCTGGCTGTTGGTGTGTGCTGTCTTCATTTGAAGTTGTTGGGGATTTCTCAGAGCCAAGTTGGCCTCCTGAGTGACGACACAGAGGTGACATACAAATACATGCATATGCACACGTACACAAGATAGATAAAAAAAAAAAAAAAAAATACTGAGAGAAAATCCTATGTAAATGCAAATGAAGTGTGTGACACACATTATTAAATGTCACTATCACGCACATGTTTTCTCTGTCTCTCAGATACTGATCTGGTACATTTTCTGACCTTTCAGGCCCAGTCGGCGGCAGCAGACACTGCAAGAGTGTTTCTGCAGGAAACCATTGATGGCAGCATCTCCAAGATTATCAGGACCAAACAGCATCTCGCCTCTGTTACCACTGCAACAAGGTCAGAGACAGCATCAGAGTGCAGCCTGAAAAAAAATTCTTATCCGTCTTTGTTCAATATACATCAAATATGATGTAAAGTTCTTAAATCAGAGGTGAATGATTTCTGAAACCAGAAGTTATTAATGGTATATTTAACAGAAGTGGTTACTGCACCTTTGGTTATCTGCCATAATGACTGTTGGGTCAGTCAACTCCTCTCCCACTCCTGTTAAGAACGGAACAAAGTAATAAGAAAAACACAACAGAACAAAAACAGCGAAAAAGAAAAAGACAGATTCACACTCAACATCTCACACCTGCAAACATAAACAGGCATGCCACAAACACACACATGGTGAAAGGACCTGCCTTGTATATCGAGCACCAGCAGCTCTCTGCGCGAATACTCGTAGGTCCAGTGGGAGAACGCTAGCAGCATTTCTTCCAGTGAACAGCAGGGGGTGATCTCCTCTCCTGTGTTGTTGTTGTATTTCCTGAAGTCACCAGACATGTTCCTCTCAATAGTCAACCACTGACCGTTCAAATGCCAGAGGACCAGTGATACATCGAGAAATCTGGTGGGTGGGAAGGCCTAGTTACTACATTTGTCTGATGCATGAATATTATACATGAAAAAAAAAAACACACACCTTGGTGAGTGGTGCATATCATCGGGTTTGACCTGGTTAAACACTTGCATCATCTTCTGGGCTGCTCTCTGCTGCTGGATCTCCTTTAAAGATGTCAAACGGAAATGAATAATGGAGTTAAAGTTATATAAAATTGCCCTTAAATGCGCCCAATTTAGCTGAATGACCTTGCCAGTGGCTTATATAAATATCATCAACAATTCAGTGAATGTTTGCTCACGTGCACCGAATTTTGGTACACCTACCCTTAAACAAAGCTGCAGTGGTGTGCTACCATGGAAGTTTCTCTGCCAGGCATGAACCACCTCTGGCCTGAAGGCTTTGACCACGTACACCATACCAGGTCTGAGTACGTCCTGTTCTGCCCAGGTACATAGCATCCTGCAACCCTGTCGGAGACCCCCATCCAGAGAGCCCTCTTCACAGGAGAGGAGCTGAAGCAATGCAGACTGACCTCGTGATGACCAGGAAGAGATTGAGCCCGATTCAGGATCAGTACCAGAGGGAACTTCCTCCAGAGAGTAGACGCTTACCTCTTCACCTCCTACAGAAAATGAGGAAAAACTAAATGAGGTAAATGTAAGAAATTTAAGAGACATTTTTTTGTCAAGTAAAACAACAGTAGATAAGTACAGCTGTTACTAACTCAGAATTTTGCCATTCGAATAGGATGTTACTGTTCAATACAAAGATTTGATTGTTTATTCTTTTTCGGTCATACAGACGATCGATCGATATAGATAGATAGATCGATCAATAGATAGATACTTTATTAATCCCACAAGGGGAAATTGTTTCGCTACAGCAGCATTATGATATTATGATACAGGTAAAGCAATAAAAATAACAGTAAAAAATATTAAATATAAAAATGCACAATATATACAATAAAATAGAATAATATTAAATTAAACTAACTAAACAATCGTGCAAGGAATTAAACAAACAAGAAAACAAACAACCAACGGTGTTATTGTTGGATGATAACCCTATCTGGCAATTAGAAAATGTGCAGCCCGCTCTACTTTGTCTCTGGTTTGCCGAGGGTCTCTGGCCCGGTCTGCTTCCAGCAGCATGCAGCAGACGTGTCATCCTCTGCCGTCCCCCCTGTGGTTTCGGTGCGGGTATTCCGAGACAAAGGAATCTGCTTCCACATGGGCTCCTTGTCACCTCTGTCCTCACCTGCATACCTCCTGGCTGGCAGGGACCAGCAAACATAAAAACACCCCTTTGCCCTAGCCTCTCTCCTGACCGGACAACCCTGTGACCCCCACCACATCTACCTAACCGACGCACTGACGGCAGCCTGCTCCACAGGCTGATGGGTCTCTGATGGATTAATCAACTTGTTGACTTTGCTGCTGTAAAAAAAGAGACCTAAGGAGACTGTAACACCAAACAAGAAAATTACCCAACATGGAAACAGGAGTGAAGGGGATGGTGTGAGCCAATCTCATCAGATTGTTTCTCTCCATTGCTGTTAACACACAGACACAACAGGGTCAAAACTACTAATGACACAATACACAAGTGCAATTACTCATTCAATCCCAGAAAAACAGACACACAATAGGTGATTCCAGACAGAAACCCCTTCGGTAACAGAGTGCACCATGAATGTTGATCGCCTCTGATTTAGTCAAGCATTCATTTTCAGAATACAATGTTAATACCTGAATAGTGTGGATACAAATTGTCAGTGGACTGAAATGAGGAGCTCTTGGCTGCTGTAAACAAAATGAAAAAAAAATGACAATACAAAACAGTACAGTCTCACAATAATGAACAAATTAATTATATTACCATATTACTTTAAAGGAGATGTATTCAAGCTGTATGCTTAGAAATACCTTCAGGTGTGATGCCACTCTGTAAACTGTGACAAAGACAAAGATAAAAATGTTATGTAATTATTACAATCAGGGGCTTTGAAATTCATGGTCATTGTGGCTAGTCGGAAGAGAGGCAGACTTACGAAGACCTACGGTTCATGGATCTGGCCCAGCTGTTCCACGCTGAATGAGGAGGGCTCCACACATCCTAAAGAACAATCAATCAGACCAATCTCACTGACATAAACTCACTGTGTATCGTATGTCCTGAATATTTCTGATGCCACCACAAATTTAACACAGATTTACCTGATGGGAAAACACCCGTTTCTGCAACAAATCCATGGGTTCAAAATCTGAAACAATTGTGATATTAAAAATCATCAAATCTTGAAAACAAAACTTTGCAATGTTGGTAATTTATACACACATAATGGGTTGGTAGTATAACAAATTCAGAAAGGTCTTGATATGACAAACCAACAGGCTCTTTTTTATTGTCATCTACCTCTCTCCACCTTGTCATTCTTCTTGTGCTACTGTGCACACAGATTCAACTGGATGATGTATATTTACAGTTACTTTCTGAAATCTCTACTTACTAATACAGTGTGCACTCAATCTAAATAGGATTGTAGGTCCTTACTAAGCTGACAGAGACTGGTTGAAGCAGACCAACATGTAGGTTCTCCTCTTAACCTCTGACGCCTTCTCCAGGAGGCATCAGACCAATGGGACTGCACAGCGACCTATTTACCATAACAAATAAAGAGATTAAAAAAAAAAAATCACAGAATATAACTTTTGAAGAGAAATTTCAGTGGTCATGAATACAGTCAATCTCAACCATATGCTCTGAGGAACACAACTAGTTGCACATTACAGGATCTGGACTGGTCTCCTGTATCTTCACTGTCTTCCTTTTCTGTTTTTTTCCTCTGTTGTCCAACACCTGAGTGAAGTCAGATGATTTGGACCACTCTGCAGAAACAAAGATACACATAAGCTGTTCAACTGTGTGGATGCATGATAACACAATAATGCACCCAGTACACAAAAGAAGTCATAATGTACATACAGATTTAAAAAAAAAAAAAAAAAAAGAAATTGTATAAAGTTTGCTTTTCTATTATTTTCACCGGGAACAAAACACAAGGAATATCTGAATATCTTCATACCTGAATAATACATGTCTTTTTATAATACAAGTTCTAGCGCTTTCACAAAAATGAGGTCAACATTTCCATATACTGTATACTTATCGTAAACATTTCTCAGCTAATGCAAGCTCTTTTGGCTTGTAGATTTTCTAACCGCACTTGTCTGCAGCGATACCTTGGCTCCTGCTGCATTGTAGCAATGTGTTATCCATGAAGCCCCACCTACCAGACTCTTTGTTCATTGGCTCGTTGAGAGAAGGAAATGATTCCATCATTGAGCCGATGGGTGCTCCAGAAAAAGTGATATTCTCCACACTGGAAGACAGAGACCTGCAGTAATCGTAGGGACGGTCTCTGGACATACACAGCAACCTGGGGGATTTTATTGGTCTTCTCCATTGGCTGGAATGCCTGGACTGAGAATATGGTTGGCTATCATCCAGAGAAAAGGCAGGATTTATTAAACCCTCGGATATGTCTGGTGGGTCAGACAGTAGGAAAGCATTGCTCGAGACTTGGCATAAGTCTATATTAGACATCTGTTCCTGTGTCCTTTCCTCCTCTTGCTCTTCCTCTTCTTCCTCCTCTACTCCCATTTCCATGGACATTTCCTCCTGATTAGGATATAAATGATGGGGTGACTCCAAGCCTCTGCGTGAGAGAGGAGAACCACAGCAGGATGGTTCACAGGACTCACAGGGAGTCTGAATCCTGACACCACAAAGAGGAACTCTGCCACTGTAAAAGTGAGAGGAGGAGGCACGGGACGCAGGTCGAGAAACTCCCAACCAATGGTCAACAGTAGCAGACTGTGAATCCTGAGGAAAGAATGTGTTGCACAAAACATTTCAAACTGTAAAAGTCATGAGCTTTAATGTGGAAGTTTGACTGTTATAAAGCTGAGAGGACAGTGTTAGGTATTAAAATAATGATGTGATACTTTATGAGTCTGGACACAATCTTTTTAAGCTGGTCTCCCCCCAAAGGCCGAGGTCAGGTTTGCAACATCCTCATTTTCTTTCATTGCATTATTATGAAATGACAGCATTAAAATAAAACACTAAATACCTCCTGTGCTGTTTCCTCTCCCATCTCGGTGGGTCCATGTCTGTCGCTGCCTCCAACATGGCACTCCTGTGACACAAGTCTACTCACCACCAAACTATGGCCTTTTAGTAGGGAGGGTGAGGTACTTTTACATGACTTGGCCATCAGTCGCCGCATATTAGGAACATCACAGTCGGCAACACTTCCGTGTGGGAGGGACCAGCTGTGGGGGTGGACGTGCCGGGATGCTGTGATGAGTTGACATTGAGCCAGGCGTGCTTCCTCCTGATGTAGGCTGTCGGAAGCAGAGAGCAGAGTGAGGGTGTCCACGGCTAGCGCCAAAAGGTCCTGGAGTTGACCCAGCTGACAGTCCAACTCTGACAGGCTGTCCTGGATGAAGTTGACCTTCTCTGAGACTTCCCCCACCATCATGCACATCTCTTCTGCTCTAGTGGAACAAAACAAAATAATATTTATACTTTCAAAACGTGTTTTCCCTCCTTTTAACAATAATGTTGCATGTTTGCTGTTCTTCAGTTTACCAAATCTCACAGCTGATAAAAAATCAGTGAGCAGTCGACCATAAACTCATACCAATGTCACAATCAAAATGTAAATCAATCATATACATATATACAATTACAAAGAATCAGCTGCAACTGCAGTGTAAATTTCCAGCAAGAATGATATCACTGTTCACGTGCACTTCACTTTTCTGTGATTTATCGGAGTCAGAAAAAAGCGCTCTTTTTAAACAGAAATATAAATTCACTGAGAATCAGCTGTCATCTTCAGACAGATGCATCAACACGAATACCTGTTAATCACATAATAATCATTATGAGGGAAAATATGAGGACAGAAAGAGCCATTGTGGGTCCGATAGTACAGACAATGTATTGTTTTTTGCTTTAAACACAAATGTCTGGCCTCCCACTTATTAGAGAAACTATTATCACTTCACTACACCAAATCCAATTTGTACCAGGCAACAGAGCACCTAATCATTTTTAAACATTCTTCTTTGCTACATGAGCCCCTTATACTAAATGTCACTATCACAGCTTACTCTTTATAAAAGCATGAACGCTGATATCATCCTGTACGAGGACCCACATGAGACAAATATAAAAGGCCAGAAAGTAGTCAGAGAGACAGCAGGGGCTGATGCAGTAGAAACACACAAGAGCATCTCTGTAATTGCACATTCTACAGTCCTAGTTTACACAATATCAATCCAACCTCTCAGCTGTGGCTTTGATCCTGTTAATTTGGCTGCTGTGGAGACATTCACTCTTCTCATGAAAGTATGCCTGTACACATTTCTCCTCAAACTCATGGAGCTTCTTGCGATCCTTGTGGCCAAGATAGAGCTCTGGTAAAGACAAGTAAGAAAGGAGAGGTGACTTTATTGACTTGTAAGCTGTGTAGAGATAACTGCTTAATTAGTTTTCTATCCACAACACACACGCTTTGGTACTCACTAAGTCCAGAGCTTCTCTCTTCCCGCTCAGCATCTCCACTAAATTTCCTGTTGATGGCTCTCAAAGCGAAGGTCATGTGACTAAGGAGGATCAGAGGCGGGGGCAGCCATGGCCTCTCCTGATAGGTCATTATGTAGCGATACCGGTTGTACTTCCACAGCTTGTTGGATGTTGATGCCATGTCAAAGTAGATGTTGCTGTTAATAAGAAGACAACAGTCATTTAAGAAGGGCCCATTAAAATACTAAATAATTTAATTACGATTTCTTAAAATGAACATACTTAAAAAATGCAATGAGGATGTTGACCATGATAATATACTGGAAGAACAAGTAGACCGCCTGGAGGATTGGCGTGAGGAAGGACGCAGGAGGACATGGAAGATCTGTGCCACATGCTGTTGACACACAGGTAATGATCAAATTATGTTTAACTCATTCACCAATGTCACAAATACTGAAATGCCTGAATGTAGATTGATTTTGTTCTTTTAACATTACTGTGCAAATGCTTTTAGCCCTACAGATGTTTAGATTCGTATCAATCACATAACATTAGAGAGGTGATTTGATTGGTCTGAAATTCCTTCTGCTTATTGTCAACGACCACAAACAAACATACAGTGACCAGTAGCAAGTTGCACTTTGCAAGAAAATCTGCCATTAAGCACCTCCACAAGGAAACTCGAGGCGACAACAAAAACATGGACGTTAAATTCTAGTGTTTTTTTATTGAATCACTAACGATCTATCTCTGACGCGTAGACCTCTCCATAGATCATCCAGTAGGGCTGGAAGACGATGTCTTGAGCGAGGCTCCAGGACGGCTCCTCATCTGGCGACAGGATGGCCTTCCTGGACACCCCGAAGCTCAACAGTACTATTGCCATCATCACCACGATGAAGAACATGTTACTGGTCTGGGCACAGAAAGAGAAAGAGGTGGGAGTGGTTACTACAAAGAACACTTCTCCACTTTCTTCTCCAACAAGTCTTGTAGCGTCTCTACTAACCATCTTAGTGATCATGGTGAGGTAAGGGCCAGCATACTGATTAACAGCCAGCAGATCTGTCACCCTGACGAACCAGAAGATGATGTCCAGACAGTAAGTGATGCGTCCTGCCGTCAGGTAAGGATCAGGATGCCAACGCATTACCAGTCCGGCCAGGAAAAGGAGGATGGCTATGAAATCTGAGATGTTCCAGTACTCTGAGAACCAAATCTTCAGCTTCTGGACCAGCTTCCTCGGCTCAGACATTAACACCTAATTTAGAGGTATATATTTTGATAGTTTTTGTTATCTAGCATGAAACTGTATTGCTTTATCAAACATGATATTATTTTCATTGAAAATTGTTTACACACACACACACATATATATATATATTCCTATAAATAATTGTATTATCTATATTTTTTACAAATGCCTTCTTGAGACAATGCACAGTGATAGTTTATTAATACAAATTAGTGATGTTATCTACTTGATCGCTCACCTCTCTGGTTTTCTCTACTGCAGTGGACAACATGTACGCTATGACCAGCCACTCCTGAACACTGGGTCGATCCCCCATCTTCACCAGGACGACGTAGGAGAATAACATCAGAAAGACCAAGTAGGACATCTAAAGTAGAGACAGAAAAACATTCAGAGAGAGATAATAAGAGATTAGATACCACACACAGACAAGAGATACAAGAGCGATGTAATGTGCTCCGATGTACGCCACCTACGGTGTGAAACCAGAATTTGACAACAGGAGCTGTGTAGAAATCATAGAGTCTTGTGATCCAGAACAGACACAGCACAGTTACGGAGGAGACAGTTTCTGACACAGAACCAAGACATTTGTTATGGAAAGACAGGCCTCGCTCTGCATCCTGACTGTCCTGTAAGAGGGTAGACGAGAGTACAACAGGAAGAACAGAATGGGAGACCAGACAAAAGAAGCGTGATACTGAGGCTATTAGGAATCCAGATCCAGTTTGAAAAAAGTGCTAGATGAGAGAACCACTGACACTTTACCATGTGATCAGTTCCCTCAGGTGATGATGCTGACTTGACAGAGTCAAGTCCAAACAGCATTGCCTCATGGGTCTGTGGTACGTGGCACATTTCAGCTTTGCTCTTAAACTCCAGTAGCAAGATGGCGGGAGGCAGAAGAAGGCTCAAAATGATCTGGACCAAAGAGATAACAAGTGTATCATGTAAGACTATACAACTACCAAGAAACTTCAGGAAAGCATAACTTATGACATGAAACATTAGCTTAATCAAGAAATCTTTTTTTAATTAAATTTGGATCAAATGACTAATTGTAATGATAATTGTAATGCTATTACAATGGTCAATGGGCTGGGATGTTGAACCCAGGTAGAATTACATTTATTATTTTCGTCTGTTCATTTTTTTTTTCAATTATAATCAGAGACCACTTTATGGTTGTAACAAATTCAAACATATGAATTTAATCTGGTTTATCTGACTTTTTCTGCAATGTTCACCTTCAAAAAAGAGTTTTTCCTCATGTTGAGCGGACCGGTCCAGAGATCTGTGAGGAGGGTCTGGGTGCAGGAGTGTGAGACGAACGGTCTATGACATGAGGAGACAGCCATCTGCAGACAGGTGAAGTGGCTCCATGTCTCCATCTCAGAGGTCAATAGCTTCATGGCCATTTGTTCGTTCTGACGAAATGCACAGTCTAACACATCCACAGCCAGCTGACCAAACTCACTGAGACACAGAGACAGGAAAGAGACACAGGTTTCATTATCAACAATTAAATGACATTTATCAAATAAACATAAAAATAAGAAATAAACACCAACAACACCAAAAACTCAAAACACAGGATGAAACGAGACTCGAAAACAGTCAAAATTACACATTGGATCTTTAGTCACACTACTACGAACCTATATCTCATAAACACACAGTAACATATAGTCATGTGAAAAAAATAAGTACCTCCCATAGAAATTGTAGACATTTTTGACATGTTTTCGAACAAGCAAACATTGAATCCTTTTTGATGCAGTTACAACAGATAAAGGTGATAAACTTGAACAACACTACAAGAAAAATTTGGTTTTGTAATAATATATTCAAGAAAAATATCAATAGATGTAACATTTTATGAAAAAAAGTAAGTACACCCTTGGCCTCAGAAGCTAGAATTTCCCCCTTTAGCAGAAATAACTTCTTGTCTGTTTCTTCTATAATTATCCTCTTGAAATTCTTGATCATTTTTCCATGTAAAATTCCTTTATCTGCAAGATGTTTGAAGGTTTTCTTGCATGAACTGCCGGTTGAAAAATCCACACAACATTTCAATAGGTTTAATCTTTGATTTTTCTGTCCACAGCACATTTTTCCAAAAGGCCTGGTCTTTGCCTGTATGTTCAATGGCAAATTGTACTTTTGCTCTCATGTTCTTCTCAGACACCAAAGGCTTTTTCCTGGCACGTTTCCCATTTCGGTTAAATTTGTTCAATCTCTTCCTGATTTTAGATGCCTGCACTCTGACATCAACAATTCTGAGCAGATCATGCAGATCATGTGATGTCATTTTGGGATTCTTGGAGACTTGTTTAAGCAACAGTCTGCTCCTGGTTTGAATTTATGCAGTGGAAAGTCCTGAACAAATGCAGTCATTTAAAATCTACGCTCCTTATAGATGTTTCTTTTTTTTTTTTTTACAGTGGAATAATTTAGATTCAATAATTTGGAGATCTTTTTAACTACCTTGCTACACTCATAGATTTACAAAAACAATTCTGAAGGCCTTAGAGAGCTCTTCACACCTTGGCTTGATGACACCACACACTTCAATAGCAAAGAGACCACCAGACCCTCAATATCAAAAGTTTAAATAAGAGAAGTTCCCCCTGTCACTCCCTATGGTTCTAATCATGGCCCCTGCACTCTGAAACCCCTGATTCTAATGTTATGGATTTAGGAGGGAATGAATGTAGGGATACCATGTGACTGAACTGTTTTTTTGTTATGTAAATCATGAGAATACCCACAAAATGTCAATTATATGTGTAATTTATCTTGAGTATATCATTTTTATCTGAAGGCACTGTTTTAAGGAGGATCAATTCTTTCCCTCTTCAAATATGTTGAAAACGTTACAACAGCTTTCCCTCATTATTTCACATGATTGTATACTCACAGTGAATATGTCTTGAATCGCTCTGCAACGTTGTCGTCCATGCTGCTCTGCCGTGCCTCGAAGGCCATGGAGCGGTAAAGCTTACAGGCTACAATTGCACGTGCCAAAGCTTCTTCGCTGTGTTGCCACAGGAACAGTGCCATCTGCTGCCGCTGCTGAAGAACTGCCCACACAAACAGGTCGCTGAAGTTGAAAGGAACTAGCATCGAAGCCTCATCAAGGCCTGGACTCAACGTCATCTCTTGACTGGTGCCGGGTGACACATCTTGCTCCTACATGCAAAAGACAGAAGTGCGGACGTAAGAAAAGACAATGGAATGGAAATAAAGAGGGCTAGAGATGACCCACACAAAAGATGTGATAGAGAAAAGAGGAGGCAGAAGGGAAAATAAAGAGGCAATGTAACACAGTTTAAAAGGTTCTCGGTTCGAATCCGGTCCTGGGCCTTTCTGTGAGGAGTTTGCATGTTCTCCCTGTGCTTGCGTGGGTTCTCTCCGGGTTCTCCGGCTTCCTCCCATCATCCAAAAACATGCACCTCAGGTCTGTGGACTGTGCTGACAGGTCATCATTGTAAATGAGAATTGGTTCTCAATTGATATTACCTGGTTAAATAAAGGTCAAATAAATAAATAAAATGTAAAAATAAAATGTCTGTACAAGGCTATATTAAAGATGCCTTGGAGATCCAAAAGGTTGAGTTACACAGGGGTACAAGAATTTGTCAGAAAACACATAATTGTTTCAATTGTTAAGTATTGGTTTGAATGACTTAAAGGAAGTTTGACAGTATACGTATAACCCACACTGAAAACTCGAATTCTGCCCCAACCAGTCAAGTTACAGTTTACATCCATGTCTGTCTAGACTCATATAATAAACGCAGTGAAGTCTTTGAATGAAGTAATGAAAGTTATTAAGTGTATTTTTAGGAAGGACGACAACCTGAAAAGATAATGCCTCTGGCCATGGCTGTCACCGGCGCCCTCACCAACCTTGCGTTTGTAGGGCTGAGCAGTTCTAAAGAAATGCAGGTCCTGAGGACTCCTGTTCCTGGTTGGTACCAATCCTCGTCTGTGTTTAGGCAAGGAGGAGGAACTATCCTGTCTACTCTCCTACAAAACAATGAGGAATGGGCTAATTACTTGTGAGAAAATTCAAGTGAAGCCATTTTTATAGGACATTTATTAAAAAACAGCAGACGAAAAAATACTTTGTAGTATCAGTGCTCACTTTGTTCTGCATGCGGCTGTACGCGGCTCTGAACTGTTTCCGTGTGTAGTTGCTGCGGTACGCTCCTCCTATAAGGTATTCAATCACCAGGCCGATGTCAATGAGGGAAAGACGGTAACCTATGGGAAGAGAAGTCTATACATATATATACACACACACACACACACATACATACAAGAACACAGTAAACAACACATACTGAATATAATACACAGATGTAGATATGGCTGCTCCAGTAAATAAAAAGAAACTGTAAAATACGATAACATCTGTAGTATAATGTATAATTTTTGTATGCATGCATGTACTTTTGTATTATAATTTAATATTCATTATTACAGGCCTTCTCACTACTCGCCTGTTTTGTGTCTTCAACAAGGTGGTGCAGGAAACGGTGTGTCTGCCCCTGTGGCTGGAGAGACAAATTTGTATTATTATTTAGAGAGAAAAGACGAGTAACCAGAAATCTACCAGTTACTTTTTTAACACAGTTGCATATTGCACATTAAGCGGCAGCTCTGCGATTGTTAACTTGACTCTTGAAGGGACTTATTATTCCAGAGTTATGAATAAGTAAACAGGCTTTAATACACAAAAAATAAAGGAAGTGTGGAGAAAGCCAAGTGTGAATGTATGACAAAGAGCTCTGTGATTTCAGAAAATCCCCAAAAACAACAACTTGGAAAATACCCTAGATGCAACTGACCACAAAACACAGTGAATCTTGGTGCAAAACACTTACAGTGCATTATTGTGATTTCAATCAAAGCCACAGTTTTGGAATTTGTGCTTCAAGAGCCACAAACAAAAGAATTGTTTTTCTTCAGTTTGTATAGCAAAGTGAGAGCCAAGGGAAAACAAAAGACAGCACAGCAAGACAAACAAGAGTTGTGTGGGGTGCGAGATATTTTTCCTATGATGGAATGACAGCTTTTTAAAATGTATTTCAGTGTTGTATTCTATTCTTGATCAATGAGATTGAAGAACTCAAACAGAAAGGCGTGTCTTAAACATTATAAGTAGTTAAATATATCACAACAACCGTGTTGTAGAGCTCCTCGAGACAATCCACGGTGAGGAAGCGGCTCATAGTCATGCCGTTGTCGATCAGCATTTTGACAAAACTGACACGGTCCATCACCAGAGCATCGAGCATTGCTTGCTCCAAGGAGCCCACCTACATACAGCACATTAAATTATTAAAATTGATATGATCACGACAGAAAAAAATAAGCATGTACAATGTTCCTCATCTGCGTTAATGGACTGCATTTAAACTATATCTTGCAGAAGTGATTTTCAGTCTCACCTGCCAATGCTGTCCGTACACTAGGACGTCTTTCTGAGCAATGTCAGCCCTGTCCCAAGCCAGAGCCATGCTCAGCTGCTCTGCAGGACTGGCCTTAGTGCCTGTGTTTTATTCAAAGCAAAAAACATACAACGCAACTTATTTCACTACATTCCAAGCACACCTTTTTCCTGGCTGACATTTTGACTTGTTGAAGAAAAAACCCTGATCTAACATAATTGATCATTAGTCCAAGCGTGGATCTAATCAATCCATAAAGAATGAAGCAATTGTTAATGTTATCATTTAAACATGCACTTTTCCTGCTCTGACATGTTAAACTGTTCACAGAGAAAAATGCCTACAATCACTACCAAGAGGAGAAAACAAGTACCCTTGAGAGTGGTAGTCAAAATGGCTGCATCAGGTGCCATCTGGTCCTCTGACTCTGAATCAAAGATGGTGATCTGTTGTTTAATGAAATACTGATTGAGTAATTGCTGTCTTCAATGATAACGCACATATTCCCGAATGCTGTTTTACTCACAGACTGTCTGTGATCCATACACTGCAGGAGGAGAGTGTAGAGGTGAGTGGCTTCGGTCCTCTCTACGCCAAACACACCTCCAATCCTGACGAGGAAGTCCTCTTCAATGTCAGCATCCAGTTGCCTGAAAAATGCAGTGGATATTTAAAGTAACATAAGACGTAGGCCTATCCAGTTTATTAGGGAAGCTTCACAGCACTATGCTGTACATTGTTGTAAAACCCATATTGTGTCATTTTTAGCTGCACAAGATTTACAGTTTTCAGTCATTACAGTTGGGATTTTATATCACTTAACAAGCTTTTTAAATGCCATGTTGGGCCAAAACAAAGAAGGTGCGGGCCAAACCTGGTCCACGGGCCCCAAGTTGGGCTGCTCCATTTCAATGAGACTGCAACTTATATTGGAGTTTCATTTTACACAACATGTTGGATCCAAATGACCCATAAATGTGGATTCACTGCACATAGGTCGACACCTAACTACATACCGGTCAACAGCAGTCTGCTTGTGTAAGAAGGCGAGGAGGTCAGCAGCCTTGCCCGAGCCCTCGAACACAAACACCGGCACAGGGGGCACATTGCTAACATAGTCCAGCACTGTAGACACAATGGCAGGACCTCCCTCCACCACCACACACACCACAGGCACGCCTTGGTTTAGTCCTACAAAGACAGGAGGAGAGGGTACTGTAGTATCGGTCGCATTGAAGCCATGTGCTTCCTTTATGTATTGCACAAAAACACACACTGACTCACGAGGATGTATCTTCTGTAGATTGATGTGTTTTTCCAATTTCCTCCTGATGCCGTACTGACAGCCGTGTTTTCCCAGAGTCCCATCGTCCACCAACAGAAAGTGGGAGTGGAAACCATTAAGACAGGCCCGCTTGCTCAAGGGGTTCCCCAGCGGCTGGTAAGGCCTGAACACCTGAAACAATGTTGAGTCAGTCGTAGTAAAACAATGCACTATGATATATAATGTTGTAAACACTTGTACACATTTTCGGTGAAGAATGGTGTTCTCATTCGGCATGAAACAGATTTTAGTACTGACATCTCTGCCTATGAGGTCCACGTTGTTGTCAATCACTCCCCACGGTGCAATGCCGACTGTGTTTCTCTTCCTCAGGTCGTGACTTCCAAATGTTTTCACGGCCTCACCCACGTACTTAGAAACACCTACAAAGCATATAAAGAGCAGCAGAATGCAGAGCAAATATATAATTAGACATGGCACGCTGTCACAGCCCACACATTAGACACAGGGACACTGAGAATAGATGCACTAAAATCCTTTGACAACAGCATGACATATAAATTGACATACCACTCAAAATAAAACCCTTTGTTACATGGACATCATACAGGCAGATGTTTCACATCAGGTAATGCATGTCAGACATTAGCCCAAGATTCAGTATACTGACCCACAATCGTTACCTGTATTAATGCCATCAGTGAGTATCCACGCCCCTGTGCTGAGGGCAGCAGTGATCAGCCCTTTGCTGAAGGCCTGCTTGACTTTCACGGGCAGTGTAAAGTTTTCTGAGCCTCCCTGGATGGTCAGTAGCAACTTGGGTCTCTCCATCTGCCATTCCCTCAGCATCAGTTGGAGTAATGCTTCTGGCTTGGAGTCCACAGCCACACGAACATACTGGAAAAACATAGAGGTGTTTGGGACTCAGAAGCTCTTTTCTCAGGTGCTGCTAGTGGGATTGTTTTGTCACGACTGTAGATGTCATCTTTGCTGTCATACAGCTCGATAAAACCTGCTTCCATCATAATAAAGCAGTATGTACAACAAATCTAGACCCTTGGCTCACTCACTCTCGGGCAAGCATTTATCATTATTTTTAGAGAAATACTTTGTTAAAAATGAGGAATATATTTAAAGATTTGTTTTTAATGTAAACTGAGCCTAGAAACACACAAACAGTTTTTAAACTTCCAGACCTTGGCCCGACAGACACGTGTGGCAGTATCTTCAAAATCGACGGTCCCATAGGCGTTGGTGGGACTGGCTTTGGTGTGCAGCTCCATGGACCAGTCCTCTTCCACGTCCTGCCCAGGACCAGGATGGAGGGATACTGGAGGAAGGTACTCCTGCCATGAGTGTTCCCCCATCAGGCGGCCACAACAACATCTGGCCAAAACAAAGACATTGAAAAGAGTCTTAGGAAAGGTGACAGTTGGGGCTGTAAAGGCCATATTTATTGGGCTTCACAGGTTAGCAGAGAAATAAAAAAAATAAAAGACTTGCTCGGACAACGCTAGTTCTATATTTATGCTACTAATGGTTTGCAGTGTCACCTAAAGAAACCCCCAAACCAAAAGCAATATATATAATTATTTTTATGATTTAATATCACACCTCATAATGGCCCAATATGACTTTTTTCCATACATATTTTGTCTTCCGTCTCTGTCCTACCATATTATGTATATGTATTTTTAAAAGACACACCTATTACTTGTTATGAATTCATTTTAGATAAATATAGGAACATAGGACATGTGGGGATTCTTAATTAGGTATTTCCCTTCGACTATGCATGTAACAAATATATGTCGGTAAAGCACCCCAAATAAAGGTAGAGTTGTTCATGTATAACTTACAAAGAAAAGGCCTTCACCTGGACTATTTAAGGCAGAGTGCTACAATTCCTCTCATTTTCCTGTCTCCTGTCCTTCCTCTTCACCTCCCTTTGTCATTGAGTCTACATTTCTGTTTGGTTGTGTTTTACATTTCACAGCCCATAAAATTCCCACGTTCTCTCATTCATTCCTAAATCCCCCTACGCTGTTAGTACTTTGATCATTTTGAGTCTGTAAGCCCCATTAAAACTGAGAAAATGTAAAAGAAATAGAGAAAAAGTTAAAAAAAAAACTGCGAAATGTCAAAAAAAGGAGCATAAAACTTCACAAAATATGAAAACAAGAACCTCATGGAAGGATTGATTGGGTGTTATGTGAGGGTATAAAGAGAGACATAAACAAAGAATTCATAAATTATACCTGATTAAGTTTTGGCATACTTGGCATACTGGAATACATCTGTAGGAAACAGGAAAAAACACATTATCAAAGAATACACTTCCTGGAAGGAAGGGCCGACCGCCAAATAGTTCTGCTCTGAGAAAAATATTGTTTCCAAGCACTGATGTTAATGTCATACGATGTATTGATGAAACAAACCCGCCTGTATTTCTTCTGAGAATCATAAAATCTTGTACTTCCAACACTTTTTGGAAGCTCATCACTGCAATTAGATTCCAGTTTACCTGTGTAGGTCCCAGGAGGAAGGGATAAACTTCACGCACTCTCTCTTGAAGAAGGTTTCCTCAATCCAACGCTTCCGTGACTGGAACGAGAAGAGAAAATGTTCACTTACGGTACACAGATCCTGGAGCAGTAACGGCCTTTATTTTCATCTTCACTGGCAAACTTTTCCTCAAGCAAGAAAAGATACACACATCCTTAAAAAAATGTAATCAGTGACCTTCTCAGGGAAGCTCATTGTAGTGCCGGGAGCGGTCTACAGAGGGAACTAACTGTAGGTCCCTCCCTTTCACAGAAACCTGAGCTGCACTCCTCCAAAACACCTAAAAAAAAACTGACCGGATGTGAGCAATAACAGTCAACCTATCGTTCCACTTCAGAGCAACCTTTTCTTAATGCATCCTCTGTCTTTTTTTTAAAGGTCTGTGTTCTGTTTCCCAAACAGATTTAACAATGGCCTCGCTGAGGAGAGCGCTGTTGGTAGGAAACATACACACATCCACTTCCTGAGATTAGTCCACATGGTTGGGGAGCTGTTGTGCTCCCTCCCTGAGTCAGACTGTGTAAACACTAAACAGGGTCCTGAAGCATAGCTCATGCAGCTTAGTGTTTTTACTATGAATAGTTTTCTTTATAAACCTCAGTAGTTTACAAAATTCCCACGTGACAAACAAACATAAATCAACTAAAGCACTACTTTAAAGATCCTGAGCTCAATGTAGTAACTTAACATAGTTAGTTATGTAGATTTATGACCAAATAAAAGAATGCATGTTTATATAATTTAAGGTGATGCTGCTCTACAAAGGACAAGTGACAGTAGATTGCATTGTTTACGGCACCATATATTTATACATTTGTTATGTCATCTTTCTTGATTAATTCAGCCACATCATTATTGTTTTTGATGATTAGATATCATGCATATATGCAGTGGTTGTATGCATTACATTTACTCAAACGATGTACTTAAGTACAAATTCCAGGATCTCGTACTTGATCATTTCCATTTCATGCAGCTTGATACTTCTACCCCAATATATCTCACAGGTAAGTATCGCACTTTTTATTTCACTGCATTTCTCTGGCAGCTTTAGGTGCTAGTGACTTTTCAGATTTTCATACACTCTAAAAAGAGAATTTGAGCAGTAGTTGAAGTAATGTAATGTTTCCAATGAGTCTCACTAACTTTTCTGCGTTAGTGATGACAGGGTACTTTTGTGACCTATATCAACTTACTATTACACGTTGCTCCCTTAACGTGCTCTTCTAATTTCAGTAAAAGCAGGTCAGTTAAGTTTCTCGTCGTATTGTGCGTATGACGTCATGATGTCCACACCCTTTTCAAATTTTTCCACCACAACTTCAGCCGGCAATTTCTACCGACACGGTGATTCCTCTCGAGAAGGTAAGTCTAATGCATGACAAAATTATGTTTTTGTTTTTTTTAATGTGAGAAAAATTTACTGTTAAATATGAAATTATCCTCCTGGATTGGTTTTACATAATATTTAGTTTATAGCTCCTAAACTTGCTTTTCTGTGCTGCTATGCAAGTTAACGTTCTACTTTTGCTAGACTGAACAGAGCTAACCTAATCTAAATATCGTTGTTACAACCAGCTGCTAACGCCAAGGTTAGTAATTTTCGGACGGGACTTTAATATTATAACTGAAAGTTGTGTATTTAAGTCCGGGCGGAGGTGCAACGGGCTCCCGAACACAGAACAGGAGTCCTGGCTGTGCGATGTGTTGTGCTAAGCAGCTTGCTGCCCGGCCGCCCCCGGTGGAGGGCTTTCCCTGGTGGTGGGTTTTCCTCGTATTATGTTTGAAAGTATGGAGGCAACGGTGATAGAAGCACCTAATAACTCGCTGGGTGGTTGTCGTTAAGCTAACAGCGTTACCCTGCTCGTTACTTAACATAACATTTCTTATCACTTCTATGCCGACGACATTCAAATATACCTTCCCCTCAAACCTGGAACTCAAATTTATTAATGATCTGCCTGGCTGATGTCAAAAGCTGGCTCTCGCTAAATTTTCTATGCATCAACGGAGGTAAAACAGAGATCCTGCTAATCAGTCCTTCTCACCTTTCAGCTGCTATACTGGACAGTCCCTCATTGTCCCTCAATTTCCATGTCAAGAATGTGGGTGTGATTTTGGACTCATCTTTTACATTGGATCTCCAAGTTAAGTCCGTTATCAAAGTCGGGTTCTTTCAGCTGAGAACTTTAGCTGAGGTCAAATCCTTTCTCTCCGCGAAAGACCTGGAGAAAGTTATCCATGATTTTATCTCCTCTAGATTGGACTGTTGTAATTCTTTGTATGCTGGAATCGGCAAAAAATATTTTATCACGCCTTCAGTTGGTGCAGAACAGACTTTTAACTGGTACACGCAGGCATGAACACATTTCACAGATCTTAAAATCCCTTCATTGGCTCCAGCACAGAATTCATTTTAAAAATGTTAATGTTTGTTTTTAAGTGTCTAAATGAAAAAAGCCTTAATGTTTTCCATGACCTTTGTGCCATGTGAAAACTATGTCTCTCCAAAATTGAGTGATTTTGAGTTCAATGGAGTTTTTTTGGTACATTGAAGGATTAAATGTTCCTTTATGGTTGGATAAAACTCTCCTAATCCCTAAATTAATAAAGTATTTAAAATCCGACTAGGATCGGCGGGAAAAGGTCAAAGAGCTGAAAACAGGACGGTCTTCCTGAGCTTGTCGACTTTTTAGAGATATGTGGTCCTCAAAGGACAGCGAGACTACTCAAATTTGATAATCTTATGGAATATGATGCATTACTGTAGATTAAACCAATCGACAACCTTCAATAACTACAGCAGTATAATGCACATTAATACAGCCGTAAAATGAATCCAAAGTCATCACAAATTGATGCAAAACGCTGACAGGGACAGTATTATTCCAGTTATTATTTCACTAATAATACTTACATATGTTCACTGAAGGAAGGTGTTGAATCTAGACTTTTACTTGAAGTGGTGTGTCAGTAATTTTGCTAAAGTAAATGACTTGAGTACCTCCTACGCCACTGAATATACTGAATGTATTTTTACATAGCTACATGTTTTTACATTATACAGATAGTCATGCAACTTAAAATCCCAACTTCCTTCACTTGCATGTGTAAAACATGCCATGCTATGGAGTTTAAGTGTTTTGTTCATAAAATTTAAAAATTAAAAAAAAAAAAAAAAAAAAAAAAAAAAAAGCAAGCTAAACTTTCACTCAGCTAAATAAGCAATTAGGATAAGGACGTCCAGCCCTGTCCAATTAGAGAAGATATAACTTCACAATAAAAGTAGTAGAACTGTACGTTGCATAAATAATATCATTTAAAAAGTTATTTTCAATTAAATGCAAAGTTGAGTAAACTAATTTGACTCATCTACTTTGTTAGAGAAGTGTTATCTTACATGGCATTTAGCTACTAAGCCAGGTGACCTGTTTTAACCAACATTAACATCCCAGGTCAACTTTGCTCAAATTAGCGGTAGCTGTTCGCTAACAACAACTAATTTGTAAATCAATAGCGTCAAATCTTGACACCGTGATACATAACTTCTTGTATAAACCGGCTTGGAAAAAAAAAATTAAAAAAAAAATCTGAGCTGTTCAGTACATACATGTGATAGTGCTACATGACTTACCATGGCTGGAGACTCGAGTTCAAAACATGCAGCATGTCGAAGTCCAACAGAGATCCTCAGTCCAGGCCCACCTCTTCATCATTTCCCTCCTGACGAGGACTTACTGCTCTTTTTATCAGCCACCGGTCCAAAGGGCGCCGATATACTTTCTGAGAAGCCTTGAGGAGTTCATGACTTCCTCCTTCAAACACAGTCAGGACTGTTTCTCCTCTGAGCTGTCAAACAAATGGTGCAGGTGCGAGACTGTGCCCCCATCGTGGTCCTGAGCAGGAAGACGTGTTCAGGTAAAAGTACCAATTCAGAAAGGTAAAAAAAAAAAAAAAATTACTACTTTAGGGGAAAATGCATAAATGTTAAGTACTATGAATGATAATATCCATCGTTATTCTGAAGATTTTATTAGGGGGTTAGTTCAGATATCGTTCACAGCCTGATTTATTTAATATATGCAAAACTATGATGAATTTAGGAGACGCAAATCAACATTAAATCAACACCTAAATGTGTATTTTGGATGTTCTCTTTCCGTGCATTAATATTTATTGCTTTACATGGACATAGCAGGCTGCTGTGAACATTAACTCTTCCATGGTTCACTCAATTTTTCCCTGACAAAGACACTGATAAAAAAAAAAAATACAAATTAAAGTAAGGAAAAATTCAATCCGACAAGTATAGAAAACTTTTTTATTGCCAAAGAAAAAAACTGTCTCTGACAATACAGTTCGAATTGGCAAAGAGAGGTATCAAAACACATGGAATAAAAGAATCAAAAATGTATATTCCAAACAACATACATCAACAACAACTCTGGGATAGTTGCACCAAATAAGCTCTGAAAGATACTGCAGAGGAGTTATAACATCAACTGGTATGTGCACACCAAGCTTACCTATGTAAGTCCTTTAACAAGAGTATGCACACACTGTGTTTATAAAAATACTATTCTAATTAAGCATAAAACAAAAAGCAACTACTGTAAACCAGACTGTCTGAAATACTGTTCACACAGAACAGTTGGAGGATGGACGGTGTCCCTTCACAGAGAAACATTTAACCACTCTAAGAGCAGTATTATTGCTTCACCTATAAATCAATGAGATGTTACACTATCGTGAGGCTCACTTACTACAGCCCGCATCAATCTCCCGACAAAACTGCCCTGACCTTCGGGACATACAGTTGCTGCATCTCACCTGCATTTCAAGCAACCATAATGTGCTTCTTATGTGTCAACCTGCTGAAGAGCATCACACTCTCCTCATCATGTTTTCCTGCTGATAAACAGGAAGAACAGAACCCCTGTATCTCTCATACTCAGGTCTCCATGGCATCAGAGGAAGAGGCTCTGAATTTTGACTTTTCTTTTGTTTGGGAATGATCACCGGCATCCTCTAGCAGTGAGAGGTCAAGTTCAGGTAAGGGGACCCTCCAGTACTGGAAAGAGTTGTAAGAACAGTCTTCAGTGTTCGTGTCTCTATCATCCTAAAAGAAGGGAAAAAGAAAGGTGAGATCACTACATTTATCTGACAGCTTTAGTTAACTTTAAGATGAAGATCTGACACATTGGACAAAATCCACAACTTTTTGTGAACGTTTTTTTCTTCCCCAGTAATCATTGACAACCTCAGAGATTTACCTGCTGGCCCTGTATATAAAACTGTATATAACATTGTTACCACTCGCTCCAGCTGCAGCAACAACAACAGTAACATGCACACACTGATGCTTCAGTATTAATAAACTAATGATGCCATATAATATCAAAATAGTCATAGGGGCCAAACCAGTACTTTTACTTTAACACTTCAACTACATTTTGCTGCTAATACTTTTGTACTTAAGTAGGATTTTGCATGCAGGAGTTTTACTTGTAAATGTTTATTTTTTAAATTGCTGTGTTAAAGATCTTAATACTTGTTTTCTAACGATGTCAGCTTTTAAAGGTTGCTGCGACGAGGTAAGGGACATAATGGGTTAATGGTGACGTCTAGTGGAGATTCGCTATTATTACACCAATTCTCTGGACGGTTCCACTGTCGATCTGCCCGAAATTTCAGTTACTTACTTTATCATTAGCTTTAGGAATAACGGTCTCTGAAGCCGCAAAGTCCTCTCGAGGACGTTTCTTATTGCTTGTGTCTGTGCTGGAGCTGCGACGGTCCTGGGGACTTCCAGAATTCTGCATCTTCACATTTACGGCTTGCGTCCCAGTAGCGTCGCAGTGAGTGGTTTTGCGATCAGGCGCCGCTTCCTCTGGTTTCTCTCGGTCTTCGAAGTAGTTCGGCCTCTTTCTGCAGCGGCTGGCTAACAAAGGCAGCGGGGATGGCGGGCTCGCACCCCGGGTGGGAGCTTCACCGTCCAGCTGCGCGTCAATATTACAAAGAGGACTACAGCATCTTTTGGAGGGGTAATCGTGCTGCAGTGTGTCCTCAACGCGCCTCTTTGCCATGAATGTGAGGTCAATGAGCGCAACACAGAGATTAACACAGAACACGTGGTGGCACACGGACACGAGCTACGTTTCCCTGTGGATGTTGCGCAGAATTTTTTTTTTTTTTACAATGGCTAAAAAACCGGTAGTAAAGTTACTACGAGCAGTCCAAAGAACCAATCAGAGGATGGCAACGCTGTTTAGCCCCGCCCGGATTCTCCTCTCTTCCTGTGGCGGGTACATTCATTCTTTCATACCATGCACGACATGAGAATAATCAGGATGAGTCGAGTCCACTTTCTTCAGTGACACCCCAACACATGCCTTCAGAAAATCACAAAAATGAAATTTAAATCATCCAGTAGTACACAGATCCTTTACTTAGGTAAATGAACCATTCCAGAAATAAGAAAAATACTCAATTACAAGGTAACGTGTCCTGCATGAAAACTACCTGTAATTTTGTGTCCAAAGTAAAATGTCGTTAAAGTACTAAAATAAAGACACTAGTTTGGACCCTCTGACTGGTATATTATTATATATGACATCATTATTATTATTATTATGAATACTGAAGCATCAGTGTGTATATTGACCACAATATCTGTATCCTATCAAACAGGGGACACAGCTTACAAAATACTGAAATAAATGAAAAACATTTTAGTGGACCTAAAGCAGTTTTTGTTTCATTATACAGTAAAACCATTGACATATATTTTTTTAAATGTTTGGCTTTATTCTGAGTAGATGGAATTCATGTCTGGCTTTAAAACCCACTTATTCCTGAAAAGCTGAAAGGTAACTGATACAAATGAGCAGATATAGTTATTGGCACCATATTTGAGAAAAAAATAAATAGATTTCAAATGCAAATGTGTACATCACATTCTGCTATCACGCACGCACACATACATACATACATACATACAAACCTTCAGGCAGTGGAAGTCAATGAAGATAAGAATGAGTAAGACTGTAGGCCTCAATAGTTAAAAGAAATATACACGTCATGGCTTGTATATGACACCCAAACCACAAAAAAAAAATCAGCAGCAGCTGCAACTGATTCATCTCAAACCCAGGAATCAAGAGTTATTAGATATTTAGGCATTTTCCAGATGTCACAGAGAACATAGTGCTGCAATACTTCATATTACATTCTACATTTTGAGGCAGGTGTCCCACAAAAAAACAGCACCCGTGTTGGGCACATATTTCCAGGAAAGATATAAAAAAATACCTTTGACGAAAAAGAAAAATTACATCCACTTGTTTTTGTCTCCCGTGTCCATTTTCTTTTTCATTTTGTCAATCTGTTCTTTTCTCAGTCAGTGGTTGTGCTCCTCAAAGTTCACTGTTTGTCCATGGATTTTTTTTTTTGTCACGTTAAGCTGTTGGCAGCATCCCGCCTTGATGACTTAGCAGCTGGTGGAGAACTTTGCTCTTGGTCGTCTTCATCGTCTTCGTCGTCTTCGTCGTCGTCGTCTTCGTCGTCGTCGGCGTCGTCGTCGTCATATCCACCGTTAAAGTAGAGTACTGCGGGTTTTCGTGCCACAAAGAAGACGCAGTCGTAAACGTATCTCAACATAGACCGGTCGTTCTCTGTGTAGGTGGTCTGCATCGACTCTTTCTCCACCTGCAGGAGAAACATGAATACTGATTTACTACTGGAACAAGATTTATGAGAAACACAATGTTAAGCTATAATTTAAGTCTTTGGTTTACCTCGATTTGGAAACCAAATTTGATCATCGCTGTCCTGATGTCTTCGTAGCTAAGTTCAATTGAGAGCTCATTGGCCATGTTCTCAAAGTGATACAGCAGCGGGCCTGAAAAAACATTGAAGATTTAAACATTGAGAAAAGTTTAGTGACCCAAAATGATTACTTTTAAACATTGTTTGTGATAATAGGACTGTCTTGTGTCTACTTTCTACTAACTATTAGGAAATAACTCCAAAGCTTTTTCAAACAAACAGTAACATTAATGTATATCCTATTCATGGGATATTTAGTTCCAAAACGTTCAGCGTGTAGGATTTTGGGGGATCTATCGGAAGAAATCGAATATCACTTTTCATAATTATGTTTTCATTATTGTCTAATCACCTAAAACTAACAATCAGTGTTGTTTAATTTGCTTAAAATAACCCATTCCTGAGCTGTTCAATGTAATCTCATCATAGAAAGCATTTTAATGCCAGTAGAGTTTGAATTTAAATATATTGTTGTTTTTTACAAAAGCTGACTCACCCAGGTTGATCCACACACCACCAGGCTTAAGAATCTTCCAGATGGTCTCTACGTACTCAATTACATTATGAGCTGTGTCAATAAAGAAGCAGGTCGCCACACAGTCCCAGGACTCTGAAAGAATCACTTGATCACTTTTATTTAAGATCAAAGGGTGCTCAATTATTCATAATTTATAGTACAGTCACATTAAAATAATTAATTGAAATATGTGATGATATACACTTTTGCCCACATGGAGCACCATCTTGATCTGCCTGATATTTCTCCTTCTGGTGTTTATGCAAGTCGACTGCATCCCTTTTCAGGAACATTTCAACGGTTAAAGATCTACGCAGCTGTTACTTACCTGATTCAGTGTAGATCTCTACAAAGTCTCCCGCTACCATGGAGAAGTCTGAGTTCAGTGGCAAGTTCTGAGGGTTGACGTCGGGGAATCTGATTGGTCTTGTTTGGTCAGACGATTTCTTGTTGTTGCTAAACTGGTGGATCCAGGGGTACAGGGTCAGAGCGTTCACCTTTTCACACCTGAATGATGCAGTCCAAACATATACGCAAATATGGATGGAAGTATTATTCCGTATGAAATAAGAATTATACCACCGAATAATAATGTGTTCCAAGACTTAAAACTAAGTTTGATTAATACACAGTTCCGCACTCAGGCAAGAAAAACATGTATGCAAAGAAAGGTAACAGTCCCGAGGTGTTTGTGAAGGCACCAAGAGTCACATGTATGTTTTACCTATTGAGAACAAAGTTTGAAGAGAAGAGCATGAAGAAGCTCCATTCGTTGCCCTGGCACGTGTAACCCAGCCGAGCTATCTCCCAGGCCAGGCGGCCCAGCCCGGCACCCGGAACCAGCACGCTCACCCTAGACACATCACTGACATAATAAAATGCACAAAATGCACATATCACATAGAAAACACTGAGAAGGTCACACAGTCATAATTATTACAAGGTGCTTTGAAACCATAACACAAGGAAAAGATGTAACTTTGTATTACTACGTAGCCACATGCCTTTATTTCTGTTAGTTCTATTCTATGTATGCAAGAGAAAATATGCAGCATCAGTGTTGGCATGCATCTTTTTAAAGCAACTTCAACACTAATATGTCTTCATTTTGAAATGGCTTTTGATGAAAATAATAAAGATGAAATAAAAACAATCTCTGTCTGCACAAGCATTATAAGACTGTTTCAGAATAGACTGTTTCCATTTTAACTCACCTGAGCACATCACATGATCATTCACTTAAACTGGGCATGCCACCCAAACTCAGTGATACACCATATTTGGTAACTCATCACATTCTGTGACCTGCAGTGTTGGTTAGGTTTAGGTATGAGAATTGAGGGGGCTAGGGTAAGAGTATGAGGTAAGGTTACAGAATCTGATGGTTCACCAAATACTGTGCAACACCAGCAATTCACGCAGGACTGATAACGCCACTGGACACAGGACTTATTGCAAATTGCTCAAACAATAGATGGCTTCCTGCGCATGTAGTAGCATTGTATAATGCAGAATTTAACTACACAACAGCTGCTCACGTAAAAAATTGGGTCAGCAACACCTGCAATTTGTTGTCCGTGTTGAATTAACCACTGGTAAACAAGGCTGATGTAATTAGTTTTTTTTTCCAGAAAAGGGTCATGTGATAGGTATGTGACGAATCAAGGACAGGGTGTCTGTGTCATTATTTTAAAAGGTCTCCGTTTCTGCCTGCACAGACTAAATTATGGACGTGAGACGTAAACAAGGCAAAGGTTACGCATTTTAAAGTAAAACCATATTAGTGTTGATGGAGCCTAAGTGAGCACGTATGTTTCCTACTATTGGTCACATGGGAAGAGTCTCTGGATCTCTTGAATGATGGGCTTGTAGCAGGACTCCCTCTCAGCCCGGCCCACTTCACTCCAGTCTCGGACAAACTGCTTTATGGTGGACTTCAGTTTGTCCAAGTCAAATGTAGAGGATGGGCGCACCTTCCTCGGATCCTCCTGGTAAAGAACATGAAGAGAAACATACCAACAGAAAATCTTAAATCACAGTTATTAAATGATAACATCCAAAATACATAAATAGCTGTCTTGGATCTGTGTGTGTACTTTACATGTGCAGTAGACTGTACCTGGGTTATGTCAGGTCTTACCCTCTCACCATACTCCATGTTGTCAAACATGTGGAGGCTGTTGTGGATGATGGCCTGAAGCACCTCCTGGTTGTGATCAGCACACTGGCTGATACAGGCCAAGTTGGACAGAACATTGGGCAGCAAACTCTGGTGGCGTTGTGAAATGCTTCGAAACTGACACTCAGCGCGCTTGACCTGCTCCTGGACATGGACCCTGGAAGAGGAAAAACAGAGTGCAAGGGTTAACTAACTAAACTGTCGTACCTACAGCATCTAACCCTCTGGTCCAAATAATTCCTATATCACTGAATCTATTTTTTGATAATTAAATCACATTATTCCTCTCACTAGTTCATTTTAAACTTGTCAGCAGTGTGATGGAGAGAGGATGGACCAGAAGTGGTACCATGCAATGACGGGAACAAAAGTCAGAAAATTAGCGAATATACTTCACGGGAAGCTGATTAAATACAAGCTGACATAGCTGTGGGAAGCATTAACTCATGTTTGAGTAAAGATTAATGATACAAGCAAGCAGTTTTTCCTCCAAACCTTATGATTTGTCATTTGCTATTGTTATTTGTTAACACCGTACATTGACAAGCAGTCGTTTCCTCTCTCGTATTTTCTTTTAAAGCACTTGTATTGTACCTGTAAAACTTAAAAGCGTCAATTATTCTCCAGAAATGCTGCCTCTCCAGCCTGGCCTCGTCCTCCGGACTGAATTTTATTCTTTCTTTGTTAAAATGTTTGCCACCTTGCGGTCCCTCTCCTGCTGTTTCGGCCATGTCTGAAACAAACTTACTGCCGTCCAATGAAAACGCGACAAACTTCTTCTTCGTGAGATTTGAGGAATTCCGGCAGACTAGACTCCGCGAGGTGAACTGCTGCCACCAACAGTCTGATCAGAGGAATGCAATTAGTTGATCTGATGCGATATCTACTGAATGTAAGCAAGTAAATCGACAAAACGATTCAATTCTGCTCACAGCAGATTATACAAATAATGAGGGCAAACATTGTATGACACCTTTGACCTTTAGCTATACTGTATCCTTTCATAAAGAAAGATATTCACGTGATCATCTACATGGATAGTGTTTCTGAGTTGTTTTTCACCCTATAGGCTGCTTAAATATGAGGATAATAGAAATCATCTTACAAACGTCTGACATGCCTTTATAAAAGACTGAAGGTAATACATACACTGCTATAATAACTATTTAATACACAATATTTGTTGTTAATGACATAAAACGTGTAACATGAAGCCTTTACCAGGGAGTTCCCTAGGTCATGTAAAAAAGTGCATCATTGCGGGCCATGCCACTCCACAAATTGGTTCAGAAAATGTATACATCGTACAGTGGCTGTCAAGTTACATCCATATGCACAAGAACCATTTTAAAGCTTTTACTGTAACTGAACTTTAATCTTGTTACATAAGCTAATCAGGGTGTTTAATCAAGATTCACAAACCAACAAATCCTTATTTCAAGATCTGATTTAAATTGCAATTTATAATTTCTAAAAGACTATTTAGTGGCAGTTTCACTTAAATTGTGATTATATTGCATCATTTCTCCCAGATGAATGGACTGAAATGAAGTTTAATTTCCTAATTATAAAGCTATAAGTTAACAATATTTGGCACCACAAAGCAGCATGCAGCTTACAGCAATAACTTTTCCTTACTTTATTCAGGTTGGCATTTTGTATTATTTCAGATTATACAAAATATAAAAGAGAAATGTGTTTGAGTCACATTAAATGAAAGCAATGAATCCTTGTTTATTTATTATCCTCCAATACATAAACACTAAAATATTTTTTTTATTTGAGCATACAATTGTAAAGCATGAAACCACACAACAAAGCTTTTTCTGATTATTTAATATGCATTACAGCAGTTGGGCTTGAAGGTGTTTCCTCCATCATTTGTTTGGGTTGATAATCTTGCCCAAGAAAAGGATGTTTTCTGTGTTGCGCTCAGTGATGAGGACCATGAATGGACGGTTGAACTTCATGACCGGGATGTGGCGGAAGGATAGAAGTGTGATGCCAATACCTGTGGCAGCTGCAGCGGTGGCTCCAGCCTCATCAACATCCAGGGTGGCTTGGTGAACAACCTACAGTACAATGGAGGTGAGAAGTGAGAAATAAGGTGGACAGAATATTTATGATGGAAAGGTGAGTTCAGTAACATATGTGCTCTGTCCTTACCTCTGACACTACCAGTTTTTGGCCCTCTGAAATGCCACTCAAATCTGCACGATCACTAAACATGTCTGACATTCCCATTTCAGTCAACACATCATTCAGTTTGTAGGAACTCTTGATGGAGAACTTTGGAATAAATATGTCATATCTCCTAAAAATTGGGAAATAGACAAACAATTAATGATCGATCTTGCAGGACAACACTGAATAGCTTACTAAAAACTAAAAGTTTTGATTGTCCCAACCTGGACTTCATCCACTTCAGCCATTTGGTGACATGGCCTGGGCAAATGGCACTCTCCAATGTAGCCATATCATCAGGCAACAACAGCAGCATGGAGTAGGAGCTGTTGAAGGGAAGGTGGAGGACTGAGGTGTTAATCGCCTGGTCATAATAAGTATCAAAATCTTCTTCCATATTCATCATCTGGACTGCAACCTGGAAAAAAGACAAATTCAAAGTCCTTTAACTGGAAAAGAAATACAGTGAAGGAAGCACAGTGATGCATAATTGTGGTAAGTGAAATCTGTTCTGTGCGACTGAACCTGGTCATTCTTCTCAACGTTGAACATATCCTCCTTTGTCAGCTTAGGATCAAATGGAGTTGCCCATTTTCCTGTTTGACAGAGATGAGCAGAAATAAAACATCAAACTTAAAGGTGTGACCTGAGAATGAGAGACAGACAGAGAGACCACGCAGATGTCATCTCATGTGACCTTTCACCTTTGTAGTAGATGTAGCTGATGAGATACATGAATGTGTTCTCATCCAGGCTGTCGACCAGCTTGTCTATCTTCCCGTTGGTCTTATCCGACACATACTTGTTAATGGTATCTGCACTTTCTGTGATTTTGGTGAAGTCGACATTAAACCCATCTGCAAAATAGGACTCCTTCAAGACCTCCAAGAACTCGGGCTGAGGCTTGAAGCGGGTGTCCATGAACACAGCGGTCCCCTCACTGGTGTCTTGAGACGTAGCGTTTGCCTTATCGAGGAGTATACGGAAGCTTTGGGCGACATCTGTTTGCGTCAGTTGGGAATTGTTAAAACCCAGACCACTGAAAAGCTGCCGGTGGGTGTCCTCCCGTGCTCCTACGGACAAGGCAGCCAAGGCGGCAGAAACACTGGCAGGGGAGTAGAAGATGTTTTTGCCTTGGGAATCAGCGTGAGCCGCCAACTTCTTGTACAGACGGAAGGCAAAGTCTTTGTTTGCTGAAGTCACCAGTGAAACGCTGTTGTCGTCGCTATTGACAGTGTCTTGGGCTTCCTTGGTATGACCGATGTGGTGATGGCCTCTTCCCACACAGACCACTACTGATAAGATCCAGATACCCAGGGCTGCATGCATCATGGTGAACTGAGACAAAAGTTCAAAAGGGCACAATTGTTCAAACACAATGTCTGCCATTGCAAATACTCATGCAGAGATTTTGCTGGAGGATACAGTCAATATATTGCTTTAAACGCCCTGAAACTTTTGAACTTAGTATTACTCCAGCTTTCTGTTTCTACATAAACGCCATGTTACTACCTGAAACAGGTTTGGTTATTTTAAATACAAATTCCGAAATTTTAAACACTTTATGAATGGAACCAAAACTTTTTTTTTTTTCATTTTGATTGTTTAGTCAGGATTAAAGATAAATACTTCACATCTAAAACAAGTTTTTCAGGGGCTTTAAATTCAAATTTCTGACATTACAACAATATAGTCGCATTAACTCCAAGAAGATACGATTGGAAAATGGAGTCATAATTTATATTTAAATTTCACATTTTAAATATCTGTGCATCTGTATGCAGAGAAGTTAGACATTGTGCATATTAAATTTTTTTTTTTTAAATTAATGAGCTCTAATTATTTTAATCACTTACCTTCTTCTGGTTGGAGCTTACAGTATGTCTCATCAACCACAGAGAGCGAACAACAGGCTGGACAGAGTGAGACCTCCCCTTTATCAGAAGTCAGTTCAACTGAACTTTGATTTTGTTTATTCTCTCTCTTCATCTCTTATTTGCTCAGCCACCGTATTTATTCTGTGTAATGATTGCCATCTAACCACGGCATCAGGCTGAGATTACACAGGATACACAGAAAAGACAAGCAGCTACTGATTGCTTTGACAACAGGAACCAAAAATACCATGATTACTATCTCTAGCCCTTACTCTGTATCATATAGTAGAAACCTATTTCATGTTTTGGTATTTAAGTAGCGCTCATAGGGAAATCAAACGGACTGCCAGACATCAACCAAACTGCATCAGATTCATCTTTTTCATGTAAAACTTCACACCATGTATACAAACTGACAGAATATGAATAACTTTTTCTGACAATAAAAACATGATCAAGGAAAGAATCAGACTCTGTAATTCTTTTTTTTAAAACAATATCTGTAGAGGTATATGGAGAAAAATAAATGCATATGCATTCATACAATAAAATCAGTCTATCTCTTCTGTTTAACATTATGGGGTACACTTGAGCTATATTTATCATGTTTTTCCTTACGTTCTGGACCCAGGAAACCTGATCAGTAATGCTATCAGACAGGGTTCAGAGGTGTTTGCCAAAAAGCTGCCCATCCAGTTTGATGAGCTGCCGGAGGAAACCTCGATTAGGGATCACACCCCGGTTGTCTTTCACAACACAAATAGCCTCCACGAGAGTCAGGTTGTGTTTCAGCATCAGGTAAGCCAAGACCAGGGTGGCAGAGCGGCTCACTCCAACATGACAATGCACCAGCACTTTGCCTGAGAATGACAGAGAAACATTAATTTCCAGACACTAAATAGAATAGTCTTTAAATCATGTTTAACTACCATCCCTCCGTACCTCCTCTGCTGAGAGCCCTGTGGATAAAGTCTGCTGCTGCCTGAAAGTTGACGCTCATGTCAAACTCACAGGAGTCATGAGCCTCGATGCCCATGTAGGTGATCCTCATTGCCTCATAGATCTCTGGCTGCCCTCTATGTTGACTGTGAGCTGCGTTCAGGATGTGAGTGATTTGGTGCATGGATAGATCAGCGTGGTTCTCTGCACTGTGTCTGAAAAACACAACAATCTGTATTTACTGACGGTGTCTGACAATAGGTGCAATATACAGTTAAACGCTGCCAGTATTTCCTAATGCACCTCATGCATGCAAGACATTTCACAGTGATGGGACTGCTACTTAGAAGAACACTTCAGGCATGCGAGTTCAATTACTCGAGACCTGAGACATGCTTTCATGCAGGGGGATGTGTGGAAACTTTCACATAACAGAGCTGTAGTTTACGCAAGTTCCCAATGTGGAATGCAACCTGAGACTTAAATCTGATTTATGATCAGTTCCTTTTTCACGAGTGTAGACACTCTCTGCCTCAACACAAGAAAAGGTGCGGTTCATTTCTGTCTGCCAGTTTGTAGGTTTTCACCAAAAAATAAAGAATAAAAGTGAGTCACTTACTGGTCACCAACGTAAAGCCTTGGCCACACTTCATCTGCATGGCTGATGATAGCTTTGCCAGTAAACAAGAGTCTTTCCAGCTCAAACACCGCCAGTCCAGGTGAACTCAGGTCGATTTCCACTTTCCGAGTAGGGCGATCATCATTCCAGGACGCAGGAAGTTTAGATGTGTATGACATCGTTTTTTTGGGTTTTTTTCCTGTCTGGGGTTGTGGTAGACCTCTGATGTGATTTAGCAGGATTATCTCCTCCAAACTGGTTCAGTAAAAGTATAAAAAGTTTCTGCAGTTTGTAGTCACTTCTTGTTACAGCTTCACTCTTTGAAAAAAAGCTCTAGGGGAATTCTTGCCGAGCAGGCCACTGTGTCAAATGGAGCAGAATAAATAACACAGGTGATTTTAGTTGCAGGCTTCTTCGCTTCAGATTTACTCACCACAGGGTGTCCAAAGTGTTGTCAGGCCATCTGACCCATGAATTAAATGTAGCCTGTGTGCCTCACACCTTCAGGGGCATGCGTTATGCATTTGCATCAAAATAGCAGTCTATTTAAGGATCTGTATGCTGGCTGGTAGATGCAGTGTGTGGCCATGAGCACCACTTTCCACTTGACAAAAATAAAAAAAGAATATGTCAATCTCCTTATCATTCATATTAATTGCTTATTTATCTGAACTATACATTGCAATCTTAATGTTTCACCTCATACATAACCTACTTGTATTGTTTGAATGCAATATAAACTAGTGGGACTAAAATAAAATTAATTTGGTCACAGGTTTAAAAATATACTGACGTTTAATTATTTCTGGGGTTTTATCTCACTTGTGATATTTTCAATATTCATCAGGCAAAGATTCCCATCTTGTGTTGGAAACATGCATTACATCTGAAACTATACAGTTGTGTTGCAATTAAACAAAAATTTTAAAAAGACCGCAAAATGAACACGTGACAGATTAGGTTTTTCCATGCAAACCTTGTGATCTTATTTTAATTTTTTTTTTCTAATAATATAAAACCATCTTCTGAAATATGGCACTGTTTTTTTGTTGTTGTTTTTTTTTTTTTACTAAATCAACATAAAGAATGATTGAAAAAAAAACAAAAGACGTGCTCTACACAAGACAATGGATTGTGGTGCAAATCTGATTTTGATATATCAAGGATTTTTGTCCTCAAGTAAACAGAAACCAGGTCAAACTAAACATTTGATCAAACTACTGTGACCGACATTATCCTTAAGCAGAAAACATTACTGAAAATGGTACAAGTACATCCTTTCCTTTATATATACACAAGTTCAAAGAGGGACAAAAAGAACATGATTTAACAGCTTTTCAAGTAATTCTTAATCTTTTCCTTAGCTATCTGTAATAACAGTAGTTCCTATGGTGAAATACACGGCATTCATATGTAGGTCTGATTCTAGGTCTGCACTTAGGAGGCAATTTCATCCAAACGATGGTATAACGGGGACAGCAATCTTCAGGGGGTTTTCACTAATCTGCTACACTCCAGGCCCAATTACGAGCTCTGAGATGTCATGATTGTACTTAGTGCTTATCTGACGTTACAGTGCATGCAGGACTGGGAGCACACGTGAAAAGAAAAGCACTGCACCTACACTGCTGCAGAGACATGGAGAGGTTCAGTGACAACTGCAGTGCAGCTGATTCCGCCAATGGAGAGGACAATATCATGACCATGCAAATGGGGTGCGGGATGTAATAATAGACAGCTAAAGAAGTGCACGTGTTGTTACATGTAGGATCAGACTGACCCGACCCACGATCCTGAGGGACAGCGTGATGATAATCTGAATCTGTATCACGAGTTAGAGACCACCAACATGTGGCACTAGATGAATTCCTCTTCCAGTGACTCTACCCTGCATTATGCTGGCAAAGGCATGACAGAAAGGATAAGCTGAGTAAGAGTGTCAGGTCATGTAGCCAACACAGTCACTCACTGAGGCTGAAAGTCACTTATGATATGTACAACCATCAGCCTTCATGTCTAATACCACCCTACCACTAATTCCAGCATAATTAGACTTTAAAGACTGATTCCATGTCCTAGCATTTACTCCATCTTGTTCATGGGTCCATGCCACTTAGTTCAGGCTTTATATAATTTGACGTAATTTGACAGTGGAAAAAAATAAAGGTAGTAGAGGTCTGAAGAACAAGACCAGACCCTCAACATGTCCATGGAAGATCTGGAAGAAGAAAACAAGACTTGGTGATCCACAAGCAAATAAATAGGTCCGGCTCAGAAGGCTTTCTTCTCCAGCTGGTCCAGAATGGCCTGGATTCTCTGTACAGCCTCCTTTCGAGCTTGCCGGACATTTTCCAGTCCCCGAGTCTCCACAGAGTCCAGCTCCAGCAGCTCTTTGGTCAGCAGTTCCTCCAGATACCGGTAACTCTTGTCTGTCTTTTTGCCAACAAACTCATCAACATCTTCGTGAAGCAGCAGGACTCTGGCCATGACCTGCTGGACCTTAGTCAGGCCAGGATTGTCGCTTAGGGGCGGAGGTCCGGCCTGACCTGCAGCTGGTGCTGGAGCCTGAGCCGGGGCTGAGGACGGAGGCTCAGCTTGCGAAGGATTAGTATCACCTCTCCCTGGTCTGTTGTACATTTGGGGAGGTGAACTTATTTCAGTAGGCTTTCCGTTGGGGGGATTCGAGGACAGTGCTGGCCTGGGTTTGGGACCCACTAGTGGGGCACGTTGGTGCTGTTGGTCCTGCATTAACACAACACAAGAGAACGTAAAAGATAGTGTTAAAGATAGGATTGTCCAAAATAATTTTTTTGCCCTCAATCCTGACCCAATTAATTTAATATCTGCCAATAGAGAGTCCCGGTTGGGTGCTTACATTTTCCTAAATAACAAAGCTGTACAGCGCCCACTTTAAGTTCAGTGTAAGGATTTAAATCAATCCATCATATATGCTTGACAACTGAATAGGTCAGCAAGGCATTAAGTAAAAATTCCTTTGTTTTTTTTACAAAATAACAAAGCAAAAATATTCTATTATCAGAATTCCACTTATTGTCGAGCCGATTGTCAAGTTTTTTTTAAACAAAATAACCAAGTCAACAAACTAAAAGATATCTTTATAAATGGTTCTCATTAAGTCCACTTACTGGAGCATTGCAGTAAGAACATACTTAAAATTTCGCTTTACCACAGTTACCTGAGTGTACTCGCTGTATTTCCTTCAGTGTTGATGTCATATCAAATTAGTGGTATTGAACACAGCTCTCTTACTATCGCCTTACTGAATACTGAGTGTATTTACAGTGTGGATACCCAAAGTAGAGATCTTTAATAACAGTGCAAAGGCATTTGTTTATTTTAAACATCTGATAGCATTTCCACCAAGACTGATACTGAGTATCCAGAGCAGACAAGTCATACAGTGAACAGACATGTGTACCCGCATTTCTAGAAGATAAAATTCAGATCAAAACAAGTGTGACTGTGCCTCGTCTAAATTTATCAACACCTTTTTCTTCACAGTGCATCACCTCCTGAAGATGTAATGCTTTGTGTTGAAGTCTGTTTCCTGTTACGTCCATTAAACAACTAAAAGAAATCTAAAAAAACATATTAAGGTAACTGCAGATTCCTACCTTGGGCTGGTAAGGTGGCGGAGCACCAGTTCCAGTACCTGGCCATGCAGGAGGATGCGCAGGACGGACAGGATTTCCATAGTGGTTTTGTGGAGGCTGCTGGCCTGGCTGCCATTGCTGCTGTGAGGGAGCGTACGGACCAGAATGCCCCCATGCATCGGCCTGTGAGCTGGGATGGAGAGACTGGCCAGTCGGGTACGGGGGATTTTGAGTCATTGCGTGTCCACCTTCACTGTAATGAGGATATGGTCCAGGAGGATATCCAGGAGCCTGAGAGCAGAAACAGGACAGATGTCTTATGTTTCCAAAAATTCAGCCTCTTCTGGGTGTGAAGGTAATTTTGTTCAAAAAGAAAATTATTATTATTACTAGTATGATTCTTTATAGTATATCTCAGGTGTAGTGTTGCATTTGGCAACAGCTATTTCCAACATATGAAAGGTGTTTAAATGAACTCACCCCTTGACAGTGTGGACCAGGATAGTGATGATGTTGGTGTTGAGAGTGTGGCTGCCCGGATGGCCCACTGCTCTGCTCTGCTGGACAGCCCTGGTTAGGATAAGGACCTGGAGCAGGTCTCTGAGGGTCAGCACAGTAGAACGGGTTGGATGGGTGGAAACCACTTGTTGAATATTGATTCTGAGCTGGGCTGTAGACTCCGTGTCCATTTGGATAACCTCCCGGCATCACCTACATGGAAGGAGACAAGAAATGCCATTGACTGTGGCGTAGATGGATCAGCTTAGTGATGTAACAGTTTCGACACTGTGGCTGACTGCCTGGAAGTGTGAGGGAAAGGGGAAAGCACTTAAGAGACTTAAGATCACGAGTTGACTGACTCGTATGTCCCCACGTCCTCTCGTATGTTGAGAGGACCAGGTTGTGTTGCATCATGAGCTGTACCTGTGGATTGTACTGTGGCTGAACATCGGATCCGGAGGGATAGCTATTTGCATAGTGGCCTGTGGAATGAGACTGAGGATACCAGTAGTGTGAAGGGTAGCCTGGATACTGAGGAGCGTCCTGTGAACACAGATTATTTCAAAACAAATAAAGGAAAGAAAAAAGTTATTTAAAAGTCAGGTTTATTTCCTTCAGTACAAGGAGAGGTAGTAGTTATATGCAGAGGTACAAGCTAAGACACCGGAAAATGTAAACAGCATGCTTTCCAAGGAACCACAACAGCTGCGTAAACGACAGCACTGATTCACTTATTTGCTTGCAAAACCCGTTTTGCACAAACGATAACAGCTGAATAGCTACCAGATTAAAAAACAAAACAAAAAAACAAAACGCCGCGCAGTATATCTTGAGGAAAGATACTCCGTGGATAAACATAAATGCTTAGACGCGAGTGCACGAACAGTGTTGTCACGTCAAGATAAACGTGGAAAAAAAACAACAACTCGGGGCTACAGCTGAACTGAGCAGGGTCGCCGTAACTATTACGCAACGCCAGCTAGCTTCGTTAGCCATCCAGCTAGCATGCTCGGAGCTCTACGCAAACCAGCTGGACAATAATGTTGTTCAACGCAAATTCATGCCGGGTTTTTTTTTTTAATTAAACACACTAAAAGAAATCGGATCAACCAGGTTGTTTTTTTTTGGTCTAAGCTGCATCCACATACTTACCATTGTGTTATTCCAGTTTCCGTGGTTTATTTCCCGAGTTACAAGTCGAGGGCCACAAAGGTTTCAAGATTTGACTGCGTTTGGTGATGATGCGTCAGCAAAGCTAAGCGCGCTCCCCAGCAGCCGTCCCGTCATCTGTCATCGTAAAACAAAACTTTAACCGGCCCGGAGTAGTTATCTCGGCCGTCAGTTGGTCCAAAACTGTTAAACAACAATGTTGTCGTGTTTTTTTTTTCTACAGAAGTGGGCATCCGCTAGACTGGAATCAGGAAATGATTGAATGACGCGGAGCTCCGGCTGCCCGGTCCTGTTCCTTTAACGAGGGACAGGACGATGAGTGAAGAGCTCTCACTCTGCCTCTGTTTTCGGGGGCCAAAAAAACAAACAAAAAAAAAACGGGAAAAAATGAAGGACGTGAACTCGTGTGAAAGATCTTCTGTTAGGATAGAAAAAAAAACAACAACAACAACATAATTTTATTTGGTTAGTGTACGATCAAAATTGTTCCGAAACTGTGACGCTCATTTGTGCATATACGATCTTTGGTGTCGCGTGTGCGTCAGTAGACGTTATCAGCCAATGAGAAAAGCGCAATAAAATATAAAATCTTTCTCAATTATAACTAATCATTTCTTCTTTAAAAAACTACCCGTCTCTGGTGTTATATTTATGTTTAGACGTAAAGCAGGGGTTCCAAAAAAATATTGAACATAAATTTGATGGTTTCGCAGTGCACAAAGGGTTAAAGGTTTACAGGAAGTTTATCCAGGGCTTGTATAAAGACGCTTCCTGTGCTCCTCTTGAAAGAAACATATTTTGAAACATTCATGGCTTGACGACCCGTAAACATACAAGAAGTGAATAAATAGCAACCCAAGATGAACTACGTACCAGGGACGGCAAGCCTCATTGACGACATCGACAGTAAGTTGGAAGGAGGCTCGGCAGCCTCGTTGATTGAGATGGTTCAGAGAGGAATCGTTTCAAGATGTGGCATCGTGTCTGGCACAAACTGGATAATTTGTAACCTACTAATACTGTTATCTAACATGCTTGTGTTGGTTGTATCCTGCAGAGAAGCACCTGGTGCTGCTCCGAGATGGCAGAACACTGATTGGTTACCTCAGAAGCATTGATCAGTTTGGTACAACTCTTTTAATTATATCTCCACATCGCTTTTTACATTCAAATAGTCAAATCACTGGTCAAAGCATTTTCAGCTCAAGACTCTATTAATCTGGTTCTGACTTATCTAATTTCTCTCTCTCTGCTTCTCTTGTCCCCCACAGCCAATCTAGTTTTTCACCAGACGGTTGAGCGCATCCATGTGGGAAAAAAGTTTGGTGACATCCCGAGAGGAATATTCATTGTGAGAGGAGAGAATGTGGTGCTGCTTGGAGAGATAGTAAGTGGGAGGCTCCTCATTTCTTTTGAGTATATGCAGGAATGATACAAGCTGAGGTTCAACAACAGTAGTATTATTGCTAATAATAATATTAATACGGCCTCAATCAGAAAAATGCAGTCATTCACACATTGCATTTAATTTATAGTAGTCTTGAGTTCAAAGTTCAAATAAACACCTGGCATAGGGTACATAGAAATTTAAAATAGGATTGGTTATTGTTTATTTTATGTTGTATTGATTATTTCGATTTACTTTTAAATATTGCTAGGTTGTTAGGAAACGGGTAGGTATTCTGCAATTCTTATGAAGGCAGCGTGACTATTATTTTCTTTGTTATAGGTACAAGATACTAGCTTACACACTGGATAAATACAAACACATCAAGTCATTTGATTACAAATAAATCTTTTTTTTGTATCGCAAATAAGGACAGCGCACATTAATAGACCTAGACTGATGATAGACAGAGGTTGCCTATCATCAGTTGTTTTCTGCTTTGTAAAAGCGCTGTGGGGCAGATGAGCTGAGCCGTGATGGGTGTTTGGCTTCCTGTATCTGAAGAGCTTGGTGGATGTATTTTGTGCAGCCTCTTAAAAGGCTGATTAAAGCTAGATGCAGTTTTGACTAGAAACACTGAGGAAATCTCATATGAGCAACACATCTTGAAGATGTATTAATCCATCGTCTCCCTCAATGCACTCCATTGTGTTAAACAAACATAAACACATTTAAAGATGTCTGAAAAATGTCGGCCTCTTAAACAGGCTTGTATTCAGAACATTAAGGAGCAGCTAAAGTGCAAAATTCATCCAGATTTAATTTGTCATAATGATGCTTCTCTAATGTATGTGAATGTGTGCATCGATGCATTACAGGCACATCACAGTGACAGAGGACCTTCCACAGCAGCACACAGAGCAAACATGATTCATGAGCCTAGACTTATCTCATTCTATAAATATACATTGTGCAGTCAGTCAAAAATCTTCACTTTGACAGCAGTACAGTCTCATAAAGAAGATCTGTAGCGTGCAGTTCATACTATCAACAATGGGCATCACAGCGTGTGATTACATTATACCCATTTTTAGCACAGATAGATGTTGGTACTCTGCTGCCAAGCTCAGTGCTTCAAAACATTTGAACATCTTTTGGGGTGTCAGGTTTGCGGCAGCCCGATAATTAGGCTCACTTACCATTTTAGTTTCACTTCATTACTCATTTATTCCTCCATTAATTTATTTTCTATTTCAATTTCTGGTAAAAATGGAGAGGCAATGATTTAGTCTCCACACTGGCAAGGATGGCAGTGGTGCCTTTTTTGCAGAGACATCAGATGATCATATCTGGCCAACAGTGACAATTCGGTATCAACAGGAGCATACTTGTGTACGATGTGTTTTGAAGGTTCTGGTGCCAAGTCCTAATTAGACGTTTTCATGGGACTGGAGGGTGGTCACTTTGGTTCAGACAGGCCAGAACATGTGAAACGCTGATAAAATATAGTTATAAATAATGACGGCTCACAGCAGCTCACTGGGTGCACCTCAAGCCTTCAGGTTTACAGTGGTGCTTGAAAGTATTTCTGCATAAATATCACCTAAAACATCATCAGATTTTCACACAAGTTGTAAAAGAAGATAAAGAAAACCAAAAACAGTAAATACGATAAAGATAATATGTTTGGTCATTTATTTATTGAGGAAATGTTCCAAATGTATCTTTTCTTTCATTATTTGCTGTGACCTCCTTGTGCAGTAATAACTGCAACCAAACATTTTCATTAACAGTTGATCAGTCCTGCAGAGGGTTGGAAGAATTTCAGTCCATTCCACCATGAAGAACAGCTTCAACTCTGGGGTGCTTGTGAATGGAGATGAACTGCAAATGTTCTGGACATTGACTTGGCCACCCCAAAACATTAACTTTACTTTTCTCAAGCCTTTCTTTCCTAGACCTACTTGTGTGCTTTGGATTGTTGTCTTGCTGCATCACCCACATTTTCTCCAGATTCAGTTCATGCTCAAATGTCCTGATATTTTCCTTTTGGCCTCAACAGCTGTAATTCAGAATTCATTGTTTCAAATTAATAATGCCAAACTTTCCTGACCCAGATGCAGAACAACGGGCCCAAACAATTATACTATCACCACTGTTTCACAGATGGGAGAAGGTCGTCATGTTGAAATGCAGAGTTTTTCTTTCTCTAAACATATCGCTTCTAATTTAAACCAAAAAGTTTTATTTTTGTCTCAAATTAGCCACAAAACATGTTTCCAATAACCCTCTGGCTTGTCTACATGATCTTTTCAAACTGCAGATGGGCAGCACAGTTGTATTTGGATATTATTGCCTTTTTCCTTATCTGCGTCTGTGGACACCTTTGTTGTTCTGTGGACTCATGAACATTATGGCCTCTTAGACTCTTGCTCTTGGCATAATCTTTGTTGGTCAACAAGTCCCAAGGAGGGTAGCCATGGTCTTGAACTTCATCCATTTGTACACAATCTGTCTGACTGTGGATTGGTGGAGCCCAAACTCTTAATAGATAGTTTTATCAATAACTCTTTTTCTGAGCTCCTCAGAAATCTCCTCTGTTCGGGCCATGATACACTTTCATAAAAGTGTTGTGAATCTCAGACCTTCATTAATCTCTCCTTAAATACAACAGGGCACCTACGCACACCTGATTGTCATCCATTGGCTGAAAATATCTGGCTCTAATGTCACCTTTTAAATAACTGCTAATCCTTGAGGTTCGCATATACTTTTCAGGCTTGTGTGCAATTTCTGATATTTATTCAGAAATATTTTAAGGGTTCACAAATTTTAAAGCACCACTATAAGTATGTATTGATGTGCATGATTTTTTTTTGACCTTTTAACACATGTAAAATGGTCTCTCTATCTCGGTAGGATGTGGATAAGCCGAGTGACACGGTCCTGCAGCAGGTCTCCATTGAAGAGATACTGGAGGAGCAGCGTTTGCAGCAGCAGGCCAAACAGGAGACCGAGAAAGTCAAAATGCAGGTTCTGAAGGACCGAGGCCTTTCCATACCCAAAGCTGATAACTTAGACGAATACTAACGCCGCCTTGTCTCCATGAGCCTCTTTCTCAGTTTGTACCGGACTGATTGAAGTTTTATGTTGAATTACAGAGCGCATAACAGCGTGTTTCTTTTTTTCTTTTTTTATGGACAGAAGGGAGCACCACACTGTCTCTATTTACTGTAGTGTACTGTTCAATTAATTTGAATTATTTGAAAAAAAAAACAAAAAAAACTGTGATAGCTGATCTAAGTTCTGCAGTTGATGGCAGCAAAATGAAAAACAATAATGTGTTTATCTAAGATCACCATGTTGGTTTAGCAATTATTTTACAGCAGCACTTTTTATTCTGTCACTATAATGTGGTGTCTTTTTATTTGGAGATATGTGGGTCTACTATTGACTAAAAACTACTTGCTTTGCTCTATTAAAGAGTTTAGTTTTTCATTATGGCAGGCCTGCTGGGAAAATTTGTCACCTCAAAGTCTGACTTCTCATGTTGCCTACTCTGTTTTGCTGTTTTATTTAATGCATTAAAAGAGGGACTATTTGGGTAAGTCTGGGCCCATAGCACTGTCCTCCTGTGTGATGGCGCCACAACCCCGACATGCAGACAACGTTGCACGCTTGCTATGTGACATCAAACGTGAGACCCGTGCATTAGTTCTGTCATCAGTGAGGAAAGGGCATGATTTTCATTGGGGTAATTCAATCTTAAGCAGGCAGCATATCAGTCCATCAGACGGCTCCGTGTCCTGTTTATGGAGATGAGAGCGCGTCCGGAGAAATCGATCCTATCTGCCTTCATCAGTCAATAATACGCCTATTAATCGTTTGGACGAATACATTGAGTTTAATGTGAAACAGTCGCCGTGCAGACAGCCTACTAAGTTGCATGAACTCCTAAACGAGTTATGGTACCACGTGAATCCGCCTTCGGCCGCAATTCAATGTATGTTGATTTTGTTCTTCACTGTGAACCTTGTACAGCGGCCTGCATACGAAAAAAAAAAACCTAAAAAAAAAAAACGTCCCTGCCGAGATATCAAGCAGTGTATAATTAACAATGTTTGATTTCCGGTCACACTTCAAAATAAAACGTATGCCTTCAGGAGACTCGGCTAGATTGCAGGGGGGTGTCCTGATTTCCTAACCTTGGCCTTGAGAAGTAATGCAAACTGTGTGAAAAGTATTTTTTCAAATTCATACAGAATAGGATACATGAAGCAGATGCTGTCATGTAATAGCCTATGCAGAGTTGTATTAATAATCATATTAAAATACTTTTTCATAATAATTTATATGAGCTGACACACAAAAGTCATCAACTCAGAAAAAAAAAACATTATAATAACATGTATGTAGTTCAAATAGCCCAATAAGAAAACATAGAATAATAATAGTAAAGTAAAATTTTGGGGGTAAAAACATCATTTTTTTGCATTAAACACATGTAACACATGGTGAAACTTGTGTTATAAAAGGTAGGTGATCAGACTTACCTAGGCTTAGTTCCATCTCTCTTGATCAGTAGAAAAACTAACATGTCACATGGTTCTATTTGGTTGGTATCATGGTTCATCCTGTAAGGCTCTCATTGTTCTGACAATGTTTTAAAGTAGACTAATTAGATGGGAAGGAACAGAAATCCCAGTGTATTATTATTGGTTTTACAATGTACATATGCGATTGTCCTGTTGTGACATGCCAACCTGTCCCCAGTGTGAGAAGCATGACAAGGTTTTGCTGCTTAATTAAATGAATCCATATTGTTATTCACGTGAGGGCAGTTCTATTACTGTAGTTCATCATCAAGAAATTTGACCACCAGAGGGCGACCATTTCCTCCTCCATATTCATTCATATTAAGAGTTGCTTATTTTGACCCTCATTTGTGTAGCTGCTATAGAGTGAAGCTTTTACACAGCCTGAAATTAACTCGAATTAGGTAACGGATGGGAGGATCTGTTAAGGAAGATCATGTTGCTTTACTGAGACAGAGGGGATTTTATTACATGTTTTACATTACATTTCATTTAGCTGACGCTTTTATCCAAAGTGCATTTCAACCATGAGGGTACAAAACCCAGAACATAAAAAAGGGATTAAAAAAAAGTATCTACATATGTCTGTAAGCATTTTTTTTTTACAATGTGGTGCATCCCTTAACCTCCTATTCGTAACTTCTATGAACCATGTCCACTATTAAAAAAAAACACTACGATTCGTAGAATGCTTTTATTTTGCTGACAACTCTGGTGGCTTCATTTCTGTTGGCGTTTGTGTCTGTGGCTTGATGCAGCTGTGACAGAGAGGCCCAGCCCATTTTGATTACGCACCAAAAGGGGAGGGGGGCGCGTTGATGTCCTCTCTGGTGCACTCAGCCAACCCCTGCTGTTGTAAGGTAAAGCTGGTGGTATCCTGGTGTACCATTGTGAAGGATCCGTTGAGGGAACCAGTTTTGCGCACATCGGGGCCCCAAAATTAAGTCTTTTTTGCTTTGGAGAGATTTCGCACCCAAATTACGCATGGAATGGTTTTGGGGGGATTGGAGTAGAAATGCAGCACCGCACTTCCAGCCCACAACAAGAACCATGCCCAGCTTACACTGCAAGCAAATCTATAACATCCTGTTTTATCCTTTACGACTTTGATATGAGTGAAATTTGCTCGGATACCTACAAGGAGTGAAGAAACTAAACGCACCGTACACGCTGAAGGACGCTGTTTTCGCTGCAGACGCTTGTGTACCGAAAACCTTTGCATTTGGGATTTTTTTTTTTTGATGGAGCTGGAGAACATAGTAGCCAACACTGTACTGCTAAAAGCAAGAGAGGGTAAGTTGACACATGAAGGAGTGCAAACAGTAAGCAGGCCTGGCTCTGTCACATTTTGCGTTCAGTATGCAGAATAGGTGAGAATAATCGTAATGATGACGGCAGCCTGCGGACTGTACGGCTCACTACAGCAGGTAAATCCTACAGATACAACAGAAAGAAGGAGTCTTGCGCAATATATTACAAGCAGCGTCAGCACACCAGCGAGAAACTGTTCATCTTGTGATCAATCATAGCCTTAAATCAATCTAAGGTATTGTTTTATCCTTCCCGATTTGACAGATCGTATGCGTTTCCCCACGTATGTGTGTGTGTGGTGGTGGGGGTCTGCCTCCCACATCCGCTTTCGCTGTCTGTGCAAATGAAAGCGCTCTTTCGCAACATTATGCATGCTGAAGCAAACTCTGAGGCAGGGAATAACTCCTTTCTGGAGAGGGAATAAATGAGTGTAGGCTGCCTGACATTTGAACGGTGATCTGATGACGTGACTGGTGTTGAAATCTATGTCAGGGGCCCTGCAAAGACAGACTGTGGCTGTCAGTGTAGAAACAGTCAAATGGCAGAGGAGGCATCATGTAGTTTGACAATATAGGTTGAAATATGAGGGTATATGCTGTCATTAATTGCTCCTTTTGAGGAAGACAGCATCATACTGAGGGCAGGAGGAAGGCCTGGAGGTAAACACTGTGTGCTGTGACTCCATAATTGTTTCTCATGAAAAGGAATCAGTCACTGCAGGTTATGCAGGCTCTCATATTTCAATTTAAAGGATTGTCAGCAGTTTGATCAGCATATTTCTGAACCAAAAAACCTTTAGATTTGATCTCAGAATGCCACATAAGGCAATAACTTTTTAATATAACTAACCAGCAAGATGAATTAAGACAAAAATATAATCATTTGTTCCTCATCTTTAAATTTGGTAATGCACATTAACTGAAACAAAACAGGATTACATTTTTGGGCCCTAGTGGAACTTCCTTAAACCACTGGATGCTCCCAAACCTGTTTGAGGAACTAATGGGTTAAAAAAAACCACTCAAACATAGTACTTCCATGGAACTGTGTTACATACTTCTGTCTTTTCTGTCATACCATGTTTGACCAGCAGTACTCTAAATTTGAGGTGAGTGACTCAGTTTTGTGGTCTGTCAAACAGGCGCTCACTCTTGCAAGTGCATACACAAGTTTGGTTGCATTGAGCAACATGGTTTCATGTGGCAACAGTTTCTGCAAAATTGCGAGGTGATGCAGGCGAAGACTGGCAGCTCCCTCCTTAAGATGATGGAAAAAAAAGGGGGGGTGGGGGCTAGAGAGGCCAGAGAGTGTTTTATGGCCATTAATTTAGTAATAAAATGATCCAGGAAGCTGACACACTTTCAAAATCCCCTGTGAGGAATGTGTTCACCTGTGACGTTTGTTTTATGGTAGCAGAGCACGACTGGGCTGGGTGAATCAAGCTTCATGAATTAATAAGAGCAGTTAATGACCCATGACAGATCTTGCTTGTCCCAGCTGCTCAATTGGTGCTCATCCAGTCCCTGCCCTGACTGTGTGTGGGAGAGAAAAAGGCCTTTTACAATCACTGGATGAGATGATTCTTTGAGTTAATAGCTGAAGCACGACTTTCTCAGCAGCCTGATCACTGCCCCTCTGAATGCAGCCATGTGGGACTGATTCAACAGCAGAGTTAAGATTTGTTGCAGGGTGCACGCTGAAACATGTCACAGTTTGTTGTGAGTGTGTTATTGATTGTATCCTTGAACGGTCTGAATCATTAGTGGTTTTATATTACAGGACCGAGTGCTGAAGGCTGTGCAGATCCCTGTGTGCCGGTGGTAACGCTCACTTGTTTGTATGTATGTATGGCAGAGTACAGCGTACAGTCAGGCTCATTTTAGGTCAAGAGTGATTGAATGCGAATGGAGCAAATAAAAAGGTGTTTATTCATGTTTGTTTATGTGAGTGCATCTCAAGCCAGAGCCGAACCGAGAGGCAAGCATCCTCTGTCTAAACGCTCCCAGCTACGCACAACAGGAAGGCCCAGTTTACACTGCAATCTTTGGCTTGTTTATGCCAGAGTCCTCATACCTCCCATATCTATAAAACAGTGCGACTGCCAGCTGAGCGTAGAAATTAAAAAGCTATTGATATTCCGAGGCCAAGTGATGCAAAACAGGCCCTGAGTCAGCCTGGCGTTGCTCTTTGATTCTTCTGTGTCAGCGATGACTGTTTGGACAGTGCTAGTCTGGCTTTTACTGCCAAGATCTTGTGAACTCTCGTCACTGGTTACGAGAACCTACACATTACCTTGAGATTAAAACTGGAACTTGGTGAAATCTTTCAGCTCAAAGAGGATTTACGATCAGTATGCTGTGATGTGTTAATAACAAAGTGGAAAACATTTTGATTTCCATAAGGGGGGTGGGGTGGGGCAGCTTTCACCATATTGAACCATCTCGTTAAGTGACCACTGTCTTACATAAAGCAAAATGGTATCATACACTATCAGTTAGATGCAGCCCATAACTTATTTAATCAAATTGATTGTTACATAACAAACTGAGTGGGCTACTGCCATCCGAGCTCCATCTTCCTGTGGAGCTGCTCTCCGGTCTCTGCGGAAGATACTTTATGGATGATGAGCATGCGGTGAAATGAAACACCCTGATCTCCAGCATGGTCATCTGAGTATCATCTGACAGCTCCAGAACTGCTCACCATGTCAGAGCAGCAGGAAGTGCTGATGTGCTGATCTTAAAAGCTCCGATGTGTGTGTGTTTTTGTCAGCACTGGTAATTGGGGGTCACAGCAGATAAAAAAAAAAAAAAACAAAGGTGCCTGACATGCCTCTGTGTATGTTTCAGTGAGATCTGTCTGGTTGAGGCTTTTCAAGGTTGCAGCTGACATGCAGTCAGACTGAGTGAGCAGGTTTAATACCAGGGGGTACTGTAGATTTATGTGTGTGTGAGCAGATGAGGGGTGTGGGGGTGGAATTCCTTTGTTTAAATGTAACCTGAACTTAGCCACTGTGACGCGAGCAACATCAGCGAAGTAGACCCTGAGTGTATATTGTGTGTGTGTGTGTGTGTGTGTGTGTGTGTGTGTGTGTGTGTGTGTGTGTGTGTGTGTGTGTGTGTGTGCGCACGCGCACGCACGCATCTGTCTGCCTCTCCCCATTCACAACTCCTGCTGGCAGCAATCATAGATTCCAGGCCAGGCGAGCGAACGTCACTGGCTGTCGAAGTGAATGAGAGTAAAGGGGAAAAACTGCACTGCTGCATCCAGATGCCTTTCTTGAATTGCGGTAACAGAGCTGGGGTATTTAGTTTGGGCGACTAGACTAAATTCCACTCTGCTGCCTGTGGGCTTTCTCATTCGGGCCGTCGTGTTTTTGGATGTTGATGTTACATAAGTAAAAATCTAGTAAAAAAACCACTACAAATTCAGTTTTCAGAAGTGCCTCATACTGTAGAAACGGTTTATGAAAAAGAATTACAGCATCATTTAGAGCTGCAGTGATTTGATTATCAGCTATTTAAAAAAAATTGTTTCACCTTTTGAGTAATGTTTCAAGCAAAAATGGCAAAAATATGTGAGTTGCCGCATCTTCAGTTTGTAAATTATGTGATTATGTTATATCATTATAAAGTGAATATCTTTTGGTTTTGGACTGCTGGTCTGACAAAACAAGACATTACCATGAGAAACAGGTTTGCATGTTATTTACTATTTCTGACAGTTCATTAATTAAATGATTAATGATAATAATCAGCAGTTTATTTGATAGTGAAAATAATGGTTAACTGCAGCCTCACTGTAATTACTTTGTCTTGAATAGGCTAGTAGTTAACTGATTTTGTATAGGTTGTCAGAATCAGGTTTTGTGTGGCATTTCCCCAGAATTATATGGCTTTTAATTAAGTTAGACCTCCTTTGTGTGTAAATGCACAAATGGGAAAGTCATGGTTAATAACTACAGATGGTGGTATCCAATAATTTGGGATGCTCCAAAGTACAAAAGATTCCTCATCCTGATCCCAACAAGCTCTGATTGGATTCTGTTGAGTTTGAAGCCACTCATATCATGATTTTTTTTTTTTTTTTTTTTTTTTTTTTTTTTTTTTGCCCCATTTACCTCTCAAGAAGATATTTTGATAAGTGCAAACATTACAGACTTGTCATTCCAAGGAGGTATGTGTGGGAGAACATGACATGCATGAGGTATTTGTCTGCTCAAGTGACTTGTGTGTGCTCAACATGCACAATGGCTTTCAGCTCCTGCTGCAGGAGGGGGTGTGTGTGTGTGTGTGTGTGTGTGTGTGTGTGTGTGTGTGTGTGTGTGTGTGTGTGTGTGTGTGCGCGCGCGCTACATCTAACAGATTTATAGTGAAATCTAGAGCCGGGTAACCTGTTTGCAACCTCAGCTGTCCAACACACAACATTGATCTCTGCTGTCCCGTCTCATCCTCTGCCTGCCAGCTAACAGTAATGTGAGTATGAATAATATACAGTACAATCTTTGTCTGTTATCACACAAACTTTCTCCCCTGCTTCCACACAACCAAAAACACTTGCCTGGAGTGCTCCTCCCTCAGGACCCCTCTGAAAGGACGGACCCATGGAGTAATGCTGTCATCTTTTATTGGGTAGAGAGCCTTAATGGAAGGGAGGGTAAAATACACCAGATAGAAACCAGCCTGTTGTTTCCTCTCTGGGTTCTTCTGACGGGAAAGGCGCAAGGGATGAGAAAAAGAAGACCTTCAAAGAAAATCTTTTGCAAATAACAGCAGGGCTGTTTGTGACCCATTCTGACTTATCTCATATTTATCAGTTCTCAGTTTGATTCACTTTGATTATTAAAGCACATAGCTCTGTATCAGTCTGCAAATTCAAACCCGAGATATAGTGTCAGTAGGGTTACGGGTGTTAAATTAGTGAATATTATTCTATATAGAATATTGTTTTTGCTGACAGTGTCACACAGATTGAAATATTTTAACTTGTGGATGGATTGACTTTGAGATTTGGCACAAACATTTATGGTCCCTATAGGATGAAGCCTACCCAGTTTGACTCTTGTCACCCGCCACCATCAAGCTGAGATTTGTGGTTCTAGACAACAAGCATCAATAGAACTCTTTCTCTCTTGCTCAAGTTTTTTTTTGTTGACTGACTTTTGTTATAAGTAGTGTGCCATGCAAACTAGCAAATTCTTGCAGACAAATAGATGAAACTGAGTACTCAAGTAACTATAAGTACTCACCCACAGTTAGCATGCTGCTAACAATGTTGCATGGCTTTAGGATCTCCACTGTTTGCGGACACATTTAAAGACATTTATATATGATATACATAAATAATTTATATTAAAAGCACTTTTTTTTCAGTAAAGAATTCAACAGGGAAAGTGTTTTTTATTTATACATTTTATTTTGGTGATCCATCATTCAGATGCCCTCACATGCAAACTTTCCACCAAACTACAGCAAACTAAACAGTAAGTTAGTTATTTGGCTCATCACTGTTAAATATTCAATATCTCATCTTGTATTTTATATTTTCAGATCCCGTTTATTTTCTTGTTCATGCAAGTAACAGTACTCATTATTTAATTCAAATATTTTCCTAATTGTTTCAGTTGAATTTGAAACCAAGAGCTTTTTTCTTGGCTCTCCATCCTCTACCTGCAGTTATACACACATGGAGATATAAAGCAAAGAAGAAGCAGATTCTCATTTCTCCATCAACAACACGCCACAAGGCTTGCTGTGTTTTGAGTAGGAGTGTGACTCATTTTTTCTTGAGTGGAAAAATTCAGCTCTCTGGCTCCTACTATCTCTATTGTTATTGCTGCCTCTACCCACACATACAGTATACGTAACTCAGCTGGATGCAACAAGTTCACGCCTGTTCTCTGGGGGTTGTCGAGTGGAATTCTGGGAAATATAGGAGATAATTATTGAAAGTAGAAGTAGACAAGGCGGGCTGAGGAAAAGTGGATGCAGAAAAATTTAGATTTTACCAGCTTGTCACTGAAATACTCCAGGAATGCAGTGAGCAGTCATACCGATAATAGCTTTTTCCCCATTGTCAGACATACAGGTCATTACTTATGCAGCATTTCATTGTGTCTTGATGTGATTCCTGCACTCCTCACTGCTGCCATATCTCTAATGGAATAGCCAATACATATTTGATGTGCATTAATCAAATAATCAATATTATAACTTTGGAACCTTCCTTTCTGTCTCCTGCTGTACAAGGGTTAGACTATACTTGTTGATTCTGTGTACATCCATGCAAACACACACTCCAAGGTCAGACATTAAATAGCCTGCAATTAAATGAGGCCATGTAATTTATTTAGTGCTAAGACAGTTCAATTTGAAAAACAACAGATGGATCTTTTATGTTTTAGGAGAAGGAAATGGTCACGTGTGTATGTCCCTATTGTCCCATGTGGGCCACTGTTTTTTTATTTATGGGAACCTATGGCCTGGGGATTTTTTAACAGTCCATTCTGAGAAAAAATAGACCAGTTTGTGGCATCTAATACTGTAAAAACATAGCAAGTCTCCAACAGCATTTCTTGAGTCTTCAAAAGTAGTGAGAAAAGACAAACAAACCTGCTGCAGAGTAAGGCCCAGTTGTCCCAGAAAACCAGATAAATGGGGTAAAAGCTGAAACAGCAGCTTTCTCTAAGCAGTTCATCTCAGTTAAAATACTCTTCCCTTTTTCTTTCTACGGATGTTACCATAGCAGGGACAAAAGAACATGGAATGTCAACATAGGAGGAAGACAAGAACAAACATCTTCATGAAGAGAGAGAGAGAGAGAGAGAGAGAGAGTGTGTGTGTGTGTGTGTGTGTGTGTGTGTGTGTGTGAGACAACAAAAAGGAAATGGAGAACAAATAGAGAGGATAGAGATAGCTTGAGAAGAACAACGTAATCACTTTAACCTTATTTCTGGAGGGGGTTTTGTGCACTTTGTGGTTGTGTGTGTGTGAGAGAGCATACACCCAGTAATATCTATCCACATACAGTGTACCATGTGTTCCATCAGTTTGATAAGGCGGTTCTCTTGTTTTAACTGTAAGCACTTCCCTTGATGTTTGCTCACTTGTGATGTAACTGCTGTTTTTCAGTGCAGACTAAATAAAAATCAGCCTTCACAGAGATGTAGGATTACACCACCTTAATGTTCGGCCTATCAAAACATTTACGAAGGTGAACAAACACCATAACACCTTGCCAGAGCTTAGGAGCGACCTGTTAGGGCCAGCTTCATGTGGACTATGCTCTGTCCTCCTGGATCTTTATGAATGAGCAAACAGCGTGGATTACCCAGCGTGCCCTGCACTGTGTGTGGTCCTTTGATCAGACAGCGTGTGTTATATAATTTCAGTCTATTCAATGTGTTTCCCCCCTCACATTCCATATTTTATATATTTATAGAACAGGAAACTTGTGGCACCTGACTGTTTCCAGACAGGAAATGTACCCTGCCTTCTGCTGCCTTTATGAGACATTGCTGCCCTTGCATGCAAGTTTTCACACCCAGTATCTTCCTGCACATGGTTGTTCACTCGCAGACACAGTTACTCCAGCGACAACTGTCACAGCTCACCAGCTCTGAGGTCACGGACCGGTTTGACCACCTCACTTTGTATTAACACATTGCCGCTGCCCTTGGGCTGGTCTCTATTTATGGCAGTAATGTTTACAAGGACATAAAGACAGGAAAATAGTCACCGTGGTGTATTTCTTCTTAAAGCTTTGTGCAAATATAGCTGTAGGCAACATGCAATACACACTGAATGTATGTTGTAATTGTAAATTATTTAATTTAATAACACATGTCGCTTTTATGCTAATCACAGCTCAATTGTTATGGTCAAGTCAGATTCAGTTGTTGTCTTAGCTTTTGGGACACAGCTGTATGCTAGCATCAATACTGCTGATAAGATCTCTCTGTTATTGTCCATGACTGATTTTGAGTTTATGACCTCTCATTAAGTGGTTTAACATGTGACCACCCACAGCAGCCAAAAGAATAATCGAGTGTTGCCAGGTAAAAGGTGTACGTCACAGATGTTTGCTGTGAGCGTGTTTGCAGATGTATCATCCCATGTTATTACTGCGATGATGAGGAATACATGGACAGAAAGGCTTGTTTAGGATGGTAATAAGGTGGCTGCACACAGGGACCGACATGACATCATGGTGGAACAGGCCAACAAAGAGCGTCTTCCTGCTATAGTCCTCCCCTTCTGCTCAGGTCTGGGCAACGTTTCCCCCCCGACTTCCTGTGGCATACAGACCACACACACTCACACTTGCTATACTGTGAGGACTAATACTTAAATAACCAGTTTTTCACATCTAGAGATGGAAGTTCAAGATAATGCCACAAATAAGGCCTCAAAATTTAGTACGAGTATAGTATTTCCCATCTTTATTTTCCTCTTCATCCCTGTTCATGCTGCATAACAACAGCCACACAACATTCACACAAGACATGCTACAAAAAGGTGTGATTTATTTTCATGCCGCTCCTTTCTGTCTGTGTAACAGATGGATATCTAGTACTATGTCATCAAGATGTTTCTTGTGATAAAGCAAAACTGTGAGAAGCTCTGAGAAGCAGAGAGAGGATGTGTCGGAGTGTCAAAGCAAATCCTTACTTCTTCCTTGGCGATCTGCTTGTTGTGTATTTACCACCCATGTTTTGCATACACAAAACACCAGCCTTTACCTGCAGCTCTCATGTAAATGAATGCCAAGTATTGAACAGTTCGACATTGTGGGAAAGAAGGAAGATGGAAACTTTGAGAGAACAGAGGCATTTGTATCATAGTCTGGTCCTGGTTGGCCTGCACTGTGTCGGTACCTCGCTGACCATCAGTGTGTGACTCAACCGTGAGGCCGACATTTAACAGATCAGACAAAGGAGATGATGTGGGACTAGGCGAGAGTTGGATAATCAGAAAGGGATAATCAGTTGTTTGTGAACGAGGAGGGTCAGTGGAGGCAGGAGATGAGTGTTAGGAGTCACAGAAATCTTCCTAAATCTTCCTCACTGTTTGCACAGTGTAGGTGTAATAGAGAAGAGCAAATATTTGCAGCACTCATCTCTGCCAGCACTCTCTCACATCATATTCTGCTCCAGATGTTTTTACATATATGCCACATGCACAGCATGACTAAGGATGTGGTTTCAACTGGTTGTCCACAGCAGATCTAACTTCATGTTTGGAGTGATAATGTAAGAGGAGGCCTCAGAGACTGTGTGCGTGTTTGAGCTACTAACTGGTTCATTGTTTGGATTTGTTTTGTGCATCAACACTTTATGAATATAACCTCACAGATAAGTAGGGATGTTTTTGAATGTGTTGATGGATGGGGCCTGCAGGACTGCCCAAGTTGGTCAGATTGAGCATGAGGACATTACTAGAGAGGTCACAGTAGAAACGCTGTGTGCAGCACACAAGTACATACAGATGTTTGGGATGCCGGTAACCCCCTGGTGTTGTGCCAGACGGATGTCGTTCCCTCTCTGACCTTATTTTTGCTTCACTTGACATGCCTTGATGATGTCGGAGCTGCTAGGCAGAAACATAGATAAAGGGCGGCGACCACGCTACCCGTATGGAACAAATTAGACTGACAAGTTCCTGTGTGCAGCGAATCCACAGCGCAGTGCATATTTCAGCTCATGTGTAAGTGACAGACCATGCGAGAGTGAGAACTGTTTAATAGAGAAAGAAATAAACAGAGGGCTGCGGACAAGATGGTTTATGGATGACATTTATGAGCGTATTCATACAGTTTTGTTGAACAGGAACACAGAGGAACTTATCTGGACATAAGACAAAACACGTGAAAGTGGAGGTTGTATTTTTTAAATTTTTGGTTTCCTCATATGAGAATTTATATTCTTAGTGCTTCCTTTTATATCTAATCTTTTTTTTTCAACTTCCCCGAAGACTTAAGTTTGTTATATCCTGCAAGAATATTTCCTCCTCAAATATGCAAACAGTAATGCAACACACAATTTAAACTCATTTGAACTCTTTGAGTTTTTTTTTTTTTTTTTTTTTCAAATCCACAGACATAAGACACTGAGACCAAACAGGAAAATACTCGTTGCATCCTGATGGTCAAGTTTACAAAGCAGAGATGAATAATTTATGCATAATATTTGCATTATTATGGGAATGGTTAGGTGTGTTCACACGTGGATGTTCTCGTCTTTGCACAAAACAGGCCTCTGATGTTATTTTTATTCTTCCGTGTTATGAATCCTATAGTTGTTTGTTACAGCTGGACAAATTAAATATGCTGACAGGGGTACTGGTTAAAAGTTGCCAAAACGTTTTGTTTGCTTCAACAAATAATTTTTAGGGGGTTTTGGAGAAATATGAGGTGGTTGTGAGATGAGTAACGGGTTAAGAGGGAAGAAAACAATAGTTTCTCACAAACGTGACACGGCACCAGATGTCACTTCATTTCAGTGGTCAAAAAGCAAGTGACCTATAGCAATGTTCTGTTTATTTGCAAAACAAAGCGGGTTGATGGGCCTGACGCAGCACCTGAGGTCAGTCACTGGCTGGCAGCAACGTGGCTGCCATGATATGGCGATGATGATGACAGAAAATCTTCAGCATATATAGTCCCAAGAGAAAAAGAAGAAGCTGGATTACAGGAAGCAGCAGAGGGTAGAGGAGAGAAATGAGTTAAACATTTTTTTTTTTAAAAAGCAGGAAGGGGGAGAGAAAATGAAAAATAAAATAGGTTTGGAGAGCAGTGAGAAGGAAAGAAAACAGGACACAGAACAGAAAAAGGAGAAACTACATTATTTGTGGTTGGCTCAGCATTGTGTAGAATTTGAATGCCTGGGCGGAGCGGCCGTGTTTGGTACAATTATCTGACATGGTGTTGACCCTTCACAGGAAACCTATGCCATTTGGTGGACGTTTTCACAGTGGCAGAAGTGCATTCATTTTTAGCACGGTGACCCCCATGGGGAATGACCTTTATCCTCTCACTGTGCTGTTGTGCTTGTTGGCAGATGTTATGTCTTTATTAAAAGACATTAAGATATTGGACCACACAACCAAGCGCACTGACGTTTTGTTGCGGAGCATAACTTTACATATGAACTGTTTTCACAGGACAACTGGTGCTTAAAAAAGGAAGTGTGTCTGTTTGTTTGGTCTACAATAATGTTGATGAGGAGCAGGTGCTGGAAGTTAATGATTCTCTCGGGGAATATTTTAACCCGAGTTATTAATACAGTCTCGCTTCTTGTTTATCTGTAATGATATGAGTACCATTCTGTGTATATGAGCTTTGGTGACGTAGGATCCCTTATCAAAAGAACAAAAAAAGACACCCAAGAATAACTTGTATTGAAAGTCCTTACAATCCTGTAAAACCCTTTTTTGTGAATCAGACTTGTAAGGAATATGTTGAATATGTGATGTATTTAAATAATTGTGATGCAACAGATACTTCTTAAGACTATGACATGATAATAAAATGTGTATTAAACAAAGCCAGCATACTGTCTAATACAGTGGTTCTCAACTGGTGGTGACTTAAGAGTAGGTCGGGGGGGCCATTTTGAGGGAGCTGCGGATGCTTGCATTAAAAAAAAAGAAAAAGAAAAGTGGAGTGAAAAAAGTCAAAATTTTGTTTTGAAGTCAACAGAATTTCTGATGCAATGCTTTTATTTTGAAGCACACGCATTTCCCATGACTAAAACTAATGCAGTACATCAGTTGTTAGCTCTTATTCGAGCATTTATTAACAGTTTTAGGATTAGAGAAGCCTTTTTATTTAATGTAAGATATGTCTGCCTTTTTATTTCATTGGATTGTTTTTTAGCCCTGGTTGCACTTTTTTTGGTTCTTTAAAAACAGTGCATGAACACATTATGCATTACTGCACAATTTCTCTGTGAAATAAATTTGAACATCTCAAATATTCAGGTTGCTCTGTAAAAATGTGGGTCCTGAGGCCAGATCAGTTGAGAACCACCAGTCTAATATCACATCACAATGTGCTAATTTGAGACTTTAATCCTCACACTGTTGAGTGTAATCTAAATTTCTGAACTCAAGTCTAAGCGATTGTGTTATATTACAATATTACAAAGGCAACATGGTGTATTTGGGATAAACAGATACGTTTCAGACAGCATAGGAGGGAAGGATGAGGCAGTTATATGCAGTAGAATTGATGGGAAAACTGCTAAAACTTTCACTCAGAGGCGCCAGTATGACGTAGTGCTTCTCACATTCCTGGGTTATTACTTAAAGATTTCTGCTTGTCATTGCTTCTCCTGCTCTCATGCTCTCAATGCTTCTCACATTGGGGTGAGCCACTCACAGCAAATTTCCACTGCACACAGCGGTTAAAGGAAATCCCTGTCAGTTCATTAGAGTCGTCCATAGCATATTAAGAAAAAAATGAAACTGAGTCGATCATGATGCGCACGCATTAAGATGTAATGGATGGAAAACAATGAAATAAGTGCTTCAAGTTGTGTTTTATCCCATCCTGTGGACGCTATAAGAGAGGAAATGGGAAAGGGGATTTTAACTTGGTTTAGACAGATAATATGTATGCAGTCAAACATAAAAGTCAAAGATAAATTGGATTATTGGATGACTGCACAATACATTTCCCTGAACTACCCAAGGAGACGATGTGGATGTAAGTGATTCTTGTTCATGATGGTGATATGTCGCTGCAGGAAGCTGATGCATGATTATTCAGTGCGGTGGAATCCAGTCTGGCAGAGTCCCGGGTTCTAATGGGAACTGAGCCGGTCAGGATAGGCTTTCTGTCTGTGTGGACACAAACACACACACACACACGCACATTTTAAACACACACTGTTCCACTTTCAGAAAAGCTACTGAGTGAGGAAGAAAGCCAGCGGAGAGAGGAGAGATTTACGGAGGAAGTGAGACGTAATCTATGAATTATATATACACACTGAGACTATGATTTCATTCAGGGGAGAGCCCACAAACAAGCCCCCTCTTCTCCCTCTCCTTTTAGCTATTAGGCCTCCATTTACTCCACACTGATGAAAACAAACTTTGATAAATTTGTGAAGTTCTTTTCATTGTAACATTTTCACCTCTTGTTTGTCTGTCACCACAGGTGGAGGAGGGAAGCGGAAAGGAAGGAGCAAAAAATGGAAGGAGATCCTACGCTTTCCTCATATAAGCCAGTGTACTGAAACGGGAAACAGCATCGGTACGTCCTTGTGTGCTCCCCTTCTTCTGAGGAGAGTGTGTTTGTCTATTAATGTTTCCAAAGGCTGTGTTTTAAAGTCTGCTTCTTATTTCTGCAGAGAGGGATTATGTCAGCATCTGTGAGAAACTGCCTATTGGACGGCTTCTCTTCCGTCTTTACTGTGAGACAAGACCGAAACTGCAGCGATGCATCCAGCTACTGGATGCAATGGTACACACACACACACACACACACACACAGACACACACACACACGTACACACTTTAAGTTTGCTATTAAAAATCCTAGAAATTAAAAAGTGGTTAAAGTCAACAATCAGCCTGGAAACATAACAAAGCCCGCTCATAACTACAGCTGATAAAAGCAATATACAGTTGGGATTTCAGCCAGCAAAATCTATAGTCGTCGGCGAGTTGTTTGAAAAAATGCCACTGATTTTGTGTCTTAAATCTCCCCTTCATAGTAAACTGCATATAATTGATTCTGTAACAGACAGCCTGTTCCCAAGTCGGAACTATGTTATCGGAGTATCAGGAAAAACATCACTCTTTCCTGGACGAATGTACTGTCGGTCTAGAAATAGACACCCGTCTGCTTTTTCAGTGTACTCACTTTGATTACAGCATAGCCTGCAAATACTCCGGTGCTGGGTCATGCAGCCAGAGGAGACAATTAAACTGAGTAGTGATTATTCAACCAGCCAGATCCCCCATCTACCCAGCTTGTTGCTCCCATCCCCCCATCTCTCTCTCTGCGTCTAGACAAAATACCTCCCACATGACACATTTAAGTCTTTATCTATCTATGCCCAGAATATCTTTGTGAACATGTGACAGGACAGAAAGGACAGCATTGTTTCCCACACCACCCCTTCCAATCCCAACACACAAACCCCCGTCCCTCCCCTTCTCTGCACCCTTTTAACCACCCAGCCCTAAAAGTGACCATCACCCTCTGCAAGGGGGAAACCACTTACATGTACCAATCCCAAACACATGTTGGAGCTAATTCTGCAGTCCATGTGATGAGCTCAGAGGCCAGGCACAGTGTTGAGCATTATGTACCCTAGTTGACAATAAAGCAGGTCTGATGGTGATTACAACCAAGCAGGTGCTTGTATTTCAAGAGATTAAATAACATGTGAGTACTGTGTTGTTGTGGGTTTCATTGGACAGTTTTATTATGTAATCTAGTCATCGTGCTTTTCAGAAACTTAGTAGAATAGTTAGTAATCAGTGACATATATGGAGATTGTTGTTCTTTTGTGTATGTGTAAAAAAGAAAAATAACTCAGAAGGAGTGTGAGAAATCCTGAACACAATGGTTCAGGAGGTAGAGGGAGTGTGTGTGTGTGTGTGTGTGTGTGTGTGTGTGTGTGTGTGTGTGTGTGTGTGTGTGTGTGTGTGTGTGTGTGTGTGTGTGTGTGTGTGTTTCCACTCTTCCCCGTCTGTCTCTCTCTGTTTTTCAGTCACACTTATATGTTTACATTTTTATGTACAGTACGAATTCTTCGCTGGATTTCATTTGGCTTTGTTCTGAAGTGTCAGTGACACTGTGGCTTTTTAAAGCCAGTTTTTCCCTTAAGCTCCGGGCTTATATGTGTATGTATTGTATATATATGTGTGTGTGTGTGTGTGTGTGTGTGTGTGTGTGTGTGTGTGTGTGTGTGTGTGTGTGTGTGTGATTTTATGGGTGTGTTTGTGTGTGTTGGTTCCCCTCTGCTTCCAAAAGGCTAAAGGGCCATCTTCTTTCCCCTTTGGCTGACCCCCCACTGGCAAAGGGTGGGAGTCAGACAGCTCATTTACTGTGTGTGTGTGTGTGTGTGTGTGTGTGTGTGTGTGTGTGTGTGTGTGTGTGTGTGTGTGTGTGTGTGTGTGTGTGTGTTTGTGTGTTTGTGTGTGTGTTTCCACTCTTCCCCGTCTGTCTCTTTCTGTTTTTCAGTCACATTTATATGTTTACATTTTTATGTACAGTACGAATTCTTCGCTGGATTTCATTTGGCTTTGTTCTGAAGTGTCAGTGACACTGTGGCTTTTTAAAGCCAGTTTTTCCCTTAAGCTCCGGGCTTATATGTGTATGTATTGTATATATGTGTGTGTGTGTGTGTGTGTGTGTGTGTGTGTGTGTGTGTGTGTGTGTGTGTGTGTGTGTGTGGGGTGGGGTTTGTAGTGGAAAGCTGATGACACTGGTGTGACACACTGTGACACTCCAGGACCTCAAGGAATCCCACAGTGTTTACTGTGTGGTTGCCGGGCAACGCAGGACCATGTTGGAAAAAACCCACTAATAGAAAGAGTCGGGCCAGTGTGCAGCAGGGACACCATGTTGCTTTCCCCCCTACACACCCTCCACCCACACCCCTCCCACACGCCTTTTTCAGATGTTAAAAGTGCTGGCTACGAAATGCGTCAGAGCGCTTTTCATGTCATTGCCTCCGCGAAATGTCGAGTATGTCCAGTGTGTGACGGCCAAACCGATTTGTATCAGCAGCTACATATGTTCAAACACGAGCCAAGAGCGGCATATGTTTATGTGAGAGTGACAGTGACATGCAGAGAGGTGTGTGGCCTTGTCACCACTAACAGCAGCTGCTCCATCTTTCAAGTGAAACAACACAGTTTGCGTTTTCTTCTTTATTGAAGGCAGAGAGAGTTTCTGCTTTTTTTGTTTTTTCACAGTTGGAAAGCAGAAAGGGGGGAAAGTTAAGCATCCGGTTTTAGATCTTCTGGCCTAATTCCTAAATCATCATCAGTGTAATTTAAGAGGATATACTTTTTAGTAGGATGTCATTTATCTCAGCTGACTGGAGGGTTATAAAACACTGGAGTTATGTTTAGCTTTCTTTTCCCACTGAAGTTTTTTTTAGGGGAATTTTTTTCCCCTTTTAACCAAACCAATTTGTTGTGTGGATTATAAAGCACTTCAAGGCAAATTTTTGATGTTTGGCTCTGAGATAAAATTGTCTTGACTTGACTTGAATTGACAGGAACAGAGCCTTTTTGAATAAGTTTTTTTCTACTAAATGCTGTTAAATATTTGGTGTCTTATGAGTTCATTTGGCCTTGGCCCTTAATAAAACATGAACTAAAATCAGTCAGAAAGTCATCAGCTCTGCAGTTTCAAATGTCAACATAATCACCAATAAATGACTTTCGGTTGCTCATTGGAATCAAATCTGCAGCATTAAATGTTCATTATTGATACTTTTTTTTTGCAACAGTCCATCAAGTCTGAAAAAGTATGAATGTTCAGGTGCGCTGCAGCCCAAGTTCAGAGGTCAGACAGAAATGTTTCACAACCTGGCCACACAAAAGTCATTATTAATGTTTAACATCAGAACTAGAAAAACTGCAAATGATTGATTGACCAATAATAATGCCATAACCTATAAAACATTTACAAAAGGCGTCTGATTAGAAAGTAGCTCTCACAAATTTATAACTACTTCTACTAGGACCAGAACCTGTTAAAGGAACAATAAACTTTCAGGACATCTGTTGATGTTAATAATCGGGCATAATAGAAATCTTACACAGGATGTTGTGAATGACAGTCATTTTGCTGTTCAGGAGGACTATGAGGTGACACCTGATGAAAAAAGAAAAAGCAGAGGGGACCAGATCATCAAGACCTTTCTCTCAAAACAAGTAACTTTCTTTTTTTTAAAAAAACATTTTAACACCTCCTCCTCCTCCTATCATCTAAAAGTTAATTTAGAAACCTTTTACAGTTAATAATGTTCAGCAATTAGTGAAAAACCTCTAAGCGGATAATAATGTTGAGTTACAACTGAATTAACGCATTTGTTTGTGTGTGTGTGTGTGTGTGTGTGTGTGTGTGTGTGTGTGTGTGTGTGTGTGTGTGTGTGTGTGTGTGTGTGTGTGTGTGTTGATGTAGTCACCTCAGTGTGTCGACATCGTGGAGGTTTTTGCAGACGACTGCAGAGAGAACCTTGAGCTGAGTCCATGTAAGGAAATCTTCAGCAACTGCCGCAAGTGAGTTCACTCATTCGTTCACTCTCACCTGTCCACCGAACTCTCACCTGTTTTGTTTTTTTCTGCCTATTTTCTTTTGAAACATTAAGCATTTTGCTAACTGAATTTTAGTTTGCATTATATTCTCAGCTGTAAATGTTTTGACTGAGCCTTTTGTGTATGTGTTGGACCAGGGCTGTCCACGACTACCTGAGTGGAGCGCCGTTCGCAGACTACGAGAACAGCATGTACTTTGACCGCTTTCTGCAGTGGAAGATGCTGGAGAGGTCTGTAGGTTTCTGTTTGCACATATTTCATATATATGTAAATTCTGAATGCACACACTGACAAAGTGTTTTTAGCAGAGAGGTCAATTAGTCTGTATAATCATGGATAAGCATGTGAACTAGTTCACGCTGTAGTGAAATTAGGTCACTACAGAGCTCTTTGTTGCAATTTTATAAATTCAAACCAGGACAAATTAAGAGGTTTCTTTATTTAACAATTCTACTTATTCTAGATTTAGATGCTTTAAGAGTTGCTCTGTCCAGAGATAGCAGAAATATTCAGGTGCATTACAGTCTGAGCAGCATTTTAAAGTTGTAGCTGGTGGAGGTGAAGATAATTTAACGTCTTGGATAGTTTTCTTACGTTTCATCATATTTTATATTTGAGATTTATTTAAGATTTTAATATATGAAATAAATATAATATTAGATCTCAGATAAACGTTGGGGAGTAAAAAAAATAGTACTTTTATTAAGTGGAGTAGAAGAATAGAGTACATAAAGTACAATATTGGAGTAAAAACACTTTGTTTTCATTCCTCCACTGCTTCTTTTGTGTTTCTGTTTATTTGTGAGCTGGAATCCGATGATGTTTTAAGTAGGGCTGGGCCAAATTAAATGATCAAATATCTAAATATTGATACTGCGACATTGTAAAAGCTGTTGGTGCTTTCAAGAAACAATAACACAATTTGATTTTTTATAAATACGGATATAATGACTAAAGGGGAGTAAAAGCAAACAATGGAACAGCTGGAACATCCTGTTATCTTCAGGAAATGAATTTACTTCATTATAATGCAGCCTTTAAAACTAGGAAAAAGACAACACATATGCCATATCACAATATCACAATATCCAAAATCTAAGATGATATCTAGTCTCATATGACAAATTATAGACATAATATCAATATATTGACCAGCCCTAGTCTTACTCTACTATGTAGAACTAAAGTTAGTCATTTCAGGGATTTTAACTTCAATTCCTTCCTCTCAGCTGTTACAACCCAAGAACTCTTTAAACCATTAAACAAATAACTGGAACTCTGCAGGTAAACCGCAGATAAATCAACACCTTTCAGCTTTTTAAATATTCTATACAAACACATGAAATAACTGTCGTATTTGAAGTTTAAGAAGAGGGCAATAGGCAGATAAAAGAAATGACTTGGATAGAATTTGATCACTCAGGAAAATATTTTATGCAGAGTGCATATCAAAGGCAGTTAGAAGTAAACAGCAGGCTTTCAGAGCATCCTTGATTGTATCCCGTGTCTGGAAAGTTAAATGATGTAGAAGAGGCCCCACCCTCTGCACAGGAAACAGACTCAGGATGGTATTGAGTTCCACAGATAATATCTCTGTCTTAATCAATATCATATAAGCATCTGTTAATGGATTTTGCTGTGTCTGTGTTCTGTCAGGCAACCAATCACTAAAGACACATTCAGACAATACCGAGTGCTGGGGAAGGGCGGATTTGGAGAGGTAAGACATACAGTGATAAGTGTTGATGATTAAAGTGTTGGGATTCAGCAGTAATAATGTGAAATATAATTTTTTGTTTTTCCTCTCAGGTGTGTGCCTGCCAGGTCAGAGCAACAGGAAAGATGTACGCCTGCAAGAAGTTGGAGAAGAAGAGGATCAAGAAGAGGAAAGGAGAGTCCATGGCTCTCAACGAGAAGCAGATTTTAGAGAAAGTCAACAGCAGATTTGTTGTGAGTAAAAGTAAAAGAAGAGGATTTACAGCACGTACGCTTTTGCATTTTCTTTAGCATGCATGTCAGAGCAGTTCTACCATTTAACAAGTTCTTGTCTTCCTCCAGGTGAGCTTAGCGTATGCTTACGAGACCAAAGATGCTTTGTGTCTGGTGCTGACCATCATGAACGGCGGAGACCTGAAGTTTCACATCTACAACATGGGCACACCGGGCTTCGAGAAAGACAGGGTCCAGTTTTACGCTGCTCAAATCTGCTGTGGGCTTGAGCATTTACACAGAGAATCTATTGTCTACAGGTAGCTCTGCAAATTGTGCACAGTCTTTAATGCATTGTGTCATATAGTTTAGATCAGTTAGATTCAGATTAGATTTTTTTTTTTATTAATTATGTTTGTGTGTGAAATTATACTTTTGTTCTTCACATTGCTGAATGTTTTTTTTTTTTTTTTTTTTTTTTTTTTTTTAACACACTCACATGCTGTGTTATTTGTAGGGATTTGAAACCGGAGAATATCCTATTAGATGACAATGGTGAGTTTTGAAGCTTTACATAGTCAGCATTTTTTTTTGTTGAACTACACTAATGCCTCATGATGAACTGTAGCGATGTTTGAAATAGTTTTGCACATAGTTCTATGATGACAAACCCGTCAGGGGCTGTACCTCACTGATGAATGTTGCGCTGCAGGACACATTCGTATTTCTGACCTGGGGCTGGCCATCAAAGTGCCTGACGGGGAGCCCATTAGAGGCAGGGTGGGGACAGTAGGCTACATGGGTAAGAAATACTGTTATCAACACTTCCACCGTTAAATTAAAAAGTTTTTAAACCATAACAATCTGTTTTTCTTTCTCTTCAGCTCCGGAGGTGATAAACAATGAAAAGTACGGCATGAGTCCTGACTGGTGGGGACTCGGCTGCCTCATTTATGAGATGACAGCCGGACGATCGCCCTTCCGTGCCCGCAAAGAGCGAGTGAAACGTGAGGAAGTGGAGCGGAGGGTGCAGGAAGAAGAGGAGGAGTATAACGACAAGTTTACAGAGGACACGAAGGCCATCTGTAGAATGGTGAGGCTTGATTGAGAGAGAGAGAGAGAGAGAGAGAGAGAGAGAGACAGAGAGAGATATGAATAATTGAATGATTCATCTCTGCTTCTACTCACCCAGCTGCTCACCAAAGACCCGAAACAGAGGCTGGGGTGCAAGGCGGATGGAGCAGCGGGCGTCAGGGCCCACTCCTTCTTCAAAAACATCAACTTCAAAAGGATGGAGGCTGGAATAGTGGAGCCTCCCTTTGTGCCTGATGTGAGCAGTTCATATTACTGTACACACTGCATGTTTAAATCAATCCCATTACTTATATGAAACTCTGCCTTTACTGCAGCCAGTCATATTTTCATCATTACGCTAATGAAAGTGACCACTAAAGGAAAAAAAAAAAAGTCCTTTGGAGAACAGCAAGCAAAATTACATGATCATAAATCATACATTAAGATAAACTTGTCTCCTGTTTTTTCTCTTAACTGCATCTTTTTCATGGTCATTGCCCTCTCCCAGCCTCGGGCAGTGTACTGTAAGGATGTTTTGGACATAGAGCAGTTCTCAACAGTCAAGGGAGTAAATTTGGACCAAACTGACAACGACTTCTACTCCAAATTTGCTACAGGCAGCGTTTCCATCCCATGGCAGAATGAGGTAAGTGTGTGCACTTTATATGACACTCTTAAATGCTCAGTGCAGTTTGTAAAACTGCTAGAAGAGCAGCAGTCATGTAAAATTCTCCTCTCTTCTCCTCTTCTCTTCTGTAATTTATTTTTTATTCTCTCCTCTCCGCTCATTCAGATGATAGAAACCGAATGTTTCAGAGATTTGAATGTGTTCGGGCCTCAAGGCACGAGACCTCCAGATCTGGACTGGAATCAGCCGCCAGAACCACCCAGACGCAGCCTGCTGGACAGGATCTTCAGGAGGCATGTGAGTGAAAGTACAGACGCACTCACAAAAGCCAGACTCACTCATTCAAATTAACCCACACAAATGTCTCTCTCTCATTTTATCTGCTGCAGCACCCAGAGGTGTCTATTTCCAACAGCCGCGTGCAGTCTTCCAGTGTAAACTCTGTGGACTCCATGTCCAACTCTGCCCCCTAGTGGCACCGTGCTAGTGTGGGAGCCACAGACACACAAAAGGAAGGAGCTTCGAAGGGCTTCCCCGGTGCTGATTGGTGCACAGCCGGGGCCTGAGCAGCAGGAGACAGCCTGTCTAAAAAGCCTAAATGGTCAGCCCATGGGGAGGGAGGGGGGGGTGACCAAGCCCTGAGACCCTGGGCATTTTGCAGTAGGATGGTCAATGTTGAAGAGATGCTTGGAAATATTCAGAGAAACCTTACTTACCCTCAGGATTGTTGGACTATAGAACAGAGCCACTGATGTTGATGAAAATAGAAAAGGATAGAAAACAAGCTAATATTCAGGGGATCCACTGTATAATAAAGACTACCACAGGGAATAGAAGATGGGGTCTTGGTGAATTTATTATTGTTATTTTTTTTCCAGTAAAGGAGATTTCTTTTTCAGTCATTTTCAGTCTTGTACTTTCTGGCCTGTATCTTGTACCATCTAGCCATCTATCCGCATCCCCCATCGTCACCATCCGCACAACTCATTCTCTTAACTTATTCTTTCTCTGTATTTCAGCTCCCATACCTCAGATCACTCCTAAACATTCAGAACACATCACCTCAGCAACCTCAACACATAATGTACATTGCCTTGCGTACACTCAGGCCAAAGATTACAATTTAGTTTTGTGATACTGTTGTCATGTTGAGTTCTTGGTTTTTTGAAGGTTTTTAGCTGTCGTTTAGAACCACAGGAGGATCAGAATGTGTGATCCCTTTTATACACTTTTCTCTAAATATGAGCCTGCAGACATATCATATTGCTTAAAGCACACATACATTTCAGTTAATACACAATCAGATAGACGCACACACTCGTGAGAATTGTGTTGTGTTTTCATTGCATGGACAAGTGTAAGTATGGACAGTTGTATCCCTTTCGCTTCTGCATACCTCATTCCATTGATGTTACCATCGTATACACACAGACGTCTCCCTCGGTTTACAATGTCACTTTATATTTGACATTATGTGGAGTTTTGAAAATCCAATTAATATGCTGTACAGAAACAGAAATCTTTGTTTTGTTTTTTTGTTTTTTGCTCCGTTTTCTGCACAGTCCCCATGGAGTGGAGAGGAACACATGCACTCAGCCTGACTTACAAGTTGCACAATTTAAAATAATGTCATGCTGTTTTGTTACCAAATGAAAATGTTTTACCTCTGATCATCAAGGCACATTATTTTATCGATATTGTCACATGCCGCTTGTTTTTTTTCATCCAAAACTAAAGTGTTCTTGTTCTCCCTATGCCTTTTCCATGTACAAGATATTGCTGCATAGCCATCGTTGTCTCGTGTACAGGTTTTTTTTATATGTTGCCCCTTTACACTTTCCCTTAACATGCTCTTCAAAATGCCTCGCAAATCTAAATGGTCTTCCTCGTGTTTTGTGTCCTACTGTGATCGAAAACACAGGGTACCATGTGAAAGGTTTGTCTTATCTGATTTTTCTTTAATCAGTTGATTCATGTCAGAGCAGATGACAAAAGGATGACACCAGAGGATCCCGCAAGCACCACACAAAAAAGTGGCCTTCTCGCAGCAGCACAGCCAATTAAAAGGGAGGAGGAGCTCAGTCTCCTCTGCTTGTTTTAAGAATGTGGTAGTTTCCCTATTTGAGGTAGTGAAAGCTGGTCCATGCAGTAATTTAAATCGTCCTTATTGATCTCACAAAAGCCTGTTGTTTTCTCTCCATACTTGATATGAAAAAAAAAAATTCTGAATCAGACTGAAGTGCCTCCTTGTTAGCATGATCTCCCAGACAATGCCCACACAGACATCAGCACTTTGTTTCTTCTCTGACTGTCATGCTCTGTTTGCTTCGCTGGGGAACGCCTCAACACAAATACACGCAGACTCACACGGTTTGTCGGAAGTGAAGGGAGAAATGGATGGAGAGGAGGGAGGCGATGAGGGAAGTTCTCCTTCTTAATGTGATGTACAGCAAAGTGCTGAGTGCATGTGAAAGCCAAACCCACTGTGTCCTTCAAGTCCCAATAAACTCTGTACTATAGTTTGAGTACTCAACAGTTTGTGTGCCTCTTTATTTCCTTGTCTGCTCTGTCCACGTGCCCATAGAACATTTCCTTGTTTGTATTCAATTACATGTACATGATAAAAGATATTAGTTTCCTTTTAACATTTTTCCAATAGTTTCTTAAGTGCATACATTAGCTAACTGCAAAACTATTATATTTTTAATGATACATACTGCTTTAGTATAGTTTGCAGTGTTTCCATATTATAATACAAGTATTTAAGATTTAATGGTCTTATTTAATGTCTCCTATAAAGATTTATGATGAACTTAGATTTCCATCTATCACGATCAATCAATCTTACCAACAGAGACAATAATTGTGCAGTAAATTGAAATTGTTCAACAGTTGTAGGAGAAGCATGCCCTCTATAGGTGACACTAATGTCACAACTGTAATTAATGCGGTCTGTTTTTAAAGGATTAATTCACATTTTTCCAAATCAGACATAATTTGACCCCCTTTGCCCTTACGTACATCAAAACAATTGCTGTAATCACTCCTCTGCACACTGGTAAGCAGGTAAGGTGATTACAGTGTAAGAGATGTGGGGGTAAATGTAAGATACTGAAAAACATATTCCTTAATTAGGTCATAATTTTCCAAAGTTACTGTTTTAAGTACCTAATACCCTCTTTGTGTTATTTTCGTTCCACAATAGATTAATTTTCTTAATTATCTTTCTTTCCTTCAAACTTAATGAAATGATTGTACATCCAATGCAAGTATTCATGCAAATAAAAAAAACAATTTCAGCTTGTCATTATATTATGGATTTTAAAAAAGGCCATAACAGGGTGATATTTGCAAGAAAGTTATGCACACAAATATTGTTATCTTAGAGACCTTTTCATTGTGAAAGACCCTATATTTAAGTAAAATAATAATATTAAAAGCTACTGTGTCCCTGTACCTTCACCAAGTCAAACAAACAAATTAGGCCAATCTGGTAAGACTACAGTACACATCATCAGTTTGCAATGATTGCTTTGACTGAACATCAGAAGCTGAACCACTTCCCAGAAACATTCTTTGTAGGATAGAGTCTCTAATCTTCAGGTTCCAGGTACATTTGCCAGGCCAGGATCCACATCAGAGAAATGCAGTTTGCCCTGGGACTGAAGCTCATTAAAACATAATGCTGCTCTTGCCAAATATGGATCCATTAGGAACGGGCATATGACCCACTTCTGGTCCTGATTCTTTGTTTCAAAAGAAAAAAAAACTTTACTGTACAGAGACTTAAGTGTCTGGTCTGTCCACTGTGGCTGAGTGGTGGCTCAGAGAGTTACTAGGCCTGTGTGTCCTTCACTAAATGAGCGAACTCACCCTGTAGAAGGCCAGATGGATTGATGGATAGTTCCTGCAATCTAGCCAAAGGAACATGAGGTTGCAGGTTGAGGTCATTTCAGTCTTTCTTTTAGATTTATTAACCTGTTATTGTTTTTTCTGTACTCATTCCCATTCACTAATCAGATGACTGCTCTCTTGACAGGTTTCCATTACACGAGTCGTGTGAACTGTTGACTCTGAGCGCAAGTTTGACATATGGCAATATTACTGTTAGATAGCTCGAACTTGTCTTGGATGGAAAAAGAAAGGTTCACAAAACATGTGAGCAATTTGATAAAGTCAGTTTGTAGAGCAAACTACTCGCTGGTTCACTTCCTTACAGCCTATTATCTTTTTACAATTAAGAGAACACAGCTGTTATTGGAATAACACAAAAATACAATATGACACTGTTTAAGGAGGCTTCTGGAGAATTACAAGTTTAGTTCTCTACAAGAAAGTGTTCATTAATACTCATATTTTCTGTCAATATGTACTTGAACAAAACACCTTACCCCTACCTCTTTCCACACACTGTCATGTAGTTACTTGTTGCTCTTGATTACTCAGCTGCTGGATTTATTCTTAACCCATGTGTTTTGTTAGAGATAGTCCCAAAACCAACCAGTTTGATCCTTTAAATTGTGTTTTTAGATATTTTTGTCTTTTCTTTTGATCTTATTGAAACATAAAACAACATACAGCAGAGTTACAGTGTTAACACTAATTCAAGAAATCTTTTAATATGTAAAACGGGTCTGTGTGTGAGCAAATATATGTTTTGTGTCAGGTATAATGCCCTATAATGACGTGACTTAGTTCAGGATTGATTAGTCCTATGAGACCTTTTATAAAGAAAAACTGTTGTAATAAAACTATAATATAAAACTACTGCCAACATCAATCAATGATACAGCTTATAAAAATGATTTGTATATAACTGTGACTCAGACCTTTACAGACTCTGACCACAAGTAATGCTATAATTTGTAAGAGACCCATTAAGTAATCATCAGTTCAGAATCCCGCTCATAATCAATTCTCTTAAAATTAAGACAAATCATTACATTTCAAGATGATCAAATGTTAAATATTTTTTCTGAACAGTTAAACAGTCTCCAGGGCCACAAACAGAAAATCTGGATTAATGCCTTGGCATCAGTGATAATGATATGACACATATTCAAGGCTCAGTAATAGATATCAATCATAATTGGGAAGAAACAGGACAAACTGAATGGAAAATTTGTGCCCTCAAAATTCCAGTGAGTGTTTAGGCTGTAATGGACCATGAAGGGATGGATGAGTCACTCAGGGTCTCTCCCACTGACCTCTCTTTTGGGTGCTCTCATCACTGAAGTGAGGCCATTTCTCCTCGTATCACCCACTGGCATGGGGATGTTGGTGTGTGTTTGTGTGTGTGAGTAATGCAGTGGGTCTGGGCACTGGACGTTATCCCACACCGTGTTTGTGAGTCTGAGACATGCTCTTCGTGTCCGTGAGGCAACCTTGGTGACGTGGTTGTGAGGTGATGTGTGTGTTTATCTATGTGGTGATAGCAGAGGCGGCCTTGTGGGCAGTGCTCTTATATATACGGATGCTTTCAAACATCCACAGACAGAAGCCCAAGAATCTCTGCAGCACTCTCAGTCCTTCACTTACGTCGTTACAGCTCAGACAGAGTTTGAATCTTCGTGATCTGTTTGCTTTGACTTGTTCTCTTAAATCTCCTGGAAACTGCTCTAACAGGAAAATGCTGCCTGCAACTTTTAAACTGTGTGCTGGCATCTCCTATCGGCATACGAGGAACATGACAGGTGAGTGAGCGAATGCAGTTGGACTGTTGTTCAGGCCTGTCGCCTTGACCTAGTTTTCTTCCTGTTTTACTTTTTGCTAAAAGGCACAATTTGCCAGTTGAGTTCTGCATGCAGCTCAGGATCAGAGAGGCTGAGAGAATGAAGTAAGACAGAAGAAAGCCAAACATTTTCTTGTTATTTTCTTCTCTGGTGGTTTCTTTGCTTCTCATTTACTGCACCTGTGATCAGTACACTGCATGTAAAATATAGTAATTGCGTACTTTCTGTTTTCCAGGTTTGAGAAAGAATGCCATGTCGGCCATTCATCATGAGCTGTACAGACTGGCAGGTCCAGGCCCCAGTAAGTGGATCAGCCAAGTCCGCCGACGAAGCTCCCTTCTCAGTGAGTTGTTGAGATTATTTGAGCCGAGATGATGCATCACTGACACACATAATATGCAAGTAAAAGACATTGTAAGACATGTAATTGTAGGAAGTTAACCAACATGACACTTGCTGTTTCAAGGTTCTCGGATTGAGGAGAAGGCGTACAGTGAGGAGGATATGTCTTATGTGAGGCAGGGTGAAGATGCATTGCAGAAGGCCATCAGCATCCTCGGCGAGCAGGACGGCTGGACCATTGAAACTGTAGCTGTGAGTACAAAGCTGAAATATAATCCACAGATCAGACTCTCAAGTATTACGTCATTAAAAAAAATCTATGACCACAGGCATCTAGCAGGGGAGATTAAAGGTGGGCGTCTCAGGATTTATTGTTCACTGTTTCCACCCCTCTGCAGGCAAACGGAGACAAGGTCCTGAGTAAAGTGCTGCCTGACATTGGGAAGGTGTTCAAGCTGGAGGTGATGCTGGAGCAGCATCCTGACAATCTTTACGAAGAGCTGGTGGGAAACATGGAGCAGATGGGGGAGTGGAACCCAAATGTCAAACAGGTCAAAGTAAGAGAGTTTCAGCCTCACGAGTTTGAAATATATGTTACACAAGATCACAAAAAGTGATACTCAGAACTATAAAAATATCTATCCAAGACCATTGATATGATTTTTACATTTCGACGCCCCAGATTCTTCAAAAGATCGGCCAGGACACAATGATAACCCACGAGGTATCTGCAGAGATGCCAGGCAATGTGGTAGGACCGAGGGACTTCGTTAGTGTCCGCTGTGCCAAACGACGAGGTTCCACTTGCTTCCTGGCTGGGATGTCCACCCAGCACCCAAACATGCCCGAGCAGAGGGGTGTAGTCAGGTGAGTCTAAGGGAGTCAGCAGATCATTTATTTGTTGAGATGTGTTCATGCATTTGTGTAAGAGGAAATTATTGGATACAGAGCAATCAGTGCAATAGACAAACAAATATATCTAACGTTGTATATTAATCATTACATGTTTCAGAGCGGAGAATGGACCTACCTGTATAGTCATGAAACCCTGTGCTGAAGACCCGAATAAGACCAAGTTTACCTGGTTACTAAGTATAGATCTAAAGGTATAAATGACTGCCATGTCTACATTTTATTTGCCACAGTTGTTACAGCAATTTTAGAGAAATTTACCCAAGAAACAAACATAAAAATAATCAATGTAACCCTAGCTTTGTCTTTGTCATCTGCAGGGCTGGATCCCAAAGACGATCATAAACAAAGTGCTCTCTCAGACGCAGGTGGACTTTGCCAACCACCTCAGGCAAAGGATGGAAAATAATGTTTCCATGGAGATGGCTCATGCCTGCTGACACAAGATGTCTCTTGGGCACATTGCGCTAAACAGTGGCAGAAAAGCAACCCCTGCTCATTACAAAACCAAAAATCTATAAATCTGCTTATAACTGCTAAAAAAAAAAAAAAAGAAAAGAAAATCTAAACATAAATGTGGGTTTTCCCTGTCCCTTAGAAAATCTGTCATAAGATTTAGCATCACTAACAGGACTGTGTGCCTTGATTGTTTCTGATCAAGTCGTGATTAAGAAATGTTGTGGCTTCCGTCTTTTAGCATTTGAGGCCCGTTTGGTCCCTAACCCCAAATCTATTCAACACACAGGAGTGCGCTGTAAATGTGCTGCTACTTTTTAAAGGTAGATGACAAAGTAAGAGGAAAACATCCTTTCTCCCCAAATTGTTGTTTTCATCAGTTGCTTGAAATTAGTTGTAATTTTTGCCCTCAAGTATTTTCTTGTCTTTAGCTATCTTTAGTGATCAGTTTGCCAGTTTGCTTGTCTTTGTGTCACATTCATGTTTAGGAGGTTCTGGGTCCATGTTAGTATCACATAAATGCAGACTATTAATTTTTTCTTTTTTTTTTATAGTTTCATTCTGATTACACAAATTACCTCAGTAAAAAGAAATCTTTAAAATTAATAGTAAAAAACTATTTCAAATTAAAAACAACAATATAATGACTTGATGTGCCTTGTTTCTGACTCATCCTCATCACGCTTTGGCAGAAACATTGAGAGCATTGAGTATATTTTGATAACAGTCCAGTTATTGTTCCTTCTGCTGTGAAATTGCACTTTTATTTCAATGTTTTATTTATTAATATTTGCTCAGATGCATTACATTACTTTGGACTGCCAAGTGAAGAAGTGTAAGCAGTGTAATTGATATTCGTGTTTTTATGCTTATTGTGTTATTGTGCTGTTGGGGAAGCAGAGAATCAGTTTGGAGAATGATCAGTTTGACCTTTCCTGTTGCATGACATCTTAAATAAAATCCTATTAAACATGTCAGTGGCGCTTTGTTTTACTTAAAAGACTTGTCACACAGGCTTTGAAATCGAAAGAGAAATTCTAGTCCACAAGGAAAAAGTACAGAAGCGCAGCATAGAAGTGGAGAGAAAACCTAAAACTCCCCTTTTGGAAACTGCACAGCGATTGCACAATAATTCCACTTTGACGGGGAGGAGATGGATGAATTTAAAGGTTATTTTTTAAACCATGACAAACGCAGCTCGTAAAAAAGTTCCTGTTCCTTGATGGGTTTTCAGATGGACGGTTTGCCAGAATGAGCAGGTGTTTGGCCACTCAGATGTGCGCGAGAAGCCCAGCAGCTCACAGTTCAGCCTGAGCCAGCAGCACATTCCCCGAGATCAAGTAACAGTGGATTTCATCCCAAACAGGAAATCTGTCCTCCATTATTGACAGTTGCGCAACATTTTGTCGAGTTTGTGTAGTTTTATTCTATCCAAAATGTTTTGTAACAGCTTATTTTCTTGGCTGTAATGCTGACTACGGGGGCCAGGATTCCTTAGGTTGAAAAATAAAGTCTCACTTTCTGACATTAAATCAGATGTGTCATTCCACAAAGACCTGACGGAAGTTTTAGAGGTGAAATAGGAAGTGAGGGGACTAGCCTGGGCACTGAGGAAGCCATTTTTCACTTTTCCCAAAGACCTTTAGAGAAATCAGGCTCGAAACAAATGCCCAGTTTGGTTGTTCCTGACTCCCGTGTGCTTGCAAAAACACACATTTCAACAAAGTAGCTCCAGGTGGTTGCTTGTGTAATACAAAGCAAACATTTTTTTTTTTTTATCCTTGAAAGAATGTTCCAGAAGGTAATAATTGACATCTGCTCGAAATCCCTCAAAATCTGAACATAAGCAGATGTGATGTGGGTTGTAGCCTTTCGGCCTTTGGATCTTGTTCCATTATTTGTGTAATGAGAGCAGAGGAGAAATTCTGGATCTGGAGTAGGAAGGGGGAAATAATCCAGAGCAGATAAATTGTGTAATAAGAGCATGGAGACAAAACAAGCTATTTGGCAGTCATATTGAATCCTTGGCACTGATGACAGCCTTGATTAATTTTTTTTTTTATTTTTTTTTCAGCTAATATCCATCTGTGCGTCCTTCACTCAAATTCAGCTCCAGACATCAGCTTTTTTCTATCAGGGGAAGAAATGTAGGCATATTCAAACACTTGAACACCAAACACTGAAAGCTCTCGTGCTATCTTAAAAGTGCAAAATGTAACATTGAAGTCCCATATTGTAAAACCATTTTGTTTGTTAAGAGGTGATAGTGAGTCACTGTAGCATCTATCCTCGTAGTTTTTGGAATTTGGCCGGATTTTGTGTATTCTTGCCCTGCCGTAAATTAGTAGTTGTTTTTTGTTTTTTAATAACTAATGTATGTAAAGTTGGATTGTAGATTTAGTATTGGATTAGTAAAAAACAATGGTGACCAGTAAAACCTATAGTTTACAACTCGCGTATCTCTGCTTTAAGCAAGACCATATATCGATATTAAATTGTCCAAACAAGGTTTGTATGCCTGGTTTGTTTGCTGCATGGAGTTGCCTTCATTTGGTAGATGAGGAACTAATTGAGCTAGTTGCATACAGCCGTAACTGATGTGAACAACAAACAACATGATAAACCAACTCATGCATGTTAATAAGCCAACATAGTAACACAGTCAATAAAAGTTATCTCTGCCGTTATCTCTGCCTGTTAGTGTTAACAGCTGTTTACTTACCGATCTCGAGGAAACTTAACTGCTTTACTCGACGAGAGCTGCCTGCAGCAGTGAAAAGCAACACTAGTTTACTGTTCCATTCATTTTAAAGGCCAGTTCAGACCGAAGATTCACGACAAGTTAAAAACTTGCAACTGCTCGCAATTCACCAGTCTGCAAAATTGTGAAACCTGCCAGTTTTTCACGAGGACGTCAAGGTCATATATCATAAGCAGATATATATATCTTAGTGCTGATTTTTTTTTTTCATACCTTGACTAACACACAAGAGGAAAAAAAATCTGAAGAAAATTCAGAAGAAAATGTTGATGTTCCTAACAGCCTCATCCTCTTTAAACTGACTTTAAATTTCCTGTATTACGTTACCTGCTAGTTTGCTAAATTGTTAACCTCTGTGGCTAGATGCGGGCCATGCTGCTGTTGCCTATCAAGGGTGTACTTAAAGCTCTTGTGGGTACGATTTTCCATGTGTGAGTTTACAAATTCCATTTGAAGCCAGCATCGGTATCACCTGTTTAGGCAGGAGGTGAGAGGGCCGGGGCTAGCTGGTTAGCATGCTAACTTTAGTAGACATGTGTGCAACATAAATATCTTGACATTATGTGAAAACTGTTGTTTCTTAACATTCTGTGGATAATTTTAGTTCATTTAAAAAAAAAAAAATGTTTTTAAATTTAATATCTCACATATTACATATATAAAGTCAAAATAAATCATTATTTGTTATTTCTTAACATTCTGTGGATAATTTTAGTTCATTTTTTTAATGTTTTTAAATTTAATATCTCACATATTACATATATAAAGTCAAAATAAATCATTATTTGTTATTTCTTAACATTCTGTGGATAATTTTAGTTCATTTTTGTAATTTAATATCTCATATTACATATATAAAGTCAAAATAAATCATTATTTGTTATTTCTTAACATTCTGTGGATAATTTTAGTTCATTTTTTTAATGTTTTTAAATTTAATATCTCACATATTACATATATAAAGTCAAATTAAATCATTATTTGTTATTTCTTAACATTCTGTGGATAATTTTAGTTCATTTTTAAATTTAATATCTCACATATTACATATATAAAGTCAAAATAAATCATTATTTGTTATTTCTTAACATTCTGTGGATAATTTTAGTTCATTTTTTTAATGTTTTTAAATTTAATATCTCACATATTACATATATAAAGTCAAAATAAATCATTATTTGTTATTTCTTAACATTCTGTGGATAATTTTAGTTCATTTTTTTTAATGTTTTTAAATTTAATATCTCACATATTACATATATAAAGTCAAATTAAATCATTATTTGTTATTTCTTAACATTCTGTGGATAATTTTAGTTCATTTTTTTAATGATTTTAAATTTAATATCTCACATATTACATATATAAAGTCAAAATAAATAATTATTTGTTATTTCTTAACATTCTGTGGATAATTTTAGTTCATTTTTTTAATGTTTTTAAATTTAATATCTCACATATTACATATATAAAGTCAAAATAAATCATTATTTGTTATTTCTTAACATTCTGTGGATAATTTTAGTTCATTTTTTTAATGTTTTTAAATTTAATATCTCACATATTACATATATAAAGTCAAAATAAATCATTATTTGTTATTTCTTAACATTCTGTGGATAATTTTAGTTCATTTTTTTTAAATTTAATATCTTATATTACATATATAAAGTCAAAATAAATCATTATTTGTTATTTCTTAACATTCTGTGGATAATTTTAGTTCGTTTTTTTAATGTTTTTAAATTTAATATCTCACATATTACATATACAAAGTCAAAATAAATCATTATTTCATAAAATATTCTTTTCATAATTTCAGTTCAGAGAAAACACTAAACCATGTTTACCGTATTTTGAACAAAGTGGAGTAGCCTGTATGTGTTGAGGTTGCAGTCTCCCATGCGTTCAGAGCCTTGTGTGTATATATATATATATATATATATATACATACCTGTGGAGAGAAAGCAATGACGTAATGAAGCTGGTGTCGGACAGGAAACCACAATTCCCAGAATGCACTTGACGTGACCGTTGCCACTGGACGGGGGAAGGGAAGCTGAGATTGGAGGGAGAAACAATCAGAAACTGAGGTACTTTTAAAACGGGTCGTTTTGTGTTATATTTTCCGGACAGGCCGCAGCAACGCGACGTTTTTAGTTTATTTAACAGGCCTTAAAGACAGAAGCGGGTTTATTCGCGGCGTTGCTGTCGGATTTTGGACACCGACTGACTCCATCCCCCGTTACGGTTCAACAGAGCGACGGTTAGCCCGTCAGTTAGCCTGGCAGCTGGCTTTCTTTTTTTTTTTATTTCTTTTTTTTTTGTTGTTTTGTTCCCTGGCGTTAGCTGACGTAACTAGGTCTCGACCACTTAATCGCATACGGTATTCGTGACATAAACCGCGGAGGTGTTTTTTTTTTTTTCCCCCGTACAACGTGGCTGGCTCGCGGGCAGAAAACGATGCAGCCGTGGCGTCCTCGGGTTGAGATGAACCGCTGCGTCTTTGTGCCTGCGGGGGTTGCTAGCTGACATAATGCTAGCTCCGTCGGTAGCTGTCAAAGCGGCGATATGTTGCAGCTGTCGCCGCACAAACTTCGACTTTATTCCGATAGTTCTCTGTTTTTAAAAAAAAAAAATTATTTATAATTTTTGTTTTGTTTTGCCACGACACTGTGACTGAACTCTGCAACGCCTAACTAAATTGTTTGTGATTTTTTTTTTTTAAACAGCGGTGGAGGAAGCATGCAACTCCTTTGCAGGAGTAAAAAAAAAAAAAAAAAAAAAAAAAAGTACCAACATGACGCTGTAGAAATACTCAAAGTAAACTTGATGCATTAAAAAAAAAAAAAAAAATCTCCTTTAAATTAGAATATGGCAAGCAAGGCACTGGAGGAAATGTATGTGTACACTTCAGATCAATAATGCAAGGAACAATATCTGTGACAAGTCGGCTGCTGGACCTTTTTCACAGCAGACATTTTGGCTTATACAGCATTAACAACAACTGCAGTCCATTTATGTTAGCCGCTTCTTGGGTGTTGGTATTGTGCATGCATGAGTTACTCAGGCTCTTCACAGTTTTCTCCCTGTGCTTTTTCTGCAAAGACAAGTAAGAATGTGTAAAAGACCTGTAGTTGCATTAATTTGAAATAATTTTTGACATGAATAAACCCACATTTTCCTCCTCGTATTTAATGTATTATGGATCACCATTGTAGGTAATGATTGCTGTGCGTGTTGCTGATATACAGATTATACAGATACCCATTAACTTTCTGTCTTTCAATCATTGTTTTTGTTCTACTTTTCAGACTGTGTGCACATGACAGCCCTTCATCAGGACTCTGGCTATCTCTGCGTGACCCACATCTCTCGGCACACCTTCAGTTCTTACTTTGGACTTGTTATGCGAGGCTGAAGACTCGGCACGGCTGTGGTGCAAGGAAATTAAACTGCAACTGTACTGGTATCTGAAGGTGCATTCTGGATTTGTCTTGAGTGCCAAAGTAATGAAGACTCTCGGACACGGAGAGCCCAGCCCTGAAAAGCAATGTCATTGTCCAGCTACTGTCTACCTCTGGTGGGGTTGAGGAGTGGGGCAGATCAGTGGAGGAGAGGAAGGAGGCAGGTTTCCAGGAAACTTGTGTATTGATGGATAGACATTTCCTCCAGTTAGCTCTCGTAGAGTGATACCTGCACATTCCCCTCGGTGTCCACACTGGAGTTTAGACTTTGGAGGAGCTAATAAAACTCAGACTGCCATCAAAAACCACCCAACTATCGCTGTTACAAAGAGGACAGGATGGACACAACATGGATTTCTTCTGCCAGTTTGTGAAATCAAGCTGCTGACTGTGGATGTTGAGTTCTCCATGTATGAGGAGAAAATGAGAAAAGCATAGATACTTGCAGTCACTACAAAGTGTGCACTACAGAAACCATGGTGATCCTTGCATCAGCTCCTCAATCCATCTCAGTTCATGACTTCAGAAGCCTTTAGAGGCCAGGATCAGGAACACGCTCAACAGCCAACACGGTCGCATGCAATGGAAGAAGACATTGATGTCACATCCCACATTGAGGTAACATCATTTCACCGTTTGGTTTAATCTCTTTCCTGTGTTTGGGTTTAAGGTAATTCAACAGATTTAGAGGTTGATGCTATCTGGCGTTTGTTGCTATACACATGCCGGTGTCAATCCCAGGGGCTAAATGTTGCTGTCCTGCTCTGCACTATTGTTTAATCTTAAACAATTAAGAGCTCATTTGTTCAAGCAGTTCTTCCGTCACATGTGTTTAACTTAAGACGTAAAGTCAACCGTTCTCGCTCTGCTTTCACTGTAATCTCTGATCAGGCTCGCTTGGCATGCTGCTGTGGTGGCAGCTGAGATGGCACATCCCTTATCCTCAGCTTGGATTTCTAGCCATAACATTACCTCTAGCTTCCTGGCCTCTATCCTTGGGTATTATTTAATGTGTAAACTGGTGGATAAGTAGGTCTGCCTCCTCTTTGAATGCAGCGTAACCAGGCAGGGACAGTTCTCCTTAAAGAAAACACACCCTGAAAGCACTTTCATATTCTAACTGCACAAATCAGCCAACACAGAAAGCATCCCAATGAAAAAGAAGTTAAGTGTTTTGCAATTTTGCGACTTCTACGTCATTTCTGAGTTTCAATTTGTCCTGCTGTACTGAACATTTTTGCAAATTTTGCATTACTTTTCATGATTTTGAAAAAAAAAAAAAAAAAAAAAAAATAGTTATGCAGTGATAATAACTTATCTGTCTGAAAAGGAGTGAAAGCTGCACTATTTTTACAGTGTGTACATGTCTGAAGCATCTGTTCTGTGTTGCTGCCCTCCTGTTAGGGTCTGAATGGTTTGTCCCGTGATTGTAAACCATTAGAAGAGATCACCAATGGGCACTCCAACCATAAGCCTGTAAGTACAGCTAACAACTACTTCTCACTGCTCTGCTAACATTTTCTTTTTGTACTTAAAAATTGTCTGAACTTTCTTCTTATAGATCATGAATGGACTGGTTATTGGTCATAATGTCAAAGACCACACCAACGGCAGTGCACCTCTCAGATCCCTACCGGTAATGACGTCATATTTTTAGTATCCTGCTTGAAACAACGTGGCTCTGCTTGAATGTAACGTCGTCCATTATTTGTTCAATGTGCAGATTTCAGCGCTGAAGCAGAATGGTCTTCTGCAGACCCTGGCAGCTGGAGGGGTCCAGCCCAAGCCTGCAGGTAACATGCACTACCTCTCTCCTGTCTCACGTCTTCTTCCCACAGGAATTTGTATGTAGCCTAGAAACCAAGCAGCTGTTGCAGGTAAAACCTCACTCAGGAGTGAAGGTTGCCTGCTTGGAGGAGGCACAGTCTCAGAGGCACTCTGGAGGATGCAGGTCTATTAGACAGGAGGGATTTCTGACTGAGAACGAACTGGAGGGTTGTCACCATTACAACATAACTCACTGGCTGAGATACTCTTCCTGTTGTTGTGCTACACTGAAATTTGTGTGTGAGAGCATGCGAATTAGCTTGTGTTCTCACCTCTCCTTTGTGATTGTCTTTATAGAGGAGAATGAAAATGTGGAGTTGGAAAAAGCCAGGCAGGAGTGGGACGCTCTGGAGAACATCCAACCAGGTGAGGCGCATCTTTCCGGTTCACTTGTTTGCATCAGGATTAACATGACTTTGTTTTGTGGTTTGTCTAAGCTGATGTTCTCAAACATGATTTTTTTTACAATGTCCCTCCAGCTCTTACGGAAGACTCGAACCCAACCCCGCTCATCTCCTTCAATGAAGCCCTGCAGTACTTTCAGACTGCCGACCTTGGGGACCTGCTGGTAAGAAATGCAACAGAAAATTATAACAGCAAAGAAGAAGATATTTGAAACGGTAGAAACTAGAAATAAAGCCTAGTTTTCAATCAATACAGGAGTTACTCATCAGCGATGTAAATAAATAATTTATGGTGAGAGAGAAACATCCTTTACCTACAGTGACTTAAAGTAACCGCAAAACTGCACCCATACCTGAACAATCAACTGTAAATACAAGAATCCAGTTCTACTTGTGGATTTGCTTCACAAAATTATTGCTGGAAGTACAAATATAATTCTTGCTTTTGTCCCCACCCCCATCTGTAGAAGAACATCCAGCCGACCATTCGCAGGACGGGCCTGGCTGTGATCACACACTTCCTCTTTGGACCTCCACGGTTGCACAGGGAACTCCTGGAGGAGAGGGATCTTGTCTTTGCCATTGCACAGTGTGAGTGTGTTTGTTTGTACAATCATCCCCCCAGGTGTAAAACTCATAAGTGTTTCATAATAAACAGTTTCTCTTCTGCATATTAGTGTGTGTTACGTGTTTTTTGTTGTATAGACCACGTGGACAACAGCCAAACAGTCCACATGCGAGTCCTCCAAACCATTTATAAGCGGCTGATTGGCAGCAGGCTGGACTGTCCCCGCTACGGTGCGCACTGGGAAAACATCGGCTTTCAGGGTGAGACACCTGATCACTCGTATGCTTTGATTGAATTCTTGCATGTGAACTGCTGCTCTTTATATTGAGTTAAAATATTTTAAAGTTCTTTGGTAACTATCATTGCCGTACATGTTATCATACGCTGTTAAATGTTTGTTTAAGTGAAGGCATTAATTAATCTAGTTAAGTCCTTCTGACACCTCTGTATCCAGAAAATGTTGAAAGCACTCGATCCACACAAGGAAAGACTTTGAAGTTCTGTTGCTTCGTCTCTGTGTTGGTTTATTTTCTGTGCTCCAGGTACAGACCCGGCCACTGACCTACGTGGCACTGGTTTCCTGGGACTGATGCACACTCTGTACTTTGTGATGGACCCAGAGACTCTACCATTGGCTAGAGACATCTACAAGTTATCACAACACCCTACACAGGTAACACCAGGTCATAAAATACACTCCCATAAGCCATGCCAGGGTCAGCACATGTCTGCTTGCATGCATGCATGTGATTTATTTGTGTTTTATGCTGATGTTCATCTGATCAGATTTCCCCTCTGGGACGAATAAAGGCCGCTACAACATGAGCATGTTTCAGGAAGGGCTCTTTAAGCAATTACTCCTTGTGGACCAAAGTTTCCTTGTGTATTTTCTCTGCTTTAGAACTTTCCATTCAGTGTGATGTCAATCAACATGACCCGCATCGCTCTGCAAGTACTCCGAGAGGAGGCCTTGTCCAAGTGAGTCACTCTGCTTCAGTTTATGCTTTGCTGCCTCTTCTGGAGTATGGATGTGGCTTGCTGCCTTTTTTGTCACACAGTATCTCCTCACAGTAACGGCCCTCTCTGTCTTTGTTCGTACCAGGGAGTGCAATCGTCGTCAGCAAGTGGTTGGTGTTCTGAATGAGTTCTACGTTGCCACGTATCTGCACCTGTACCAACTGTGGAAGACCCAGGAGAAGACCATTGCTGACTCTGGCTTTGTGCTAAAAGGTGAAAAAAAAGACATATTGTAAACACTTTAAAATCATTCTTATTCAATAATTTCTAATGAAGAGATCGACTATTTTGTATCTGTCCCGTCATTGTGATGATACAGCAGGCAGACAGTTTTCTTGGTGTAGTACAAAGATTGGAAACGGGGCTTAACAGTTAGCCTGGCTCTGCCCTAAAAGCTAATTTAAGAAAATTACTGTTTCAAGTCCAGTCCTGTACATAGACCCGGATAAAATCTCAACCTGTCATTTGTACACGATTTACCATTTCAGATGCACGGTACCAGTTTATCTCTGTTTCCAGTATTAATGCTAAGTTGCTGGCTTCAAATTTAAATACAGATATGTGAATGGTTTCGACCTTCTAATCTAACTCTCAGCAAGCAAGAAAAGAACTGTATTTTTCAAAATGTCAAGCTCCCTACTTTAAAACATGAATCACGCTTCTACGCATTGAACTCAACACAGCGAAACACAGATTGTCATCCCAGCATGAGTCCCACAGTTTCTGTGTTTTCTAACCCTCAGAAGTGGAGCTGTTTGCCAAAAAGAACCCCAAGCAGATGCTGCGGCGACTAGAGGTCTTCCTGAAAGAGAGGCGGGCAGGTGGAATCCCCCGTGGGACATCGCCAGACCCTCAGGCCCAACAGCCCTCTCCCAGCCTGGGGGAGCGTGGGGCCAGAGCTGGGACGGGGCAGGGAAGCAAGGGAAAGGAGCTGCACTTCACAGGAGTGTGTGATCTACCGCCAGACATGGAGGGAGAGGCCAGACTCATCTAAGCTAGACTCTCTGTGTGTGTGTGTGTGTGTGTGTGTGTGTGTGTGTGTGTGTGTGTGTGTGTGTGTGTGTGCGTGCGCGTGAGAGTGAGAGCACTCCTGTTTGTGAGTATACATATTACTATATGTGCGAGTGGCTTACTCAAAGCTAGAAGAAGAGCCCCACCAGACCCTGATCTAGGACCTGCTATCTGAACCTATTCAAACACTTCCACTCCTTCCCCTGATGCTGGAGTGCTGCACTTTGATCAGATTAGGCTTGGGGATCTTTCAGTTATATTTGATTTTTGTTATTTATTCTTTAAACGGGGGACATAGAGCAGTCAAATTTAAAGAGATCAAAAACACAAGATGTCACAAAAAACAAAAGAACGTGGATATTTGCACTTTTCTGTGGATTGAGGAGCCAAATCAGAAGCTGCCTACCTTGCCTAGAAGTCCAAAATGTACACGTGTGTGTGTGTCCCGCGGATCTCTCAGCCAGGGTATGTTAGCATTGCAGGGGGGGGGGGGCATGGCACAGAGTGGCTTTCTTTAAAGGGTTTTCATCCTCTCTTGCTACAAGATAATGCTCCATCACATGCAATGCAAATAAATGGCAGGAATGTTAGGCATATTGTTTAACACTTTGGGAACATTATAGTTATATTGAATCCCTGCCACAGAGCAAACAGAAGCCGGTTTCTATCAGTATGTGCGAAAAGAGGAAGATGAAAACCCAGAGAGGTGACAGAATCTTTTAAGCAGGGAGCAGAATTTGTTAATAGACACTGTTCTTAAAAAAAAAAAAAAAAAAAACTACACCGTAGGCTTTGAACGCAGCTTGTTCTAAAGTTCTGATAACTTTGAATTCTCTGTGAACAATATAAGAGATGTCTGCGGGTATAGACAGTTCCTGGTGTACAAGTGGTGTCTGTTGCCAGGGGTCTGATAGATAGGTCCAGAGCTCCCACTAAATATGGGGGAATATATTTTAAATAATTTTAAAAGTAACTATTTTAGTCCTTTCTTAAGGGACAGCTGTCCCTTTAATCGTAACGTCACAGTTATGTGTAAAAGCACTTCAGAATTTTCAGACTGATGGCTTAGTGACCGTGAGAAAAGAGTTTAACTCTAAGCAAAGGAGACACTTCATAACAGAGTGTGTGTGCGTGCTCGGCTCGGTCCCATCTGAAGCCGAATGTCTGGTATGAGCTTTCTCTACATTCCGTTAAAAAGCATGTGATTGTAATTTCTTTTGACCAGTTAAAATGTATTCTTGTGCGTGTGTGCGTGCGTGCGTGTGTGTGTGTGTGTGTGTGTGTTAAAATGAGCTGATATTGATGAAGGGTGCCTCTCCTCTGAGATGAAGGAGATGTATGGTACAGTATGCAATCCCAGCTCTTACTCTACGATAATCAAAACGCTAGTGCTGTGTGATGATAGAAATCGTTCCTAACTTCAGGGTTTGTGCACTTGTGCAAGCGAGTGTGTGTGCGTGTGTTTCATATGACAGGAACTGACTACAGATGGGGTGCTTTCCTCTGCACACAATAAGCCAGCTTTACTAAGTACTTGATCCATCAAGCTGCAAAGACGGTACTTTTGTCATTTGAAAAATGGTACATAACATTTGTGAGGACAATATTGATCCTAAAACAAAAACACACAGTCTTTGGTTTGCTTCTTTTAAGAGCCAGATGTTGGTTCTGGACACAGCTGGTTTCAGCGGCTCTGTGGCCTGGAATGGGTAGAGCTCCTCAGCAAAGCTGGTTCCTGCTTTGTGCTCGTGTGAAACCGTCCCCCATCGGTGTAGTCTCAATCTGTAGCATGTTCAGGTAGCACTAGTACTGTAGCATCCTATAGCCTCCTCCTCTTCGTAAAGCTTGTTGATGTCATGTCTCAGTTTCAGTCTGTAGTGTCAATGAGTGCGCAAACTGTTACTACTATAGCACATACATTTCATATTTTTATCAAGCCTCCTCGGGTAGATCCACATTTAGGTGGCACAGTGTGTGTTTTTGGAGAGATGTGGGAAAGGCTTGACGTTATTGAGCTCAAAGTTGTCTTCTAAGAAGGTGATAGTAAATTCGGTGCCTACGTCCAGTGGAGCCATGCGGGGTAGAGTGCTAGTTTGTCCTCTCTTCTCTTCCTTTTTTTTTTGTTTTTTTTTGTTTTGTTGTTGTCGTTCATTTGAGCCATCGTGCCACAGTAGACTTCCTCCATTCATGTAACGCAGTAAGCGGAGTCGACCCCTAAAACACGCCGGCCTAATGGATATATACAATTTAGTACACAGGCATGTACATTTTCGATGTCAACATCTACTCAGACAATTCTTCTTTGCCATCTCCACCGTATTACTTCGAAAATGAGCTGACGTAGTTTTGCCAATTGTTTGCAAGTGTTTTGATTGATCAGGAAAATTTGCACTGTTGTAGATATTTGATAGAATGTGTGACGTATGCAAGAGGAAACAGGCCATCTTCAATAGCCATATTGTAACGTTCATTGTCGCCCACCTCATGAAACAGGCTTTGTGAAGTCCCCTCCTCGCTCTAAAGAAAAAAATTGCACCATGGATATGATCTCATATTTAGTTTTATCAAATTTTAAACTGTTTAAACTGAGGAGCAGTACAGTGTATGTAAATCAGGAAGTTTGTATATAGAGAATTAATGATTGTAACTGTATGATTGTCTGTAGGGCATTATACTGAAACACATTGCTTACCTCAAGACTTGAGACAAATCTCTCCTTTCTCTCTCCTGATGTTCGTCTGGCCTCTCGGTCAGACTCTTATTTTTTATGTTTCCTCGTACCCAGGCCTTCTCCCATACCGATTAGACATGTTATGTGATGTATATTCATCACCTGAAGCACTACGTAATCGCAAACTAACACAAAAGCTGGTCAATGTTACGTGTATTCTATTTAAAGACACATTTATAGACACTATATAGGCCCACAAACGCTCTGATGCACCTCTGCAGATAAAAGGAATCCTTTTTAAATTGATCTATAATTGGCTGACGTTTACCATGTTGAAATAAGCTGGTTTTCTTGTGGCTTCAGTGATAGTACAGTATACTTTTGCTGTGATTAAGTGTTTGACGTCAGGGAAACACTCAGCTCCAGTCACAAACAAACTGTTTTAATATATGATTGTAAAGATATAGGCTTGACTAGCAGTCATAATACTGTGTACGCTTTGACCTTGGTATATATTCAGTATCCAAACAAGGCCTGATTTATCCTCTCATATTACCAAAATTTATATTTTCTGCAGTTGTAATAGACCATATTCTTATGCGTTGATCATCGTTTGGAGTCTCCTCAGTTGAGAAACCAGAACCAAGAGAAAACAACAACAAAAAAAACGGGTTCTTGCAGGATGTCGGATGCTCTGAGAGGTGTCGTCTGAAGTTCTGCTTCCTACAGCAGCAGCTCGGCAAATACAATCACTTCTCTCAATATCCTGCGCTTTATATGAAGGTGTTTTACTGTTGCCGTCGTCGTCATGTCCCTCAGAGCATTTTATGACTGTACCTTGATTGTAGAAGCCCTATTTTATACTGAGAGTTATTTCAGAATACAGTATGTGCTGTTTTACATTAAATGTATTGTATGGAGAAAGCTAAATAAATGCTGTTTAAAAACTAAACATTTATTGTGAAAATCACTGAGTCCTCCTAAACTTACAATTGAATCTAACAAATAATTGTACTATCATATACTACATACTAATTGTACAAATCTGCATATTTCCATGGCATACTGTTTCACCCAGTTAGTGTAAAGCAAATCAATGTATCTGACTGTTTTGGGCTATAAAACCTTACTTTAAAAAAGCAACAAGACGTGTAAGAGAATCGAAGGCGGTTGGGAAAATCGCAACAAATCTGAAAGGGCCGTTAAGATCAAGTGTTTGGTTTGTCCTTTCTGGGCTACTGTAAAAACATGGCTGGGCAACATGGCACACTCCGTGGAAGACGACCCACTGCTTCATTCTAAGGGAATGAAAACACAATAATTATTCATTTCGGGTGATCGTACATCAATTAAAGCAAAATTATTATTAACGTTTTCTATTTTTACCAATAGATCTCGGAGCTTTCTCTGCAATTTGAGCTTTGATGAAAATGTATGTAACTTCTAAGTAAGTAAAGTTTTTATTTCACTATCTGGGTGACACCTTTAAATGTCTGGATTTGTCCAACCAATAGCTTTTCTATTATGTTTGAAAAGCTCAAACTGACAATTTTTAAAAAAATTTCTGCTTAATTAAGCAGCAAATTGATTTTTGCTGATGAATCTTCTTTTAATCGACTAATCAATAAAAAAAATTAACTTCTTATGGCTGTGAGCAGTTCTTTTTTTTTTTCCTTGTGAAAGGTTTTATTTTGCTCATCAACATTTGAGTTCTCAAAATATGTTTCGAATTACTTTTCAGTTTGGAAGTGGGACGCAGCTTTGGTTTGTAGTTTGCCTTTAGCTGTTCTGTATTTCAGCCACTAGAGTGCACACTTTGATTGTGTCTGTGGGTGATAGATAATTCACATGGTGTTCTACATATTTTATTGCTGCAGAATAACTAAGAATCTGCCAAAACAAGTCTGCAGTTACAAGAGTTTGTTTTTGCATTTTGCAGCACGCTTCCAACTATTTTGCAGTGCTTAAAGTTCTCAAAATAATTAGTTCACTCCACTTGAAATTGAAAACTAATCCCTATTTATCCCTCTTTTGGATGTTTAGTTTTTAGTGAAGCTCATAAGTTCCTCTGATGCGTCATCATCAGGGCGGAGCACTGTTTAAACTTTTGGACCACAGTCTTAATATTTTTCAGTCTGCCCTTCATCTTTCATGAGGAAAACAAATTATTTAGATGCCATTGATTGTTTGTGCTTCTATTTAGTTACCATATTGTGGTTCATTCCATTACAATGCTGAAACTGATCAGAGAAAGGAGATTTTTGTCCTCGGTCAATAAATTCCCTCCAAAGGAGCCTTGATGCAGCATGTTTCTACATCTGTGCCTCATCAGACTCGTGGCTCCAGTCCCACAGTGCCAGATGAGTGGTGGACCTGCTGAATCATTGCTCACACAGGATGGAAAAATATTCCAGCCAACTTTTTTATCACTGATCTGAATCATAATTTCAGTTCCTTAAGCTGTTTTTCATATCTGCTAATGTGCAGTCTCTGCTTGCTTTAGCATTATTTTAATGCGGAAGTTTTTTCAGTGAAGAGCCAACTTAAACTCTATCCCTCAGGAGCCTTTCAAAGGGTTAATAATGTAAAACACAGAAATCAGCCTCATACAGGATCAGATATCCTCCCGGAGTATTATGGCATCTGGGTACCCAGTGAGACTGAAGGGAACAGAGCAGGATGGAGTTTTATAAATCTGTTTCCATTTGTACCTAGTGAGCCTGCTGGATTACAGCATTTTTCTCTCACTTTTACGCTCGCCTTCCCTCCCCCCAACTCTATTCCTCTCCTTCCCTCTCTCTCTCTGATGTCATTGTTTCCTGCCCAGTCAATCCTGACACTAAGCTCAAGGCTGCTAAAACGTAACCTACACTGCTCAGCTTCTTATGCTGACACATGGGAATTTTCAGACGCATATAAATGTGATGTCAGGTCCGTTAACGCCCCTGCAGCTCTGTAAAGTGCCCTGGTCTCTGTGGTCTACACTGCGGGCATTAAACCATGTGCGAGTGCTACCTGTGCCCACTGTGGGTAGTCAATTAATGTAAGGCCTTCTAGAGCTCAATATCACTGTCCACCTTCTCTCTGTGATCGTCATCCACGGTCATTCCTACAGCGAACATACGCTCAAACGTATTTAGAGAAAGTTGTAACTACTCCCTCTTATACATTATCTGAACAGTAAACTCGAGAGTGACATGAAACGGCTGGAGTTTTTATAAACACTTCTTTCTGAGTCTTCATGTAGAAGACACACTTCCGTGCTTATACAGTGGGACGTATTCTGGGCTTTATGTTTGACTAGCAGCAAAACTAAAATATGTAAAGTAACTTTCCTTCATTCAAATGTTGGATGTAAGTATTAAAAGCAAATGTTGTTACTTGAAGGAAAAGTACTCATTATGCCACCCAAATGGCCCCTATTAGCCAATAATTCATTTTATTTTGTTTTATTTAGATTAGTTCAAATTGATTTAATTTTCTTTATTTTAATTACATTAAGTATATTTACATTAATTGTATTTTAGTTTATGTACTTAAATGGAGTTAAATGGTTTATTTAATTTGATTTAATTAGGCTAATTTTATTTAATCTTATTTTATTTTTGATTTAATTTATTTTAGTTTAATTTCATGTTCTGTACTTACATGGAGTTAGATATTCTACTTTTTAGTTCACTACATTTATTTGTTAACTGCACTGAGTCTACCATTTAGAATTTAACATACAGTATATACCTACTTGGTAGTTTAATCAATAACAGTGTATTATAATTTAGAAGCTGGTCATAAGTGTTATATGTAAATTAGTTTGGAAACGAACTGTAAATGCAGCAGCTGACACCCACAGAAAAAAGTACATCATCCTTTAAAATGTGCAGAAGTAGAAGTATAATTTCATAAAATGGAAGAATGTTAGGAAAGTCAAAGAAGCTGAATTTACAGAATTTGAGTAAAAACACTTCTTCCACTGTTTGTAATGTGAAGCTACAATTCCCCAATTTGAAAACGTCTCCCCCACCATCCCTAGATAAGACATATTTCTTATCAGTTACTGGCTCTTCTGGCTTCCTGTTAACCTGTGTGTGAACCATTGATGTGATTTACATATTGTATTCCAGTGCTTTTATTGTGCTGTAAAATAGCTTTGATTAAAAAAAAAAAAAGTTGTTTTCCATTTAGCTCCCCTGAGTGTGTGTCTGTATTGTTGCCAGTTGAAAGGCCGCTGTCTGACCTTACTGTAGTTTGAATTATCTGCTGCATTCTTCACAGCGGTAGTCATATGCTCCATAGAAATGACTGCATGTTGTAACAGTTTTCTTCAAATCCAAACTTTTACAGTCTACTTTCCTTTAAGAGCACTTCTGTTTTACTGCCCTCACAGTCGGCAATGTCAGTTATTTCAGCAGGTTTCCGGGTGTTTGTGTCTGCACGAGTCGTTCCTGTTCGTCTCAGTCGGAAGACCATTGAGAGGACTTCAGTTTCATGAATCAGCCTGAGCAGAGTTAATAGGACTTCAGTAGGCTGTACAGTGTTTTGACTACACTGCTTTATTCTACCGTCAGACACTTGTAGTCAACCCCTTCTCTCATGGAAGAGTGCAGGTGACGATGGAGTTTTTCAGAAAACTGGGGCAAAATCTTGAGATGAGGCCATTGCATTTTGCAGAAGTGTCTGCACAAGCGGACTAAAGTGACACCTATGTCCTTCCAGGTTTCGTCTCCCTTACTTTGGTTGAAATGCTTATGAATGTGTTTAATAAAGTCTGATTTGTTTGAGAATTTGGACATTCCACCAAACATGTTGCTTTCATGCCCAAGATGGATCAAGACCCCTCACTGAGTGTAGACTGCTTTGTACCAGGGAGCATGAGGAGTTTGCCTTGACTGGACTGGTGGCAAAATATATTACACATTCAGCATCTGAGAGGCCTCGCAGTCAGACTTGAACCTTAAAAGTGGACAGAGTAGGAGATGGATGGGGGGATGGCAAAGAAAACACCAAATCTTAAAAGGTTATAATTCTGTCATCTGCTCAAACAATTCTCCCATCCAGTGTGCCTGCGCTCCTCCGTGCCCCCCCCCCCCCCCCCCCCCCCCCCCCCCCCGCCTTCCATAAGTTTTTCTCCAGAAAGAAGTGAACTACGTAACACCGTGAGGAAAAAATGACAGTGCACCACAGAGAAGAGATGGAAAGTAAATATCCAAATGAAACAAGCCCTGGACTGACTAAAAATGTATGTTTTGCTCCTGCCTGTTTTCATTTTCTTTGAATTCCTCTCTCTGGCGATTAATGGTGTTTGGTTTTGTGTTAGCACACATGAAAACCCCTATCCTCCCCCCCCCTTTTTTCTTTTCTTTTCCTCCTCCTCCTCCTTGTGTGGAATTCAGTGTCCTAGGAGTCACTCCGCTCTCCCACTGTTCTGCTCTATGGTGAGTCTGCAGCGTGAAAGCTCTCCGCCGTAGAATTCAACAGGAGCTGCAGACAAAAGAGAGTCGGTGTCTTTCTCTAACCCAGGAGGTGCAAACCCTGCTGTCTGGGCCCTCACCTGCCCTCCCTCATCTTCCTCCCCCCTCTCCTGTCTGAGCACTGCACCTGTTGTGACTCGTCAGCCAGGTGAAGGGGATCCTCTGGCCTTACACTGTTGTTTCAGCTGACCAGAACTGAAGGGCAATTAGGAGCCCTGTCTATTCATTTGACTGGATTGCTGCTTTGCTTTGTATCTTTCTCTCCGTCTGTCTCTCCTACAACCCACCCACCTCCATTCCCTCCCTGCCTGTTCCTACCCCCCTCCCACTCCGTCTCTGTCTCGCCCAGTCTGAGTCTGGTTGACACTGGCTGTGGGTTCGCGTGGAGCTACAGAGGTTTCCCTGCTGGAGTAAAAGTCTGGATCAAATGGAAAGACCACAAGGAAAGAAAGGGTGAAATATAAATCTCCCGGAGGATACATTTAAAGCGAGCACTGGACAGCTGAGGTAGAAAAGCACAACCTCCAAACCAAAGGATTCTGCAGTTGGAAGAGCAGCAGGTATGAAAAGCCAGACGGTGACGGTGGCTGTGGCTCTGCTGGCCCTTTGCTGCCTGCTGATCCCCAAAGGAGTGGAGGGTGCTGGGGGCATTATTTCTCTCCAGCAGTCTGAAGAGGAGAGGCAGGGAGGGGATCAGCTGCGAGACCAGTCCCTGGATGACCCAGAAAGTGAGCAAGGACTTGCAGAGGACCCGCACCCTGAGGGAAGCAGCATCAAGGCCAAAAGAGACACGGAGCAGGCTGCACAGGCAGGTAAGTGGAGAACATTTTACCCATGAAAATACAAATATGTTACACAGACATGACATCAAAGCTGTTCAGGCATTGTCTGAGTTACACCACAACATGGAAGAGCAAACACAGACACAAACAGACAACTATTGAGTCTGACAGCTCCAACAGGCATGAGAAGGTCCAGGTGCTCACCTGTCCGCTGCTGCTCCTCCACAGCAGGGAATAAACAGGGCTGACGAATTTGTTTAACTCACACCAGACGAAGAGCTGAAGACTAAATCATCTTGCAGATACATTTTTATGAGACTGACCTTTTCCATTGCTTCGGTTGGAGCAACCCCGCATGATGAATGCTGACTCATTTATGGTGGAAGACTGGATTTTGAAGACTAATGCACTTTAGCAGTAAGACTATTTTCTGGGACTTTACATGAGTCCAAACTTGCTCTTTAATGAGCCTCACTGATGGTTCTGAGGTGAGAGTGATATGTTTATTAAATATAAGGACAGATTTTGTGTCATTAAAACTGAACTGTGGTTAATGGAGCACATCTAATGGAAAGACAGAGAAGTGTTTTCCATGAAAGTGCCTCAGGACTTCAGACAGCCTCTAAAGGAAATAGTGATGGACCTCAAGCAACCACTAAAATGCATCTGGCTGTCTGGATTTTCCCTGGCAGCATTAGGTTTTGGCATCACAGGAAAGAAATCATTGCATAATTCAATTCTATTGCTCAAAAATGATGCAAACAAAAGTAAGAACTGCACTTGGCAGATTGTTACCTGCAAGGAAAGTTGGTCATCATCACTTTACAAATAGTTTTAACTGCTCAAGAGGTTTTTTTTTCTTTAAGTCAAGAGATTCACTGGGGAGATGATATGGGGCTGGTCCAGGAGAGCATTTTAAGAGAAGACAATAATTTATATCATTTATGCATTAATTTTTATTCTGATTACAAGTGCTTCATCTGTTTTTGACCAAAAGTCAAAAGTGAGTTTTCCATTCTCTCTTGGTTCCCTTGTCTTTCCAGGTATTTTGGGCAGGGTGAGAAGAGAACCAGATGAAGGCAAAAAGAAGAAAAAGGACAAGAAGAAGAAAAAGGACCCCAATGCCACCAAGAAACCCAAAACTGACAAGAAGGGAAAGAAGAAGGACCGGCAGACAACCACAACTGTACCACCCACCACAACAGGTGAGAACAGGAGAGAGATGCCATTTTATTACTTGAATTACTTGAATGAGTGTTATTGACTTTGTGTCTGTCTGATGCTTCCAGCAATCCCAACTGAACCACCCACTGAGCCATACACAGACTATCCCTATCCTGATGCAGGTGAGCAGCATAGAGACTGTGTGAAAATGACTGGGGTGTTTTTTTTTTTTTTTTTTAAATTTCTTTATTAATATTGCATTATAAAACCAGCATGCCCCTAATCTCTTAAAATAAAATACTGAGTTAGTAAACATCTGTCCAGCATTTATAATTCGATTTATAGACAATGCTTGAAGAATGCAAAGGGGAACATGTTTGAAAAGAATTGTATCCTGTAATGGCTTCTGTGCATTCAGTGATGTCGATTGAGTCAGTGTTGGTCGGGTTTGAAGATGACACATTTCAAAATAATACAAATCTGAGGGTGTGGCAGAAGTAAGGTTACACGACCTATGTAGCCTCCTCCTCTGCTTGAGGCTAGTGACTCAGTGCTACATTAGCTTCTGCTAGCATATCACACATTAACCTACAACTTGTAGATGTGTTAAAAAGAATTGGATATCAGATTCAAAGAGGGTGCTCGCTCATTTGAATGAAAACTGCTCGCATTGCATACGAGACAAAAACGTTTTCAAGATTTTGAGCTCGCATATTAGTTTTTGACACATTGGCCCCATCCACATATTCCCACTTAACCAACAGAGTTTACAGTGTGATGACACCACGCAAATAAAACTCTGGGAACATTTTCCAACTATGAACCTGTTATGAATAAAAAAAAAAATCATAAGAGTGTATGTAAAACCTTTTTTACAGTTGTGGTTTCTTTTCTCATGGTGTTCTATGCAGAATTGATTTTTCTGTTGTAGTACCACGAGTGACCACTGGGAAAGATAGCATCCAGTCTAAATTGCAGTGTCATATCAAACTCCCACGCGGTATCACAGCAAAGCATGTAATATACTTGGTAGTCCACAAGAGAATACTGTGTCAGCGTCACAGTTTGCCCCGTGCCAAAAGTAAATGTACAAATGACAATCGTCAAAGAAGGAGGTCGTGACAAAGTACTAAAGTGATTTGAGTCCATGAAGGAACATGGATTTCTTTAAAGAAATGTTTTCCTAACCCATAACCGAGTAGTCGTTTCCTTACTTTTGCTTAACACGTTTTATTGTAATACCAGGTTGCAATCTTTCAAACAAATAGAATTGTGGGTAATCACAATTCAATTGCCAATTTGGTCTCAATGTGGACAGAACAAAATATATATTTTATTCCTACTTAAATCAAGCATTGTAAAATAAAAGTATATACAATGTAAACCTGAGAACCATCACACATTTTTTTGTCTAGAGATCTAAACCCAACGTCAACAAGCCTTTCCATCTGTTTCTCTGTCAGACAAAGATTACTGGAACCCGATCGATGATTATTGGGACACTAATCCCACACCATCCAGACCTCAGCCCGAGGCTCCAGTCACAGATCCCCCGTCCGACTACTGGAAGCCCGACGAGGAAGACCCAGCTGCTCCCGTAATAGATGCCTACGATGACTACTGGAAGCTCGACGAGGAAGACCCAGCTGCTCCCGTAACAGATGCCTACGATGACTACTGGAAGCCCGACGAGGAAGACCCAGCTGCTCTCGTAACAGATGCCTACGATGACTACTGGAAGCCGGAGGGAAAAGTGCCGACCACTGCGGAGCCCGACATCTTCGACAACTACTGGACACCAGACGAGAAAGAGCCGTATGCTGCAGTGACTGATAACTATGACAGCTACTGGAAAGAAGTGGACCCGACCCCCACTGCCCCCCAAGTCGATGGGAAGGCTGGAACAGATGACGGCGATTACTGGGATGCCACATGTGTGTCTGAATCTTTTGTTTCTCTCAGCTTTGTGTTGATTGAGGATGTTTGGGGAAGGGTGACTGTTTACGAAACATGAATAAGATGAAACTGTAATGATCTCTGAGGGAAAATCACAGGAACAAAATTGGATCCTGGAAAATTGGAGGAACAAAGAAAAAGATTTGACAGAAAAAGGGGTTTGGGGATTTTGTGATATTTTGCACATCAGTTTATTTAGTTAGAAGAAGCCAGTGTTGAAAAACACTTAGGGGCCAACTAGTTATGTCAAAACTGTTTTACTGGTTGTCTTATCCAATTTATATTGTTTTAGTTGTTCAAACCATACAAATTAAGTTGAGCCAACAAATTCCACACTGCCTCGTTACCCCTGGTTTTACTGCATGAAAAGCAGCTACATCCAAACATGAATCAGTAGATTGTGGCAAGAAATCAGTCACTGAAATATATTTCCAGGAAATACCGCAGAGTTCAAATGGCTCTTCATCATGGTTTACAGTAATTTGTAAGACAGTAATAGAGACGATGAAGTGACTGGTGATCTTTGTGGAAGCAGTCACAGGAAATAAGGATGGTGTTCTGGGCAGTTTTAACCCAAATGCAATGCATGCTGGTTAATACACAATACTCTTGTAATGTTTCTAAACAACTTGATTTGAACTGTTATGTTCAGCTAAACTTCAGTAAACTCAACTTGTTGGTTTGAAGCTGTGGTGGCTCCACAACTAAAGAAGTTAACCTCTGAAATCAAGTTGAATGACAAGTACCTAAAACAATTCATCTTTAGGTTCTAAAGTGCTGATTTAATGCTGGAAAGTTAGTTCTTTATCTGTCTCAGCTGAAGTCAGCAGGACAGAGGACATAACTCATCTCCACAGGATCAGATGCTGGAAACGGTGCGTCGTGTGTCCCTGTAGCTCTCATCTGGACCAGACAGACATGTTCTCATTTCTCAGTTTCCAGCAGTACTGTGCTGTACTTCTGCTCTTCCAGGATTTCCACTGATTCCTTCATACTGGCCCGACCTGCCTTTTCTGTCACAATCTCCTATTTATGAGTCTGACCAGTTTGACCTTTAAATATTTCTGTTTTTCCCTCCTGCAGATGGGAAGCCAGACAACCTACCATTTACTGATGGTGAAGAGGTCAACCCTGAAATCGTGGTCGAGACTCTACCAGGTAACTGCTCTGTGTTAAAAATTCAATATACACCCATCAGTAAATATGACAGACTTTCACTTAGGATGTTAACTAGTAAGACATCTGTGGTAAGAGTTCAAATGCATATTCAATCTGTGCCTTTCATGGCCAATACACCACATAAGAATAACATCGTAGTGAGTCTGTGATCTAACCTGCCCTACTTTTCAAACAGGAGTGGGTGGGTTTGAGTGTTTCACCAGCGTCAACAAAACTTTCCACAGTTTTATTGTGGAGTAGAAAGAAGCCCTGTCATCAGATCTCAGCTTACTTATAATTCTTGTAAATATAAATTAAAGATTTAATAGCTTCATTACATGGCAGACATCACAGTGGCATCCAAATGTTGTGGTTGAATAAACCAGGGCAGGGCTAACCTGTAAAACTTTTGTAGATTAAACCATGTAATCTCATAAAGTGATTGAACTGCTCATCTGACTACATGTTTTTTTTTTGTTTTTGTTTTTTTTTATCACAGAAGAGCCCACAGCCACACCTCCCTATGACGGGAACTGGTATGATGATTACGACGAGTACGGCATGAGTATGTGCACACCCACTCAGACACACTCAAGAAACATATCCACATCCAAATGTTTTCTATTTGGTCCACTGGTTAAACCACAGCAAACTTCCTGCCAAAAAAGCAAACGGCAAGAAAAGCTGATAAACAACAGTCAGGTCAATAACTCTCCAGGTTTATAAATGATCCCTGATCACTGTTTAAGCTTCTTAATGGCCTGCAAAACCACAGACAGGCATGTGTATACACTTCTGTGCATGGTACTGATGTATTTATAGATACTCAAATGAAATTATCTGTGATTTTCTTATTTACCGCAGGGAAGAAAGAAGACGAGACGGACGACAAATGGATGGAGAAAGAGAGAGCGAGGGCAGAGAAAGAAAGGGCGAAGGAAGAGAGCGGTAAGAAGACCCAGATGTGGATCTTTTCTCTTTCTTACATAACAACAAGCTGCATGATCATGACAGATGACATGCACTCCTGTAGCTGCCAAAGCAAAGAACACAGCCTGAGTGCAAAAGTACTGACAGATAACAGCATAGCTCTCATAAGATGTTCCCTTCAGTCACATTTCTGTTTGAGAAGAATGCAGATGTTGTTTTCTTCCCACCGTACAACTGTGGCACTGGCTTTAACTTGCACGACATGGACAAAAGTTCATCCTACCAAAACAAAATGGAGATTAAGCATGTGGCTCGGAGCTGGACTGAAAAGCAAAGAAGGTGAGATCAAGTGAGAAGGATCCGCATGCATCGGATTAGAGGGAGTGATCAAGAAAATAGACAACAGGGGTGAATTACCAGGCGGGAATGTTATATAACAATAACAATACAACTCGGTCAACTTAATGTATTCAAATCCTATCCAGTTACATATAGGAATATGTCACGTGTCTGCTGAGTATAGTGAGTAAAGTCCTGAGCAAATTATATACAACACTATCAGGGCTGGTGTCAATAGCGCACTTCCTGTGTGCACGGTTCGCTGCAATCTGGGTACAAGGTGAAAATAAGTTTTGGCTAACTTGAAGCAGAAGTTTCTCAGGCTGGATCTGTAACAGTGATGAACATATGTACACATCAATCATGCTTGTTTGTGTGTGTGTGTGTGTACTGTAGGTGCTTGAGCTTACAACATGTTTTACACTCACACTGTCAGCCAGAGTTCTGGCTGGCAGCCATGCTACCAGCAATAAACTACAATATGTCAGTGCCACTGTGTCAGAGCATAAATAATGACAGGTGATAGATTTTGTAGTATTCCTCAACAGTAAACCTTAAGATGATTTGAGTTTCATTAAAGCACACTTGGACTGGGAGCCAGATCATAACATCTGGGGGACGGGTTTCCACCGCATTTCAGCCCTCCGGGTCTTCTTGGGGAATTTTTGGCATTTAAAATTTGCAAAATAATAATAAATTCCAAGATCATTTCTGGGCAGTGAGAAAGAGAAAAGAATATTCAGCCAAGACGGAGCAATTTATTTTGTATTAAAACTGTTTTGTGACCTCTGACAGAGAGAGTGCAGAAGCTGAAAGAGGCAGAGGAGCGAGCCAGGAACAGACCACGTGTCTTCAAAGAGCCAAAGAGTGAGTCAACATCTGTTCAAATCCAAAGGACATTATCTTCTCCTTTGCTAATTTAATTAAACACATCATTTGACTTTCTCTATGTGTCTGTGCCAGAGTGCCCTCCCCTGGGGATGGAGTCACATAAGGTTGAGTCGGACCAGCTTTCAGCCTCCTCCATGTCTCAGTATAGTTTTGCACCTCAGAGGGCGCGTCTCAACATGCAGGTAACACACCAATCAGGGCAGGACCGGTGAGGTCTCAACACTTACAGTCCATACACTACAGCCATCACTTACCAGGCCTTTAAATAACCACCAGAAAACACTGTTATTGCTGAGTCTGTTACCTCCATTAGCTGCTTTGGCTGTTTATGTTCGTCTGTTTTTTATGGTCTGAGAATCTTTTTAGACACTGATTTAGTAATTAAATCAGCTGATAAATAGTAATTAATTCAGCTGATAAATCCTGTTCCAAACACACATCTGCTTTTTCACTCCAAGCTATCACAGCATATGTATGAATTAAACTGCATGTCAGGGCATGATAAGCTGGTATTTTCTAAGTATTTGTAGAGAAAAGTATGAATGCAGTTTCGTGCTCAAGATGTCAATGAGTCAAAGTACTCCGCAGCATGTACTCTGGTCTCTGTGGTTCTCAGGGCTCTGACGATGAGGATAACATGAGAGCTGGAGCGTGGTGCGCAAATTCAGAGGACAGGATCCACTGGTTCGAGATCGATGCTCGCAGGGAGACGGAGTTCACTGGAGTCATAACTCAGGGTCGAGACTCCCTCAATGGGTAAGACACACACACACACTAAACACATTAATATTAGTCATTTCCTAAATTAAACATGTTGCTCTCATCCTGTTTTGTTGCAGGAGTGACTTCGTGACGTCTTACTTCCTAGCTTTCAGCAATGACAGCAGAGAATGGACCACCATCCATGATGGATATGCTGACTGGGTGAGTTCACCTGAAATTGGGTACAATGCAAGTCTCCCTCCTCTTTCACTGATCCATTTTCCTCCCACCTGTCCCCCTCTCGCCCAGTTGTTCTTTGGAAACAGCGATAAGGACACTCCTGTGATGAACCAGCTCGCCGAGCCTATGCTGGCCCGCTACATCCGAATCATCCCTCAGAGCTGGAACGGCTCTCTGTGTATGAGGCTGGAGGTCCTCGGCTGCATCCTGCCTGGTGAGCCTCACACTGTGACACGTGACACACTAAAACACACAAACAAATAATATATTTTTGTTCCTCACAGATCCATCCGATGCTCAGTACAGGCAGAACGAAGTGACTCCGGTGGATTACTTGGAGTTCAAACACCACAGCTACTCGGAGATGGTTTCAGTGAGTATCCCTGCATACAACCTTTGAAGGTTGATTACCTGATTTAATTCCACTGAATATCCTTAGTTATTTTTCCACTTAAATATTATTTGGTCATTCCTTCTTAGTTAATTTAACCAAAATTTCCCCTCGGGGATTAATAAAGTAACTACCTAACCTAACCAGAGGGCAACGTGACCTCTCCACATTTACACAATCTTCATCATTCACCATCAGCTGTGTCAATAACAATAATAATGCTTTGCACACTGACTGTTTCCATTGTCTCACCTGCTCAGCTTATGAAGTCTGTGAGTGAAGAGTGTCCAAACATTACCAGCATCTACAGCCTGGGCCGCAGCTCCAAGGGGCTGGATATCATGGCCATGGTCATCTCGGGCAACCCCACAGAACATGAAATAGGTGGGAATACGACCACGAAACATGCAGCTACAACTGTTCTGTACAGTTTTTCTTTCTCAATTATCAATACCAAAAGATATTGTGTTTTTCCTTCCAAGCAAATGCCAATGCAGCTGTTTTTGAAATGCTGATTGGTTGCTATGATATTGGTCTTGATGGCACTGTTCATGTATCCTGTAAATCCTAATAAACAGCAGGTGGACGTTAGCAGGCTGTGGCTGAGCAGACAATTACTATCTCGCCTGGTTGTCTCCGCAGGTGAGCCGGAGTTTCGCTTCACGGCAGGTCTCCATGGAAACGAGGCGGTGGGCCGGGAGATGATCCTGCTTCTCATGCAGTACCTGTGCAAAGAGTACAAAGACAGAAACCCCCGAGCCCAGCGCCTGGTGGAGGGAATACGCATCCACTTGGTGCCGTCGCTCAACCCTGACGGACATGAAACAGCCTTCCAAGCGGTCAGTGTAAAAACAAATCGTACTTCTTGTAAACTGGCAGACAAAATAATGGAGACGCAAACAGGAACTGCCAATGACTTAGAGTGAGAAATCTGGGTCAGTTTGCTCTTTATCCAATTTCTCCCCTGCAGGGATCAGAGCTGAGCAGCTGGACCACCGGACACTTCACTGAGGATGGCTTCGACATCTTCCAGAACTTCCCTGACCTCAACAGTATCTTGTGGGAGGCTGAGGATAAAGGCATGGTGCCCAAACTCACTCCCAATCACCACGTGCCCATACCAGTGGACTTGGAAACTAACAGCTCGGTAAAGAAAAGGGTGCTGTTGTGTTTTACGTTCAGGCACTCTGCTCAGGGCAGAAGGCCTCCATTTAGGTGCTTTTATTAATGGATGTAAAAGATCTTTATACTCTTATTAATGTGGTTGTGGTCTACAAAAATGACTCCATGTTGTGCTTACATGGATTTTGCCTCCTCTGTTTGTGGGACCTTACTGTTTTTGTTCCAGATTGCTGTGGAGACCAGGGCCATAATCTCCTGGATGAAAAGCCATCCATTTGTGTTGGGTGCAAACTTCCAGGGCGGGGAGGCAATTGTGGCCTATCCTTATGACAGCCTACGTCTCAACAAGCCTGCCGACAGCCAGAAACCCCACAGCCGCAAAAAGAGACAGTACGACTTGCTCGGCCCATCTCCCTCCCTGTGTTCCTCTGCTTTACGCACACATTTGTTTCCCAAATTCTTATTTTGCTTACCACCATCCATGAACCACTCACAGTAAACTACAATCATTTCTTCCAGGTATGAGGAAGAAGGCTATGATGTGACAGAGTGGGGAAGGGGCTACCACGAGGAGCCAGAGGAGGACTGGAGAAACAGGGGATACGCAGAGCCAGAGGAGGAGTGGCGGGGTCACGGCTACGATCACCGCTACGATCACGGTTACGGCCACGACCGCGACCACGGCCACGACCGCGACCACGACCCCGGCCACGACCCCGGCTACGACCCCGGCTATAACCAGGGTTACGGCCACAGGGAGGAAGAGGAGGATGACAGAGGAAGAAGCGCCGGCTACCAGTACGCTGAGCCTGAAGACGAGCCCCGGGTGGTTGCAGACGAGTCCCTCTTCAGGTGGCTGGCTGTCTCCTACTCCTCCACACATCTGACGATGACGCACAACTACCATCGATCCTGCCACGGAGACCAAGCCGCAGGGGGGCTCGGGATCATCAATCGGGCCAAATGGAAGCCAGTCACAGGCAGTAAGTGACACCACCAGGTTTAAATGTCTGCATGTGTTTGTTGCACACCCTGCTGGACAGTATGTGCAGTACAGGCTCTAAGCTTCATGTGTGTGTCTCTGCAGGTATGAATGACTTCAGCTACCTGCACACAAACTGTTTTGAGTTGTCCATATTCCTGGGCTGTGACAAGTTCCCTCATCAGACTGAGTTGGCGTACGAGTGGGAGAAAAACAGAGAAGCGATGCTCATCTTCATGGAGCAGGTCAGTCACACACAAACACATATTAGAATAATCAGTTGTTATTCAATGTGATTGAGGGAGATTTTCCAAATATTTTGTCAACCCAATTCATTGAAATGGGGGGGGGGAGGGGGGGGGGTGGTATCAAAATATTTGGAACATCTTTCAGTATAACCCAGTGCAGTTTAACAGCACCACCAATTAGTCTTTAAAATGACCATTAATAATAAATCAACACCTCTCTCATTCAACTCGATTAACAACTAAACATTATACCTTTAATGAAGGAAGGATTTGTTGCTGGACTTTTGTTTTATACTTAATGCTTCACCAGTCAGTTGTTTTAATGTTAATGCTGATCGGTGTCGCTTTAGGCTGGTCTGTCATTTTGCCCTTTTGAAAATGTGGTTGGGCTCAATTGTCCTTATAAATCAACACATGAATAGGTAAAATTACTGATTTTACCAAACAATTAAACAGAAATACTTCTCAGAAGCATCAACATGAGCTTATGATTTGTTAAATGTGTTCCTTTAGTAACTCGACTATTCCCGTTCTTTAGGTACATCGTGGGATTAGAGGAATCGTGAAAGATCAACAGGGGAACCCCATTGCAAACGCCACTATATCTGTCGAGGGGATAAACCATGACGTCACCACAGGTCAGCATACTGCTCACAACACCGGCCCGCTCATAAAAAGATTAATTTTAGGTGCTTTAAAACGTTAAAAAAAAAGCAGCAGCTGTGTTTAAAACAGAGTCTCTTCCTTCTTTGTAGCACCAACAGGGGACTACTGGCGGCTGCTGAACCCGGGGGAGTACCGTGTGACGGCTCGAGCTGAGGGCTTCTCCCCAGTCACTAAACTCTGTGTGGTGGGCTATCAGTCAGGAGCCACCGCCTGCAGCTTCAACCTGGCTAAGTCCAACTGGGACCGCATCAAACAGGTACAACTCTGCCACCCTCAACTAACACCACCCCCAACACAAGTCTGTCTCGTCTTTAATAAAGTGTCTTAATTTCTCTGCAGATCATGGCCCTCCACGGCAACAAGCCCATTCGACTCAGCTACAGCAACAGCAGATCACAGTACCCTGCAGTTGTCAACAGGCGTGTGGTTGACGGGAACAATGGGCATTCTCCAGATTCACAACTCAGTGCTAACCGGCAGAGGAGGCTCAAGATCGCTCGCATCCGTCGCCTTCGGCAACAGAGACTAATGAGGTTAAGATCGACGACGTTACCCCCAACAACAACAACCACAATTCCCACGACGCCAGAGACGACCACGTCCTGGTACGACACCTGGCTCATAGGGGAGGGACAGTCGTCGACACCTGGTGGGTTCACAGACTCCATCCTGGATTATAACTACGAGTACAAGATCGATGACTATTAAACCAAACACACACGTCATGTTTCATTAAACTACCGTCCTCTCCTAATAGTAGTTTCCCTTGCTGTGTCGTACTTTAAGCTGGTTGAAGAATCAAACAAGGATTCACATCTTTGTATGGAATGAAAACATACCGAATATTAACTATATTAAGATAGTGTATGTTACTTAACACTTGAAATAATGCCTCTTTACAGAAATAGATCCATTTAATTAGTGGTTGTTTCAGTTTGAAAGTTCACACTGCATTTTCTGGCTCATTCAGTCTCTTTTATCAAGGCTTTTTGCCTCATGAAGAGACTTTTATTGTGGATGCACATACAAAAATAAGAGCTGAATAATGTACACTGTCCTCACCCATGGCAGGAATACTTTTACAGTTTGACCGGTGACTAAATGTGTGAAGATCTGTTCACGGTTGGTAACAGGCAGCGAGAGGAGGAGGGAGTTTCTGTCATGTTTTCTCAGACACAGCTGGAGTAGAAGAGTTATTTTTCAAATAAAGGCTTGTTAATACACAACACGTGTCTCTTCTCTTTTTTTTAGCACCTGTGTTCTGTTACTGAGATATCAGTTAATTACCTTAAAAGGAAACTGTATTAGGCAATAAGCTTTAAACTGATCACATTGTAGAAACGGGGACTGTAATTCTTCTGTACATGCAACAATAGTGTCCGAGAATTGTGAGCGTCGTAGTAGTTATAGAGCCTCAGTGGCTGATGTTCATCTCACTTTCCTCGCCTTCGTCAGCGGAGAAGGCCGAGAAGCTGACCGGCTCGCATTCAAGAGTGCGTAAATTAACCAGGCACGCCGCTTGGGTCCTGCTGAACTCGGGAATAGTTACCAGAAGGACTTCCTGACCATCAGGACCTGGCAGGAGGAGAAGAAATGTGCTCACACATTATGCATTTAGGGCCTACGGAAAAGACCACAGTGATCATGATATCATGATTAGCCAACATATTTGTTATGTGTACATGCATACATCACGCACTGACCTTTGATGAGCTTGGACTTAAAGGCTGGGGCATTGCCGCTGAAGTAAACATGGGGACACTCCTCCAAGATGAAAGGGTCTTTTTGGTAAAATGGATAGCAGCCTGATACAAAAAAGAAATAGTCTAAATAAACCAAACCATATAGTTACTCGGCACTGCCTTGACTTTCAGTACTACTATGAGGAAAACCTGGAGTTATTTTTTAATCAGTTTACAATCAGGAACTCAAGTCCTTAGGGCTGAAAATTAGGCTCATCCCGTCTCTGAGTGATGCTGAAAAACTAGTCTGTGTATTTTTTCCTCTAGGCTGGACTGCAGTTAATCCTTATTATCAGGATGTCCCAATAACCCTCTGAAAATCCTCCAGTTTATCCAAAACACTAGCAAGAGAGATTTGATTTCTGCCATATTAGTCTGTCTTAATCAGATCCCTGTAAAATCCAGAATAGATTTTAAAATCCTTACATACAAAGCCCTTAATGTCCACACTCCATCGTACACTTAACTCTCAAGAGTTCAGGCCTACTTGTGGTTCACAGAGTTTCTAAAAGAATAGGAGCTTTCAGGCCCCTCTCTTGTGGTACCAGCTCCCAGTTTGGGTTCGGGTGGCAGACAGTCTAGTTTTAAGTTAAGGCTTATAGTTAGGTCTGGCTCAGGTGTCCTTGAGCCATCCCTTAGTTATACTGCTATAAGCCTCGGCTGCTGTGGAAACTCCCATGATGCACTGAGCTTCTCTCATCTTTTTCACTCTCCTTGCATTAAATGCCACCATTGTATCTCATTCTCTTCATGCCTTCTCTCTCCCGCAGCTTTGTGCTTTTTCTGCAGGTATCTCTGCTTGGTATCGATTCAAGATGACTGACCCCACCAACATGCCCTCATTATTGTTTGTTGTCATCAACTAACCTAGTGTGTCAGGTGCCGTCGGGGCCAGGTGTCTGAGTCGCAGCGTTTCCTCCAGTATTTCCAGGTGGCTGTCCATGCTGCTGTACCTCTGAATGTCACTCACATTCTGGCCTGACGTGCCCAGGAACCTTCGTGGAAACAGACACAAACAGGGTCATAGTTAGATGTGCACACTCACTTCAGAAGAAATGCACGATGACAGAGTACAGAGTGTGTGTTGACACTGCTTACCTCACTCCGTCGATGTTAGCCTGATATGGGTTGGAGGCCAGGTGCAGTGTGGGGTACGCAGAGGACAAGGGGAACATACAGCGGTGGAGAGGCTGCTGTGGGAGGGTGTAGTTGGTGGGGTCGTACCGGCCGGGTATTACATCCACTGCAACTGAGGCCTAAACCAGTAGGGGCCATGAACACACAGCAATAGATAATAATCTTATTGCAACTCTCAGTGTTGAAGTAAACTGTGTCACCATTCTCTTCAGACACACATCTGTTATTATTGTTAAGTAAATAAATAAATTGTTAAATATTTCACCAGACTCATGCACACACAAAAAAAACCATAAACAAAGCAGCCAAATTGGATGATGTTCAACAAACATAACGACTAATCTTGACTGTAAATAAAAATATAATGCATGTTCATGCACAGAGTAGGATGCAGACTCACCACCAGCTGAAGCAGCAGCTCATCCAGCAAACGCATGGCATCAACACTGCCAGCCTGAGTCTTCTTGGTGAGGTACTTGGCCTGAAAACAAAACAAAAAACAGACGGGGTAAAATAGGTATATGGATGTTTTATGCGAACAAGTTCACAAAGCGACTTTTCTGTAACAATAAAACATATTAAAAAGGTAAAAGGTCAGTGACTTTGTGTAAAGGTTAATATAGTTCTTGACACCTTTGTTGACGCGTCCTTGTCCTGGGTGCTTTGACTCAGGAGGTTTCCAGCCAGGAGGACCCTCGAGATTGTCGCTGCCCCACTCTGCTCTCCCAAGTCACCGAGCTGACCGGTTACCATGTCAACCAGCAACTGTAGCCCCAGCATGCTGTCAGCATGACTACTGCCCAGTCCAAGTCCTGAGGCCAGGAGAACAAACCTGAACAAAAACAGACACAGCAATTAAAGTCTATTATCACAAAAGGCTGGCGCTCACACTGTGTGTGTGTGTGTGTGTGTGTGTGTGTGTGTGTGTACCTGTCAGAGCCGAGTGCAGGTCTTGCTTTCTGCAAAGGGAGATCCGCTGTGCAAAAGTCCTCAACTGTGAACTTCCCATCATTCCTCTCAACTCCATATATTGCAACAACACTACCTGAGAGACACAAAAAATAAATCCTTTTACATTCAACATTTATGATCACAGCTGATGCAGCAGTGACATCCTGAAAAAAAAAAATACAGACCTGTGACACACTTGTCTTTGTCGATTTTACCCTCCAGTTTGATCCTCTGGAGTTCATCCTCGAGGATCAGCTCATCTGATTCACTTATGTATTTGGTTCGTGCAGGCTGTGGCAGGAGATTGTGCTGAAGAGGGAGGAAAACAGAAGAATGTTACATGAGACACATGCCAGCAGCTGATTTCATTTTGTCTGGTACTGTGTAGGAGATCAAGTAAATTTAGCGTGACAGCCAACCTCCTCACTGATCTCCTTCAGGATAGATGGCTGCAAGTCCATGCGCTTGAACAATGTTCCCACAATGCAACATTGCTCCCCTGTCTCTAGATCACACAGCTTCCTGATAAGCACATCTGGTCCTGGCAGAGCAGAAAAAAAAATACATTAGAAAACACAAAGAAATACAATTCAGATGCTTTATTGTCCCTAAAATTGTCATGCACTTACCCCACTTCTGCTGAGCTCTCTCTGATAACAGTGGCCTCATCTGCATGAGTCGCGCTGCGTAAATATGAGCATACTGGCGGTTAAAGCTCCGATCCCCAACTCTGAAGCTATCGGAGCAGGGACTGTAGGCCAGCGACACCCGGTCAAACACCGACGCCTGGTCCTCGGAGGCAGGGCGGCAGAGTAGAGAGGAGCCCCCCTTTTGGGCACTCAGGTCGGAGAACATGACTTTCCTGAGGCAGACGAGGACGACAAGTTTGTAGACACGAGTTTACTTTGTCATGCGCACCTTGTACGAGTCATCGGTTTTCGTCTCATCTACCCACTTCGCGTTAATGACAGCTGGTAGAAATGTCCACGAGCTTCCAAAAACACGCCAGATGTTTTGAGAGTAACGCTAAACATAACACAGCTACCGACCTTACCTTAGGAGGAGGGAGGGTCAGCCTGCAGTTATTCCCCGTCCTGGATCAGATTTTAGGCTAATATTTCAGATATCGCTGGCGTTATTCTTGTCAAGTAACAATTCCCGCGAAATCGCTCACTTAACGTCACGTAGCGTAATATCGCGAGAAACTGTGCACGTCGCTAGAAAAAAAAAATAGAATACGCTATCGCCACAAAACCAAACGTCACAAAAAAAAAAAAAAAACGTTAACAAAAATGCTGTATGTCACATTAAGGGCAGATGACACCCTGAACATATATAAAACATCATTTTTACAACAGCCGATCGTTTCACGCCGTCGCACAGCGATTACGTCACAGATTTAAATTATTGAGTCGCACGAAATGAGGTCACAATAACGTCGCGGTAGCACGCAGCCATTTTCGCAGCTCTTTGTGCGCCACCATCTGAGAGTTAGCGCGTTTTAACCGGCGGTTTGTCGATTCGGTTTTAATTCTGTTACACACAAAAAAAAAGATGCAGGGAAACAGAGGCCCCCAGCAGAACCACGGCCCAAACCGCCCCGGAGACCAGAGGAAGTCCGGAGGATCAAACACCAACGGCCAGCAGCCCGACCCCAACGAGTCGACAAACCCCAAGGAGGCCTTAACCCTGGACCTGCAGAGCTTCAGGAAGCCCGGGGAGAAAACCTTCACCCAGCGGAGCAGGCTCTTCGTGGGAAACCTACCGACCGGAATAACCGAGGAGGACCTGGAGAAGCTGTTCGCCAAGTACGGGAAAGCCAATGAGATCTTTATCAACAAGGAAAGAGGCTTCGGATTCATCCGGCTGGAGACGAGGATCATAGCAGAGATCGCCCGAGCCGAGCTGGATGACACCCCGTTCAGAGGCAGACCCATCCGGGTGAGGTTCGCCACGCACGGCGCCGCTTTAAGTGTGAAGAATTTGCCGGAGTTTGTGTCCAATGAGCTCCTGGAGGAGGCTTTTGCCGTCTTCGGTCAAATAGAAAGAGCTGTGGTCATTGTGGACGACCGAGGGAGGCCCACAGGGAAGGGAATAGTGGAGTACACCTCAAAGCCAGCTGCGAGGAAGGCTTTGGATAAGTGCAGTGATGGTGCCTATGTGCTCACAGCCTTCCCGCGACCCCTCACAGTGGAACCTATGGAGCAACTTGATGAAGAGGAGGGACTGTCAGAAAAGTTAATAAACAAAAACCAGCAGTATCACAAGGAGCGTGAGCAGCCACCACGATTTGCACAGCCGGGCTCCTTCGAGTACGAGTACGCGATGCGCTGGAAGGCCCTGATGGAGATGGAGAAGCAGCAGTACGAAATGGTAGACCGCAACATGAAGGAGGCGCAGGAGAAGCTGGAGGCTGAGATGGAGGCGGCCAGACACGAACATCAGGTGATGCTGATGAGGCAGGACCTGCTGAGGCGGCAGGAGGAGCTGCGAAGGATGGAGGAGCTTCACAGTCAGGAGGTGCAGAAGAGGAAGCAGGCTGAGCTCCGGCAGGAGGAGGAGCGCCGGAGGAGGGAGGAGGAGATGAGGATGCGCAATGAGGAGATGGTGAAGAGGCAGCAGGAGGGCTTCAGGGGCAACTTCTCTGAAAACAGGGAGCAAGAAATGAGGATGCATATGGGTGGCCACGGGATTCCCATGAACAGAAACTCAATGGGTGGCAATTCTGGTCCTGCTGGTTCTGCCGGCATGGCTGCCGAGAGTCCTCAGATGATGTCAGGGCCGGGAAACAACAACATACCCGGAGGAGGCCAGGGAGGCTTTGCCAGAGGCCTCGCCGGGGCTGGAGAATATGGACCTAACAAGCAACGCAGATTTTGAATCACTCGTTTATTTGTTCCCCTTTTCATACTCACTGTGCTTTTAAGTTTGAGTAGACTGTTGGAACTTTTGGAAACTGCATGTATTTTTTTGTACCTTTCTTTTCTTTTCTTTTCTTTTTTTATTTGTACTGTTGAATTATGTTTGAGTTCAGAAATATCAAAACACTTCAAATGAGCCATCTAATTTACTTTTCACGTTAATGTATGTTTTTCATAGGAGTAGAGAATGTTTTTTGTCCTGGAGATGTTAACTTTTCTGGAATAAATTCATAATTCCCTTATTAAATGTTTTGGTTGTTGTTGTTTTTTCAAAACAGACAGACACTCAAGAGCTCTAAATATTTCTTAGCTCGCCTCAGTTTTATTGACGAAAGTGATAAAATCAAGACAGCTTTTGTCTACACACAGTGGATGACTCACTCTTGGTTGGGGTTGTGAGTTGGGTTGTGTTGCTGATTAGATTATTGATTAACTCACTATTGAATCGGTGACCTCAAACTTGGTTCTAATGCACCAAATAATACGACATCCATAATATAATCTGAGTAGTTACAGGCAGAATAAGGTGCAAAAAAAAAAAATCATGAATTGTAGTTTATCATGATATCTGAGTTATGTTTGGATTATTACAGTCAATACTTTCTGAAGTGGAACATCTAAATAAAATATACTAATTATTTTATTTGTGGCCATATACAGTAATTTCACTTTACGTCAGTTAACAGAGCAAATAATCCAACTCATGACATTTCACACCAGTAAAAGAACAGATCTGAATAATATTTTTAATTGGTTACAACTGTGCTATCTGTCCTCTGGCAGTACAAAATGCGTTGTGTTAAAAATGCCTTTAATGCTCCCGTGTTTTTTTTATTGTCAACTGAGTCGCTGGGAAATTCACTACCAGTTGTTTTGTAACTCATCCGACATCTCGCCAAAGAGGAGTCGGACAGTTGACGACCGCTGAATAAAAAATAAAGTACAGTCAAATGACTCAAGCCCACACAGTCCAGAGTGACTCAGCTGGTAGTGACACCTGTATACCTGCGGTGATAATAACAGCAGAATGTCTACCTTTGAAAACGGCCCTGATATGTCACAGCTCGCTGTAAATGACTCATGAAAGAAAGGGAAGGTGGAGGCCTAGGGGGTGAGTCTGTTTTTAAATCATCTGAAAGGATGATAATAATAATTAATAGCAAGCTGCTCTGATTTCTTATGTTTCACCTGCTTAATAAACAGAATGGATGGAACTTACCACCAGATCAAAAAAAGTAGGTAATCAGTCATTCAAAAGTAAGCTAGAGTTTCATTTAAAGTCCTGTGATTAGCTTTATTTACTCAACATTTAAAGGTCCAAGTTCATCAATCTGAGCTGTGTAAAACTAGAGTATTAAGCTTCTTTTTTTTTTTTTTTTAAATGTTGCCTCAACTTTTATCCTAGTGCTGCTTTCAGTACAGATCGATGCCATGTCGGCAGCCTGTAGTCACGTGCTTGTGTTTGCGTTTCATGAAGAAATCCCTTCTTCTAGTGATATGTGGAGATGAAACCCAAATAGAAACCATTCAAAAAAGAACTCATTTGTAAACAAGGGCTCAGAGGGGTGAACTACGAAGTGAGATTAGTGGGTTAGCGAGGTATGTTGAAACTAAAGCCAGGGTTGTCAGTGACACGAAGGTGGCTCTCTTTTAAGATGGCGAGATCACCATGGTAACTGATGCTGCAAATTTAACCTGATCCGGGGCAAGTTATGTTGGAGAAATCAGATCAAAGCGTAAGAAAGTACCTCCTACTGACCAATCAGTTCTCTGGAAATTGTCATCACCAATCGGAGAATGATTTTTATATGAGGTGTAGATTAATTTCACTGTTGTTTTTTTTACTGATATCATCCTACAACAGGGACTGATTGATGCACTAAAGCATTGCACTTGTACTTATAAGATCTGACAATAAACCTACCTCTCGCTTTGAATTAGGATTTTATATATATTTCTTATTTGCTCCTCGGTCCGTTTGACACCTCCGGGGCTGCAGGTGAAATGATGAGACTAAAACGTTCATACACGTCATGAGAATACATCTAATAATAAATTAATTTCATTGAATATCAACATGTAATTACTCCGATCTTCCTGTGCACATAATGGTAAGGTGATAGTCTTTCAACTTCGGGGACACATTCACACAGTCATTGCATTTTATTTACTAACATGAATGCCTTTTCTGGTAATTAGCTAAAATTAATAAACATTATATAGGCCTAAATATAGCCAACGTATAGGCTTCTATCAATCGATATATATATATATACAGTGGGTACGGAAAGTATTCAGACCCCTTTAAATTTTTCACTCTTTGTTTCATTGCAGCCATTTGCGAAAATCAAAAAAGTTTATTTTATTTCTCATTAATGTACACTCAGCACCCCATCTTGACAGAAAAAAACAGAAATGTGGAAATTTTTGCAAATTTATTAAAAAAGAAAAACTGAAATATCACATGGTCATAAGTATTCAGACCCTTTGCTCAGTATTGAGTAGAAGCACCCTTTTGAGCTAGTACAGCCATGAGTCTTCTTGGGAATGATGCAACAAGCTTTTCACACCTGGATTTGGGGATCTTCTGCCATTCTTCCTTGCAGATCCTCTCCAATTCCGTCAGGTTGGATGGTGAACGTTGGTGGACAGCCATTTTCAGGTCTCTCCAGAGATGCTCAATTGGGTTTAGGTCAGGGCTCTGGCTGGGCCAGTCAAGAATGGTCACAGAGTTGTTCCGAAGCCACTCCTTTGTTATTTTAGCTGTGTGCTTAGGGTCATTGTCTTGTTGGAAGGTGAAGCTTCGGCCCAGTCTGAGGTCCAGAGCACTCTGGATGAGGTTTTCTTCCAGGATATCTCTGTACTTGGCCGCATTCATCTTTCCTTCAATTGCAACCAGTCGTCCTGTCCCTGCAGCTGAAAAACACCCCATAGCATGATGCTGCCACCACCATGTTTCACTGTTGGGATTGTATTGGGCAGGTGATGAGCAGTGCCTGGTTTTCTCCACACATACTGCTTAGAATTAACGCCAAAAAGTTCAATCTTGGTCTCATCAGACCAGAGAATCTTATTTCTCATAGTCTGGGAGTCCTTCATGTGTTTTTTGGCAAACTCTATGCGGGCTTTCATATGTCTTGCACTGAGGAGAGGCTTCCGTTGGGCCACTCTGCCATAAAGCCCCGACTGGTGGAGGGCTGCAGTGATAGTTGACTTTGTGGAACTTTCTCCCATCTCCCTACTGCATCTCTGGAGCTCAGCCACAGTGATCTTTGGGTTCTTCTTTACCTCTCTCACCAAGGCTCTTCTCCCACGATTGCTCAGTTTGGCTGGACGGCCAGGTCTAGGAAGAGTTCTGGTCGTCCCAAACTTCTTCCATTTAAGGATTATGGAGGCCACTGTGCTCTTAGGAACCTTGAGTGCTGCAGAAATTATTTTGTAACCTTGGCCAGATCTGTGCCTTCCCACAATTCTGTCTCTGAGCTCCTTGGACAGTTCCTTTGACCTCATGATTCTCATTTGCTCTGACATGCACTGTGAGCTGTAAGGTCTTATATAGACAGGTGTGTGCCTTTCCTAATCAAGTCCAATCAGTTTAATTAAACACAGCTGGACTCCAATGAAGGAGTAGAACCATCTCAAGGAGGATCAGAAGAAATGGACAGCATGTGAGTTAAATATGAGTGTCACAGCAAAGGGTCTGAATGCTTATGACTATGTGATATTTCAGTTTTTCTTTTTTAATAAATTTGCAAAAATTTCTACATTTCTGTTTTTTTTTCTGTCAAGATGGGGTGCTGAGTGTACATTAATGAGAAATAAAATGAACTTTTTTGATTTTAGCAAATGGCTGCAATGAAACAAAGAGTGAAAAATTTAAAGGGGTCTGAATACTTTCCGTACCCACTGTATATATATAATATTTTTCATTATTCATTTAATCATTCTTTTTTTTAAATGTATTTTTGGGGAGGTGTGGTGTTTTTTCTTTTCCAATGGCGATGCCAGTAGGGTGTGATGTCACGACGGAGTGTCCCATTTTACTTTTTATACCATTTCAGCCCTCATGAACTGAAACACTCAAACTTACAGTTGTGACATCAGTCAAATCAGTGAGGGTTTAGGTTTAGGGTGGACATGGAATTGGGCCTGAGTTAAAAGATAAAGCTGATAACCATTGTTGAGTTAGCTCAGGCAAAGAAAGCCTGGGTATGTCGAACTTGCTTCATAGTACACCCCTCTGGTGATGGACTGAAACGGTTTAGGCCTGGATAATAGATAATCAGTTGCAGCTTGTATATGCCTGGCAGTAAAAAAAGAGCTTGGTTTGTATTATCATATTTGTGTTGTGTAGGAGGATCATCAGTTTCACTTGTGTGATTTAGAGCCACTTTGGTTAAACCTCTGCACAGAACAAATCAAACTTCAATACAAAAGTTTCAGACTTGAATGAAGAAACTCATTGCATCCTGTTAAACATCTCAAATGTCAAAACATCTAGCTGTTACATGTTTTTTCACTGTCACTGCTTTGAGAGTGATTAAGTTCGTATTGGTGGATGTAAGACTCCAATCTCTGTCACACGAAGGTTTTATATCCCCTCCGATAGTTTTAATCTGATAACGAAGACCTTTCTAAGAAAACTACCCTTCACCTCTATTGGAGTCCAAAATTTCTAGATAGTCAGCTTTCCCCTTGATGCAGCCTGATAATAATTGTCATGGAGTCTATCATAAAGAGATGAAAATATGTGTTATCTGGATGTGAGATAAGCAAGGTCTAAAATGGTATAGATAGTTTTTTTCTTTATTTTTTTTTTTATTTTTTTAAATTACTGCACTTTGGCGGATAAAAAGGAAGATTTTTCTGCATCTCTCTCTCACTTTCTGTAAAGATTTTCTAATTATGTCGACAAATCCCAGGCTTTCAAGCTGCTACCCCTGAAATCCACATAGATTTAGTGAGTTATTTAGTAACTTTAACATGCATAAATATAATATTCAAAAGCTTTTATTATCATCTGCACATCAATAATACACATTAGACAAAATAAATGTGAACATGTTGGATCGTATTGTCAGTGTTTTTTACCTGCCAGAACCTCTTTATATAAATTTGTATATTTATATAATGTTATGTTAGATTTTTTTTTTCCTTTGCAGTTTCGCCATGAAAATAAATAAATACACCCTTATTCCTTATGCTTCCTTTTTTAGTGCAGTCAGTGCACAACATTTAGCACACGTTTCTGTGTCTTTACAATAATTACATAAAAATGAACATTGATATCAAGTTTATAATCCTTTCATAACCTTTTATTTTTAGCTACTAGATAAATATATTGCAGTAAAAATAAAAGGTTATAAAAAAATGAAATAAAAAAAGAATACATAACATCCTAAAAACAAAAAAACAGAACAGAAGTTACCATAGCATTGAATTAAAGATTTGTTCCTGTCTCAACAAGCAATATTATATCAAAAAAGAGTAGTATTTCTATTTTAAAAGGTGTCTTAGAAATACTTTTTCAAAGCAATTCTCCATTTAGGGAGATTCCTGTGACCTCTGAAGGTGACTCCAGTCAAAACTGTTGGCAAAAAACAATTACACAGTTTTGCAAAGGAACAGAACCAAAATGTGTGAATAATTTTTTTTAAATCTTCATAAAATTGTATTCATTTATTTTGTATGTAGACTTTGTCGTCAAACTCCTAAACATATACTGAAGTGGAAATTGTTTCAGCACATAAATGTAATTCAGCCTGTGTCCTTGGTGCATAAAGATTTTTTACGTTCTTCCCTGCAGAAATACATACATTTTTGAATTATTCAATTATTTGGCTCATCTTTTCGAAAAACATTTTATGAATGGGCAGGGTCCCTTCATATGTGGAGGTAGCACTCATAAACGATGAGTGCCAGCATCTTTCAAGGTTACACAAACATGATAAAACAGAAGTCTTTGTCAGAGCAGTAATAAGATAACAAAGAGATAAACAAAAATAAAAAAAATCTCCAGGTGTAAAACTCCGATGAAGGCAACTTCATTTTATGTCTTTAATATTATACATTCTCTGTTTGTGTGGCTGTCCAATACTACAATCACTCTGTAAACAGTAGGTAGTCATGCCAATAAAACAGTTTTTCCCTTGAATTTGAATATTGTGCAGTGCTGTATATAACAGTATTTGGTGTGCAGGCAAAGTTACAAAGTTGTGTTTGTTGCCATGACTTATCAGCACACGACAGATCAAAGAACATCACCATATCTGCCCAATTTCATCTTGTCTTTTTTATCATCTCCAGTTATTACAAATTTAAATATTGGTGCACCTTCGCCCTGTTGATCTTTGGTTGTTTGCTTTATCGGGGCAATGACCTTGATGAGTGATAAAGGCATTGATTACAAAGCTGATCTTAAATGGTGGGACGTGATCCAGGAAGTCATACTGTCTGCAGGCTGTCACTGGGTTTCATATGAGACTTTAAACAAAGAACAGCTAAAAACAACAACAAAAAAAGCATATCAAAGACATCTCCAGATATACACTCTTTCTGAACACTGTTGATCAGATTCGCTGCACACAGCAGTCACTTTGATGATGGTCTAAAAGTCATGTTCAGCCCTATTTAAACTTGCTGCGTTTTGCATGTTTGTTGTATTGACCACTTTAAAAACAATCAAACTATAATAAAACTGTATGCTGTTGGCTGTAAATGGATTCATCTGATTGAGGTCAGTCATATGTTTATCTGTCATCAGTAGAAATATCAACCGTTTCAGAGGGTCAGATACATGTAAGTGAAGGTCTGGGTGTGGCTTTCACTTTGGATTACACTAATAGTTTCTTCCAGCCACTTTGAAAATTGATTCCTAGCAACCCTATCAAATAGCTCCCGGGTTAATTATCAAGCTCAGGAATTGATCATCCATAGCCATGATTGGCCAGCTGGTGCATCAGACCAGATAAGACAGGTGTGACATCACACGGCGTGATGACGTTGGACATGTCATGATGTTTCTCCCTCCCCAACCCTAACACTGTAAGACAGACAGACGATAGGAGAGAGGACAGAGCAGAGTACCTCTCACTGTCTTTGTCTTATGTAACTTCACAACAGTTATTAATATACACTCCAATTGCTGTATAAGGACTCTGTTGCTGGAACTCTCAGAATCATGGTCCGTGTCGCAGTCCTGATCACTTTTCTGACTTTTGTGGTAAGTTGGTCTCGTGATTTGTCTTTGTTAAGAAACCTGTACCTGATGACAGTTTCATCATGGTGTAATGTACTATTACAATAGACTTTTTTCAGTCAATAGCATTATAACCTTGTACTGTTTATATTGTGTATTTGTTTTCCTCTAAAGGTCTATACTAAGATATGATCTATGACTGTAATTGAAAAGTAAAAGAATGATAGTAATTTATTGTGTAAATCAAACGCTAAATAAATGTGGCTGTTTAATTATTGATTCAAATGTTGGTGGTAGTAAATAAGAACAACAGCACCACAGACGTCACATCTATGCATCCAAAGCCAAGCTTAGGGGACTGTTTATGTTGGCAGCGGAGACCTAATAAGTCACTTAGATAAATGACTCCTCAGAAAAAACGCCTTCTGTGGTTTCAAGTTCAACTGTATGGAGGATAGTGAGTGCCTAAATAGAAAATAAATTAAAAAACATGGGCACAAATTTAAATACATTACTAATTGAAATGTGTATTTAATTTTTCGGTATGTGTTGCGATTTGTGTTTAATAGAGATTTAAAATCTTCCATAAAACTAAAGGTACTTAAAAGTAAAAATGACTTATATATTAAGAATTTACACTAGAGGTAAGTAACCTTTTAAAAGATCACATTTCAAAAGTAATGCCCCTCACTATATTGGTCACTTTAATGTAACTTATTGAGGTTCTTTTGTTTGTTTTGTTTTTTGTAAATGGTGTTCAAATCTATAATTGCTGGGTCAAATATATTTTATTTTATTTGTCTGTTTTTTGAATTAATACAATCTGTCATGATATGAATTTGTGTACATGTTCCAAAAGTCTACATCGTGTTTGGCTATCAATTTTTTTTTCTTAAAGTTTGAATCAAGTTATTAATAAATTACATTAACAATTATTGAACAAATAAGTATTTTTACACAAAAGTACAGAAAATACAATAATAAGATGAAACCAAATGAAGGAGCTTAAGATCAGTTTAAAAAAATACCACTAGCTGGGATGATAGACTAACTAGTGAGGTCTTTCGACAAATAATTGTACTTAAAGTCTTTATAACAATGTGACTCTATGGGAAGTCTGTAAAGTGTTCAGACAAAAAAAAGCTGCTTTGTTATCAAAATGATGTATGAATTGGTAGTTATATTTTAAAGTGGTCTACTCTTGCCACGGATGTACATTGTGGATGTAATCAACCTTGAACATGTGTAAAACTTGTACATTCCCCTTTTTATTGTTCTTGTAGGGCGTTAAGGTGACACGCAGATCAGCACAATGCTAGAGTCACTGATATTTATGGGTTATTACTGCAATATCATAAAGAAAAAGTACTGATTGTTATGAGGTGAGGTGTAACAGGACCGAAACGCAGGCACACAGACTCGGGTATAAGTTCAAAACACAGTCTTTATTGATCAAAAAAGGCCGGTACCTAAAGTCAATGTCTGATGTCGGGAGGGAAACTCCACCGACTCTCACTGGGGGACAGGCTGCGCTGGGGTCATCCCAAGGTCCTCCACAGCAAGCGGCAACAAACTCTGCTACTGGAGTGACTGGGCAGCTCTGACTGGTGGCTCTGACTTGTAGCCCCACAGCACCTGGTACTCCCAGGTGGTCTCCCATCCAAGTACTAACACTGACACTGATAGTGGAAATAATTATCTTTATCAAACCAGACCTAAACATATTACTTGTGAGGCTGAATGGTAATTATAGCGTTAATAATAAAATCAGTGTATTGGAATTGTAAAACGCGATACGTGCAAACTTGTGCAAACATAATCAAAATGACATGCAAATATAAAGTATAAAGAGAATTGGCTAGTTGTAAAAAGAAATTGCATTTAAAACTGAGCCATCTTGTTCACTCACCTGCAGCAGACTGCGACCTCCTCTGCTGTGGTTATTTCTGATAAATTTGCCTTCCACACAGGTGCTGTCGGAGGCCCAACATGAACCAGGCTACTGTGCTTTCTATGAGGAATGTGGTCGTAACCCGTCGCTGGAAGGCACCCTCATTCCTCCTATCGTCCCATGTTTGAATTACAGCCGTGCCCGAGCCGTCACAGGAGAACACTACAAGAAACTCCAACAGGTTTGTAGATCCTGCTTTTTGATTAAGTGAAGCAAAGAAACAAAGCATGGAGTTGGTCTTTGACAACTCTTAAATACATATTTTTAAAAGTATTCCTTTGACAAGAACTGATCTCGTATTTAAGTGAGTCATTTTAGAATCTATCACCTTTTATTGCTGTAGGTGTGCCCCATTTTGGACCGTGGACAAGGCAACACATTCGCCTGCTGCTCCATCAGACAGCTGACATCCCTGGAAATGAGTCTGACCCTGTCCAAGGCTGTGCTGATCCGCTGCCCCTCCTGCGCAGAGAATTTCGCCCACCTGCACTGCATCAACACCTGCAGCCCGAACCAGAGCCAGACGGTCAAGATCATGAATGTCATGAATGTCACTACTCTGAACAAGACGAGGGAGGCCGTGGTGGGTTACCAGGCATTTATCAGCACCAGCTTTGCCGAAGCCTCCTTCCAGTCATGTAAAAACGTCAGGATCCCAGCCACAGGAGGCTTTGCCATCAGCACCATGTGTGGTCGATATGGAGCCAAGTTGTGCAACCCCCAGCGTTGGTATGATTTCCAGGGCGACTCCAGTAATGGCCTGGCTCCACTAGACATCGACTTCAGACTGATAAAAGAGGGAGACACAACAGGAATGCCAGAGGGTGCGATTGCCTACAGTGGACGTGCTCTGAGGTGCAATGAGATCACACCATCAGGAGGTCAGGTCTGCTCCTGCCAGGACTGCCAAGAGTCGTGCCCAAGTGTGCCGTCTCCTCCACCTCCCCTCGCCCCTTTCAAGCTGCTGGGGACAGACGGTTTCCTCATCATTTCCATCATCTTACTCTGCCTCCTGGTATTTGCCTTCCTGTTCTACCTCTCTGTCTCCTGGTTGGTGAGTTCTCGAAGAAAAAAGTCTGAAGAGAAGGGAACGAGGAAGGGGAAAGGCAAAGACCAGAACAGTAATGATGTGACCCAACGGGTCATTCATCCAGATGAGGTGACTTGTGCTGACAAGAACAGCTTGGTTGCTCAAGCTTTCCTGAGCTTACAGTTTCAAAGGTGGGGCACCCTCATGGCAACGTATCCCCTTACAGTAAGTGTTCTCAACCAGCAAAAGAAGACACATGATATGCACCTATTAATGCTTGTGTTTGTTTTAGTTGACAAGTTAAAGCAAGGAAATTTGACTTTTGTTGAACAGTGGCAACTGTGGCCACAAAATGTCTAAAGTTGGCTAAAATAAGCTCAGACCACACAAGGCTGAAGCAACAAAACCTCTGAGTATTAAATTGAGCATTTAATGATTATGAATTTAATTTTGTAACACAGAGTGTGTTTTTTCTGTTCATTTATGGCTTGTATCAAGCAGATTAATTTCGGGAACAATTAGAAGAACTGACTAAAAACAGAGCCGAGCAAACTAATTTTCAGCAAGAGCTCCTTATTTTTATATGACCAAAAAACTTTTGCAATCATTTCAAAGGCATTCAATTCAATTGAATTGTATTTATATAGCGCCCATACATATCAGGGCACTTCACATAGTGAGATTTTACTACATTATGGAGAGAAACCCAATAATTCCCATGTGAGTGATAGCTCGAAAGAAAAACTCCCAGTTAACAGGAAGAAAACCTCTTACAGAACAGGCTCAGAGGTGAGCAGCACCGGTTGGGAGAGAGCAGAGAGAGAAAAGAACGGCAGAGAGAGACAACAAACAATAAACATTGGGCATTAATCACAGATCAGATACTGTACATGCAGCTCTAGTTCAAGAGATACCTGCGGAAAAATAAATGCATGGAGAGTGAAAAAGAGTAAACGAGAGGAGCTCAGTGCATCATGGGAGTTCTCCAACAGCCTAGGCCTAATGTAGCATAACTAGGGGATCGCTCAAGGTCACCTGAGCGAGCTGTAACAAAAAGCTTTATTATAAACACATGCAAACTGTACACACACACACTTTTTTTTCTCAGTCATGAATATTTTCTGTTCATTCAAGGTGCTCCTTCTGTCGGCTGGAGTTGTGCTCGCTTTCTCTGTCGGCCTCAAGTCCATTGAGCTCACCACTGACCCGGTTGAGCTGTGGTCTGCTCCCAACAGCCGAGCCCGCCAGGAGAAGGAATTCCATGACACACACTTTGGCCCATTCTTCAGGACAAACCAGCTGATCTTGACAGCACCGAGCAGAAAAGGCTACATTTACGACTCATTGCTGTTCGGACTGCAGAACTTCAGCGGGATTGTGTCTAAAGACCTCATCCTTGAGCTTTTGGAGCTCCAGAAAAAAATACAGGTAACAGGCCATATAGTCAAAGTTGAAAGCTGACATTGTATGCAAGATTTTGTTGCACTCTTAGATGCCTCTTCTCTACTATTTTTAGAACATTGAATTCTGGTCAGAGGATCTGAATCGCACAGCAAGCCTGAAGGATGTGTGTTACGCACCGCTCAACCCATCCAACCCCTCTCTGACTGACTGTGCAGTCAACAGCTTGCCACAGTATTTCCAGAACAGCCTGGAAAACATTAATGCAAAGGTGAATATGACTGAGCTGGGAGTGACCAAAGAGGTGGACTGGAGAGACCACCTGATCTACTGCCTCAAGTAAGTATGCATTAAAAATACAGGGATTCGTCTGCAGTTGTTCAGGGTCTTCAATGACATAACCGTCCCTTCCCATCTCCTTTCAAGCTCTCCGCTGTCCTTCAAAGACATCACTGATTTAGGCATGAGCTGCATGGCTGATTACGGAGCTCCAGTTTTCTCATTTCTAGCTGTCGGTGGCTATGACAGTAAGTGTCTTTCAGCGTGGAAAAACCTGCACAACACACACACACACACACAAAAAGGTGTTTCTAACTCAATTGAACCTCATACGTCTTGCTTGTCCCAGATGATGACTACACCAATTCTGAGGCTCTCATCCTGACTTTCTCCCTCAACAACTACGCTCGCAACAACCCCAAGTTCAAAGTGGCCATGCAGTGGGAGACAGAGTTTCTTAAAATTGTCCAGGACTACCAGAAAAGCCCAGAGGCCAGCTTCACCTTTGCATACATGGCAGAGGTAAAGTAAACTGTGGGATTTCAGAGAATATGCTATTAATCTTTCATTTGTGCATTTTCTGAAGAGAAATTCTATTTGATTATGGGTATGTGGCAAAAGCTGTTTGAAGTTATTAATCGCCTGGGCATCCGGGTGGTCTAAGATTTTAAGACCCTGACAATGTAGCTCAATGTCTCTGTTTTAAGTCTACCAAGGGACTTTTGTTGCATGTCCTTACTCGTTCTTTCCTCATTTCCTGCCTGCTCACAAGTGTCTCCTATCTAATAAAGGCTAAAATGCTCAGAAAATTTAAAAAAGTAGTAATTAGTAGCCATGCGGATAAAGACCTGCTGCCACAGCTTTTCAAGGGTTGTGTTGAGTTCTCTATCACCTCACTATCTGACCTTTTAAGCCTCTAATACTTTGATTCTCCTTTGTGTCTGCAGAGGTCTTTAGAGGATGAGATTAATCGGACAACAGCAGAGGATATTCCCATCTTCATGATCAGTTATGCTGTAATCTTTGTTTACATCGCTGTGGCACTGGGGGAGTATTCATCATGGAAACGCATACTGGTAAGGCTTTACAATGCTCTACATATTACTTCTTTTTTTTTTAAACACTTGCAGGTGGTCAGTCCACATTTTTGGTCCAGACTAGTCAACAATTATTGCCTGTGTTGTCTTTAAATTTGCAGACATTCATGGTCCCCAAACAATAAATCATAATGACTTTCATCATCATTAATGACTTAAGGGAAATGTCTTGAAAAATACCTCCATTATCTCTTCAGTATTGATTGGAGCAATTCACTTTGTAAGACAAATGCCAGTCCCATCAGTCTCGTCTATACTTTCTGTTTAGTGTTAATTAACATACTAACATGTTAGAGAATACTTTAAACCTCAAACCTGAAATATTAATGTAAGCTGTATAGCGCTTATCTTGACAGTAGAGTACATAGGTTTATTGGCCATGAAGTTATACAATACAGAAGACATGATACTGCAAAATATATCACATAAGTGGGGGGAGGTTCACTTGGTTGAATCTAATTGGGATTCTTATCTTGATGTCCTGTAGGTGGACTCTAAGTTCCTGGTGGGTCTGGGTGGGATCCTGGTGGTCGGCTGCTCTGTCCTGGCCTCCATGGGTTTCTACTCGTGGATCGGTATCCCCTCCTCGCTGGTCATTCTGCAAGTCGTGCCCTTCCTGGTGCTCGCTGTCGGAGCTGACAACATCTTCATCTTTGTTCTGGAGTATCAAGTGTGTATATCTTTGTGCACCATGAATGTACAGTACTGATGATATTCCAAGACACTGTATTACTTTTAGTGATGCTACCTCACTCTTAATTGCAGAGAGATGTAAGGAGGCCTGGAGAGAAGCGAGAGCAGCAGATTGGTCGTGTCCTTGGAAACGTGGCTCCCAGCATGCTCCTGTGCAGTCTCTCTGAGTCTATCTGCTTCTTTCTAGGTAGGAACTTTTGTTATATTTAGTTTGAGGAAAAAAAAAAAAAAAACAGCATCAACAATTTGGCATATTAAAAAGCTGCACCTGGAATTAAATACACTTTGTTCCTCTGTCATAATCGTTCTGTTCTGCTGCTCCAGGGGCCCTGTCCACCATGCCAGCAGTGAAGACCTTTGCTCTGTATGCGGCTTTGGCCGTGCTCATGGACTTCATCCTGCAGATGACAGCCTTTGTAGCGCTGCTATCCCTGGACGCCCGGCGCCAAGACAACAACCGCTGTGAACTGCTCTGCTGCGTTACAGTGTCTACAGAGCGTCCCAACAAGCCGAACGAAGGCTTCCTGCTGCCCTTCATGAGACAATACTACGCGCCTGTTCTACTGCACAGCTACACCAGGATCGTAGTGGTAATCCTACTACCTCATTAGCATTAAAATAAGACATATTCAGTTATTCTCAACCTATGGCCTGTGGTGTACCTTCAATGTGAAATCCAATGAGATCAAATCTAGTGAAATAGGCAGAAGCTCATGCCTGTTTTAACTGGAAATGTTTTGAACGCACTCAATTCTGTGTTCCTCTCAGATGTTGGTTTTCATCTTCATGCTCTGCGGGTCCATATTCCTCATGTTGAATGTGACAGTGGGTCTGGACCAGGAGCTGGCTATGCCTCAGGTCAGTTTTCACAGCTACAGGATCTAACTATACGTGAACATGGCACTCTCCTCTTTCTATGTAACTTCACTAAGGTCATTTTTTTTTTCTTTTTTTTTGGTGCAGGGCTCTTACATGCTGGACTATTTCCAGTACCTGTACAAATACTTTGAAGTCGGTGTCCCCGTTTATTTTGTAACAAAAAAGGGCTTCAACTTCACCACTATGGAGGGCATCAATGGAGTTTGTTCCAGCGTGGGCTGTGATCAGTTCTCAATGACCCAGAAGATCCAGTATGCCACCAACTACCCTGATCGGTGAGTCAGTGAGTTGATGTTTACATTAGAAGAAAATAGAGGCTCTCAGACAATTACTCAGTTACTCAGACACCGTTACTATCAACCAGTTCCTTGTCTCAGTACAGTGAAAAGTCTTTCTTTGTGCATCCTTCACATAATCATAATTTTTCATTGACAAATCCTTGAACCTGCTGATATCGTAGTAACAACCTATGCCATACTTGCCAATCAGATGAGTTAATGATAAACTCACATGAATGTCACTGAGCAGATAAAGGGTGCTTCGAACTGATCGTCTAAAGCAGACGGAGCAAACACGACAAATGTCCTGCGAAATTACTCTCCTAACATGTAAACGGCTGTTTTCAAGCTAATGAGTAGGAGTTACAGAACTTGTTGCCTTTCCTACAGTAAACTAAAGCGTCCTTCAGTATGTGTTATTCCTGCCAAACAGATACTTGTATCTGACGATGCACAAATTAAGCACGACTCATCTGAAAAGTACGTCATTATGATAAATAGTGTCCTTTCAGATGACTTGAATGCGTATTGTGACTATTAGATGTTTTGAACAACACACTTTTGTTTCCTGGAGATAAGGAGGATTATGGTGCTCATTTATTGCTGGCATTACCAGGTGTTGACTGGAAAACACCAAAACTCCTCTCATGAAGGGGGAATGACAAAATTACAGATAAGGAATGACTCAAATTTTCCAGAAGGTTTTTGTTTTTCAAACACTTCCTTAAAATTAGCCCAATGGGGTTCCTGTTAACTCTTATAATGTGAATACCAGTTCAAACTTTAAGGGGCTAGTTTGGTATTTCGTAAAATACTTTTATTTGTTTTCTGACAGAGAGTTAGACATGAAGATTGATATGGCTGCATATTAAATATAAGGCTACAGCCAGCATCTAGTAGCTTACTGGAGCATACAGAATGGAAACGGGGAGAAAACAGCTCACCTAGCCAAAAGAATAATCCAGCACAAAAGCACTGTAACACTAATACTTTTGTGGTTTTCTCTCTTTGGTTTTATTTGGATTAAACTGATGAGATCTAACGTGTTAATTAAAGAGTTTTAAGGTTGGTAGGCGGATTTTGTGACCTTTGGACAGAATCAGGTTACGCTCTACTCATTGATTACAGTTTTTCTTCCAGTCGAAGCTAATTGGTTGGCTTGCTGTACAAATAGAATGGCAGACTATTATTTTGATATGAAGTAATACATATTTTGCATTTTTCAAGGGTCTGACTGGCTTTGGAGTTGTAAACGTTGTGATTATACTTAATGGTATTCTGTATTTTTCTTATTGTCAACAAATTGCATGAAACCATCAGGTGAAAAGATAACACCAGTTTTATCCTTTAACACTGACATTTACATATCTGCCTTCCTGTAACCCACTGACGACGTGATCTGTAGATCCTATTTGGCCATTTCTGCTAACTCATGGGTGGATGATTTCATTGACTGGTTGAACCCCGGATCCAAATGTTGTCGTCTGTACTCCTTCGGTCCAAACGCTGGAAAGTTCTGTCCTGCGAACGAATGTGAGAACCCCTGCAGAGAAAACAACACATTTACATGAAAAAAAGACACCTCTTTTACTTTATTAACACTTTCTCTGCTCAAATATCTCAACAGCTGCTCTTCTCTGTCTGCGTAAATGTATGCCGATCCCTCCAAACGGTGTCCTTAGGCCCTCTGTGGAACAATTCAACCGCTTCCTCCCTGACTTCCTGGGTAACAGACCTGACCTGCAGTGCCCCAAAGGGTGTGTAATGCAGCTGCGCACATTCACGCAAACACATCACAACATGCAAACAATGATCTCACTGCTTATTGTCTCCTTTCAACAGCGGCCTCGGAGCCTATGACACAGCCGTGGTGAAAGATGAGAATGGAGAAATTATAGGTGAGTCACCTCAAATCACTTTAAAGCACTCAAATACGTTATATTTATGTAAAAGAAAGGATAGAAGTAAGAGAGACTTTTTTTTGTCTGTCATCTCAGCCTCTCGGTTCATGGCTTACCACAAACCTCTGACCAACTCTCAAGAGTTCACTGCTGCCCTGCAAATGGCCAGAGAGCTGGCCCACAACATCACCCTAGGCATGAGGAAAATACCAGGCACCTCGTCTGACTTTGAAGTATTTCCTTACACGTACGTTCCTTTATTTCACCTTCCCTCCTCTACAAAAAAGTTGTTTTAGCTTTGCTTTTTCTGCAAAATTGGCAATTTCTTTATTTATTATTATTTATATGGAAGTGGCCATTAAATCTGTAATTTCTGACCATATTATTACTTTACTCCTTCTTCCAGGGTAACTAACGTGTTTTATGAGCAGTACCTGACCATAGTGCCGGAGGGACTGTTCAACATCTCCCTGTGTCTGCTGCCGACATTCGTGGTGTGCTGCTTGCTGCTGGGTTTGGATTTGCGCTCCGGCCTACTCAACCTGCTCACCATAATCATGATCACTGTGGATACCGTTGGTGTCATGACACTGTGGGACATCCATTACAACGCAGTGGCCCTAATCAATCTGGTCACGGTGAGAACATGCTAAAGGGTCTTCTTTTAATCCTTAGTCTCTTTTTATTATGTTAAACAGAAAAAGGACTTGCAATATTTAAACAAGGATAGTTAATTAAACTGTAATGGTAAATGAATGATTGGTAATTTACTTCTTAAGTAATTTCTTAACTTTAATTCTCTGTGCTGTTTTCAGGCGGTGGGCATCTCTGTGGAGTTTGTATCCCATATGACAAGATCCTTCGCACTCAGCACGAAGCCCACACATGTGGAAAGAGCAATGGAGGCGGCGGCCAATATGGGCAGCGCAGTAAGTGAACTCTACGGCAGAGAGCGGACATGAACATATAGTTGAGTGCCACGTTGCACCACAAAGTACCAGCTGCCTGAGTTAAACATGCTTGTTGTGTATTCTGAAGGTGTTTGCTGGTGTTGCTATGACCAACCTGCCAGGCATCCTCGTGCTGGCGTTTGCCAAAGCTCAGCTCATCCAGATCTTCTTCTTCCGGTTAAACCTTGTCATTACACTTCTGGGGATGGCTCATGGACTCATATTCCTCCCTGTGCTGCTCAGTTATTTTGGTATGAACTTTGTTTTCTTTGTTGTGTGTGGAATCAAGGGCACCAGTAAAGTTGAGATTGAGGATTAAATGTCCATGTTTCCTTCTCTCAGGTCCTGGTGTAAATAAGGCTGTGCTGCAGAAGCTCCAGCAGGCCGAAGAAAAGGCCAGGCAGGAGCTGGAGATGAGTACACATGTCTACGATAACTTGAGCTATGAAGACAATGAGATAAAACCGGACCCACACTTAGACATTAAGGATTCTCCCACCGACATCAGTACACCTTCACAAATTACAAAACACCATCGGGAGGTTCAAATCGAACGTTTCTGAGCACCAATGGCAAAAACTGTCTACAAGCTCTGATGACTAAATACCTCTTGAACATACCAACAACGTATGGACACAGAAAAGGACACATAGCAAACAAGGAGCAATGCATTGGGCTACATATGCAAATAATTAACTCAACTATGTACCTCAATCAGAAATGGACCGGTGGGCGAAAAGCAACACAGTTGTGCAATATTTGGAGGTAAAGCAGCAGTGGACTATTGCAATGAGAGTCAATCTTCCTGTCTCTCATATGAAAAGCTTCAATTATGGAATTATTTGAAATAACAGGAAGGTGAACAGGAAGATGCTGAATTCGTCATTTTGTATTTCTTTTTATTAAATGTAATTATTTTGTATATTTGTGCAAACTTCACAATAGTACTGTTTAGAGTGATTTAAATTAACACACTCCATTGTATAGTTTCTTTAGTTGCAGTATGATGCTATTCCTGTAAAATGCGCAATCAGTTACAAATATTTAAACATGTTCATTATGTGAATGAATATTCTTATTTAAAATATTCACTATTAGTTTTCTAGGACAGATACTTATAAATTACAAATGATGGCTGTGCAGAAAGTTATATTCTGTAATAAATTGTTTTTAATTAGTTCCAAAACATGCACATTTTTCTTATCTAGAGTCTAAAACTATAATTGCCCCCTTCCCCAAGACTCACAACAATGTATATTTTCTTCTAATTTAATAAGATAAAAAAAACAACACTTTGTGAGTCATTGAGAAGTGGAAATAAAATTTTGTTCGATTTGCTTTGAGGCCATTAAACAATCCCTTTTTACTGCTCATACCTTTTCCCTTTTCTTACTCTGCACTTCATTCATGTTATTTATAATGGGTTTTAATCATGAAAAATATTATGTACGCCCTTCAATATTTACAATAAGCTGCCCCAAAAAGAACATGGATTGTCGCAGCTTGCCTTGTGTCTGCTGAGCATGTTAGATATGACCCTTTTCACCAAAGTGTTTTAAGCACAACTCAGATGCAGAAAACAAATGGTGCCAGCTCAAATGATTGTGACTCTCAAATTGTAGCTGAATTACACCTTTCTCCCATGAAGGTTATGTGTTACCTTTTTGCGTTAAAAGTGCAAAAATGAAAGCAATACATGAACTCTCGTTGCAGTCACAGCTTGCAAGTTGCCAACTTAATGAGAAGTGCCCCAGATCTGCACATATCTCTGTACCTTCTGTTAAAAGTTGGGGTCATCAAATAACAGGTGTTCATTTAAAGGTTCAATGTGTTTTCGTGGGATCTATTGGCAGAAATATAATAAAATATTCATGATTATTTTTATTTTTTTTGTAATCACCCGAAACTTGTAATTGTGATTTTTGTCGTCTCAGAGGAATCCCTTTACATTTACACTGTGTCCTCTTATACAGAGAGCACCATGTTGTATCATCATGTTTCTACAGAAGCCCAGAAGGGACAAACCAAACACTGGATGTGGAGAGGGACTTTCATATTTTTTTCACGAGTTTAAAAGCGACTGTAGAGTTTTTAACGTGGTTGTAAGGGAAGAGTGAGGCAAGGGGTTATCAGTTGGTCGCAATCCACAACCTTACCACTAGGTGTCACTAAACCCTACGCACTGCTTCTTTACATGTTCTAGGTCGTACAAAGCCACATTTTTATTCTTTTCTTTGTATGGGGCAGCACTGAAGGGAAAACTTTAACTTTTAACTCAGAACACTATTAACTGCATGTTTCTTCCTTTAGAAAGAGGGTTATTCCTACATTATATGATGCGTCCACCCGATTTAGAATTTCAGCAGAGACTGAATATTTCTGCAGTTTTATAAAAGAGAACATTATGACTTTCACAGCAAATGAGCAAACTAAGATAAATGTTACAAATGAGAAATTAAAAGAAAACCTAAAGAAATGTAGAATATCTTGGATATTTCAAATTTTGTTTTATTAACAATGCATCCCTTTGATAGGATTGTATGTTTCTTTAGGTCATGAATGCCCCCAAAAACATACTGTACACATTATACAAGGGAAACCACGATTCAGGCAAAAAAAAGAAAAAAAGAAAAAAAAAATCTTTTAAATTATAATACAGTCTTGAGGAAAAAATATAAATAACTTTTTTTTTCTTCTCTGGTTGAGCTCACTCTATGGTACAGACATATAATAAATAGATCGGATCTGACATCACTCAGCTGATCTATGAATCATCTCTCTATGAGTCCATTTGTGTAGCAGCATTATAGCGAAAACAAGCCAATGGAAACAGAGATCCCCGTTTCCCTGGAAACCTTTTACAAACCCTTTAGTCATCGCACCCCCCTCTTCTCCATCTCCTCTCCCACAATATCAGACAGTGATATTGCATTGTGAAAACAGATCTAGGGCAATTATATTCCTACAATGTAATGGCAGCATGTAATGGCAATCTATTTTGTTTTTACAAAAAAAAAAAAAAAGAAGAAGGTTTTACAAGCAAGAAACACATTAAGGTGATGTTACAACTTTGCCATGCTTGTTGGACATGCAGTGGAGGTGAAGCACAGAGGTAAGAAGCCATAGTGATGGGTAGCTGCAGGGTTTATGCAGGTTTTAGAAACATCTGTGAGCAGAGTTTGGTACCAAATCTGTAATGAAATCATCCTACAAAACACAACCGAGCATCTCCCCAAAGACCGACCCACCTCCTGAGAAGCTTCCTAAAAATGCAATGGCTGAAGAAAAATATTAAAGGTCCTAAGCAAGTAAAGGATGGAATAAACTAGCATTAAATCACATGCTATTCTCTTCATGTACTGTGTAAGGGTGGCAAGATATAATGCTTTAGAAAATACAATACTAGTGATGTTTGATTGTCTGAGATACACGAAAAATAGAAAAGTAATTGGCTGTCTTGGCTGACAAGAGGCTACAGGTTGTAGGAAGTGGTGAGGCAAGAGAAGCAGGAGCACATATCTGGCTAGAAGAGATAACAAGTCAGGTTGGGATAAGAAGCAGGAAGGCTCCAGGTAAGTTTTCTTAAAAACAAAAACAAAAAAAAACAATAGTAGGATCCCTCTGTAGTGTTGTGTTGGAGAAAAGGGTCCAAGGAATCACCGGGTAGACACGACAACATGCCTTCGTTACAGAAAAACACCACCTCCGGAAAGAGTTAAAATGATACGATATTTTTTAAACACAGCTCGAGTCTTTGTCTTGATGATCCAGCTTGTCCTTAAGCATTATGTTGATGTATTATTATTATTGAGTGTTGCTCAGGAATGCCAACCCCATCTGAAAACAGTTTTTGGTTAAACCGCTCCCCCTTTTTCCTGTTAATAAAAAAACAAAAGTCTGCAACAGCATTAGGCGTATCGGGTTACATTTGTTTACAGATACTGACATCCTTTGTTTCCAGCTCGTATTTGCTAGAAGAAAGATGAGCGATGCCCATCTCCTCCTTTTTCCTTGGCCACAGTACTCCGTTTCAAGCAACAGAAACACACCAAATGTTTTCCCATCCTCCCATAACTTCTATCCTCTCAAGTCTTGGTTTCATTCCATGGTTGTAAGGAGCCAGGACTGCAGCTGTGCAGGGAACACAAGCGGGGAAGCATGATCAGGATTCTGCAGGAGGGTCGACATCCTCTTCAGGTTTTGGTAGTTTTGTCAGGATTGCCTCTGCTTCCTCATACATCTGGAAAAAAAATGAGGAAAAACGATTAAATATGTGGAAAAGTAAACACAAAAATGCAGTCAATTTCAGAAAAGGAAGAGTGAGGGTGGTGCAAGCTCTTACTGGCATGAATTGCACGTCCTGGAAGAGTTCTTGTATGAACCGTCTGGAGGTGAGGCGAAACATGCAGTGGGCTAAGAGGTGAGAGACCTCGGAGTACAGGCAAATGTCATCAAACGCGTACGGAAACTTCTCCTTTATCCTGAAGAGAGAGCAGAAATTTAACAGACTTAAAAAAAAAAAATGAAAACAAATTCTGTTATTCTGCAAAGAGTTTGTTTCTTAACATTATTAAAATACAGTAAGCAGAAGGAGAAAAGAGAGCTTTACGTCAGTAGTCCTGTTTCGTGGCCTTTGGTTCCTACAGAGGAGCTGAGGTTGATGATGAGGCGGAGCACCTCCTTCCTCAGCAAGACTCGAGAGGCGGGGCCGTCTTCCGATATCGCCTTGCCGCCTAAAGGACACAAACAAATACACATTTAAATGTTTACATTACATGAATGCAATAAATATTACCACTGCTTTATAGATACTTTTCTTTCCAGCGTGACTGTCTTTCTTCCCCGCTAGCTTCTCCGCATTCTTGGTTTTGTTTAGCTTTTTTTTATTTTACCCCACATCACCTTGACCTGCACCATCCACACGCATCCACATAAACACAGATGATGTCACTGACTAACACGTCTCGTATTCAAAGTAGTATCTTCCAATCAAATTTAAGGGTTGAATTAGTTTAAGTTTTGATCTTGAATTTGACAGCTGACAGTCCAGAGAAAGACAAGAAACAAGGGCAGAGAGGAAGGTGTATGAGATGCAAGGTCCTTTGGGAGGAAATGGTACCACGGACGTGGTGGATATGTGGTGAAATGTCACCAGACGCCCCAAAAGAAAGTTAAATAAATGAAGTACCCACATCGAGACTGTGAAGATCAAAACAGTAATTTGCCACGGGACTCTTTTGTGGTCTTACCAATGACAATGTCACTCGGAGTGGGAGTGCTACAGATGGAGCCTTGTGACACCGCAGCATCGCTGCAACCCGACACTCCAGAGAACTTGGACTGAGGCATCACCTCCAGACGATGGCCGCTCTGGCCTCCCCATGACGGGAAGTCGACAAAATCTGACAGAAAAAAAAAAGGAGCAATTCTTGTATTTTTGCACTGAGTTTAAAACATGTCAGAGTAGATGACTGAATGTGTACGCGTGTGTGCGTGTGCGTGTGTGTGTGTGTGTGTGTGTGTGTGTGCGTGTGTGTGTGTGTGTGTGTGTGTGTGTGCGTGCGTGTGTGCGCTGGCTCACCTGTCCGAGGGTGTGTGCTGTTGATCTGTGGCTGTGTGGGGTATCCGAGGACGATGGCTCCAACGCAGTAGAGGCAGTTTTCTTCAGTGTGATCCTGCAGGCCTGTCTCATCTGAACCCACTATGTGGTTCTGGGTGTCGCCTCGGCACACGATCAGCTCCGAGATACTGAACTGCTGCTTCAGTACTGGAATAGCAGGGCGATCACCTGCAGAAGCACGAAACACGGGTCTGTTTCAAAATCTCTTTTTTTTATGATTTAATTGTAATTGAATGAGGCATTAAGTCACTTTTACCATCTCCATCACCAAAAAGGAAGCGTTTCCGCTCTTCTGAAGGCGGGCTGATCCTCTGCTGGAAGTAGGCAGAGTCTCTGATGTGGAACATATCATTGATGTCCATTGGCAGCGCGAGGCCAATGTAGTCGTCGTTACACCCGAAGGAGGCGCTAGAGACCATTGAGCGCACTGAAGAGCAGCGATGCAGAGTGCTTTGGTTGATGGGACTGAGTAGTTCCTCTTTGTCCAGAGAGGCAAAGCTCAGTGCTTTCAGGAACCTAGGGAGGGCAAGAGGAGAGGTGCGTGAGAGGATCCGGGGGGAGAGACTGGGACGGAGAAGGAACACGGGGAGTGAATGAAAAAAATGTTGGATAAAAACACAGAGATGGGGGCTTATTAAAGGGCTCTAGAGCCTGACACACTGTAGACCGCTACCAGGGCAGCAGCAATTGTTCAACTCTGATTCAGACGATAGATTCACACAGAGAAAAAAAAACAAAAAACATTAAACTGATTCAAAGGAAGGGGTCAGAAATAATGTGACACAGAGCTGGTGGTCAGCATGTTTTTCTCTGTTTTATAATTCTGTCATCTGTTATATTATCTTTGTTACTCCTGCTTGGCCTCTACAAACCTGTGGAAGGGGACTTTCACACCTACCTTGTTTGGTTTGGACCTTTCAAACCTTTCAGTTTGTTATGAGCCAAAATAGCAAGGGTGAAGTTGGTCCGACTGAAAGAGGACTTGGTTCGGATCAAACTGAACCATAGTTCGCTTTGCTTGCAGTGTGAAAAATGTTTATAGATAGTTCTGACTTTTGGACCAATTACAGGAAGTTGAGGCAGGCCAGCGTCACCCATTTAACAACAGAAGAAAAAGAAAATGAACCGGAAGACGAGTAATAATAAATCCTTGAATTTCAATTTCGCACCACTTGGTCCTTGGGTCCTAATGAGCTGCGGTAGCACATGGAGAGATAATGAGATGAAGTATCTAATTGTAATTTGGTCTGACAAAGAAAAAGACTCGTAAAATACTCATGTGCTTTGACTTTTGGATCGGAGCACTATCTCAAACATTCCTCACGCTCGCAGACATGTTTCGGTATCCTTGGGTGCTGCCCTCTGCAATAACTTTCCTCATTTTTTTTTTTTACATGACTGATCCAACAATTAAAATACATTTTATACCAGCACATACAGTCACATTTATCACATTGGCACGTATCTTGTGCCGTTTATTAGGTACCTCTAGGTAAGGTTACAGGGAACGACTACAACATGGGGCTTACTCATACTACGGGATCAAAGCAACACGCGGACCAACTTTAAGCGTGGAGCTGTTACTACGCTAGTAAAAGCAGCAACAATAGATTTGTCTGGATCGATGCTAGAAGCTACATCTCTACTCAGGGGGACACTGGGTAGGTCCACCCACCGCGGTACAAGTGTTCTGGACAGCCTTCGGTACGGACTTAAGACTCTGGGTTCCGGACAGGTACCCCTCCTATCTGATATCCTGACGGGCAAAAAACACACTCACACCTGTCATTGCCAAATTAGACAGAAACCAAAACTCGAACTTTGGCACAGAGCTGCTGCAGCTACAAATGAAGGCATGTGTTGAGCTTTTCTTCAGGATGACATCTTCCCATTCATGTCATTTAAAAAAATTGAGGCACCAATGAAAACAGAACAAAACTAGATACATTCAGTGTCTGCTTTCGATCCCACAGTGATGCAGTGATGGCTGACTTACCTGCGAGGTGTTAATCGGGAATCCAGGCTGCCGGTCTTCATGGTGATGGTGTCAGTGAACAGCACATCTTTGGCCGGTGAAGCCAGCGCCTCACTGTGAGACAAAGACGGGTGTATCCTCTGCTGCTGCAGCCTCTTCAACGTAGCGTAGCCCAGTGCGTCTCTCGGGCTGGTGTACATGAAGCTGCAATCAGCCAGACTTTTTATGGTGGTTACCGAGGGTGACTTGAGGGACTGAGCTCGGCGGGGGAGAGTGTGCGAGGAGCCGGGCGGTACCAAAGAGACGGTGGAGGACTTAGACGTGGACATGTGGTTGGTCTGAGCCTGGGGAGCGAGGGAGGAGAGTGTTTTGACAGTTTTGGCAGACACTACTGTGTTGAGGCTCACACAGTCAGAAGAGTCTGGTTCAGGTTCCGGGTGTTCAGGGTTTCCAACGGTCTCCCGGGAGGGACTGGAGCTCATGGAGCTGATGCCACTGGTTGTGGTGTCCGTGTTAAAGCTCTGACTGCGGCTTTTAAATTGAGTACCTCCGCCGCCTCCCCCACCCCCTCCCACATTGCCTCCACTAGAGGAGGAGCCGCCATCTCCTGCCAGACGCTCTCGACTGCTCTGCTCCCTCTCCCGGTTGTGGTGCTCGACAGCCCCGTGCCCTCCTAGACCGCTGAGTCCGAGGCCTGAGCCTCCTCCTCTGGCCAGCCTGCCGTCCACAAGATGCTCCTCAGAGCCTCCCCTGGTCCCGACAAAAGACGTCTCCAGGCTGACTGTTGGACTCTTTGGCATTCCTCTGCCATTAAACACAGGAGTGAAGACGTCCCCTTGGTTGGGGCTGTAGACAGATGGCTCCGTCACTGTCCTGTTCCGCCTCATACTCCCCGTGTTGAGCTCAGTAGGGGTGCGAGAGCCTGACAGGGTCTTAGGGTCGCTGGTGGAGCGCAGCTTCTTGCTGGGGAGAGACAGGGAGTTGAGGAAGCGGGTGCGAACGAAGCGCGTGGACGCCAGGATTGTGAACGGGCTGCGGTCTTTGACTGGTTTGGAGTGTAGATAGAAAGAGGGCTCGTCTGACTGGTCCAGTACATCACACTTGTCATCGTCCAGGATGTACATGTCTACGAGCACAAACAGTGAATTACGGGGATGGTTAAAACATACCTGAATACTAAGATGTAAAATCATGATATTTTACATCTGTCTGCAAGTGTTGCTGATAAAACATAAGATGTCCTACGTACTTGGTTGAGATTCGCTCTCACTGTTGTGGCGGGAGCTGGTGGATTCAGAGTTCAGACTCAGCGTGCTCGGGACTGAAGAGAGTTCGGAGGTCAGCTGTGTGTCCACCTCGTCTGGAGTGACAGGCCACAGCGTCCTGCGACTGTGTCTGACTGCATCCCAACTGTACTGCTTCAGCACCTCACAACCCTGCCGGGTCTTGGAGATCACACCCAGCACATAAACACATGTCCTGCGGGCGGGAGACGACAGCACCGTTAACCCATCATGCACTTGTACAGGAAATATGAAATGTTTTCTATTCATTGGATTTCTTAGTGAGCACGTTAACATGATCTATCATTCAGTTACTTAATTAATTAAAACTGAAAGGGAAAAAAACGTACCCTCGTACTGACAGCACCTCACAGTGCTGAGCCAATGCAAGGATGTCAGGGATGACATTCTCCTCCTGCAGGAGATTCAGACCCCAGTTTGAAGAGCCAATGTTGCCCTAAAAAAAGAAAACAACACTCACTATCAGAGCCATCTGCTTTTAAGTACTACAACAGTAACAGGGTAACTGAGGTGCTGGCACGTGTTACTGACCAGTGCCCAGAGAGCAGCCTTCAGCTGTTTGATGCCCTCCCAGGTGTCCAGCATCGGGGAGCGAACCGTGTAGCTGAGGTCAGGAACCACACTCTGGAGACAAATAAAAAAAAAAAAAGACAAAAATCAGGAAACAAGTCTGATAAATCTGCACAAGCCTCTGCCTGCCAGAGCAATGACTGTAGAAAAATTAAACACCGATAAGCTCGCAGTGTGTGAAAAAAGCTTTGTAAATAAAGCACTTACCTGAGCCTCCAACAGATGACAGCCTGTCTTATCATGGACCAGCTGACCATACAAGTGAACAGGAAGATAGACATTTGGTCTTTGTAACCTGGAGACACAAGCAAAGAAATTAGGAACGGGTTCAAGAATCATTTCAGTCCTGTGGCTCTTCAGGTGAAGACAAACTCCACGGTCTCACCTTTGGTTGCTGCGTCTGACGTAGTTGTCTCCATCGACAGGTTTGCGGTAAGTCGTTAGTGCTTCGTTGAGTTGCTCCTCGATCAGGTCCACATACTTAAGGTTGTATTCCTGCAATCCAGAAGAGACGAAAACTTCTGTTAGTGTGTGGTCTTACTATAATATAATAGTCACATTTCCAAAAATTACTACAAATGAGAATTTATTCTGCTGTCTGTTGATATCCTGATACCTTCTGCCATTTATCCAGCTGTTTACTGACATAACCCCTCTCATTGAGGTAGGAGAAACCTTTAGGAATGGACAGAAACCTAAACAGTGCGGGGGGGAAAATGTACAGTGTATTCAGGAAGGTATATAATGCTGCTGCTGAACTATTTCATAAACTGTCATGTACTGTAAGGCATCTTTGAACACTCACCTGAGGAGCAGCAGGAGGCCTTTGTCCCCCAGGTGGGACACAGCCGGTTTGAGCTGGATTAGAGCGTGAAGGTTGGCCTGAGGCAGAAAAATGGGAAAATCATCTTTCAACACATTTGTCATTTCTTCACTGCCACTTTCAATATCAATAAACATAAGTAAAATGTGTATTTTTTTTCTTTTTTACTGCTCATCAGTTCAACTAAGTGATGGGTGTGTTTTTCATCAGTCACCTTGTCTTCACAGGACTCGTCCAGTATATCCAGAGCCTCCATGGACACGGCCTTGCTGTGGTCGTGAAGCTGTGTGACCAGCAGCTCCATGCCCCAGCTGCTGAAGAACTCCACGCCCGCACGCAGCAGCACCCGGAGGTGCTTGGTAGCATACAGCCTGCACGTCTGCTCGTTGAGACAAGAAACAGCATGTGATGAGAAGGAAAGGGGGCGTGAGGACATTATTGGACAATAGACTTTGGCAGATCTTGTGGGTGCAGGGAGATGATGTGATTACGAGTAGTTTGGAGATGTTTTAACAACCACATACAATTTTGGGAAGTAGACAAGTCTCAGTTTCATCCTCCCATGACCATTCAGATCATGGTGGTGGTTTTGTACATGTAGTTTTTAAACGAGATAACAGCTTGTGAAATTGTCCATAAAAAACAGCTTCCTCTTTAACACTCTGTAAATATTTTGTGTGTCTAGTTATCTTGTTGTCCTCGTAGCTGTATTACATCAGTAGCAGCAGTGAGGATCTTGGAGAGGATCACTCTGGCCAGACCGTCTCTGCTGTAGTCCAGTGTGGAAACAGCAAGTTTCAGCACAGCATCCTGGTTCTTTACAGAGCACAGATTCAGCAGGCTGCAGATACAGAGAAGTTCAGACGTCATATTGAGCTGTTAGCAGGATGTCTCATCAAAAGAACACAAACGTATGACATTCTTACACTTTATGAAGCTGCTCATGAAAACTGTTTTTCTGTTCACTCACCACTGAAACAGGCCACATTTCTCAAGCAGTTTGACTCCCTGTGGGTGTGCAGAGAGCGTACCGAGGAAGAGGAAGTAGTGCTGGCTCAGTGTAGTGAGCAGGCCGTTGCTCTGCAGACAGCGCTCGGGCTTCAGCCCTGAGGATGAGGAGAGCCATGACACCATGTCCCTCACCAGCTCCTCCAGGTAACCCTGGCCGTCCTGATGATAGCGGGGAAAGAGAGTGGGCCAACAGGAGAGGCAGGTTAGAAATTGACAAAAGACAAAAAAGGACTATGTGTGTTTGTGCAAAACTTCTCTCACCTCATCAGAGTCCATGAGGAACTCCACAAACTGACACCCAACCACAGTGAGTTGTCTGGCCTTTAGGTGATCCAACGCCAGCCCCGCGTACAGTTTACTACTGGGCTTATAAAAGTAAAGCAGCCTCCGAACGAACCTGCAACACAAAGCAACAAGTTGGTATTTAAAACAAGATGCCAAAGTACACATGTCAAAATGCTGCTGTGGGCTTTGATATAAAGGGTCTTACTTGTGCATCTGTTCATCTTTGTTGTTCCTGAGGTTTACATGAGGCCACTGGGGATAGGAAAACAACATTTTAGACGGGAAAAATAAAGAATTACATCCGAGTCCGTGGTGCTACATGAAATCAGCCTGACCTTAAGGATGGTGGCAATGAGCAACCAGTTCCACTCCAGGTTCTGCTTGTGGTGGAGAATGTGACTGTCTCTCAGGTTCATCATCAGTGCTTCTTCTGTGTCCTGAACACAAGGGCAGAAGACATTTATTTAGCAATGTAAACAAAAATAGGAATACAAAGTGGAGTAAGAAGACAAACTAATTCAACTTTGCAATAATTTTGTTCATTATTCATTTTATTGATCTTTTTAAGTAATCTGCTTTACATTATGCCAATCAGCAGGTTCTTGTAAAGGCAAACTAAACAAACCACAGACGTTTTACCAAACACACAGAACTGAAGTATATGAAGCATATTTCCCAAAATATATCTCTTTAAACTACCAGAGGCTAAAGTAAAAATATAGCCTCTGAGAAACATGTTGATATTTTACCTTTATGACATAGATGTCCCTGTGGGCACGTGAGTGTGACTCTCTGCGGTTGTGTGATGACGCAGATTTGCGAATGATATGGTCCAGGTAAAGACTGTGTGGTTTGAAACCTTTCTTCTTCTTCTCATGGAAACGTTTCAGATTGTTGACGGCAGCGCTCGCCCGACTGGAACGTACACAACAATAATTGATTTCTGGAAGTGTATTGTGTTCACTGTTAAAAGAGCACTTGTGATCAGAGCCCCTTTATGACAGAGGGCACATTTACAAAAATAAAATACAAGGCACTGTCAGGGAAAATATAGTTCTGATAAATATATGCGTTTCTGGTCCAAAAATTTTTTATTCTGTGAGGAAGAAAAGTTCAACGTGTCAGATTGTACTCACAGTCGTTTCTCCTGGGCGATGTCAAAGGAGGCTGCCATGTTGATGAGGGTGGGAAGGCAGTGCAGGTGGTGACTGTGGGAATGTGGAAGGATGGTGTTTGCCTAAACAAGAGAGAGGCGTGTGGAGGAAAAAAAGAAACGTGAATTTAGAGTTAGAATCACAGGAACTCAGTTGCAGCAAATAGCTTTTCAAAAAGCACAAGTCTTACAGTTATCTTGACTGTTAACTTTGCAGTGACACAAATATTTAGGTGAAGTTCTTCTTTAGTAATGTGGGCTTCCGTGTGCCAAACTATCCTTTTTTACAAACGTGCATCACAGATACTTTCATTGATATATTACCATGTGTAGAAGTTCTCCCAGCAGGATGGTGGCTCTAACAGCAAGCTGGTCCTCGCTACTGGTCACGACTTCAACAAGGCCCTGCAGAACCACAAATAAGGGCGGAGAGGAGGATGTGGTTGAACAAAAAGTAGTAAACCACCGTGACGTCACCCACTGAACTGACATTTTGAATCCTCAAGTTCAGCATTTTGGCCATTGCCATCTTGTTTGTTTTTAAGTCAGAAGTGACCGCATTTGGACAAGCCGGGGAGGTCCGAGGGGTGGATCCGACTAGGAATCAGAGGACACTATGCCTGCCCTCCTATACCAGCAACCTGACTGCAACTCGGGCAAGTCAAGCAATACCTCTCTTTGAAGCCAAATATCTAAGTAATGATGGAATTATTTCTAGAGGGATGGCAAATACACTGATCAGAGGGAGTAACTTTATCAAATGACGTCATTATGACTTGTGGAAAAAATGTACTCATTTAGTATTTAATGAGAGAACCTGACACTTTTTAAATAGGAGTCCATTGAAGCCAGCTCCTAGTGGCTCCCAGTGGCTCCCAGTGGTATTGCACATTGAGGCACTTAGACACTGGTTTCAGTTTTCAGATGGGGAGTCTATATCCATTTTTATTTACATGCTTTTAAGTCTACACTTAATAGCAACAGTAACATCCTAAAGCTCTTAAATGTGCATTGTAAATTAATTGCAACACAATACTGAGTTATACTCAACAACATAAATCAGCCATTAAGCACAAAGGAAGTAAACACAGTATGAGCTCACCTCTAACAGCCCACCGTTGATGAAGGCAGAAAGAACAAATGCAAGGTAGTTGTCCATCAGGTCAGGTCTAATGTAGTAAACAGAAAAACAAAAATCATTAACAGCTCATGTACACACTGAGCTGACGGCAGTTTTGTGAACCGATTCCATCTGTTCTTTCTCATCATCACTCACCGAGAGCGGGCCCGATGGGGTAGGATGACTTTGGCCTCAGCAGCAATAAACCCATCAGACAGTCTCCAGGTGTCCTGAAACCTGGCAGAGTCTGAAGTGGACCAGAGCAAAGATCAGTTTATACTGTGCATGTAAAGTACAAACTTACAGGGATTTAAGAGGAACAAAGCATTTTAAAGTTAAACTTTCGAGTGTGTTTTTTGTCATGACCAGACAAGGCCAAGTAACCAAACTGGAACTCCATATTTCTGTAATCACTGCACATAAAAACGTATACCAGATACTGGGAGGAAGTATAAACATGAATTCTGAAGACACGAAAGAGGCTCTCCTTACCAACACTTAGAAGGGCTTCTGTGAACTCTTGAGTTACAATGGGCATAGGGAGCCTGAATATCTCGTATAACACCTCCAACAAGCCTTTCTGCAGGGCAAATGATTTTGAAGCAGTCAGAAATATACATGTTTGATATCACGGCTATTCATTTCAACAGCAAGTGTGCCACAAAGGAAAATCATAGATTAATTAATAGATACATTACAACAAGGAACAAACTAGTCACGCACATCCCTTCCCTTTCACTTTAGTGGTATCATTATAATCAATTCGCAACAGCAGCCAATACACTGGTTAATTAATTGTTGCAGCTGGCAAAGTAAAAATAACAACAACCTGTTTGCGATTTTCACAATGAAATTAAAGTATTTTTAAATTTGACAGAGACTTTCGAAGCTTGTTGTTAGTTTAGCTAACATTAGTTTGTCTGTGGCCCGTCAGCTCAGAGTGCAACATGAGACTTGACTGATGGATGTAATCCTGCTGCAGTCAGTTACAGCGCATGTTGTTGCTAACACACACACTGGGTTTCCCTGATCCTCCCCGTCCCCACGTATTCCTGTCACCAAGGTTACACACATAGATTGTCTACAACTGAAGATGCACAACCCTACTTGCTTACATCCTTTTATGTCTATGGTTAAGCCTGATTTGCAGGCACCATTTTTGGGCTATAGAAAAACTTAAAAAGGGCTGCAATCTGGCCCGCAGGCTGCTAGTTGAATAAGCTTGAGCTGCATTACGCAGCCCTAGGGAGATTACCTCCAATATCGTAGTGTTACTGCTGTACAACACAATGACCCAAAGGCTCAAGGGAACCAGTTTCACTGGAAAAAGGATGATAATATCTGCGCTTGATCTGTTGATCTGATCAATCTGTGCCGTGACAAATATATCTCACTCTGTGCTTTGATACTCTGGCTCCAACCAGACTGGGCATCTCACTGCAGCTCATAAATAAATACTGAAGGGGCAAAAGTCGTAGACGCAAGAGAGACCGACATTGCTTTTAAATCTGCAAACTTCCCTTTTCCTCCGATATATTTTAAAATATTTAGAGCTCAGCTGCTCCAATACTCACCCTAACTTCCATATTTGGTATGCAAAGTAAGCCAATTAAAGATTGGATTCCAGAATTTCCAACCTTGCATAGGTTGATAATCCCTGAGTAAAAAAAAGAAAAGAGACAAAGAGATATTTTACTGATGATACCCTCAACAGACAGCAATTCTTACTTGTAGTTGCATTAATCACAACATCAAAGCCCTTACCAGACCAGGAGCGGAAGGCAGCCACTATTGCCATTCTGCTGGACAAGAAACGGGACTCTCTGTCTTCCCTGTGAACATGAAAACATATACACATTAAAAACTGGACAACATGTTCCGTACACACAACATCATTATGATCTCTCTACGGGACATTTCACAAAGCATTATATAAAGCTTTGCCGAGGATCCAAGGATCAGACTACACCACAAAAGCAAAACACTGAAGGTTGTCAAGGAGAATCAATAAAAGATCTTTAATATCAAATCTGAGTTAAAGCATTATTGTGACTTTGCCTGCTTCACATCCTCTGGCAAGTCATTCTGGAGTGAAGCAGCCCTGATAAGGCTCACATAACAAAAACACTAAACAAACCCTCCACTTTCTCCACGCATTGGTGCATTACCAATATTGGAACACAGCAAACAATCAACAGAGGGAAATGTCAGACACTCAATCTTTTTGTTTCCACTGTAACACTGCCTCTTCATATCCCTCACACACACTCACTTGAGTTGCCCTTCAGCCGTGTCTGCATTGTGACGATAGTGAAAATCTGTGAAAGGCGCAAGGATTTGCTGCAGGACAGAACACAAAGCACATCAAAGATGGATATGCAAAAAATACAGCAGACATTAGAGCATTTCATTAGTTCTTGAAAGTGAAGTGAAAGCCTTCTTTAATAGCCCCATGTAACATCTTGGAGTAATAATGAACCTGCTATAGATCTTATATGACATCCGTGTGGATATTATGACTGCAGTGACGAGTTGCTCCTGTCCCAGGTGTCTGTTCACAGACAATGAGGCTTTGGAGAAATGCTGTAACTGATTACTTTAAGCTCCATGGGAAAGAGACAGGTGCCCTACAGCTGCTAATCCCAACTGAAATGACTCCCAGGCAGCAGACTGGCTCATTTATAAACCGCAACTTCCTCTGAACTCGTATCCGTGGGTGTGCGTACCTCCAGCTCGACGTCAACACGCACGTACTGACGGGTACGTGGGTGGTTGAGTAGGTGGAGGACGGTAGTGATCAGTGCTTCATTGATGCGACTCAGCTGACAGTCAATCACATTCTTAAGGATGGTGCTGAGGCCTCCTCGTTTGGCCACCACCTCTGGGTTCTTCAGGGCTACAAAGGCAACAAGTTAGCAACAAGACAATATTTCATAGTCAGATGTAGTTAATATTTATAAAGTGCGATCAAAATTGTTCTGAGACTACGCCTGTTACATGCGAGCGCTGTGCAGCATCGTGACACGGGAAGCTGTGACTTTTGTCATTATGTTTTCCACTTAGGTTGATTGATGAACATCAGCACCTGTGTTACATGTGTTTTTGTGATCACCGGTATGTACAATATTAAAATGTTCCTATGGACGTGAAACTTCAGCAGAGAGCGGTCGCAGGCAGCCAAATCCATCGAGTAGGAGAGGTGGGAAACGACTTTTGTGTTGCTGCAGGTGAAAAACTTGCACTTTGTCTTTGGTCTTGGAAAGTTACGTTCTTCCCCTTTTGAAACATGATGTCCCTCAAAACACCTCGCCCGGATCATTGTTTCATTACCGCAGGCGTTCTGATGAATTTCAAGGATCTTCGCTGCCAATTTCCCAAATTGATGTGCACACTTTGCTCAAGTTCATGTTGAAATGGCAAATGTGTTCATACCAGAGGTCACAAAAACAGGTGTAACACAGGTGCTGATGTTGACCAAGCGATGTAACTTGGAATACTTACTCCCTTTGGGAGGCAATAACCTGCAAATTACTGTGCTGTGATTTGTTCTTGCACAGCAGGACCTCCTAGGCTGCACACAAAGCAACTGTGTGCGCTCACCCAGTGGTTCTTCTATGTCTGTGTTATGCATCTCCATCTCAAAAGGCCAGATACTCACCTAGCTCGCATACGATGGCAATGGCAGCACGGACCATGCGATCTCTCTCTTGCAATCCATCAGTCCCCACAGCAATTAGAGAGTTTGCAATAGAGGTGGGGAACAGCATCGCATTGACAGTGATGATCTACAGCGGGAGGGAGAAGAGAGAAACACGAGTCATCAAACAAGTCTGGACAAAAAGAGGCAAAAAATAACTAGTGGGGGGTTTTTTGGCCACTTTTTATTTAGGGACTCCAGAAAAAGAATAACGACTTTTGAAGTGCAAAAACAGCACTTGGGTGTATTCTGAGGGTCTCATATGCCAGAATATATATAATTATAATTTTATGGTAAGAGGCCTGGCTTTATGTTACAGCATGAACACAAGGGTTACGTTACTGCCTGTATAGCTGATAGTTCCTCCCAGAAACCCCAGCCTGACTCTGTGTGTACGTGTGTGAAGAAGGTTTACAGTAAACAGAAAGCGCTATAAAAAAAAACTGTGTCTGCAAACTCATGCAAACTATCCACACTGACACTGCTGCGAACCCAATGATCTTTCAGGTGGCACACAGGGCTGAGCAGCGAAGGCAAATTCCCCCAGTGACATGACACCGACTCTACAAACGGTTAGAAGGAAGAGAAAAAAACAAAAAAAAAACATCTTATCTTACCTTTCTGACAAGTCGCAGAGCCTGAGTCCTCTCCCCCTCATTGCTCTGCTGGATGTCAATACATCTGAAACAACCCACAGGTATAATTAGTCATGCCCTTTTCTTTTTACCGCAGGCAGTCAGGAGGAGAAAAATAAACGTGTCAGGAGGAGAAAAGTATGACTTGGAAAATGACGCTTGAAATTAATTTCTTGACAAAAAGTAATATGGTTTGACCCACAACATGAAGTCAGCCAAGCAATACGTCTCCATCTGGCTCGTGTGGTCAAAGCAGGGTCTCACCTGGATATCAAATAATCCACCTGCAGTCTGAGGACCTTCTGCAGCACGCTGGTGTCTCTGATGAGGTAGCGGAGCGCCCGCAACCCTGCAGCACGCACTTCCTTAGCCTCATTTAGAAGAGCTAGTCGCAGACTGCGGATCGAAAATCAAAGACTCAGATGTCTAAAGGTGCAACATGGACAACATGAACATGACACAAGATTTTACAGCCTCTTGATTTATGCTGCTTTTCGATTAAGAATTCATGAAATAAAGTTCCACCAAATATGAAACATTTTAACTGATCTCATGCATTCACTCGGCTATAGTACGATGAACTAACAGAGCACATGTCCATGAAAAGTATACAGTGTACAATCACTCACTATTGCTTGCTGACAACACTTACCAAATGATGATTTCTTCATATGTAAACCCAAAGTTTTCCTCATTGTGGCCAATGCTGCATAGCAGCTGTAACAGAGAAACACAACAGAAGATAAATTATTTGATGAACACTATGATGACTGCATTAACATGGCTTTGGTCAACGATAAGAGAAAGCCTGGCTGGCAATGTGGCATTACCAGAACCCCTCAAGGTGTGTATAAGACAGTTCAGCAATTAGAAAATGGCGCCATCCTTTATTTGAGAAGCTCACGGTCTCCAAACCAACTAAACAGCACAATACTTTCCTGCAGGTCACTGAAGACGACGAGCAGGTGTGTTTGTTGTCTGTTCTGTTTGGAGGAGGTGAATCATCGATGAATAATGCTTTCACTGGAGGCAGATGGATGTTTTAAGTACAAACGTGAAAGTGGTAAAACACTCACAAGTTCAGTCATGAGTGCTAGCTTGTGTCATCTCCACCATTTGTTGTTTATGACTACATGTGCCTGTATGAATATCTGTGTTAGACACATGAAAATAGAGGGTGATAACAAAAAAATCTCCAACTAATACTGCTGCATGTAGCCTGACTAGTTGCTCTGGTTTTTCCTCCTCTACCAGGCCTGGCAGTAGGACTCTGTTTTCAGTATGAGTGTCTGTCTACCTTTAGCAGGTCCTCCAGCATTATCTGGGGTACACACAGTCTGTGTCAGCTGGTGGGCCGAAACTAACAACAACGCAGTCTAAAACACATCCTATGTACAAAGCAATGAGATCCTTGGGCAAACGAGGCTGCCATTTTGGATCTGCTATTTCTCAGAGGCACCCTTAGGGAACCTAGCACCAAGTCAATGCTACTGCATCACAGTAGTTTAGTCTACCCCTGAAGATCCTGATGAGTAAATCAAGCCAGTAAATTGTATAAGAATGGATCCTCAATGCTGGGCATAAATCTGTTAACCCTCTTTCCTAACAAACCACTTATCAGAGCAGGAGGCGAGACAGAGCAGGATGGGTGACGACTGGAGGCAGTGTGAGTAGGGGCTTGTTTTAAACCAGCTGTGATGTCAGAGCCTAAGCAGGCGGGAGGCGGTGAGGGGAGATGGGGAAGGGGGCATGTGACGCTCTCCGGGTGGATTAGGTCACCCTCACTGTCCTAGAACCCTTATAAGGAATCAGAGTCACTGTGCTCCAACACACACACACACACACACACACACACACACACACACACACACACACACACATCATTGCTATCCCCCTCCATTGAGTTGTAAACAAGAGTTGGGTGTATGAATTAGAGAAACACAACCTCAGCTCAAACTCAGCCTTTAGCTTGCTGTATTGCTGTTTGTAAGGAGGCCAAGACTCACCAACAATTGTTTACAATATGTCCATGACACGCAGTCAGAAGTGTTTTGAGGCAAATGGAAATCGGCAAATGTCTAAGCAGTGGCAGGAATCAGTGTCCAGGCTTGGTGAATTCAACAGTTGTGTAAACGGCCTTGACATTTCTCAATGAGGTGACAGTGAGAAAAAACAATGTGGTCAAAGCACAAGAAGCTGCTCGTTTCACCCTCATACTCATCTTGCAGTTGTGCAAGTCATTAACTAATTTTCTGCGTTATTCTTGTTCAAAATAACGGAGTTCTGGTATGTTTTGGGTGGAAGGCAGAAAAACATCAAAGAGGTCACTTGCCCATCACAAGGCTGACACAGGCACAAATTTAAAAACACTGTTCAGATGTGAAAATCAATTCTAGACAGACCTTCTTTGAAAAATATATTTTCGGAAAGTTCTCTATCTGCAGAAAAATTCCAAAAGAATATATAACAAGCAAATCTCTCATTGTTCCTCTTTTTGAATTTTTAAACAATTAATCTGTATATTAAACCATCTGATGATAAGTGGGACAGACACTGTCCAGTTATACAGCATGGTCAAAGCACTCTAGACTTCTGGTCCACGATCACTTGTTTTGAATGTTCCATTAACATATTTGCATGTTCATCACACAGTGTAGTAGTGCTGGCCGATATTTTCATCTTCATTGCGATATGAACATGTACATGGTTGGAACAAGCACATTGCAGAAGATTGCCTGAAACATGAAATTAGAAAAATCCTTTTGTTTACACATGCCATGCATTCACACTGTCAACCAATCAGATGTAGCTAGATGGTGGGCCATGGCATTTATGTTTATTTAATTTGGTATTTGGGTGCAATTTTTTCAATAAAAGCATATTTGAAATACTTTCTATAATTCCTGTATGCAGTGGTCATTGGCTGCTCCATTTTTGTGGTCAATGTTAGCTGTGCACCTACTAAAGCAGAGAGGACTGTATAGCTAATATGCAAACTTCAGTATTTGCTTATCTATCACAAATCACATTGTCATTGCGATACTGAATAGTATCACTGCGGATATCGTGCAGGTCTCAAATGTTCAGAATAATCTTCACTTTTACCATCAACATTAGAGCTAAAAACCAATGGACAAAATACACTAATGTCGGGGGAAAATAGAGATTATGTAACTGAGCATGTCTCAAGTTTATAATAATAACTAGACATTAATAATCTCAGGTTTCAAAGCAAGAGTGCCGCTCTTGATGTACATTAGACTGGAGTGCTTTCTCATCCCTGGAGCTCCTGTTACATTCGCTGTCAGCATCACAATGACAGGCACAGCTAAGGCCTGCTGGCAGCAACACCCAAGAGGAGAGGATCAAGGAGAGGTCAGTGGTGACACTACAGAGGAGAGGTGGCTAATCAATCCTTACAGATATCAAAACAGAGCCAACCTTCTTGAAAAGCTGCATGTTTAGCTTTCACCAAATTTCAAAAGTGTCAACACCGTCTTGAATAACATAAAACAGTGGCGTTAAAAAGCATCATAACTTGACAGCTTTACCTTTATGAAGTTGTTCAGGTGACCCAGTTTTCGCATGTTACTGACTCCGTGCGGTTTGGCCACATTTTGAAGGATTTCACGGAAGTTTTCTGATGGCTCTGCAGGAGAATGAAAAGGGAAATGCAATGTAACTAAGGGAAGCATTAAGCCATATTGCCATAATACCTGGCGATGAACCGTAATTGATATGCTGCAGGAAGGAAGTTGGTTTAGCTGGTCACACTAATTTAGGTGTGTACAGTCAAAACAAGGCCAGACAGTAAAAAGCAAGACTCAAGCAAGCAGGGAGTGTTTTTGTTTTCACTTCCTTTCAACTGTCAAGTACTTTATTGCAAATGTTAAATGTTGTAAATGACAAATAAGGCAACTGTTTTTAAAGCGGCATATTCTCTTGGCAAGAATCAATGCTCGAACATTTAATTTGCGTGGAAACCACTTCCAGCTGCTGCACGTCAAGAAAAGAAGAATGCTACAAAAACTATGAATACTCCATCTAAATTAAGTAACGAAGGTTAAAAGAGGATGAGTTTCATATAGTTTCAGTTTCGGCTATCTGTATAATATGTCGGTCTAAAGCGCTTGAAGGACTTTAATGAAGTATTCCAAACTACCTTTCAAACACTTTATTCTGCCTAAACTGGTACAAAATGTGCAAATTAGAAAATCAAACTTAAGAGTAAGATATAAAGTTATATACATGTATCAGCTGTGACAAGACGTCCATTAACTGGTATGGCAATGATGGGAATCTATCTAAACAAGAAACAGTCACTTGCTTGACTGTGTCCGGTGTGAAAATGTGCATGCAGGGATAACAGTTGACATGAACTATACATAATTTTGAACTCTTTGGCACCGACATGATTTGGTGTGTCGCTCTTGTGACACCACCGTATTGTTATGAGACGCGCACAAACAGTAATTTTGCAGCTCCCTGATGAAAAACAGCTCACAGATTAAAGTGCATCCCATCCTTTGAACTAGGTTTGCATTTATCAGGCATTTCAGGTGCAACATGTCACTTAGTTGACATGGTTGTAATAAAAACCAGCAGGTATCGGGGTCTCTGGACTGAGACAGAGAACCGCTGCTCCGTGTAAACAAGCTGGTGTGCAGGATTGTAGCTGGATGAGTAAATCTAACCGGGCTGTGCAGAACCACCCTGTGCTGCCCAAATGGTGCTCAACGAGCAGCCTCGGGACCCGATTTCTCGTACAGCCAGCGATGAGAAATGCCCGATTGCAGGGCTTACGGCTGCTTGGCTAAATAACAGGCTATCTTGCCCACTCACACCGATCAAAAACAACACATCGTCGTCATGGCAGGTTAGCTGTGGCAGCTAGCTGACGCTAACTCAGCTAGTTAGTTAGCTTCGCTGCCGCCTGTTATTATGATGTCGAGATCAATGGTTTTAAAACAGAAAGCCGAACCGGCGAAATAAAAACTGCAAAAAAAACGGGACACGTGCACTGACTATCTACATTTTCACTTGGTGGGGCTGGTGTTTGCAGAAATCCCACCCCCCCCTCTCCCCTCCTCCTCATCCATTTTGAACAATAATCGCTTTCAGGGTGATGAAGCCTCTGCTCACCTCTGGTCAGATCCAGCGGTACGTTCTCTTCCCCGCTGTCATTCCGACCTGTCAAAAACACACACAGCCGACATATTGAGGGGTCACTCCAAGGTCACCACGTGCGGGAGAAATTCTATTTGTCCGATATCTAGCTATAAAAGCTGTCACTGAATCGAGTTTTTCACGCTCACCTCGCATCCGAAGACTCCGGATAGGACGGCCGCGGAAGCTGGCCGCCATGTTTCCAGGAACATACACAACACCGGAAACTTCGCGGATTCTCGCGAGAAATACAGACAAGGTTGTCGCAACGAGCCGCAGCATACCCCTACAGACCTGAGATCAGCTGAATCCTCCTTAATCCCCCTCTAATAAAAACATCAGTCTGACCTGACGACTGTATTATAGTCAGCAAAGAGGGAGCTTATTTATAGCTGGACACCAGACAGTTTAATTACAAATATAACATTATATATATTTTTTTTTTAAAAGTCAAAATATTGTGAAAATTTAACTTCACAACATCCAGTCATTAAATCATGGATATTTATTGTTGATCAACAAAGTCACAATCATCTTCAAAAATGAATAAACCACGCGCAGAGGTATTGATCAACTTGTTTAATGTACAAATATGTTACTTAAATGTTGATGAGTACACAGCTCCAGACACAAAAACTAAAGACAAACAGAATTTGTCAGTTTTAGTCAAAGCAAGCCACCATGTCATTAGTGACTGTTAGAAAGCTTAGCCCTGATAAATTTAACAATATATTGGGGCTCCAATATTATATTCATTATGAAGTTTTGATATAATTTTATTATGCATGCTCTTGGATTAAAGAAAACGCAAAAAAGTTTAGGTAGTATCCATTCACGGGGTATAAACATTCCAAATTGATGACTATTGTACTATATGGTTTCAAAGTTTGATCAGTGGGCTATGCCCTTCACATTTTCACAGCTATTACTTTACTAACACTGCAGTATATAATATACTCAATTACAAATAAAAGTACAGAATTACAAGCAGTTCAATGTCTGTAAAATATCAAACATGAAAGTACTTGTAATGCAAAATGTCCTCTTTCATAAAGTAATATTATGTATTTTATCATATTGTTTTTGTTTTACCAATGCCTTAATGTTCAGGTAGTAATTAAACATTAAAACTAGTCATTTTCAAGATAAATAATGGTATAGTATTAATAATAATGAATAGTTGTCATCAACTTCATAATAAGTAATAATTATAGAATTTGAATAAAATGTAAAAAAAAATACAAAGTTCAATATCTACATAAAAGTACATGAGATTACTACCCTTCAAAGAGGAGTGGAAGACTCTACATTATCATCACTTCAACTTTGAATACACACTGAGTAAGTATTTAGTGTAACATCATCATGATCTATTCACAGGTTTGTGGCGTACAATATAAATACTCGGAAGAAAGGTTCAGACATAATTGTATTTATGGTTGTGCCGAATGAAAAACTCTGATGGGAAAAGAGAAAAATAAATTATTCAGACGCAGTGTGGTGTTGTCAATCAGAAATGAAGGTTGTATGTTTGAAAGTTTTTAATAGCCTAGTTAAAAGGTAATGGACAGGATATCACTAACAACTGCAAAGTCTCTGACTCAGCCTTAACAAAAGTCATACACGATAATATTCAAAAGATATTTGTAGAGAGGTGTTGGGCTATATTGGATTAAAATAGTTTACACAGAAGTGCAAGGTTTAAGGAGGAAAACCAAAATGGCAGCAGTTTATCATAGCTGCAATAATCCTGGTAACCACTGGGTGTCAGCCATACATCACAATCAGCAGTTTGTCCAATAGCAGGAAGGGACCAGAAAATGGCTTCACGTCTTCATTGTTTAAAAATAATTACACTTTCAATGTTGGAATAGAATTTTTTTGTTTCGTGTCTGTGGATATATTTATTTCACTTAATACTTGATTTTATAAAAAATAAGTGACTATATACATATATCTATCTATCTATATCTATAGATATAGATATATATATATCTATATCTATAGATATACACACACATATATATAGATATAGATATACACACACATTTTCATTTTTATGGTGCAACACTGACCTCTGTTGTATCTCTATTGGCACTGACCTGGAAAAACTCATGTCTCTACTGAATAGCAGAAAAACTGAACAACCTTGTCTCTCAGTTATCAATGTCATCATAAGTGTCATCTTCCCAGCTGTGTAAAAAACAGAACACTATCATTCCAAATTTTGTATTCTTTCTAAATCAATAAAAGTCAACAGCCTACAAGGTTTCAGAGGTTTTTTCCAGAATAAGCTTCCCAGAGTTGGAATATGTAATGGTGTAAATACAGTGCTAATTCTTGCTGCAGTTACAGAGAGTTCTTTTGTGAATCAAACAATGTCATTAAATAAATTTTTAAAAAAAGCAGCATGCCTCTGTGCCATAAGCACTGTGCTGGTATACACATTCCTCAAGGGATGTACCTCAAGGCATGATCACAACTTGTTTGAGTTGTGACCTATATTGACAATCATACGCTGAAATTTCAATCCCAATTTGTGACCTAATAATAGTGAAAATTGTATGTCACACTGAGGCATTTTTTTTTTTAGCAATTACAACTTCATTATAATCACAACTTGTCATGGGTGCTGGGGGGAAAACATGAAGATGTTTAAATTAAAATGTCTGACACCGAGAGAAAGAGTGTTGTGACAGACATGGCAATTATCAAGTGAGAAACACTTTCAATATGTTTGCTGTTTGGGTCTGTCTTGGCAGGTAAATACAACCTACTAAATAAAAAAAAGACAATGTGCTACCATCACATGAATATATGTTTATTTGAGACTACAAATATAGTGCTGCTATATGTTTTCATAGACAAACTGATTTCATGGCTTTCTTTTTAAACTTAATTTGAATTCATGTCTCTTTTAGGTCAGTGTGGCTGCAGATATGAGAGTATCAATGTCCTGAATGGCTTTGGAAGTCCTTTGAAGAGCTTCAGCGATGCAGTTCTCATTTACTGGTTCACGACTGACCTCTGCAGACGGGCCTTCCAGGTCTGCATGACCTTTCCCATTTCTGAGCAGGTGGTTGTTCTCCAGCAGAACTGGGCACAGGGTGTTAAAGAGGACACAAGGTCATCCTGAATATAAACATGGATAATCTGCAAACTTTGACAACAATAATCCATATTATTGTCAGCAGCCCTCTGTACAATCATGTATATACTGAAGGATACAGTTGAATCGCTTTATCTTCTCCAGTTCTGCAGCAACAAGATCTGACCTGAAGTGAAGAGAAGGTCGAGTGGACGTCACAAGCTGATAACACACTTTCCAGCTTCCAATAATAAAATACCAACAGAGTGATGACAAAAATACAACTCACTGAGTATATACAGTCTGTGTGACATGCATGTGTTCCTCAACAGGCACAGAATTGGAAAGATTTTCTTTGAACACTGTTGGTTTTGAAAAATGTTTGTCCTGCAAACAAAATCATATTACACAATTACCAATTTACAAGCTTGAACACTGTATATATACACTGAAATCCTAAACAGCTGTAGCAGCATCAGCAGGAATTAATTCTCTGACCTCCTCCAAGCAGCTCACTGTGGCAGGGAACTTCAGTAAATGCTTGGCCTGGTTGTAGCAATCGAGGATCCTGTGAAATAGTTATGTGATGGTTGAAGACCTCAATAGATCTAAGTCTTAAACACACCAGACTGTGATGAGGTGGTAGCTTACCTGCTTGCACGACTAACAATAGAACATATAGAGTAGACCTGTCCGATTACATCAGGTGGAAGACTGTTCAGATGGTAAGTTACCTCTTTCACCTGTGAAATAGACACGATCAATAAGTAAGATTCAAGAAACTCCTTCAGTAGATTGGACTTTAGGACATTTCTGTGATGAGAGACTGAAATTAACAATTTACCTGCTCTGGCGGGAGCTCAGGTTTGTGATGAGTAAAATAAGAGTTGAGGACGCCATTAGAGCGAATGACTGATCCATCCCCTGGGGAAACCTCTATAACGGAGACAGCTCCACTCAGTATCCTACAGCAGACATACAGGTAAACACAGTCATAGGGTGGCTGTACATATCAGCTATTACTGCATATGACTTATGATTACAGTACAGTATAAATCATATTCTATATGCAGGTCCAAAATGGGAAAATATGCACTTCACACAAGACGTTGCCTTCTCTTAAATCTATTTATTTTTACCCTCACAGAAGATATTAAAGCTAAAAAAAAAAATATAATTGTGTATAAAGAGCTTGCTCGCTCATTTTCTAGCATCAAATTTACACATTTTAATGCTTCAATAAGTGAAAGCAAATTATCCTGTTTAAAATTTTGAGAGCAGAGGTGTTCAAACAAATGTCAAAGATCTTAAAGGCCTTTGTTAACCCTAAAAACGTACCTGTAGGTGACTCCTTGACACCACATTATGTTTACCAGCTCTGTTGGGAGGTCCGAATGTTCCTCTTTGACCAGGGGATCTTTAAACTTCCACCTTAAATACATGTAAGTTTAAATCAGTCACTGAACATATAGTATGCAACACACCTGTCATCAGTCTGCAAACCTATGCCGGTGAGGTGATGAACAAGAGAGAGGCAGCGCCTGAGGAAGGTGGGACCTTCTCTCGCCACTGGTGTTGTCCGACATGTTTGTTCTCGCTTTTGCCTGACTGGAATTGCTCGTTCTCTCTGCTGCGACATCTTTAGGTTTAGAGAAAAGAGCCATCCAGTGATGGCGAGCCAAGGAGAGAGGGTACTCCCATATGGGAGCAACAGCCGAGCAAGAGCGATGCTGGACCACCGTGGTGGACTGATACATCTGTTCAGGCTGGGGGGAGAAGAGAAAGGAATTATGGCATCAACCCAAGAAATAAGCACATGAAAATCTGTTATAAGTATTACCTTTGGCTGAGCACTGATAAACCGAGGAGAACAAGACCTCAATCGAGTGGGCTCTTCTGTTCTTCTTCCTCCTCCCTGACGAACCTCTTTGGTATGATCACTGGCAGTGTCACAAATCAGATCGCGTGCTTGCTGCTGACGGCCATTTATGCCGCGGTGCTGATTTTGAGTCTGGCTGAGGCTGCATGTGAACTCCACTGAGAATTCTTCACCCGAGGGCGAGAGCGTCAACATAGCTCGTCCCTCCTCTGACCGGATGATGGTCTCGCCTCCAGGTCCAAGCTCAGCCTCGCAGGACGACCACTCAGGCCACTGCACACCCAAGTCAATGCTGGAAAAAGGCTGCAGGAGGAAACGCAGAACATATAGACACTGATACTCCCGCATACGCATAATCTGAGGGAATTAAAGTAAGGTAGGAAATTTCTCTTGATACCTCGTTTTGGTCAGCAGAGATGAGCTCCAATGGCAGATATGGTCGACTGGCATACTTATTCCTAAATGCCAATGCAGCTGCCATCAGCTCCTGTAAGAGAAAGGCAACCAAACTGTGCTCATTTATTCTAGCAAGCAACAGCCTGTTCCACCATGTTATAACACTAGTCACAAACTGAGGCTAAAAACACATTAAACCAGTTAAAGCAAGCTCATATTTTATATTTATACCTTGTATGTGCTGATGGTGAACCTGGTCCTCTGTCGGACTCTCTCAGCGGGCTGCAGAGGATGTCCGCGGGGATCAGTGGATTTCAGCAGCATGAATTCACAGCCGCACGGTGACAGCTGCAACTGCGCTCCGTTTCCGTAACGAACATCTACCGACTCATCTTCATACATTATCATCGACGTGACACTGGCGTCGGCCTCCATCGTCAGCCTGTAATGGGTCCAACCTTCCCGAGGCAGCTGTAGTCCCGCTGAAACTCAAAACACAGCGGCAGGCCGCGTCATGGCGTCAACGTCATCAGGCGGCGACGTTTGTTATTGAGCAAACAGGCACATCCGGAAAGTTTGGCTTTCAGAAACGTCCCCGCCCCTTTTTTGGGGGAAATACATACGACTGTCTCCATCGATTTAAATGTGAAATAGAGTTACAAAACCAATCCCATGTAAACCACAGGATCAACATTACTGTAAAAATGACATGGTAATGACATGGTGGCATTATGTCGAGGGATCATATTTGCCTCGGCCTGGATAGAAAAAAAAAAGAAAGTAATTTGATCCCTCCTCACATCACTTCTATAGAGTGGTGCTATAGAGCCCTTCTATCAGGATCTTTTTTTAGCACATAATAGGTAAACAAATCGGGAGCCAAACCCTAAGTGCCTACATCAGCGGCAAATATTTGTTTGTAATATTGCACATTGGAAGCATTTTTTGTAAGAGTACAAATATAGAGGACAACCAAAAGTTCAGAACAAAAGATGTGCAATAAATTAGTTAATAACAAGTTAATACAACTTTTTTCAGTCTCCTTTAAATAGTCTTTACTATCACTATTGTAAAATTAAGACTTTCACCCATAAAATTAGACTAATTTGCTCTGACCAAATAATGTGGCATATTCAAGTATTTATTTTTAGTAAAAAAAAAAACTCTCATCTTTGAATTTTCCAAGTTATATACAGCCACATGAAAAGCATCCCAACATAGAGTAAAAAAACACACACACACACACACACACACACACACACACACACACACACACACACACACACACACACACACACACACACACACACAGCTGCAAGTACTTTTACTTGGCAGGAAGTCGTTTTTCATTGTCTGTATCGGTAGCTTTTACTTGAGTAAAGCATTTGAATAGGCTCCTTCATCCACCACTGTGATTTCCATATAGCCCACAAATAGAGTCCACAAATTCTGAAATAAAAAATAAATAAAAAACAAAGCCATTGTCATATACAGTTATGATACATATATGTGTATATATAGATATATATGTGACAAAACATAAGGGTTTCAATCATTTTGGCCACTCAGAGGTTATTGTATCTCTAAGACAAAGGAATCTACAACAACGTCGGGGTTCTTTAATACACCAGTAGGGGGCGATAATGCTCCGCCCGGTTGTAAACTCGGCATTAAAACGAAAAAGCAGCAGCAGAAATATCGGCAGTAAACTCGGTGCTCGATCGGCGGTCTGATCACACCGAGACGCATCCGGGCAGTTCGTCCAAAACAACTGTCGCCGCCGCACTTTGCAATGGTTACGCCGTCACTCTGTACTTCCTCAGCGGACACGAAGGAGCTGCAATGAAGGTGCATTTTCTCCCTTTTTTTTTTTTTTTTTTTTTTTTTTACCGTAACCTCCGTCTCAAGTTTTCAGGTCTGCTCAGACTGTCGCTGGCAGCAGCTAGCTGATGTTAGCCACCGAGGTACCGTTAGCGTCGCGTCGCTGTAACGGAGAGCTGACCTGCTTTACTCAGGTGACAACGGTCGGACACTAAACATCCATTTGACATCATGGACTTATTCATTTTAATTCATAATCGATTGAATACTTGTTTCGTTTTTTTTTTTTTTTTTTCCTGCGCTTTCTTACAACATTATAATACGCTGTTAGTAAACGTGTTGTAATCAACGGTTAGTTAACTAAGCTGCCGTTGCTCGTGGTGATGTTTTGACAGTTGCTCTTCTTCCTGTCGGTGCTTCATGATGTTAAACGAGCACTCAACGGCTTGCGGTCATCTCATCTATAATTAGCACCCGTATGTGACCCCCTTTTTTTTTTTACGCAAGGTGTAGGAGTTGTTTCTGTGGTAACCGTGATGCTGCTGCACCCCCCCCCCTCCCCCCCCCTCCCCCGTCAGGTTTATATCTTAACAACAACACCGTCCAGACTGATGTGAAGACGTGGAAATACTGAAGCTGATGGTGTGTTTGTCAATGCCAGGCAGGGGCCTCGTCCATGTGGGCTTCATGCTGTGGTCTGCTGAATGAAGTCATGGGCACTGGGGCCGTCAGAGGCCAGCAGCCGGGGTTTGGGGCCGGTGCTGGACCCTTCAGATTTGCCCCCAGTGCGGGATACTCCACGTACCCGCCCGCCAGCTCAGGGAGTCCCAGTCTTGTATGCAAGGCCTGTGGCCAGGCCTTCTCGGTCTTCAGGAGGAAGGTAGGTGTCTGTGTGATGCCAGCACATGTAAACTGATCTGATGACTTGATGAGAAGGAAATGATGCGTGTGTAGATGCAGAGGGAGGTGCTTGATTAATATTTTAGGAGACGGTGCATGTTTATACTCGGTTTCTTCTTATGTTTAGTATTGCAATGATGATGATACTCTATTGTAGGACAAGTGTGAAATTGCATTGCCTCAGAGCAGGTTCATTTGCAGGATCACAAAGAATACGGACATTGAAATAATAATAATAAATGACATATTTAATTTTAGCAGTGACTTATGCGCAAAAGAAAGCTTCAGTCTAATCTCATTAAATCACAATTTTTTTTTATTTCCTCCAATTAAATATGAAATTAATTAAGCATAACCCCGAATTACTAGTCTCGTTTTTTAAAGGAAGAAAATGTTGAATGGGTAAAAAATTGAGGATAACTGATTGTGCTTTTTTAAAAGAGCTGAAATCATTATTTATCTCTGGTGACAAAAAGCCTGAAGTCGGGAGACGTATGGACACACTGGTGCTGTGATATCGTCACTGAGTGCGCATATTCATGCAGGTTCTCATTCTGCCTGAACCTTGCTCACCATGCCAATCTAATCCCACATCTTGCATTTATTACTGTTTGATGTTGACACTTAAAAGAAAGTGCCTCCTGTCTCTGTGCCTGGAGAGGAAGAGCAGATGTGAGTGATTGAAAAATGCAGCAAAGGTCTGCGGGCATTGATATACCTCCCTGTGATCTATGAAATTTTGTCGTTCCATTTAACACCTTTCCAATTTTTGTGAGAAATTAAAAAAAATATTTTAACAGGAAAGAAAATAGGGAGGTGAATGAGGCTTTTTTTTTATGTCTGCAACATGATTCTGTCATGAGATATTTTTGGCAGTAACATATGGTAGAAATTGAGCATACATCACTAATTGCCTAATTTCCATCATCTGTTTTTCTCTCCCTATTTCTTCCTCAGTATATTTGCTGCGACTGCAAGAAGAGCTTCTGCTCTCTGTGCTCCGTGCTTCAGGAGAATCTACGCATTTGTACCACATGTCATTTGCTGAAGGCCACGGCCTTTCAGCGGCCGCGGCTCATGCGTCTACGAGTAAGAGACCTGCGTCAGTACTTGCTGCTGCGCAACATCCCCACCGATACCTGCAGGGAAAAGGAGGACCTGGTGGACTTGGTGCTTTGTCACCAAGGCATTGAGGAAGAGGAGGACCCTGACATGGCCAGCCTCCACTCGCGCTCCCTGTATACACCAACCCCTTCTACCACACAGTCTGCCTCAGAGCTGTCTACTTTCGCCACCTCTCAGGAGGAGCCGCTCAGCAGGAGCGATAGCTCTGATACCAACCAGGTAAGGACCGGCTTTTTTAACACATGGAGAAACCTTGCATTTCACACAAATCCTTGCACTCATCTACTGAGACTACAAGCAGCAATTAAAAAGTTCTGAGACTGTTCCAGTTGCGCATGAACGGAGCATAGCCTTGTGATGTGCACAGAGCAGGGGGGAAGTTACCTTGGAAGTAGTAAGGAAGTATTCAGAGTTACGTCAGCCCCTGTGTTACAAACGTTTTTGTGTACACAGGTACGTGTGCATTTGCAATTTCAACAAGGACTTGAGGGGGACTTGCTTCCCCCTGCTACGTGCACAACATGGTGCCGGGCTCTGTTCCAGAAACAGTCTCCCTCATATAACTACCAGGCTCTCAGTTTTATAACTAGTCATCACATGGCGCTTCTTGTTTGCTCCTAAAATTAGTTGGCAGCTAACGTAATTACCATGGCTGCTGAAATGGTGGGTTTTCAGTGATGCTGGCCTGCAGGCACAAAGCTGACATGTATGAAGTGTTTTCCACTATTGTTTCCTCACATTTTTTTTACGCGAGTTATGCAGATATGAGTATGTCATGTCATCACTTTCGACAGCTGTTGTGCTGCTGCAGATCTATAAAAGTGTTTGGGAACACACTGACATGCCACTATAGGTAGAAGAGAAAGTGTTGAAGAGAGACATATTGTTTGTCCTTTCTTATTGCTTTCACTACAATTTGTAAACCAGCAAAAAAGAACCAATCTGGACTCTAGAAAGCGGAGAGATTTTTTTTTTAAATGGAGCAAAAGAAACTACAACTTGAATTAAAAAGAGCTCAGCTCCAAGCAGCCAGGATCCACTATAAATACTTGTACTTGGCCTGCTTATGGGGCAGTAAGCGTTTCTATGAATGGGAGGTACTCGGCATGTTTGTTCCCAAGGTATCAATGGGAGGGCCGAAGAGTGTCTAATCCTAATGCCTAGCAGGCTGCCGTGTTTCTCGCATGTAATGCACACTAATGTCTGTTTTTTTCTGCTATTGTTGTGTTGAAGGATATGGGTGATGCCACATCAGTGTCTCTCCTCAACCTGGACCCCAGTGAACACACTCCTGAGGTGATTTGTGTCTTCCTATTTATCTTCCAGTTAATCTCGCATATCATGTGGATTGGTGACAAAGTAAGGAGTGCTACTCCCTACCGGCATGTTTTCTCCCTTGCTGCAAAAAATGCATTGCCCTGCAGATTGCGGTGCTCAACACGCCTCCACATTTAGATCAAAAACATTTTGCACTGAAGACGTATGACAAATGAAATTACGGAAATAAGTAGTAGAGGTGTTTGAGTACAAAACATATCACTTAGTGGTGTTTCCTGTCCCTCAGGTGAGTCCCCAGACGCGTCGTCGGGCCAGAGCGTCCCTGTCAGACATATCCAGTTTGAGGGATATCGAGGGCCTGTCTGTCAGGCAGCTGAAGGAGATCCTCGCCAGGAACTTCGTCAACTATTCAGGGTGCTGCGAGAAGTGGGAGCTGGTGGAGCGTGTCGGCAGACTGTACAGAGAGACAGAGGAGAACAGGAAATCATGTGGGTATTCACTTTCTCGCTGAGAAAATTCTGTGCTTTATAGAAATCATTTTGTGAACACTGATAGAGCAGATTGTGGATCTAATGAAGCCTTGCTTTATTTTTCTTGCAGTGGAAAATGTGAGCGGTAGTGTAACCACAGGTAAGCTGTCGATCTTCTTTGTGTGCTCTGTCCGAGATGTCACTTTTGGATACCACATCCTGTTTTTAACCATAGAAACGTATATCTCTGCTGCATCTGACAATATTATGTACACTAGGTAATATTCATATTTTGCTGTAAGTGGCACTGATCACAAGCAGGGTCGTTCAAATGTCTCATTCAGAATCATGATGAAAAGTCTCATGCTTTCTTTACTCCTCCCACAACAAAGTGATGGCCTTTCCCCCTCCTATCTGCAACGGTGCCATTAGAGGTAAGGCTTGTAGATTCCTCGCCACCGTTGCTGTGGTCAAATGTTCTATCTGTGATTCGCCTCTCCATCTAATGAACAGAATCACATCTCCACCACATCTGTATTCATCGTGAACCTGTTCTCATTCACTACCCAACCCCGTGTCTTTGTGAAATCCCTGTGTGTGGTCCTGCCTGTGGAACGGCGTTTACTGTAAGGGCCTCTTGCTGTTTTATTGAGGATGAAAATGAGGGCTCATTTGTCCCACTTAAGAACTAAAATTTGAATATTTCATATTTTCATTTGCCATGCTCCCAGAACATTGATCCTCCTTGAGATCAATCTCCCTCATTCATCTATTTCTGTGTTGAATATGTGAAGCTAATTATACTGAGAACTGCGGTATGATAGCTATTCACTCTCCGAGCAGCACGCCTCAATTGATAAATACTCTGTGGTCGTCATAGAAACATCGTGACACATCGCCGTAACAGGCGATGACATTTTGCAGGAGATTGTGAGCATGACCTTACCCAGAGAAGGTGCACAGGATCAGACGACGTGTTGTATTAAGCTGTTGAGTATTTTGGAGCCCCCTTGTCCTTCCTCAGTTCATGATGTATCACTGTTTTTTGTTGTTGCACTGTTTAAACATATCCCGGCACCTCTCTGTGTCTTCTGTCTTCCTCTTGCAGATAGTGAAAACTGCCCTCTGACGATTCATGACGACAACCTTTGTAGGATCTGCATGGACGCCACAATCGACTGCGTTCTCCTGGAGTGCGGCCACATGGTCACGTGCACCAAGTGCGGCAAGAGGATGAACGAATGCCCGATCTGCAGGCAATACGTTGTGAGGGCCGTGCATGTCTTCAAATCCTAATGCACCACTGCAGCACCACTGCACCTGCTTCAGACTGAGGCTTTAACTCAACAATGCAGCTCATAACCTTTGAATCCCCAAAAGACTTATTTTGTGGATGTTTGTATTTCCCAATTTCTCACATTATTTGCACATTAAAATATGAGAAATATGTTTTTTCTTAAGAATTTGACTATTTGGTTTCAAACTAAACATATCTCTTATCTGTGTTCATTCTCAAGTGTCTGTTTAGTTTTTCAAAGCAAAGAATGTGGGGCACAAGCCATGTGCCGACTTGTTAAAACACAATACATCACTCAGATCTGCCTATAAACTGTAGCTGGTACTCGGCTCTGCTGAGTATTCCTCAGAACACTTCTCTTTACAACTGCTGCAAGCGACTACATATCTTAGTAAGGACGAGGGCAGACACATACTGACCCTCAACACAGGGGAGAGGAGGTGAGTCAACTAGGTGCCAAATAATGGGTCACGCCCTTAATGGTTCTCACCCATTGTTTCCCTCCACTGTGGGGGCGGCAGTGTGTAGCTGCTTGATTCTTCAGCATGTTAGGCCAGAAAGCACTTTGTTCACACTGTGTGTTGCTGCACCACTGCTCACAACCCACTGCAAACTACGACTGGTAAAGGTAATGTGTACTAGTTGTGGAACACTATATTTAAAAAATTTCCCCTCGGGGATTAATAAAGTAACTACCTAACCTAACCTAACCTAACCTTAACTGATTTTTGAAGGCCACTAACTTTGTTTAAGTCAAAGGGGAAAGCTAATAAGAACTCATTGTGTTTTCTTTTCAACTCAAACAGAGTCATACTCGGCCCACACATGAGCCAGTGCTCTGCTGTGGTGATACAAAGATAATGATTGATAATGGTGATTTATGATTAAGTTGATGCATTATTAATTTGAACATACTCACTTATTTTCCTATATAAGCGCTTACTGCAATGCATTACACATTTAAATGATCTAGTCTGTCATTACAGCAATAGCTAACCTCTGCTGTCACCTCTATCCTGCCTCGGCGCTTCAGTGGCGACATAATACATAAACCGGTGCTAACTCATCCAACAATCTTCCGTTTTTCAGCTCAACTGTGGATGTGAAACTGAATGTTTTTAGTTTTGTTGTCGTGAATCGTTGGGAGTGGAATGAAGTGTCTTAATGCTTTTTATTTGATTTTCTCATGTAGGAGTAATGTATTGAACTAACTATTCAAGGATATAACTACAAGTTTACTGACACCTGTGGTATAGAAAGTATAGAAATAATGACTTGCTAATGTACATTTGCATATATTGATCCATATGAGATGTGTATATATATATCTATATTTTTTTCCATTTGATTTAAATTGTGTAATATCAGATTATTGAAATGTCCCTGGGATTGGGTTAGTTTATTATGTTGCGTGATTTAAAAATGTACTTAATCTGCATTTGTTTGCTTGAACTCTGTCCCACTTAAATCAGAGCATGACAAGAAGCTTTATGACACTGGTTATGTTACATCCTCCTCCTTATATCCCATCTACCTATAAAACAAATTCCTTCCTTTTCTTTACTCTGAATTCTGCTCATTTAGAAGTATTGCACTCAGTACTGTACCCCAACAAAGTCAACATTGCTGCTATTACAGGAGAAATGTCCCCTACAATCATGAACAGGAGTGGATCAGGTTGCACTTTTTCTTTATAGAGGGTGTAATTGTGTGCAAGGTTTGGTCTTTGTATTTGGGAATGTTGAACTTTTTATTTTGGTAATTAAAGATTTTAATTAAAGTCTGTTTTTGTATAATCATGCATCACAAGCAGTGTCCCTGTACTCTCTTGGGTAAAGTAACAATTGATTTCAGAATTAGTAGTTGATTCATTTATCTAATTTTGATAATAAAGCCATTGCTTGAAGCCCATTTGAAGGTAAGCTAATTTACAGGTCTTTGTTTGCTGTAGTGTCATTTTGATGATTTTGGACAACTAATTGTAGAAAAACATTTTATAAACTTGATATTGGTGCATATTTCAGATATTACCTACAAATACAAACTGACAGAAATCTGGTTGCAAATACAATAATTGTAATATAACTATATTATCAGAGGAACATCTTTTCAATCTTTTCTCTAAATTACATTTGTCACATCGTGAATGTCAAAATATACAATATTAATATCAACAGTTTCAAACCTGGGAATCAGGACCTGCTGTTTTCCATGAACTCTTTATTTTTTTCTGACATTTCTCTTGTTTTTGTGAAATATTTTATTACCATTTACATCTTTATACCTCATTAGTGACTGTGAGGCTGTACTAAGTGTTTTGAGCCTAAAAGGAGCAGTGTGTAAAATATAGTGACATCTAGTGGTGAAGTTGCAGATTGTAACCGACTGAACACCCCTCACCTCACCTTCTCTTTCCAAGCAAGACTACACTACCTGCAAAAAGTGGAAAAGGCTTTCTCTAGAGCCAGAGTTTGGTTTGTCCCTTCTGGGCTACAGAAGCCAACCTTGATTTTTAGTTTCAGGCGTTTGTACACAACAGACAACTAATTATTTTTGTGCTTGAGGTCAACACGCTGACATGCTAATGTCTCGCAGGTGTAATGGTTATGATAAAGGAAGAAAAGTCAGGGGGATTGGTCCTCCCTTGAACAAAATGTCATGATGGTAAGAAATATTTCAGTCTGAACCAAAGTGACGCACCAACAGACCACAATCACTCATATCCACTGAGACCATAATCTATAATAAGGTTTCTCAAGCCAACTCTCAAGCCTCATTTTAACGGGTCACAAGGGATTAAAATGCACCTCCATCAATGTAAAACACTGCTACCCATGAGCGCCTACTTCAGAGAGCAAATCCTTCAGCTGCATTGGAAAAATGGCAAAGAGAACAGACTCAATGATGGTACAAATGAAATTCTTTTAATGCATATTATCACTTCATTTTTGGATTTTACAAATATAAACAATATCACATTCACCTGAGGTGATAGATTACAGCACAACACCCAAAATACAACACCTACTGTGTGGAGTATATCTTTAAATGTCTGCAAACGAGTTATTTGCAAAGGTCATAGTTAATTGTTTATATAAACCAGTATAGAGATCCAGATGTGTGAGGTTGACTGCATTATAGAAAAGTCAGGGTCAGGTTTGCTGTGACTGTCAACTATTGCTGCTGACTTTTGGGTGTTGAACCTCCATCAACTGGGTGCTGCATCAGGCTCAACCCCATCCTGATCAATTATTTGCACGCATTATTTGATCCAGGTATAAGAGACATCTATGTTAAGTTACTGAATAAATGAATAAATACAAACTGTTATAAAAAAAAAATAAGAAAAAAAAAAATCAATAAATTAATGTTGAAATATTGATGAAAACCCCATCAAGAAAAACACTCCAAAATTCAAATTACTAACATAATGAAGGCATGAGGATGTAACAGGAGTATGAAATTTGTTTATTCTGTTTTATGATTTTGAAATACATTCTAAATATTCAAAGTATTTAATCAGATATTACTGTACAAGCTGTTTTGTTTTTTTTGTTGGATACTGAGGTGACATGATATCAAATGCAGATTTTGGCACATAGACACTGTTACATGAAGGGAAACTGAAGGGGACAGTTTTCAGTTCACATGCCAGACAGTCTCTCTGTGAAATGTTGCTCCTGAGACACTGTAAACTCATGAAATGATGCTGGTATAAAAATACTATGTTTTCAAATATTTAAAGAATAGAAATAACCCGACGGTCAATTACAAGCACGTCTTTATAAAAGTACAGTCTCAACAGAAATACAAGCATGCCATTTCCTCTTTCTCTGTCCAGTGAATGTTTATCACCTCACATAAGAGTCCAACCTCTCCATCCAGAAATCTCTCACCTCAGTTGACTGGGACAGCGGTTTAGATTCATTAAAAGGGACCAATTGCTCCATTAAGTGCAAAGACAGTCTTTCAAAGCTTTTTGTCCTCTTAGGGACTAGCTTGTCTTTTGCAGCAGTTTGTCCTCTTTCAGCCTGAACGGCACGCTCACAGACATCTCTGCGATGAACCTTTCGCACGCCGTCCTCGTCACCTGCTTGCAGAAGCGGAGGTCGATCTGACAGATGCTTCCACACCGCTTGAAAAAGTTTAGGGAATGGTCTGTGACGCGGTTACACACTAAGAGGAAACAAGAGAGAGCAACGATCAGATGCGTGGAGATAATTGCTGCTAAACTTTCACCTTTAACTATGGTCCACTTAAGAGGCGTTACGTGGAATACAAAACAGATTTGTAAATTCATGTAAAATGCCAGGAATTTTCAAACCTCCTTCTATCTAAGCCCAGTTTAAGCCCTATAGTTTAGCTGAGCGCAAGAAACCATGGAGCCGAATACTCAGTTTAAAAGCTGTTTAAAAGCTCCACATAACCACCTCACTCAGACTAAACAGCCCCAGAACACGTGAAATGTAAACCTTATCATGAACTGATCAGAAAGAAACATTTTAACTTGTAAAGAATGAACGTGAATACTTCCAAGCAGCATTCTTTCTGCACATGCACATTTTTATTTAAAATAAAGTGGACTTACATTTTTCTAACAAATACAAATTCAGAAGGCTTCCAAGCTGAACTGAACCACAGCAGAGTTTGTTTGTGATGCATCCTCTTAAAAGAACTGAACATGTGTTGTTGCCCAGCTGTTGCTTCATTAAGAGCAACACAATAATGCTTTATACTGAACAGATGATGGCTCTCCATATTTCCCCCCCCCACATTTTTCTTGCCCAGAGATCCACCCTACTCTGGCTCTGATTGGCTCGTACTGGTTGTGTTTGTTGTTAGGGTGATGAGTTGGTTTGGTTGTAAGAGTATCACGACCATTTAGAAGCAGACTAGTGGCGATCAAACACTTGAGGTATGCATCATTTTTTTTATGTGACACAGCTGTTCCAATTGATGCATCTGTGCATGTAAACAACAGACCCTATAGAATCACATCACATGTAAACAGCTGACCCGAAAACATTCTTCTGAATGAAGAAATGTGTGCGCATATAACCACAGCTAATAAGAGCCAATGAGCCATTTTTGAATTGCTTCAATTTACTAACCCAAAGAGTCAACTATGCAGGTGTCCTCTTCAGAGGACTGTGTAGGCGTGTAAACAAAAAATAGCTCGATTGACAGCTTGTTAATTTGCTACACTTGCTGGTCCGGAGGAGTCACATTCTTGCAGGTTAATTTGGCCGTTTATTTTGGTGATTTTACATAATTCTGTCAGAGCTCCACCCAGTCTGCACAGAAGTCGAAACAAGCAGAGTAAGTGACAAACACCTCTGTGTGTGGGACAGAAGCGATCATTAATAACCCCACTGAAGTCCTGAAGAAGGTGCAGCGGTGAAGTCACAGCATTTAAATAATTCAGTGCTTAATATCAGCTGTGGTACAACTGCATTAACATAAACATACTCCATCCTCCTACTCTGCGGTTATAATATGAGCACTTTGAGAGCGCACTGATTGACAGCATGTTAGTGGGAAACCCTGTTTTATTCTCCAAGTCAGCTGGAATGAAGAAATAAGCACAGACTTGTACCTTTTCTTCCTGCCAACCAGGTGCTTCAAAATAGTTACCTGACGCAGCAGGTAACTGTGAAACGGCAAAAGCCATTCTTTTGTTTGTCTAATAAAAAAACGTAGAGAGCCTTTTCAGAGGAAGGCATTGTGAGCACAGGTGTAAATAGAAATACAAAAGATGCTGTGGTTTAAGGGCCCAGGTGGTGTACATGTTGACTCGCTGTCACGGTTTGCTGAAACACTAGCATTAAAAAAAAAGCAAAGCCATCCTTTGTGCTATTAGTAACACCTGTTCTTTTCCTGCAACAAGTCAAAATGTCAGATTTTGTATTGCCCTTTTTCATGTTAGATATTAAGAGAGAGACATAGAGCGGTATTTTGTGGCTCTTTTAATGTTCAGTTTATATTGATAAACATTCTACTTAAGGAAAAATTTACTCACATGACAAAAAAAACCTTACCGGAAAAGTGACTTGTGGGGACTCCCAGTTTAAGGATCTAACAACTGTATCACACCAGAACCCCTGCAGTTGTCTGTTGCCTGTGTATTCCTGTGATGCTGCTCGTTGGGTCCCACATCTCACCTGACAGGTTGATTTCTGCGAGTGAGTCTCTGGTTGTAGTCCCTGCTGCTGTCAGCAGGTTGACTGACTGGTCGTTGATGTGGTTGCAGTAGCTCAGGTCTAGCCTGGAGAGCAGAGGCATCTGTCGAGTGATGAGACGTAATGACGTGTCGGTGATGTCCAGCCCCGCCAGCCGCAGGTCTTCCACGTTCCGCAGCTTGCAGCGGTTGTCCAATTGACCTGTTGGTTAATCACATATCAATTTCTGTATTCTGTCAACAGATAGTCTGAACGGTATATAAGACGCCTACGAGCTCAAATTATGGTTTTTACTTGCAAGAAACCTAATTTTATTAATAATGTCTTCTTCTTAAGACCTAAACCTAAAGGAGGTGTTTCAAGACAAATCATTTCTGGTCTAGAGAATGGACGCAATAAAATGTTCACAAATATGACTGATCCACCATCAACAGGAAACCCACCCGCTCACAAGTTTTAATCCACAATAGTTTACATTCAGTGGAGTAATCACTGAGGGTTTTAATCGTTAAATAATGCGATTGCATTATGAAACATTGCATTCAACAGGCGGAAATAAAAAAACACTTTCATGACGGTGCTTGTATTTTACCTGGTCTGTTGTCTGTGGGGGGCGACAGGAGGTCCCTCATCTGCGCGTCTTTGAGCCCCTCCACCCACTGGACGTCCAGGGTGCGCAGCAAAGGGCAGCTGGAGGTGCAGAGTGCAGATACAGCAGCCCAGGAACAGCCCGATAACTTTAACAGTCGCAGGCCTGAGAGACACAGAAGCATTTAAAAACACTGATGCAGAACAAGTGAAACAGAAAAATAACATTTTACAGATTAACAATCAATCATATTTACCTGGCAATCTATTAATAAGCCAGCTTAATTGTTTCTTGGAAATGTTGGTCCAGCTGAGGTCCAGGCAAACTGGCTGTCGGCGGATAATCCCACTTAGCATGAGTGGAGTGATGGAGGTGCAGCGGTTCAGATCGATCTTTGTCCAAAGTCTTTTATCACAACACCTAGCGAGAAAGAAAGATTTGTGCTGTAGGTCATATCAACGATGTCAAAGCAAAGCACTCCAAAGAAATCTCACATTACTCCTTTTGGGATGTTTTGCATAGAAATATGTGCTGTGCATTTACCATCTGTTCCACGTCTTGCAGACTCTCATGCAGACACACAGCTCCTGGTGTGTGAGGTAGCGAAATATCTTCATCCACACCTCACGCTGTATGACGTGTGTTTTGCCGTCTTTCAGCGGCAGTCTGTCGGGAGGCGGGCTGATCGGAGGGGGCCGAATGACGTGCCGCTCCATTTGGACACACTTAGGTGGGGAGCGTGGGGGCACCGGCCGGTTGGTTGGGGTGCTCCTGTTGAAGCCCAGCGGGGTGATCGGGCTCGGATAGAAGTGGCGCAGCTCCCAGGGGGTCCCGTTCATCTCTTTGGTCTTGAGGTGAGCCCTCTGGTCTCCGATTTCATTACCATTGCGGAACAACCTCTTGGGCTCCTCGTTCTCCGTCTCAGGTTCCACTTTGAGGGGCTGCCGGTTCTCGTTGGCCAGGCAGTCCTCCGTCTTCTGGATTTCCTGGTTCAGAGCTTTGCTCAGCTCTCGGCTCAGCTCTCTATTAGGTAAACGCCGCTTGCGGCGAGCCTTTGGACGTGGGCCTTTTTCCTGGGTCTCACTTCCGCCCTCGCTGCTGGGGCCGGCCTGTGGAGAGCTGCAGTGAGACTGGTCGCTGTCTCCAACCGGTGTTTTAATGCAGGGATTCAAAAAGTCAATCCTGGAATCTTTGTAATCCCCTTCTTCTTCAGCATCTCCAAAACGCCCTTTCCTCTCAATGCCACTCCGGAAGTGAGGCTCCCGTCCTTCCTCGTCCTCTTCGTCATAAGCGTCTTCATCCTCCTCTTCTGTCTTAATTTGGTGCAGAAGTTTGGAAAAGTAGGGATCATCTGACTTTTCCTGCAGGTAAAAACCAAATGATATAAAAATGACTTACTTGACATTTTGGTTTGGTTTGGTTCATCAAATTACCCCTAAACACATGAATCTATCATATCGGTCTCTGTTAATTACACAAACCTTCTTCCTCACGCCGAGATCCTCCTCCTCCTCATCATCAAACAGCTTCCTCTTCTTCCTCAGTTTGTCCTCGGGCCTGGGCCGTGGCAGGCCGCTGGGGGAGAGCAGCGGTGGCTGTCGGTGGAGGGTCTCCTCTGGTCTGTACCTGGGTGTCTCCTCCCGGTCCGGTCTCCTCTTGGCTGCAGAGGAAACGTCCCCATCCTCCTTCACTGGCTTCTGTTCCCTCAGCAAAGAGCCAGGGAGGTTGGAGGCGTACTTGAACCCTGGACCCCTTTTTTGCTTCAATACCAGAGGGGACAATAATTGCGAGACAACTTTATACCTTTTGCCTATCGTGACAAGCACAAACAACTGTGTACCTACAAGTGTACCTAAGGTTTAATCAACTCATCCCTGTGACCAAAACATATTGTACATCAGTGGTTTCCTGCTTCTGTGACTGACACAGTCACATGAATTACTTTCACATACAAGAAAAGCATAAACAGGAAGTGGCAAGCTTCAAGTACCTCAGTGTGCAGATGACACACTGAGGTACTGGAAGCAGTGAAAGAGAAAGTGGACTATAATACCAAAACTCTTTTGTAGTATTTCTTTTTTCTTTTTATAGTTTTCTGAAAATACACACAGATAGTGAGCTGCAACTCAATCTAAATCCCCTGACTCCCATATTTGTACTCACTTTTCCACTTTTCCCAGCATGGTTGCATTTGGGACATTCCCAGCAGTTGGGGAGTTCATCATTCACCACTCCGGAGGCATCGCTCACCTGATAAACCGACAGAAAGATAAGCCAGATTTCAACCACAACAGCCAGCTTTAACAGAGTACAGTGTGTTTAATAGAAACAAGACAAGGAAGTGAAAGCGCCTGCTGTGACATGTGCTTGTTAGGCAGGTCAGCGCACTTGAACCTCAGCCATAGCTAGCATGCAGACTCTTGCTCCGTGGATTCTATAGAAAAGGGAAGTACGGATGGTAAAGCGATCCCTTCCTGGTTTCAATATGCACCTCTGAATGCTGAGTGGCCACCACAGAACCCTGATCGCAACATTATCGTGTCGGTCTGAGGTTACGTGAAGAGACAAGCCATTGAGAAAGCAAGCTCTACCAGATGTTTGAAACAACAGATATACCTTAAACGACTGATTTTAGTTTTTTGTTTTGTTTACTTCACTTTGTATCTGATAAATAAATGCATTACAATACCTTAGCTGCTGCATGCAAAACAACTAGACAGTGCATGTTTCAGAAACTGGTTTGACCTAGCCTATACAAACAGCCTGCCAGTTACAAACAGGGCGTGTGCTGCTTTACATTTTTTTTAAATCTTAATCTTATGAGTTGTCTTCAAGGCTTCAACCAGTCAAGTCTAGTCTACTTCTAGTACTACTAGTAGTCAAGTCTACTTCCACAAATCCTTTAGAGAAAATCAAATTGAAATCCTGTTGTACATGGTTTTAATTCCTGATTGCTTGTTTTACTGAGTATGTGCTGGGAGTCAAATCCTCAAACATGATGCTGTCATGCTTGAGTCATAACAACTTCACAAACACATAAAAATGATGGGTGTGATGAATATTATATAAACAATGCCATTTCCACATCCAATTACCTTCAGTGACTGCAGTCCAACTGCCTGAGTCACTCCCTTAATGTTAAAATGACCTTGGGTTCCTGGCACACTGCTATAACACAATGAGTCACCATGAGAATGACTTGATTGAGGTGGAGTCATTCAACTGCTCTCAGTCAGGGTCTCTGTACCTTGAGGCAGTTGGGATGGACGATCTCATTGCAGATGGAGCACTCCATTAGCATGAAGTTGAACTTGTCCTCCTCGTCCTCGAGTGTGTCCTCCTTCCCTGCTTCTTTACACACCACACACACTGCAGTGTGGGGCAACACGGGCTGTATGGATCAAGAACAAACAAACACAAAAAGCAGGAATAAACACATTTAAAATGAATGACATAATGTCTCTAGTTTACTGCTGTTCCAAACTTGCAATTTATTGCAAATTATTTTTTTCAGTCTTATTTATTAACAGGTGTGGAAAATGCTCTCTAAAATGATAAATTCAACTGTGTTATAGTACTTTCTACTACCGACTCACCGCGATGCATTGTCTCATAATGCAGGACTGTTTCATGCGCCCCGGCCCGCCGAACTTCTTCATGTCCTTACAGAAGTGACACTCTCCACATTCAGTCCGGAGGCACGCCTCACACTTCCGGCAGCGCGTCCTTCTGCGTCTGGCTCCGGACGAGCTGCGGTTGGACGGCAGCTTAACGGCTGACGACGTCCCCATCTTGGGCTTCGGCCGGTTGGCTGCCCGTTGCTGGAAGACAAAAAACAGTGAGAGCGGTTTAATGAAGGCCAGTAAATTAAGAGAGTTTGCGTCAGTTTGTACCCAGAAACAACAAATGTGTTTATGGGTATTTAAGTAAGATAATCTGTCCCAAACTGCTGAAACATACATTGCATCAGTAACGGCATGAAACTGATGTTGTACCAACGTAAGACACATGCTGGTTTAACAGGCTATTCCTGCTGCTCCATAACAGCCAAATGATCCAGCTGCAACAAAAATTTCAACAACAAGCATGTTTTCAACAGCTGAATTGATTTTACGCCTCCTGAAGTGACTAGAGACACATGGAAACAGGTACTGATTAAGGACCCTCATTAAACGTCTGTTCCAAGCATTCTGGCTATAATCAGTTAAACAGTCCTTTTTCAATTAATTGTTTTATCTATAAAAAAAAGAAAAAAAAGAATAAATTTTATGAAAAATGGCTCTTCTAATTTTTGACAGCACACTACATCTCCCAATCTCTACTCTACTTTTATTGAGCGGCAGTCAGAAATCAGAAAAAAATGATCTATCTAGTTTACCATCACGTAAGTCAAAGAAAAGCCTCAAGTCATCACAATTTAGAAACTGGAAAAAGCAAATGTTTTACATGTTTTGATTCTAAAAATAGTAAATGAAATGCAGACTTGACAGAAAATTATATTTAAAAAGCTCATCACAGTTTCCACAAGCCTACAGGAACATCTGACAGTATTATAATGTTTTTATTGTCTGAATAAAGGTCAGAAGAATGTTTAATTTACAAATATAAGACTATAAATCAACAAAAAAAGGAGCAAATCTTCACGTGAGCAGCTGCAACCAGAAAATGTTTGGTGTTGTGTTTTAAAAACAATTTAAATGGCAAATCAATGAGTAATAATTGTTGATTCATTTTCTCTTTATCGAGTAATCAATTAACTGAATTTACTAAACTCACTTCTGTGAATTTCTCACATTTCTATAGACTCCTCGCTGTTGCCATGGCAGGGCTACAAAGCACTATGAAAATGAGACAAGTCATAGGCCATTACAGTGATTCTTGTTCTAGCAGGAGAGGTTACCTTGGCAACACATTTGCCTTGCTGGTGGCAGCTGTTTGACTGGAGGACTGCGAGAGATGGATAAAAATAATCTCACAGGAGGAGGTTATGATTTACTGTGTGGCTGTGAGCACTTTCTTGATGTCATTTTTCTTACTTTGTTACTGATAACGACACAGTCTACATACTACAGATAAATGTAGCTCTTTGAGCAGCTATCACTTATAACACAAGACTATTTTATGAAAAAGCATCAAGAGCACGTTGGTTTCTTTTCTGAAATACAATGGCAGTGTTATGGACAGGTCAAACTGGTAAAACGATATGTAGAACAAGATATTCCAGGAAAATGACAAACTCTCGACTCCTGCGTTCTGAATCATATTACGTAGAACGAGAGGAGAAACCTGACAAGTGACTCACTAATGAAATGACAACCACAACATGTTCCCTCATGTTTACCACAAACTGTTGTCTTCACTTTCCCTCAGGAAACATGTTTTTGAAATCCATACCTGTATGTTTTTCCCACTCAGCAGCTTGTCTTTTTCAAGCTGGTGCTGATGGAACATTTAGACAAAACAGGGCTCTTCACAGCTTGCCATTAATCCATTTCACGACCCGTGGAAATACGGGAAGGAAACATCAAAGGAAGGGCAGCGACTGCTGCTGCGGGGATGACTGCGACGGTCAACAATCACGCAATGTTTTTTGTTTTTTTTTCAATTCAGCTGCCTCATTGTGTTCCTGACCTTTTCGGTCACAAAAAGTTTCTCTAATGTCTTGTGTAAACTGACGTGGTCTACTTGTAAAGTCCACGCATAGTTTCAATCACAACAAATAAGTGGCGTTTCCTTCGTCCCCTGCAGCTCTTGGACGTGTACTTTGCTACCGTACTCTAATAAACAAACAAATCGAAGCAGCCCCAGCCTCTCTGCAGAGCAGCTCAGCTGACTCGTCTTTACTGTAACTCTCTGCCATGATATGTCAGGAATTTGGGATTGGTTGCTGAGGCCTGTGAACAAAACCATGGCCTATATTCTGAGCGCAGTCTTCTGACTCAGCTCCAGCGTGTTAGTTCAGTGGGAGGAAGTCACAAGGCTCATCATCTGCTGCTCATGTACAGCGGTCCTTAACACAAATACCAGCGTGTGTGACTGTCTCCCAACAATCTGTCACAAACAGAAATACATCTTTGATGATTAGTGGGTGTTTGTGGGTATAAATATTGTGTAAGCACAATGCACAAAGGCTCCGGCTCTTACATCAGCACTCCTCATATTTCTCCTGAATCGCTCATGCCAAGTGTCTAATGGAGGCTTGTGTAATATCCCACAAGCTCTGTCAGAAAGCATTCATGCTGTTTGACCCCATCAAACGTGCGTTTCATTCCACAGATGAAAACTTTGTCCACACATGTCGAGTTTACAGCACGTTGACTTCCAGAGACAAAACAAAAACAAAAAAACATACTGACAAAATACAGTTAGAAATCTTACAGCCGGGGGGTTATGAAGGGTTCACTGCACCCTAGTTTGAGAACCACTGGACAAACAAGCAACAGAAGTCGAGCCACTTCATTGTTCCCTCTCCCCACCACCTCCTCCTCCTCCTCCTCAACAACATTTTGCCCTAAAGCCTTCTTAAAGGCGCAGAGAGGTGGTGGGACAAGTTTTGGACGCGTGAGGAAATCAATCACAAGACAAGCATTTGCAATAAGTGTGGCTGAGGAAATCACAGCATGAGCCAGCCACAAAGTTTGAACGGTTTACCACCTCGCTGCTGGGTGATATCGAGGTTCTGGTCCCCCCAACCTGACTCGGGAGGAAAGTGGTCGGTATAAAGTGGGTCAGCGGTGGCTTAACGCGATAGATGGTGTCCAGGAAGAGATATAGGACGCGGTGTGTTTGGACGAGCATGGTATCAAACCTGACCACCACCAGTTAATTTAACGGTGTACGGAAGATTTAGCCGGCTATTCGGTTTTGTAACCTTTCCGAGAGAAGAAGAAGACGACGACACATTTCTCTTTTCAACCCGATTAACCTACATACAAGAGGAGAAGAAGAGCGGGTGAAAACCTGACGTTAACCCGAAGCAAAATGCTCACAAACGGCTTTCTTTCTCGTTACGCACTTTGGCATAACACACGAAAGGTTATATCAACAACAAAAAAATGCGGGAGCTCGTACCTGCTCAGACTCTGAATCATATTCCTCATCGTCTCCGCTCAATGATAAGGCCATGACTCCTCTCTCTCATCGTTTGTGAACGGCAGAGAAAACTAACATGGCTGCACAAGCCTCCTCCTTCGCATCACACCGACACAGGCAGCTGCTAGCTAGCTGTTCACGGTGTTACGTTCAGGAACCTTGGGGAAAAACAACAACTTCCTACTTACTTTATCCACCTACAGCATTCAGGTTTCCAAAAAACCAGAGGACTGAAAAATGTAAAGGGGAACACAGTGAACACATATGTGTTTTAAATGTAAAAAAAAAAAAAGTAAAGAAAGAGAAAAGAAAAAAATGATATCAAGGTTTCGGCGCCACAAAATCCTAAACAAAAGCTGGCAAGGTTGGAAACGCTTATTAACGTGTAACCTGAATGCAGCGCCATAGTAACAGGAAGTGAAGATAAGCAGGTAAAACAAGAGGACTCACTCCTACACACGTCCGTCTCTGCTTCTGCTGTTTTTGCTCTGTATGAGTCAGTGACAGATTAAATTCTTCAAAGGTTTATTTGATTTATTTAACATTCTAATCCCTAAGGTTTTAGTGGGTTACTAATGGTTTTAAACTGTGCATACAGTAGTTTATTTGACATTTTGTGTAATAGGCTATATTTGGTGTTAGTGATGCTTATTCGTAATTTCTGCTTGTACGCAAGCTAAAAGCAAAAAGCCCTCCAAATAAGCAAGAATTAAAAAACTGCTGAAGAACAAGCATGACACCGCCTGAACCCCGTATCATTAATGTTGATGGTTAATGTGGATGGCCTCTGGAGATTGCAAGGGATTTGTCAACAAATGTTTAAAAAAAGAAAAAAGAAAAAAAAAGATTTATTTTATTTTGCATTTATGTGTATGTGCAATGTATAAAACTAGTTCATATTTACACAGTTCACCTGATATAAACACTATTAAATAAAGGCCAGAGTCAGCACTTTAATTTCAAGGTCATTGTTTAATTTCAGAGTACAACAGAACAAGAAATGGCCAACTCAGAATTTAACTATATTATATAATTATGATGTTACGACAGTGAATTATCTAAAGCAACTGCATCTAGAGTGATAAAATGCTTTATTTTGGCGCCACCTAATGGTTAGGCATGTTTAGTCAGCCTGTTAACAGAAGGTTATGGACTCTTGAATCGCTGCTGGTTACTATCACTAGTCTTAAAATAATAATTAAAAAAAAAAAAATCATACTGTGCAAGGACAGATTCAAACGTGCAGAATTGCATGTGAATGTGAGAAATGTTTTGTGCAAGAAAGATAAACTGTCACCAAAATTGAGAAGCAGCAGCTGAGCATTCAAAATGAATGAGTCTGTCCCCATCGACTGTGAATGACTTAAGCTTTAAGTTTTACTATCATAATAACACCAAAATGGATTTTGTAAACTTAAAAGGGAGGCAATCTATAAGATCTGCTGCTGACACAAACACACTTTAACATATCATAATTTACTGTTCATTTGCATTTACATAAATTTCACATTAGATTTCCAATTCTGTCTCTGAGATGTTTAATTCTGCTCTGTCCTCAGTGGAGGACAACGATGATTTTATTATTCTATAGATAAATCAAATTTAGTACGAATTAGTCAATATTGCAACAAATTAAAATAACAGCAATAAAAAAAAATATATTATGCCAGTTCTGTGTAAATAAATGTTCACATCCTAAATTTGTAGCATTTTTTGTCCAGATGCCATCAACAACTTAAAAACTTAAAATAAAAGACATCACCAAACAGTTTTTCACCAATTTCAAAACTGCTGACATGTAAAATTTAGGACACAAGTCAACACAACGATTTTAAAGATGCATACAAGTGGATTGCACTGTTGGGGTGCATGCTGAGTAGATTATATCCGTAAAGGAAAATACTATCATGACAGACAGTCTATTAGTGGCGCAGGGAGGCGAATTTACTGCTCCAGCGCCTGTGAAGAGCATTGGATTGTGGGTACCTTGTGTTTCCTGATAGATTCTGACAGCCAGTCAGCTGTTGGGGGAATGTTTTGGCACAAGTTCGAGAGCTTTATATCCGGTACTTTTAGTTGTTTTATTGCTTTGGAAAAAAGTTTCCTGCGTGCGCATTTTATCTGCCACCGAGCACTGTTCGGTAAATCTACTCGGTTCCAAACTATTTTTTATTTGTAAAAGGAAACTGGAACAACTTTCGGAATGAGTTTGAGTGAACACTCCATGCAGGCTCTGTCGTGGAGAAAACTGTACTTGAGTCGAGCCAAACTCAAAGCCACCAGTCGCACTTCAGCTCTTTTGTCGGGCTTCGCAATGGTAAGTTTGACTTTACGCAGATCAGAGTTAACTGCACGAATGCGCGCTTAACTTTAGGCCGTAACACACTTTCAGTATGTGACGCAGATTATTGTTTTCAAGGTCTGCGGCGATCACGTCATTGTGCAAGCCTGTATTACGGCTTGAGGGCACCAATATGTACCTCTAACGACCGTGTTATTTCCGTGAAGACATTGTGTTAACCAAAGTACATGGAAACTCAAGGTCAGAATATGAGACAGGAACAGTCGTCAAACCAATCAGTTATGTGTGAATTTATACAACATATGGCCTACTGCAGCCTATATCTGACGGTGCAACAGGAAAACAACAACGACCCAAGTGAAAAGAAACATTACATGTACATTTCTCGCCTACACGCCATCAAATCCAGTCGTGTCTTCTGCCTTAACAAGTAGACCGCAAAGCAGCACTGACATCTAAAAAGGGATGGAAGAAGTGGTTCTTTACTTCAGTAAAAGTATCTGTAAAATGAGAAACGTAGGCTACACATTGCAGAAAATGCTCCCTGTCAGTGTTTTACTATCATGTATGATGTTTGTGGATCAGTTTTACCGCTGTGTTAATGTGCACTTTACTGCTGTAGCTGTTGAACGTTGAGCTAAGTTTTAAGTGCTTTATGGTTGCGTAGTTAATTCTACAGTCATGCATCATATATTGTATAAAATGATCATGTGTGTTGCATCACTCTTAAAATAACAAAAGCTAATCTCTGTTACATTTTCCATCAGATCCAAGTGGGTTTTTAAATGTTTATTTAGCTTAAGAAGTCTTGAGAATTTTCTCAACCCGTACAGGAACACATAATCCTTAATTTTATCAGAAAAAAAAAAGTTAATTACAAATCACCAAATTTAGAAATAGTGGTTTTCACCGCACAGGAAGGGTAGGATGACTTGTAATCTGAAAAGTAACGAGTAACTAAAGTTGTCAGACAAATGTACTGGGGTACAAATTACAAGATTTCCCTCTGAAAAGTAGTGGAGGGAAAGTATAAAGTTGCATAAAATGGAAATGTTGAAGTAAAGTACAAGTACCTTGAATTTGTACTTAAGTATAATACTTGAGTAAATCTACTCACTTATATTCCACAGCTGCATATTAACACTAACAGCGATACATTTAAAGTTTCTAAAAACAGCCTATAGAGCAAACAAATGTTTGATTTTCTTTAGTGAAATGTAAAATACCACATGTAACTTTGAGCCTTTTACAATAAATAAACAGTGATATAAATAAAGCTTGAGACTAACGTGGAGCACAAAGTACAATGCAGTTACACAGCATATCATAAAATGCACCAATAACAATATAATATATTTCCTCTTCCTTTTTAAATCTCTACTGAAAATATCCACCTGTAATAAAAATACAATCCACCTCCTGTGTACATACACCAAACTTTACATAAATACAGATCCTCCAGAGTCATAGTCGACTCTTTAGAATCAAAACTATTGCTGAGAAAGTCTGTCATCTTTTTTTATAAACAGTATTTTTTGCACATGTCCCTCAGCCTTATCAGTCACTTATTTTAGATTAACAAAATTGCAGTAAGTAGTGACTGATGCAACCACAGTATTGCAGCTGCCCTGCTCTCATAATTATTATTTATACGTTTGACCATAATCTGCCATGTGTTAGGTCTTGAAGTAAAGAGGCTTTTTGATTGTTACATTGGATGTAATTAACATTCATGTATATCTTTACCACATGGTGGAAATATCACGACATAGCTTGCTATTTAACTCAAAGAGACCATTGTTGGGCCTCTGATCCCACTGTGGAAAGCAGTACATTACGTAGTACTATAGTCATAGTGCATGTAAACACAGCAGCCATATTTATCGTGTCACTGATGCAGTTTGGGTCAAATGTGAAGATATATAATACAAAGTCTTACTTGCACAGTTATCTGTTTATATTAATATATATGGAGTACAGTAGATTTTTAGTCATGTATTGACCCTTGACCTGACTTTTATTTACCCAGTTTCCAGCATTTCTACAGATTTATTGAATACTTTAACAACAGCCTTAACTTGTAATTTTTTGACAAACTCAATGATTTTCTCTCATGATATTGATTCCTATACCTGAGCTTAGCACCAATCAGATAACATACTATTGCTCTCTTTTTCACCTCATGTCACAGTGAGGAAGTACTTTGAAGCCTTTGAATGTAAGGCACAAGACCGGGAGCTGCAGCAGTTGCTGCTTACAACATCAGGGCAGTGCTGCTAAAATTTGATTTATTTAACAGTTCAGTGACGCAACTTTCACAATAACAGTTGTGTCAGCTGCAGATAGCTGCTCACCCTCGAGTCATTACGAGCCTTGATACATTATTCTATTGGATGCTTTCCATGATATCAGCTCATAAATACACACATAAGTAGTGTTGCAAATATAAACAGTTTCCTTGTTTGATGTTCCCAGGTTGCCATGGTGGAGGTACAGCTGGAGCGGGATCATAACTATCCTCCAGGGCTGCTGATAGCCTTCAGTGCCTGTACCACAGTCCTGGTTGCAGTGCACCTCTTCGCCCTCATGATCAGCACCTGCATCCTCCCCAACCTGGAAGCCGTCAGCAATGTTCACAACCTCAACTCTGTGAACGAGTCTCCCCATGAGCGCATGCACCACCACATAGAGCTGGCCTGGGCTTTCTCCACAGTCATCGGCACCCTCCTCTTCCTGACAGAGGTGATGCTCTTGTGTTGGGTCAAGTTCTTACCCCTCAAAAGCAACAATGACAAAACTAACAGCACCATAAGTCCCGGTGAGGCCGCAGCCATCGCTTCCACTTGCATCATGGTGCCGTTCGGACTTGTTTTCATCATGTTCGCCGTCCACTTTTACCGCACACTTGTGAGTCATAAAACGGACCGGCAGATCCGAGAGCTGGAGCAGGTCATTCGCCTCCAGAACCAACTGGATCACAGGTCTGCGACCGAAGATCTGAAGGCAGCTGTCCACTTCCCCTGATCACAGCCAACGAGCATTCAACAGTAGGGACAGTCAACAGTCTTTTTTTGTGAAATTAGGTTAGGTTAGGTAGTTACTTTATTAATCCCCAAGGGGATTATTTTTTTTTATTATTTTTTTTTTAGGTTAGGTTTAGGTTGTTTTTTAGGTTGTTTTTTTTTTTTTTTTTTTAGGTTAGGTTATTATAAAAGCTTTATTTTTTATGTTTATCCAATGCTTTTCTTTTGAAACTGCAAACTTCATCCTTTGAGTGTTGCACGTTTTGGGTCAGTCCACTTTTGGATGTTGCATGTTCACAAACCACAACACATTCTATATTACTTTGGCTTTTTAGTCATTAGTAAATCTTTTCCTCTCAACCTTTAACATTTCTTTAATTTGTATGATGACATGTCATCATCATCATATTGTAACATTACATTTGAAAGTTAAAATTTCTAAAGGAGCTCACTCCAGTGCACTGGGGACATTTACCAATTTGTTTTACTTTCTTATGAAGGCAAATTATTTTATATGTGACAAATACAGGTATACTATATAGTAAACAATGATAAGTTGCTGTTTATTTGTAAATGACGGCAGAAAGCTATATTAATCTTGTAAAATCTGGGTCAATTAGTTGATCAAAGGAAGATCACAACTTGCTCTTATCTCAGGAACGTCAAATACTGCCCCTTCGTCACAGCTCATTAGTGTCTCAGAGATACGCACAAGATGTCAGAGGTTTCCCGCACAAATAATTGCTTGGTTAGGGTTAGAAAAAGATTGTGGATTGGGTTACATTTTACACGTTCGCAAATTGTTTAGGTTAAGGCACCAAAACTCCCTGGCTAGGGTTAAGAAAAGTAATTTTATGTAAATAATCTTTCATACACGACCTCCTTCTTCGACCCAGGTGGTCACGGAGCAGAGAGCACCTTGTGTACTATCTTTCATACGCCAACAGTTTTCAAAACACGGCAGTAGTGGACACCCTGGGAATGAGAACAGGTTGGAAAATCCAGAGTAAAAGAATTGCTGCACTTCCCTGTCTGAATACTCAACAAGGCCAGTTTTTCTTTTTCTACTTAAATAAAGTCTGTAGTGAAGCTTTATTTTAGATGGAAAAACTCACTGGTTCAGTTCTGTCTGGAGTTTTTCATGTGTTGTTCACTGGGTTTTTTAAGCAGTCTCATACACACAGTGTTCAGTACATTCTGCTATATAACTCACTACCACTGCATCGTCAACCTATGGCTTCAACAGTGTAGGTTTCGTGAAATGTTAGCTCCTTTTCTTTTCACTCATCATGAGTCTTTGGTGTTGCGAACAATTTACATTTTGCTTCTTTCAGGATCCTCCAAAAGTCAGTATGCATAGGAAAAAATAGGATTGGTGACAAAAACATTTTAAATTCTACAAAACAGACTGTATTAATGTTAACATCCAACAGTATTTGTTTGCAATCCGAGGGAAACGGAAAACTTGTAGTCAGGGAGTGATTTTAACCAAAGTGTCTTTTTGCGATAGACAATTTTATACAGTGGGTTGACTGGTAATCAAAATGAGTTATGGGCAGCACTCTCAGTCTGTCTGTATTCGAGACTCATCTTTCTTCCTCCGAAGGAGTCATCTGCTTGTAGAACCAATCAAAGATTTGAGAAATTTGCATTTCAAATATACTGTATGGAATACTGTATACTAAATGGTTACTGGTTTTAAGTGTTGTTGAATGTATTATTACAAAGCAGGAATGTACTGAAAATATTGTGTTTTCATGTTTTGTACTTTTCATAGTTTACAAACCTGGGTACAGATTTATGGAATAGAGGTTGTGTTTCGGTTTTGGTTTTTTTGTCCTGAAGCATGTTGCTGATTTATTTTACTTGGATTTGAGTTTTATTGTCTTTACTGTAACATTGGTACATGGCAATCTCATGACAAAACTTTCTTATTAGTATGTTACATCCCACAATATTCATCCATAAATATGTTCTTTTGCGAGAAATGTTCAGTATTTGGGACAATACACAGTTTTTATTTCATCTTTTGGTCAAAAATGTTGCATCTTTATAATGTGATTTTGAATTGTTAACTGAATATTGTTACATACTATGTTTCATACATGTTACATACTATGTTTCTATTAAGGCCATTATTGCATTTTTTTTCTTTAATACTGACCAAATTTGGATCCAAATTGTCACGACCAGATGATGATAATATCTCTGTGACATGTAGTAGAAAACAAAGAGCTGTATGCAGTTATTAGTTTACAGACGGTTAAATAAAATGTTGATCATGTTTCTCTAAAACGGAATTAAATCAAGATGGGTTTATTCAGGCAGACAATCACGTATCTGATGTAAGTCACCACAAGTGCCTTTTTTAAAAACAGGAGGATGCAAGCGAAGGCATGTAACTTTGGTTCAATTTTGTGGTTTATTTATTTAACCAAGTGTATGTTACTGTATTTCGAGAGGTTCCACTGTGTCAATGCACAATTTTAAAGATAATTTCCAGTAAATACTGTATTGTAAGTTTTGCTTGTGTGTGATGTTAATGACTCATGAAAGAGATTTCAGCTTTGTGAGTCAGCAGCATTTGAGAATAAAAAAAGATTGGACATGATTTGTTTTTAGTTGTTTTTTTATGTGAATATATATATATCTATATATCTATATAGATATATATATTTCTTTTACATTCTTTTACATTTTCATGTATAAAAAAGCCAGGAAAAAGAAATACTACAATCTTGCATGAAATGTATCTCCAACTATGACATCCAAAGGAAAACCACACAGGAAATGTCCAAACAGGAAGTTTGAGTGGAACTAACATTGCCAGTCAGTCAAAGCCATGAGCATGCATCACAACGAGGGACACAAACTTCCCCTCGCTCTGAATTTTACCTGCACTCTTGTCATCATTTGCACTTTCCCTGTATTTGGTAGAGCACTCAAAATACAGCACAGCACTGTTTTTTTCTTCTGTTCTCTTCACCTTGTCAGATTATAGTTTCATTCCCACAAATGAAACATAAATCATAAAAATGTTTCAATTAGTTGAGTCTCTATTACCTGTTTTTGGCTGTAACTCAAGAACTAACACGCCAATTATGACAAAGTTTCAACCACATGTCTAATAGGATAAAATGATAGCATCTTATATCTCAACATTTTCTTAATTTCCTAACTTCCAGTGGAATTGTTATACTTTGTTTTTACATTGAAATTAATTTCAGGCAGCTTTTATTCAAACTTTGAGATGAAATCACTAAAAATACTGCAACGACAATAGCATGTGTAATTGGGCCTCACTGTGTCTCACTCACCCCTGAAAAGTCTCCTTTTGTGTAAACAGTGAGTAGTGAGGTTTTCTCAAACAATAACAACCATGAATTCTTGCAGGCTGCTGTTTCCTCCACTGGCTCCCGATCCTTTCTGACTGCTGGTCCTGGCAGTGTATATACTGTAGAGATAATCCAGAGATAAACAGAAACTGTGACCTCAATGAAAAAGAAAAAACACCGTAGGAAGGTTAAAATACTTCCATGTCATTTGTACAGCATCATGGAGGCGACTGAATGAACAGATTAAAGGGTTCGAAAATGCCTTCTTGGCACCTTCAAACACACCTACAAATAGTCCCAGTTTCTCCAAATGGACTACACCTTCTTCCTGAACATCTAAAGTATTTAAATGAACTTGCATTGGCTAAAACCCTCTAAATCATATCTGGCTATCATTCTTATAATTATTTGAACATGTGTCATGTCATTTGCATTAAAAAAAGATTGTGCTTGTATCATTTCATTATTTTTTGTAATTACATTTGTAAGGGCCCATATATAGTATCAAACATAAACGTAAACATAAACATACCACATTTAAATCCTGTTGTAATCATAGTCCAATTTAAATAATAAATGTTCAAGTTTTTTTGAATCTACATTATTTCTGCCTAGTGTTACTGTCGTGTTATAATGTTTTAATCCTGGAAATATGACGTAAAGCACTTTGTAGCTTTGTTTTGAAAAGTGCTGTATAAACAAAGTCATAATCTAGGCTAATAATAGATTTATTTATTTTTTTAACAACTTGCATCTTTATTTACTTCCTTACCAACTATATACTAACTACTATGTATAGAAGCTCCTGAAAATGCGTGGAAATTGCTCACCTGTCACCTGACCACCCACTTTCTTCCAATCTTTGGTGTTCTTCCGCCTCGGCGGAGGCTCTATATTCCGTCTCTGCTTCCTGGCGGATGGATACATCATCCAACCTGGACGACGAACTGTAAAAAAAAAAAAAAAAAAAAAAAAAAAAAAAAAAAAAAAAAAACCACCGAAAATCACAGTCGTCTTTCCACAATGTTGATCCTTCTAAGGATAAAACTTCGGTACAGGTAGGCGAGATAACTATACTTGGATAGACTTAACTTTGAGTGTGTTGTCTATGCTTTATTTGATATAACCTGTAATCTTTTTAGATGAACATTACAGGTGATGCGCTCCATCACCTGTTGGGGCGTGTTTACCGAGAGTGAAGGACTAACGTCTGCTAGCTAACAGCTGTATTCAGCGGGGTACAAAATTACAGCATATGGCGGTAATCTTTGTTGTGTTTTTCCAGGTTTTGACGAATGTGATGGAAAGCGAAAAACAAACTACTGAGAGAGAAACACCGCCTCAGCACTGGAGAAGTTGCAAGTTGGTTATTGACCCTGCATTGACAAAAGGACTCTGCAAAGTGTGCCGTTATGATGGAGTACATTTTAACATACCTGTATGACTTTTAAATATCAGTTTAAACGTATTTTCCCGCTATAAAATGGCGCTTAAACGCCACATGCTGTATATTTTCCATTATAACGAGTTTAAAAAAAAAAAAAAAAATTTTTTTTATTTCTTACCAGGTTGAGTACTTAGGTCTGTTTCCTGTGGACACAGTCAGAGATCCCCGCATCTGCCGCCTGTGGAGCAAGTGGAACAACACTGAGCTTTTAGTTCCTAAATTTAAGGTAATCCTTAAAAAAAACACTGTCATAATATTACCAATGATAATTATGATGTTAAAAATGAAGAATAATGATTGTTTACGCATGTCCTTCCAGGTTGATGAATGGTATGTTGGTCCTGTCCCTCCAAAAGAAGTGACGTTTTCCAGGTTGAATGACAATGTGAGGGAAACGTTCCTGACTGACATGTGCAATAAATATGGAGACATTGAAGAAGTGGAAATATTTTACAATCCCAAGAACAAGAAGCATCTAGGGGTCGCAAAGGTAGTGTTCGACACAGTGAAGGCTTCAAAAGACGCCGTCCAGCATCTCCATCAGACATCAGTGATGGGAAATATAATTAATGTGGAAATTGATCCAAAAGGTAACCCTAGAATATTTATGTGTAGAAGTATACATGTTAATATTGATGAATTTGTGAATTAATTGTAATACGCAACTCCTCAGGTGAAAATAGGTCGCGATATCTCCAGCTCCTCCTAAGTGGCCTGTACACTCCGTGGACATTGCCAGTGGGCAGCAGTGAGCAAGCTCTTCAGAGGTTGATCGACAGTTTTGCGGTAAACTTTTAAAGCTTCTTAAAATGGTCTGAGGAATTAAGCAGTTTTATCTATAATATTTATAAATGCTGGTAAATTATTGTGTTTGTTTTAAGAACAATATTGCTCAATTGTTTTCTTTTTTGAGGTAATATCCATCTCTTACAGAGCACTGCAGCCATGCAGCGGCAGGGGAGTATCTCCAGCCCCACCAGCATTGCTACACCCCTCTCTCTGGACACAGCCTACTCCAGTATTTGGCAGGATACGCCCTGCAGCTTTAGGCTCACACCGCGTTCTCAGGGAACCCCCCGCACTCCTTGCTTGACTGCGACTCCTCTCTCCCAGGACTCCTGCTACTCCAGTCTTCAGGCGACTCCGGTCCTCCAGGGGGAGCCCTCTACCTTTAGTGTTCACAAACCTTTAAGACAAGAGCTCTGCCATCGTAAACCTGCAAGGTATCACAGGGGATCTGGACAGGTCTCAAATGTCAACGTCATTTTGAAGCACTGCCAACAACAGCCACCGCACTACCTCTCGACCCAAAAACAAACTAGCAGCCAGCAGCTCCCACTGTGGAGTCACAAGGCACAATCCTCGCCTCACAATCATGAAGAGCCTTCCTTTAACCTTGCCTCCCCCTTTCAGGAGTCCGAAGGTGCAGTTAACTCTAAGACTTTACCTTTGAACTGCAACTCTTTCAGCATCCTGAGCATTAATTTCACAGCTGAGCGGCAAACAATAGCAGCCTGTCCACCTGATGACCACCAGTCAGAGTTGGAGAGTTTGGACTCCCGCATTGAAAGTCTGCTGACTAACAGCCGGATCACTGACCCCTCATTCTTCGATAGAAAGGATTTGGAGGCCGATGCGCTCTCTCAGGACAGCCCAGCTTCACCTTGCTCAGCTGTTAACGCCCCATGCTCAGATGACTCACTTGTTTCCACTCCTACTTCTTGTGGGTCCTTCACAACCAGTCACCAGCACCTCTACGATGATGTGGTGGATATCAGTCCCGCATCGCTGGAGGATGAAACTACTCAAGCTGTTTCGTTTCTCACTAGAAACTCCCAGTCTCCTGTTTCATCTGAATTCACATATTTTGAAAGGAGGGCTCACGTCAACTGTGAAAAAGATGCAGAAAGGTTCCTGTGGTTATCATACCAGAAGGTAATCCTTCTAGGTCTCTACATACAATATGATGACAATAAAATGTGTGTTGTGCTGTCAATCAGCCATTCAGATTCTTTTTTCTATCTCCCTCAGGAGCATCATGCACCAAATGAGGATCAGGAGCACTCAGATATCGCAGAGTCTGGAGCTCTGACACCAACAAACGACATCTCCTCTCTCCCTCATTCTCTGTCTGTTTCTTCTTTCAGTAGCACAACTCCACATCTGACCCCCAAAGCTTCTTCCACCACTACAGCTGGATGCTCTCATCCACCACCTTTCACTTTTCCCATTCCTCCCTTTCCCCCATCTATTCCACCTGTCCCACCTCGCCTGCCGAATGGAGCTATCTTCATCCCACCTCCAGGCTGGATCCCACCTCTGGGTCATCACACTGGCATCCCCATCCCACCTCCTCCTTCTATTCCTCCCCCACCAAATTTTCTGGGACCCCCTCCACCTTTGTTGGTGCCGCCTTCTCTTCCACCTCCTGTGCACATGTACCCGTTACCCATGCAGCCTGCTGGCCCGTTGGATAAGGGGAATCCTCCAAGGCATGGCACTGCACCTTTATCATTCCCTCGACCACCCTGGCCTGTTCCACCTTTTCCCAGGTTTAACCCCTTTGTGCCACCGCCGAACTACCAGGCTGAGCAGGAAAACGCTCACAAGATCACAGCAGAAAAAGTCTTAGATGTCCTCATGCAAGAGCTGAAGTCGATCATTAAGAGGGATATTTTACGCAGAATGATTGAAGGTGTCGCTTTCAAGGCATTTGAGGAGTGGTGGGACTGTCGGGAGAAGAAAACAAAGGTAAGTTCTTTACATCCTTTACTATCTTATAAAGTATTTAGTGAAATGACATGAATGATGTGTTGTTTAACGTAATGTTGTTTTATTCATTCAAGATACAAGTTTCAACTTTGAAAAGTGGAGCGGCAGGTGTGGAGGGGAAGAACAAAGTCATTAATCCCCTCAGTCACATCAGTGGGCAGAGCAAACGACCTCCACTGCCATCCTTCAAGGTGAACTATTCTGCTGACTCTTACCTGAAACACACCAGCATTTAACCGCTGAGTGACGCCAAATTAAATGTTATGTAATATAACTTATTGTTATGCAGGTAAAAAGGAAAAGATCAGAAGAGACAGAAGAGTCGTGCTCTGCTCATGAAAGTTCAGGTCAGTGCTTTTAATAAAATTTCATCCTAATTTACTGTATTATTAACTATTATATAACTGCCTATTCTAGACTGTAGCTTGGTCAGCTCTGGTGCTGTCTTCCCATGTAGCTTCAGATGTGAAACAGGTGGATGATATCGTGAGATCTGAATCTGAGAGAGCCAAACGCAGACATGCAAGACCACTGCAGCTTGACAGTGATGATGATGATGATGATGATGATGATGATGAAAAAGGGAAAGAAGATAATACACTTCAAGATGAAGAAACGATAGCAAACAAAGTGGAGGCCAACGTGCCAGTCGATGACGATCATGAAATCCTGGTAAATGGCGATTTTGTTGAAATAAATGCCTGTAAGCCAGGATTTCAGTGTGTTGTCCCTACTTTGGCTTTCCGTTTTTAGTATTAAAATGATGAACTGTCAATTTTGAATGCCGTGAGACTGCTTAATATAACTGATGCTCTAATTAGTCTGACAGAGATGATCATCGTAGTGATGACAGTAATCATCCAGAGGAAGAAAACAAGTTGGCAGAAGAACAGATGGAAGATGAAGATGCTGTCGTCTTTGAAACTGCTGATGGAGTGCAATGCTTAGACAGCGGTATGTTGAAAGGTCGTTCTATTGTAACCCTGAACACCAATAAGTATTTACATACCTACGAATAAAAAGTCTTGTTTCTTTTCTAATTATAGAGACTTTTTCAGAGAGCAGCTCGTCAGAGGAAAGCGAGTACTCGTCAGACTTTGACTCGTCTGATTCGTTCTCCTCCTTTGAGGACTCGTCCTCTGACCTCAGTACTGAAGATGAAGACATGGAGGAGGACGATGGTGACAGCAGGAGTGAAGAGTGCATAGTGATATCGTCAGATGAAGACTCAGCGGAGCTTGAGCCCCCTCCCACCCCCTCAGCCCCGCTAACTCCTGGTGCTCAGCTGGATCTGCGCCTGCAGGACTGGTCAGATGTGTTTCACAGGGAGGAAACTGAGGAGGACCAGTATGCATCCTGTCAACACACCTTCGACTTGGATGCCATGATGGAGCTTCAAACCAGTGAACCCGAGGACATGCAGCCCCCGTCACTTATAGGACTTCCAGGTTATATGTCCGGCATGTTGTATACCACAGTGTTGAATTACTTTGCTCCACTAGGACGGTTCAAATAATGTTTCAAATGATTTTCTATGATTTATTGTTTGACAGCTGGATTTTCAGCATACCACAGATTACTCTTGCAATTTTTTCAATGGGCTAAACACTATTTAAATGATGTCACAAACTTTGTTGCAAATGATGTAAATATGAATAATGTCTTGTTAATCTGTGTTGCAGTGGAGCCAGGCCTCGACGAGGAGATGCAGAGCCCCGAATGGACCGCGGCGTCTCCAGAGAACCTTGAGAACCTGCAGCCTCTCACTCCGACCGGCTGCTTGTTGGACAGCGACCCTGACATTCAGATCAAAAGCAAACCAGCATCTCCAGCTGTGGAGGAGGTGGAACGACCACAAACGCCAGGCAAAGGGATAGTGGTTGAACTGGAAAGTGAGGACCCGGATGAAGTCCTCTCCCTTTCACCAGCAAGCAGTGAGCACGTTTTAGGACCCGCTGATATCCTGGCTGCCTCATACCCAGTATACCAGGAGATGCCTAAAACTCCTGGTAGAGAGGAAAGAAGTGTATGGACTCATTGCAGCTACAGAAGAGCTCCGGCAACACCTGGTAGAGAAATGTCAGAAAGTAGCACAGTGTGTCCGCCTCTTAGCAGCTCACCACCTGCTCTCCGCCTGTCCAGCAGTCCTTATGTCACAGCCCCAAAGACTCCCGGAAGGGACATTATTGTACCCCGAATAGCCCTGGTCCACAAGAGGAACACACAAATGGTGACCAACTCATTGCCTCTGTTATGTGACGACCCTCTCAGAGGTCATCTCATCACAGAGTCCTCTCCATGCAGACTCTCTGAATCTTCCTCCGACCCTGCTGAAAGAAGCGGTGCACGGATCAGTTCAGGGGTGAGAACGAAGCCCTTCCAGGGTCTGGAGAATATGCCTGGCCTTTTGGACGAGGAGAAATCTTCGCTGAGGCAAAGGCAGAGGAGGATGCTGAAGAGGAGGAGGCGAGCCCGTCATCGGCATCGATCACTTAAGAGAATCACCTCTAACAGGTGGCGTTCCCCATATGAGGAGAGGAGAATCCTTCACAGAGTTTGGAGGGAGGGCCTGGATGAAGAAGATGCAAAGCTTTTGCAGTGCACATATGAAAGGCTGCACAAGCAGAACAATGGCTTTGGGTGGCTCAGTGACACCCTGTGGATCCCTCACCCTCATATCCTTTTTAACTTTATTTTTAGTTTAATGTTGAAATTAAATCAGATCAAAGTGAGTTTACAGTGCGTGAACTCCGGTAAGTGACTGATTATGTAGGAATGGGTGTGATTAGCTTATAATGCTACATCGTGCACACATTACTGAGATTTATTCTAAAATATTTATTTTGTTTTCAATTTTTTTAATCCCTAAGGAATTATTGAAATTGTGGAAAGTTCTAAAATAATGTTGTCTTTTTTTTTATATCAAGTGTATCTCGGTACTGTTGTGTATCCTTTGAAATCAGTTCACAGGAGTAATCAATTGAGGTAAACAAGTAAACGTGATCGATACACAGCGCCGTGCGTCACATATTCTGAGCTTCACATCCTTGACTGCTGCTTACCAACTAAAGTCGTCCCAGAGAAGAGTGAGGAACATAAATCCTGGCAGCCGAACCACCGAACGGGCTCCGCACGCAGCGAAGGTTTCTACAAAATCAGCAGGAAGGACAAAATGAAATACCTCAACAACACTAAGCTGTCCAACGAGCTTCCATCTACCAGTGCTCAGGTACTGAAGAGGAGACATTGTGCTGATTTCAGTGTTCACTTTATTCCACTCAGTGTCAACATGTGTTTCAGCAGGGAATGTGCATCCCAGCCCAGCAACCCAGCTCACTGCGGGCCGGATCTGACTTCAGGTCCGAACAGCGCCGCCTGCTGTCCTCCTTCAGCTGTGACCTGGTCAAGTTTAACCAGCTGAAGGTAAGCAAGCTATTAGTAAAGAGAAAACACTGTTAAAACCCTGCCTTCAACTTCAGAGAAGCTTTTAAAAACTCTTAAATTCAATTCATTTGATGTGAATTCATACCTCATGTTTGTTATTATGTTTATTTTTTTATACACCATGTTCGCTCAAAACACTTTGAGCGATTCCACTGTCTTTGCTGTATTTAGAGTTTTTGAAACCTGTGTTAACAAATGCAATATGTTTCATTTAGTCCTGAAACTCTTGTTATGTTCTCGTATCAGTTTCGAAAGAAGAGGATTCGTTTTACCCGCAGTCACATCCATGAGTGGGGCCTGTTCGCCATGGAGCCTATAGCAGCAGATGAGATGGTGATCGAGTACGTGGGCCAAATCATCAGACAGGTAAAACACACACAGACTGAAGACAAGGACCAAATACAAGTTCATAAAGCCAGCTCATCCCCCAACAAATGTTTTCTTTAAACAAACCACTTTTCCCCTGTTTGTTTCTCTCAATTGGTCCATCGGGGCCCTCTGGTTGTTCTGGGTACTTTCCAGGAGTGTCAGTGAGGTAATAAACAACACTCATGAATAAGCATTACTGTTTTATTTCTCCTCAGGTCATCGCTGACATGAGGGAGCAGCGATACGAGGACGAGGGCATCGGAAGCAGCTATTTGTTTCGGATCGATCAGGACTACATCATCGATGCCACTAAATGTGGGAACTTGGCCAGATTTATCAACCACAGCTGTAATGTGAGTAAGAACTGGTAGTGCTGTGGTCAGAGACCAGATTTGTTTCATAAGATCTTTAATGATAAATACCAGCACGTTCTTATTAAAAAGTTTGCATTTGTTCTGTCTCACAGCCAAACTGCTACGCTAAGATCATCACCGTGGAGTCTCAGAAGAAGATAGTGATTTACTCCCGGCAGCCAATAAGCGTCAATGAAGAGATTACATACGACTACAAGTTTCCCATTGAGGATACAAAGATTCCTTGCCTGTGTGGGGCCGATAGCTGCCGAGGCTCCTTGAACTAATCTCTAATTAAGTGGCCTGATTATGTCAAGAGCCAAAGCGGCCTGAGGTACTTCATGATCCGAACACAGACACTGCAGATGTGTCACAAATAACGCCATTAAAACTTCAGTAACTGTCTGGAGGCCAAAGCTCATGAAAGCATTGGACACATGAGGTGGTGGAGCTGCTCAGTGAATAATGAACTGTCGTAAACAGCACTTAAGTCAGAAGTGGAACCAAGCATCTGGATTTATCATCGAGGTCTGGTATGAAATGATAATGTACCACCTAGAAAACCTGTTCTCTCGAGAAAATACTACATCTGCTAATACATCACTGTTAACAACCAACAAGCAATTCACACAAGTAGTGTCTCTTTCAGCAGGATGGAAAAATGGGCATCCCAGACTTCATGTTTAAGGTCTCAGGTACAATGAAATGTCTCTCGACCTGTTTGTCCAAATGATAACAGATGTTTAAAGTTAAATGTTTTCATTCATGAGAGCTTAAATGGTGTTTTGCTTGAGTCAAGCTTGTATCAATAAAAAAGGTTTTCCTGTTAATGTTTAATAAAAAAAAGAACTGCATTGTGAATTTCAAGTTATGATGTATTCTTGATAACAGATACAAACTCACGAGAAGATTTTACATGAACACCAGGAGAGAAATAAAGACCAACATGGATACACATGCTTTATATATTTTTACTGTGTATCTCACAATATCAGAGCCCTGATGTAATACATTCTCAGTATAATAGGAACTAAACAGGACACTACTTTTCATAGTAAACTGATGGTTAAGAGAGTTTTCAGAGCTGTGAAGTGAATAAAATAGTAGATTCACATGTTCTTTGAAATCCCATTGGGTGTCAGGACAGTCAGATTTCCTCGAGCATGCTGGTCCTTTTCAATAGCTTCAAAAAGAGACTTGAAGTTCCCGGCACCAAAGCCCTGTGGGTAAAAATGTGAATTTAAGTTGCTGAACGGGGAGCAAATGGAAGCATCAATCTGGAACATATGATTCTATCAACACATTGAATATACTGAGTGGTGTGTTTTCAGTGTTTGTCCGTCCAGTGTTGGCCTCACCTGGTGATTGTGTCTCTGAATGACTTCCAGGAACACAGTGGGACGATCCTGAACTGGCTTGGTGAAGATTTGAAGTAAATATCCGTTGTCGTCGTAGTCCACCAAGATCTTTAGTTCCTGAATACGAGTAAGGTCATGAGATAATATTTGTCAATTTTAAAGAAACCTCTCAATAAAAATGGACAGCTGACTCAGTATTTTGTATATTACAGTCGATAGTATTTGCTTATTTTGCTCTTAACTGTGTTCACTGTGACTTAAGCTCTTTCTAAGGAGGCGGCTGCATTTGGGCTACAAGAAGTGGTTACTATGGACTTTAAGATTATTATTGCTTTGTAATACATCAGGATCATGCAACATCCGTCCTCCTGCTTTGTTAAAATACAGCTGTAGTTCTGACCTGCAGGACGTCCAGGTCCTCTGACACTTTGACCTTTGACTGTTTCAAGTTCTCCCTCAGCTGCTCGTAGTAGGTGTCCGGCACAGACATAAACTCCATCCCACGCTCCTTCAGGTTACGGATCTGCACACAGGAGACTCATCAGAACCTTTTGGTTGAATTTATATTTCAAACTCTCACAAAACTTAACACTGTTTTTGTTGTCTTACTGCAGTAATGATATCTGATGTGTTCATGGCGATGTGCTGCACTCCAGGACCTCCGTAGTACTCCACGTACTCCTGTAAGTCAACAACACAAATGTGTTTTTTTTCTTTTTTGCATACCATCTCTGTATTTCATCTGTTTACATGTATTTGATTGAGCAGACTGTAAAGAACATGCCTGGATCTGAGACTTTCTATTCCCCATGGCAGGCTCATTGATGGGCATCTTCACAGTCTCCTCGTAGTTTGCCACTACAATGGAGCGCAGGGCACTGAACTCTGTCTGAAGCTGCTTGTCATCCACCGACCAGAAGCGGTGGAAGAGAAGGTTCCTCCGATACCTGTTTGATCATAAACCAGAGCTTAAGAGCTACAGCCAAGTGAATTCAGCCTTCATCTTCAGGCTCAAACATTCCTGAAAACCTCTTGCAGTGTCAATATACCATGTGTTAACGTCTGTTTGTCACTGTTGTCTGGAATATATAACCCAAATTTTTTAATTTCCAGAACTGAAGAACACAAATGACTGACTTTTTATGTGCTAGCCCTGTGAGGTTCCTCACATCTAAAAATCACCCCCCCCCCCCCCACCCTCCCACCCCGCCTTTCAGGGATTAACCAATGAGCTCGCTCGTTCAGAGAACTGCCTAACCTCTTCATGCCTTCGTGATGGGCTAAAAACAAGATCCAGATGTGGAGAACTGTTGCAGACCCTCTTAAGAAAATGTAAAGTCATGCTGATGCCTGACTCATGCCAAAAACGTTACATAAGAATCACACACCCTTTAACTCCTCCTCTCATCCACCCTCTGACTTTTGAAGATCATCTTCCCGACACGGAGGCACAAACAACAACGTTGTTTTTGTCAGGTGTGCAAAGCAGCTGGTTTATAAACTCTATACAAGAAGTAGTTATTACCATTCCACCACTGGAACCATCTCATCGTCTGGTTGGTTTCCCACAACGTGATCAATGAAGTTCAGTTTTCCGCTCGGTCTGCGTGGAAGGATGGAGGCAAAACCGCACAAACATATGTGTTAATCAGACACAAACATGCATGTTATTGTCCTACGAGTACACCGACATCAGAAGAACCAATGTTTACTCACAGTTTGTCTAGTAAATGGTCCTTGAACAGAGGGGGATGGAAACCAGGGAGAAACAATCCTTTATATCCTGTCCTCTCCACAAATGTGTGTGTGGTGTCACCATACTGCAACAAACAAAAGCAAATCCACAATCCTGGAATTTCTGACTCTTTTAATTTATTTGATAATTGTGCAAAAAAAAAAAAAAACAGCAACTAAAAATTCTGGGTAAAATTGCAGGATTAGGAGTTCACAATTTCACATACTGTTTGAAGCACAGCCAGCCTGACTTTTCCATACTTGTCCTCCACAGTGTGAGGCTCCTTTATAATGACGGCTCCTTGCTCACGGGCTTTCTGTGAAGGGTGAAAATGTATGAAAGCAAAGTTATTCATGTAATAGAATTCATAATGAGCAATTAAATGTAACTTCAAAAGTGAACAGTGTGGTATATAATGGATGAAAATGCACCTGTACAATAAAACCTGCAGCATTACCTGAGCCAGGAAGTCACAGTCCTCCACTGTAAACGCAATATCCTTCACTCCGTCGCCATGCTTGACCAAATGATCTCCCATCTCTGAAGGAGGGGGATAAAAATAGAGAAAAGACATTTTCTTTAGTAACACGGTCGGTCATTTAAATAATAAATTAATATAAAATGTAATTGTTTAACTATTTTAACTAATATTTCTATGATGTACTGTGCACGCTAAAAGGACTTGGTGGCAGTTGGAGTTTTGACCAAAGCACATCAGAATTACATATTTTCAATCATTTTTTCCTTCCTCGCTTGTCCGTATTGATTGTAAATACTGTATTGATTGTAAAGGGCAAGTTTGCACATTAAAGTGCAAACTTGTTTTTGTTGGACACTTAGACACTGTACATCTCAAGACAGGCAGGTCATTTGCAGACTAGTAAGGTTAAACGAAATACATTGTTTGAGCTATAAGCACACTGAAAGCCGCTCCTGATCAGTGCTGTACCTTTGTTTCCAGGATTGAGGGCTGATGAGAACACATAAACGATCTGTGAAAGACAAAGTGAAAACATTAACACGATGAAAACAACTACATCTGTTCGTCGTTAACTTACACTTGAATTTCTTTGAACAAAGATTTGATTTCATTGTTTATTGAAAGCCGGTGTAACAATTAATATCACTGAAGATGTCTGTATAGTATGAGAACAGTTGTGTAGTAATACATGTCAATAGGGGTTACTCACTAAAACACTGGTTCAACCTGCACAGAACAGTGTTTGTCATTTTTGTTTTGTTACACTAAAATTCAATTTGGCATTATTGCTAGCATGAGGTGTGCTGTACTTCCAGGCTCCAGGCTGCAGGTTCTTTACCTTGCCTTGTTTGACTGCATGGGACACAACTTCACGACTGCCTGTCTCCAAACCCTGGTAAGCCAAAGGCTCAAACCCCAGCTTGTTGCAGTAATATGATGCAGCCTGTTGAAGACAAACATTTTTACTCAACAGAGAATCATGGAGAAGTCTCTACAGTCAACTGACCTCGGATGGCTTTAAACTGTCTGTTACTGCCATCTCCTGGTAATGACTTTACATGCAGTTATAAGCTGTCCTTAATGGAGATGGAAGAATGAGTATGTGGTCTGGTGTTTAACATGCTGTGTCCCCTCCACCCCTCTGGAGAACCAATAGAAACCCTGAGTGTATAGGCTTCCCCGGCTGTAAGGAAAACACTTTGTGACCAAAAACAAAAGTGAGACAGCGAGAAGTTACGAGTTAACTTACCTGCTTTGCATTTCCGACCCAGAATGTTAAGTGATCGAAGCAGAGGAATCTGCCCTGCTCATGCTGACGATAAAAAGAAAAAAGAAAAATGAGTCATTGAGGAAAGATTTGTATGTATGCTTAAAATGCACACAATCAATGGTGCTGAAATACAAAATATTTGGTATTCAACTCCTGCAGTATTAACATTAAAACCATGGTTTTAGTCATGCAGAGGTCTAATTGATTACTGTAACATTACTTAGTAACCTGTGCTCAGTGCAACACATGATATATGATAATATTTACCTTTTCTCCTTTGTCTGTGTATGTTGTCTGTAATCGAAAAAAGAACATCATAAGTCTTAACTTTACAAAGAAAAAGAGCAGCTATCCTGGATGACATTGATAAATATAATATCTGTGCAAACATGGAGTCTAAGTATGACAGGTATAAAAAAAATAAATAAATAAATAATTAAAAAAAAAAAACTATTCATTAGTTAACGGTAACTCACCATCTTGCTCCTGATGACCCGACCTGGCTGTCAGAATAAAATCTTCAGTGAACGCCTGAATTTAAAAGCTGAGCAGGAAGTTTCTAAATCCACTCCCACCAATGAGGAGGAGGCATTGTAGGAGGAGAGAGCATTGATACTTGATGCACTTCTGCTGTTATACAATAATTACTCTGGAAAATGTACCTCACAAGTCTGATTAAACCTCTTCATCACTTCAGTCACTGACAGTTTGATGCTGCTCACTGTGATACTCACAGTAAATTTATCATTGCATCAGGAAAAATGTAAATTTTGTGTTGCAAATAAAAAAAATTAAAAAAATCCAAGCTGCTATGAGCTCTTTTGTGTCTTCTTAATGCATTATAGATAATACGTTTTTGTTTTTAAATGAATCCTGCAAAAGAGTACAGAAAAACAACAATTTGTCCACAGGTTTAGAATTACAGCTGCCCATATGTTAGTGTTTAGTGGCAAGAGGAGGCTCACTCATGCAGGACTCTCATTGGCTTGAACCCCTGTATGCCCCCTTTCCCATCAGTCCTCCTCCACATATGGTTTCCCAATGCAAGTGAAGCTATTCTATCATCAACCAAAATCTAATTGAGCTTCATTTAGTGGTGGTTGAAGTGGTAGACTGAGCACATTAAATTGCTCTCAAAAGCACCAATGACAACAGATTTCCTTTTAACACCAGAGTCCTGCAACAAATCCAAAGGATTCGATCACACAACAGACAATTCCTCACTGGAGAAAGAGTTACAAAGTCAGTGCAAGTATGACAGAAACTTACAATTGCCCCTAATTCATGCAGTGCATGCAAGCAAACTGACAAGCCTGTGACCCCAAAGCACTTGATATGCCAGGTAAATTCATGTATTACACTGAGCAACAAAAATGTAACTATTGTTTTTGTTCCATGAAATAATATAGGTGGACTTTATGATACAGAATTCAAATCTGTTTTGAAAATGTTTCGATCAGGCCTGGTTTTTAAGTGGCAGAGTGTATATTATGTATTCATAAATACACTTAAAATATGTACAAACCTACTTTTAAAACATAGAAGTGCTTAATTTTTACCTATATTTGGGCCCAGAAACATTATTCTTTTCACTAAATGTCCAGCAAGAGTCCGCCAAAACAAAGGGGCTCCAGGTTCCTTGATGAGGCTGTTCTATGCCTACAAGAGTGTATTGGAATAAATAAACTACAGGTAATTCTGAAAAAGTATTCTGAAAACATATTTGGGTTCAGCGTGAAAGCATACAACAGAACAGGGTTGTTTTTTTTGGTTTTTTTTTACATGAGATCAAATCTATGTAAATCAGTGTTATTTCTGCACTAAACGTTAACTTTATTGTCCAAGAAAGATATCAGAACAACCTTCAAGTTATTTGAGTGAAAGCTGCAGTAAATGTATGCATAGATACCAATATACACACAGCAGATCACCAGTGTTTACCAGACCAAGTTCCCCCATTCACATTACAATTTCACAGATTTTATACTTGTTGTGATAGATTAATGTGTCGGTTTATATGTTGTATTTTGTCCTTGTTGTCTGGTGGTTTAGTTGTACTTTTAGGTAGGACACACATACATGTATCTAAAATATTAATAATAAACAATAATAATACATAATCGGGGTAATACATCTTGCCATTGAGAGGTCTTTAATCTCTGAAGGAATTATTGTTGTATCATAAACATAACTTTGTGTTGTTTACATTACTTACTGTGTACATCTGATGTTCTACTCTTTCCCAACAAATTACGACTGAGCTAAATTTTCCATTGCATAAAGTCCATATTTGGAGTTGGACATTTACTATTATCATTTTTTTAATTGCCCTTATTAGCTCGAAGCTCAGGGTACGTTGTAAATCACTACCTTTATGAAAGCTCTTCTTGATACATATTTAGTCTGTTAGTTGTGTGTTCCAGCTCCACATTCCAGGAACAGCTCACTAATCACTGATGAGAATTTCAAGCCCTCTGAGCTCCCGCAGCAACGGTCCCTGAAGATCTTTGTTTTTCACGCCGTTAGCTGGAGGCTCGCTGTTGTCATGGGATGCAGCTTCACACATGCAGACAGAGGAACATAACATGCCAGATTGAATAATTACAACTGCTTTGCATCACTACAGCTTTGAGATTATGTTGTAGTGCTGTATGGGAGATGTAGTTTCAGTGCTGTTGAGGAGAGATGAACTGCTGTAGTGGAGCAGAGACAATTCTGTCCTTATTTAAAGGATTGCTTTAGTCAACATCCAAGTGATATTCATTTACTTCAAAATCCCTGGAAGTCAATAGATTTGATGCTCTAAAAGGCTAAATTTACATTGTTGTTTACCACTATGTTTTTAAATGTTGCCTCACAATATAATGCTGCACTACCCTAGACTGTAGTCCTAAATCCCCTGGTATCCAGCTTCTCTAAGGACAAACACCTCAGCCAATTAGGTCCTTCCCACGCCAGCGCACCTCACATAATTGTAGTAGCTCAGTTCGAGGGAGCTAAACAGGTGTCAAGACGGAAAATAAAAATGAGTGAATCATTCTCCGAAACAAGTCCAGAAATACTGGTGAACGGTGAGCAGCAGGTGCAACAACAGGATGATGCTGCCACAGCCGAAGAACCAGTTTCTTCTGTCAGTATGGAAGATAAATTTTTGGAGGAAATCGTCGCAGCAGAAAAAGAGGTACAAACAAAGATGCAGACTGTTTTCCAACAGGTACGTAATCAGATCAGATCACAAGTAGGTGTGAAAGCCCCAAAGAGCAGCATACTGGAGCTGGTGCAAAAACTCAAAGACAGAGAAACAAAGGTTGTGCAGGGTAGCAGTGAGCCTGGAGGCAAGGATGCCAACGGTGAAGAGGAAAAACAAGCAAAAGAGTTGACAGATGAGAGCAAAGATGGGATGAATCTGAAAGAGGAGGAGTTGTGTGCAATTTTTGAGGAAAAGCTTGATGCTAGTAAAAAGGCCTTAAGGGAAGAGTTTCGAGATCAGATTTCTCAGGTGCGTAAAGAAATGCAGGCTTACACTGACCAGGCTCTGACTGACTTGGAGTGTAAGATGCAGAGCTGGCGTTCCCACAACCTGCAGCAGACACATCCCAAAGAGCAACAGCAGGGCAAAGCTCCGGACACGAAGCAGAGGCCTTCACTGGCTGCTTCTCTGGTGTCCAGAAGAGGAAGGGTCCTGACCCGGACCATGACCACCATCATCCCCAACACCTGTGCTCCTGTCAACATCGGCCCACGAGCCAAATCAGAAACTCTGAGCTCCTCGAAGGGAGAAACCCGTCACTTTGTCCTGAAAGATCCAGCGCTCTCCTTACCAGGAAGCAAGCCTTACAAGAGCAGCTGCAAAGCACTCCCCCCAGCGCGCCCCCCACTGCAGCAGCGCAAGAAGCCGAACCAGGCAAAAGCTAAAACAGTGAACTGACTCAGTTTGGGAGACAAACGAAATACTGATCATTAATGCAAATGACCTGATAACAAACCTGGAGCAGTTCTGCTATTGCTTGTTAACTGCTATAATACTGTAACACTAATTATTGTAGAAATAAAATGTCTGAAAATTTTAGTCAACATTGATAAAATAATAAAGCATCTGGTGAGAGTTTGAAAATAATTTTCCCATCCACCTCAATTCAGTCAATACATTTTGTGGCATTACTTTGTGAAAAGTTGGGAGGAGGTAGGGGTTAATATTTGTCAGGCTTTAAGACGATAGCTGGTTGAAAATCCAAACTATGTGTTAATCATCTAGCATATGTGTCACATTTAAACATAATTTGGCTTTTAAAATCACGTGTTTTGCAGGATGCTGTAAATGTGGATTGTTTCTGATCTGGTTTCCAGGACAAGTGAGCAAAAGTGACGAATTATGATGCAAGCTTTACTGTATGTAAAGACATTCTAAAAAAAAAAAAAAGGCTTAAGTGTAATTAGGGATGGATTCAAACATTCTCCTACTTCGATAGTGTTTTTTTGTTGTTGTTGTTTTCAGGCACTTTAGAGTGGGAGAGTGTCACTAGGTTATTTTCTGTAGCAACAATTTACAGATGTCCTTTAAACGCATCATATGCAGGCTATCGATAGACGCTAAAATTGACCAGTGTTCCCTAAACACCTCACATGCACTATCGGTAGATGCAAGCTAGCCAGCTGAAGGCTCCAGTGCCCACTCAGTTACTGTAGTACTCACAACTCAGACAGGTGTGTGTCAAAAAACAATGTGTCCTAATATAAGATTTACTTACCTGAGGTAAAACCAAGGGATTTTAACTAACTGGGCGGAGTGCCTGAGTAGAGCTGATGTATGGGGAACGCTGTATTTAATCACTGAAGCTAAAGACTTTTATCTATTAAAAAAAAAAAAAAAAAAAAAAAAAAGAAATCAGAATGACAAGGCATTTTTTTTATAGTAAAAAAGTATCCAAGTTTAGTGCCCAGTCCTATATGTGTAGCTAATTAATAAAATTAATGTTGGTTTACTTCAATGTCCTAACTTTAGTTTTTGGGTCTTGCTATTCACTGCTGAACCTTCTGGTGGTGGGCCTAAATACAGCAGGAAGGTTAGCTTTTATTATCATCTGAAGGTGAACACAACACTTTTATGGCTTTGCTTTGAATGGTTACATTCAATTATAAGGAAAATATTTTTTTTTTGACTTTTACATTCATATATTACATGTTAATTGTTTGTAACTTGAGTGGTGCCCTGTAGGCCATTCAAGTAGGAGGATCTCATTACGCTGCTCACGTGCCTATAAAGAGAAATAGAAATAGCAATTGTTCCTCCTGTTCATAGGGCCCTTTTAAAATCCATTTTAATGTCAGTGAGGAAGGACAAAATACAGAGTCCTCACATATTTGACACAAGGAACAATCACAGAGACCCTTTTCATGTATATTTCTGTAAGACTGTGTTTTCAAACAGGTTCGACAATCATGTTAACCTACTATTTAATCGTCCTCAAATGAAAACTTTCCTGAATGAAAGCTTTTGCTCTGTAGACTGTGGAACAGGACCCTCGAGAAACAAATCAGTTTTTGTGGTAGTGGTACAGTTTGACCAACAGATGGCAGGAGTTCATATGGGCTCACAAGAGTCCTCATCCACATGAATAAAACCTCTGTGTCACCTCAGCAGACAGAAAGAAGCAGTTCTACATCTGAAGCACTGTTGTAACTGCAGTGGAACAACCTGAACTCAACATTTTAAATGCATGCACACACGAACATTTCCAGTATAGCTCACCATATGTTGATCTGTTGCTAATCTGACCCTGATTGAAAAATGTTTTTGACAAAATCGTAAAAAAAATGTAATTCGTGATGTGACAGTGCAGAATATTTACTCATGACATCAGAGGTCTGAAGTTAGTTATCCTCCCTGCCTTTGTACATGCTACAGTCTGCTGCTGCTCCCCAGTGGCCAAACAGGTGAGAGCTGCTGTGTACTGATCATCTCCCAGAAGAAAAGATGTGTAACTATGAATGTAAACACAGTGATGAAAGGAATTAGTGTAAAATGTACACAACCTTTGTTGCTTTTTTCAATACACTGACAAACACAACAGCACAAACTAAATATTCAGATGTTTTGATATCTGTCCATTTCTTCCCTCCAAAAAAGTTATATAATGCCATTTTTTTTTCTGATGGCGGTCATAAAGGCCTCAAAGGGTTAAAACTGACCTTCTATATTTATCTGCAAATGCTCCCTGTTTATGGGTTCCTCCCTTTGGTTTAGGTGTAACTTGTACCTCTGATGTTTTATTTTTTCTGTTTGCGGAGACCTGAGCACCTGAGTGCTTCCAGCAGCTGAACTGGCACCGGGACCAGCCAAGTGACAGGAGATGTGTTTAAGCCCTGAAGCAGGCACAGGAGCCGCGCGCCTCAGAGCAGGCCTCTCACAATGGACTGGATAGAGAAGGATGTGAAGAGGATCTTTGTGTCTATAAGGGACGATGGCGCTCCAAGCGACCATATCCGGAGGGGGCGAGGGCCCAGCACATTCAGGCCTGGCCAAGCCACGCTGTCCTCGGAAGCAACATCTCTCGCCTAACGATGTCCACCAGCAGCAGGGCTCATCACTATGCAGTATGCAGCAGGACCCTGGTCTTTCATACCAATATTCATCATAGATAGATAGATAGATAGATAGATAGATAGATAGATAGATAGATAGATAGATAGATAGATAGATAGATAGATAGATAGATAGATAGATAGATAGATAGATAGATAGATAGATAGATAGATAGATAGATAGATAGATAGATAGATAGATAGATAGATAGATAGATAGATAGATAGATAGATAGATAGATAGACAGACAGATAGACAGACAGACAGACAGACAGACAGACAGATCTTTCACACAGAGGAGATCTATTTGAAAGCCTTGATATCCTAATCACCCCTTGAAACGTGCCAAAAGATAACAGCATTACCATAAAAACACTGATCTCATGTAAGCAAGCGTTGTGTTTCCCTGGGCCGTTGTTCTCAAGGCCTGGACAAATACAGCGAGGGGCCACCTCCAGGTCAAACTAGACAGATTACTGTGACAAGCTTATTTCCATAGTGATCTCCGAGCAGACATGGTAACAATTTACAGTCATCATATGGGGGGGAAAAGGGGTGGGAAAGAGGGTGACTTGCAGAGTTGGTGTGTATTGCGGGTACTCGAGTGGACCCTGGTGTGAGGCACGATTAGACATGTTTTACTCCATTATTAGTGAGACCTTATTGATAAGATTTGTGGTGACTTTTCCCCATGTTGGTGGATCACAATCAGTCATTCAGCATCAGCACGCATTCAAACTAAAGGAAAAAGGGATATAGAGATAAATGCGGCAGTGAATGCAGAATAAACAAGAGCTTTAGTTTTGTTTTCTTTACATCCAGAAGCACAAACATGAAAAAGATCACAGGATAAAATCTGTGACACGTGTTTATACATTTACTCAATTCTGATTTTGAGAGAGTAATATTTATTTTGTTTATCACCATCTCTGGGATAGTGAGCCTCACAGTGGTGGCATGTTTAGACTTGTAGCTCTGTAATGAGCTATTTGTCTCAAAGCTGGCAGCTTATTACAATAAACAAGATGGGTTTTTATTAGAAAGGTTCTCACACTTCGGGAGGACAGGGGAGGTGTTACATAAGTAAGATAAAAATGCTGTGAACAAATGCTGAAACATAGCATCAGTGGGAGGGAACGTAAGGCTCAGTTTTGTAGAAGGGAAACTGCTACATTCCAGTTTTCTGTGTCAAGTTGGACCGACTTGTTTTGGTGGATCAGAGGCTCTGCTGTCTAGACTGGTGCCGGGCTCATACTCCGACTCAGACACTTTATGTTATTAACAGTACAGTGTAAGCCCTAATCCTGCCGACATTTTCTCATCACAAAGCTGTCAATCCCTCCCAGAGCATAAAAACAAGGTTCCTCACACATAATCCCACCTGTTCACCTCAGTTTTTTCTGGGTTTAAGAATATTGATATCCAAGCTGCTGATGTGGAACTAATAATGTGTGTAAAATACAAAAGAGATTTTAAGTTACCAGACTGATGCAGCTTATTATCTACCTACAGTAGCTATGAAGCGATTGTATAAATTCAGGTAAATTGGGTAAATTGGGAATTAACTCAAACACTGACAGGCCTGAAAATACACATCAGCAGCACGTGTTTAAGAAACATCTGTATACTTCTGTTCTTGCTACCTAATTTATCAAGTTTACTCATGCAACTTTTGACTTTAGGTTTTATTTTGATAACAATAGGGATTTTGGACCAAAAATATTCATTAGTGAGCTGCTACTTTTGCTATAGCTAAGCTAACTGCTGCTGGCTCCAGCTTCCTTTTTGAACTCGCAAATTGACAGAAAGGGGAAAGAATAATATCCAATAATGTCAAACAATGTGTTTAGCATAAATAAAGTTAGAGTTAGATTTAAAAATGAATACCAGTGACCAAAGCTGTCACATCAAGCTTGAGTCACCCTCTCGCTTAACTCCTGTTCACCATTTTAGTTTCAAATCCTCGAAAGTTAATCCTTATGAACAAAATTTTCAGCAAAGTCAAAATTTAGGGAGAAAAAAAAAGTTTAAGTTAAAAAGTTGAATACTCAAACATTCAGCAGCCTGCAGACTGTGTGGGAGTGGTTTGATTAGAGCTGATTAACAGTGCTGGCAACATAAAACATAATAACGTGCAAACTCAACTGTTATCTTGATTCAAATGTTGCCAGACTCTGATTGATGCATGGAAAATCCCCCTCTCAGTCAGTGCACCTCAAACCAGAGGGAAAAGCACAGAGCGAAAAAAAAAAAAAAGACAATTTCTGGAGTGAAATGACCTGAACTGTTCATACTGACAGAAAATGTTGGTTTTTGTAAAAAAAAAAAAAATAAAAAAAAAAAAATTTTTTTTTTTTTTTTTTTTTTTTTTTTTTAAAGAAACAGCAGTTAATTCCCAAAAAGGGGAGAGCAGCGGACAAAAAACACACACACACTCCTGCTAATCTACACAACCACCCACACCCACACACTCACACACAGGAACAAATGCAGCCCACAGTATCCCCCCACCCTCCACCAAGTTCTCCTTCCTTATTTTCTTCCTTTGTGCTCCCGATTCAAAGCTATGACAGACAGCCAGGCAAGAAGAGGGATGCTCAAATGTCCTTTTGATCTGTCAGAAGAAGGTTTTGGGTGGATGACAAGTGATTCTCTCACCTCCTTCCTCTCCCCTCCCCTCCACCCTCCTCCACCTCATCTCTCACAATTAAATGTACTGTACAGAGAGATAGCTGTGTACTTTGTGCTATGTTTCCCTGAGCTAATGCTGATGGTTTGTGGAGAGATTTGTGTGTGTTCGTGTGTGTGTGTGTGTGTGTGTGTGTGTGTGTGTGTGTGTGTGTGTGTGTGTGTGTGTGTGTGTGTGTGTGTGTGTGCGTGCGTGTGTGCGTGTGTTATTGTCTGGCAACAGGTGGACGAATGCTACAGAGAAAGCAGCGTTGACAGCCTGTGGAATGTGTCAGGTCTCTGTTTACATGTGCATATGAACACACACATACCCCCCCCCCCCCCCCACCACACACACACACACACACTCCACAGAGTGCATTTGTTGCTGCTTGGGTGGGTTTGGAACAGCAGGGAGATCTAAGGAAAGGAGAGCAGTTGTGTTTTGGTTCAGATGTCCCATTTGGGTGTGGCAGCTCACACTGACGACAGCACTGTGGAGCAGGCACCTGTGTGGGCCGCTTTAATGTGTTTCACTTCGACCTTGGAGATAATAACACTGGTGGTGTTAGCAGAGTTTAAAGGAGAACTGTGGTAACATTTTATATTTTTCTTCTTGGTAACAATGAGATTTAAACAAACAATGAAATGATCCATACTGACAAGTATTGTCTGGGTACACGTCATCCAGCTTAATCCTCTGTGCCAAGAGCACATCAGTGAACCACTGATGCACTTGTGATAAAAATGGGAACTGGAGTTCATTTTAAGTCAGTCCCACATACACTGTACTGCTGCTAATAAATCTAGCTGAAAATAGTTCCTAGCAAATACAGTATTTACTGACTTTTGAGGAACGTTTTTAAGAGCTACAGTTCCCATCTTAGGGAAACTACAACCAATCTATATATTTGTTACCTGTTTGTAAAGATGGAGCCTATAAATTCAAAAAAATGGGTTTGGGATTGAAAGCCACAGAGTAAGGAAGTAGGAAATTCATGCACATGTCATTCAATGTGCCTAAAATATAGAAAATGTAATCGTTTAAGGTGGAAATGTGGAACAGTTCAGCTGGTCGTGCTGGAAAGTTAATTTCTTTTTAAGTTTTAATATCACTACACAAGTAGTGCAAGACAATAAAAGAAGTCTCTAATTTGAGGAATAAGGAATAAAGCTCATGCACCTCATTTATATTATCAAATTAGCTGCTCATTGAAAAGCATGTCGTGTTTTTGAACTGGAAGGCTGACATGAGGTAGCAGCTATTGTTGAGATGAAGCAAAGCTAGTACATTAATGGGAAACTTCATGCTCCACTGTCCTAACCACTAAAACAAAACAAAAAACATTTTAAGGGGAGGGAGAATTTACTGTACATGGTTGAACTCATACGCACACACAAACAGGTCACACAGGCCACACATGAGCACGGACTACATTTATATGCATTCAGAGGCCTATGCAACTGTTGTTTTTGTGTCGGCTGTGTCCCCCGTGCAGCCCCGCTGCTTTGCTCAGCTGGTATTCTGGGAGAGTTCTCCCAACGTGGACTTGTGGGCTAACAGCATCAGACAAGCTGTCAGGCCAGTTCATCTCAATAACAACAACACGTCTGTCCACTCCAGCATGCATGATTGACCCTGTTTTCACTGTCTTATTGTTATAGCTGCTGTTTAATGTAAAGACAGAAGTATTGAATTCTCCAATCATTCGCCTATGATGTAAATGGTGCAGTGTAAGCCTGTGTTTCATGGGTTTGATTCCCTTTGCGTCTGATTTATTAAACACATTTAACTTTACACATAAATCTCCACTTGTAAATCCTTCTAAATGGCACCTGACTGAACTGAAATGAAGAATAATTGCTTGTCCAAGCACTCCAGTTTCATTTTGTGCGTGTGATGAACAAGTTGAAGTCTTTACATCCATCACAACGATCCTGTGATCTACTGCGAGTTCAAGTCAGCTCCATTTTTGCCAGGATCGGACAATAAGTAACATATGATCTCTCACACACAAACACACGATGAATCATTCACGTTTTCACACATGTTGTTACTTTAAGACAGTGCTGCAAGAAGATCTCGTGAAGCTGTAACCCCCCCTCCCCAACACCCTCACCCCCGTCACAATTTCTTTTTTTTTCCTCTGCAAGAAAAAAATCTTGCCACTCAGTGTGTTGGAGCATCTGCAGTCTGACACCCCCACCCCCCTTCTCCCAAATCTCGCCCGGCACCCCAACAACTGCTCTAACTGCAATCTCTTGTCAGCGGGGACAAATATTGACTTGTTTGGTGGCCCAACTTCTGCCAGGATCAGAGCCCCTACTTCCCCCCTGCCACCGCCATTTCTAAATGGTGATTATGTCTAACAGAGCTCATTACTGTCAAATCAAAGGATCCCTAAGAAGAGTCACTCATTAGTAATGAGCCTATTATTCTGTGAACATGTGGGGTTTGGTTGGTGTTAGATAGTCCTGACTGGACAGTCTTTTTGTGACAGTAATAACATTGTTTAATGCATATTTGAGGTACTTGGAAATCTATTTATATGCTTATTATTTAACAGAAAACACATGATTCAGAATACTTCGATGGTGCCTCCTTCTGATTTTTATAAATAAATACAGGCTTTCAGATTCAATAACCTTTGACTGCAACCTGTAAGTCTTTATCATCAAGTAGTTAAAGTATCATGGCTGATGGGAATCACAATTGAGAATACACAGTCTGAGGATGGCCGGTACTTTGCATAATCCTGTTACAGTCTGGATACTGGCTGTGAATCAATAAGAGATTAGAGATCTACCAGTCTCAGGTGTAAACCGAATGCAAAGGTATTCACAACAAAGCGTCCACCCTTTGGAGAAATTTAGCACTGACATAACAGGACGGTATAACGAAACTGACGTAAAACTGCAGGTTAGATATTTACATTTGGTATTAGATTGTCCTCAACTTTCTCCACCTTTAAAATGATACTGTAAAAACTAACTACACACACGCACACACACACACACACACACACACACACACACACACACACACACACACACACACACACACACACACACACATACTCAGAGAGATCTGGTTCATAGCACACATCTTTAATACAGTAGTTAGTTACAGTAATGTCAAAAAAATAAAACATTTACATCAGTTTGGAACATTTATAAGGTTCCTATTTCCCCTTTAGTGCCGCAACTACACTGCGAGACCCCTCCATCCCATCCCATCCCACCCCACCCCGCCCCGCCGCTGTTCCTCAACAACATTTGTCAACTGCCATCTGCCTGTCTGCCCCGTCTCCTCTCCACAAACTATATAATTAAGCGCAACACCTTTTCTCCTCTTACACCTCCCTCTTGCAGCCCCGACTTCTACCCTCACAAACATCAGGCTTTTAAGAGGACACTGCTGTTTGATATCCCTGCTCACACATTATTATTTATTTTACAAGTGCTTCTAAAACAAAACAACAACAGATCTGAACAAAAATGGTATGAAAATACTGTACATGTTTCATCCAGTGTAAACAGATTTCTGTTCAAATCAATTCACAATTCATAATTCTGCCCTCTTTCATGGTAGAAATGAGAAGGTTTAGAAGAGCAGGACAAAACAAAACAAAAAAATATAGACTTTTTCTCTGAGAATTTGAGGAACAAAGCAGCTCAGGAGCTCAGCCAGCTGGCTCCAGCTTCCCAAGTCCACACAACATGGAGAGCATTGACGTCTCTCGCTGCAGAATAGGAGGAACATCTAATGGATTTCATGACTGTAGGCAGTGACATTTCAAAGTCCATCGTATCATCTTACCAGCTTTAAACAATGGACACATAAAGTCTGTATTTTTACAAGTGTTCCAGTAGTTGGAGCTGGGACCGTCCCGCAGCCCTGCTTCACTTCTCCTCTTACTCTCTAAACCTTGGTGGCCAGAGACTGAACCTCTGACTTCTGAGTCTGGGCGCTGAGCGTAGATGACATGGAGCTCATCTGGCCATGCATAGCCTTCTTCAGGTTGAGCAGGCACAGACACTGAGAACGAAAACGCAGGTCAAAGAAGGCGTACAGGAACGGGTTGAGGCAGCTGTTGACGTAGGCCAGGCAAGTGGCGTAAGGGTGAGCCAGCAGCAAGAAACGCAGGAAGCCGCAGGAGCTGGGAGCCAGGTTCAGGTAGGAGAGGGCATCCATGCTCTTCAGCACGTGGAAGGGAGTCCAGCAGATGGCAAACACCACCACCAGTGTGGTGATGATCTTCAGCAGACGCTTTTTCTTCTGGTCCTCCTTGCGCAGGTTGTTGAAGTGGCGTGTGACGGTGCAGCCGATGAAGCAGTAGAAGATGGTCATGGCCAGGAAAGGTAGGAGAAAACCCAAGGCGGAGGAGGACAAGCTGAGTCCTGCGATCCAGAGGTACTCGTGCCTCTGGTTCATGGTCACCAGGCTGAAGTCCATGGCACATGTGGTCCGGTTGCTGTTCAGGTCATTCACGGTGGTGCGGAAGAGCAGCGTCGGCACAGCCAGGAGGCCAGATAGGAACCAAATAGCACCCAGGGATGCCAGCATGGTGCCCCGCGAGCGCAGCCGGCTGCTGGACAGAGAGTGCACGATGGCCAGGTAGCGATCAAAGCTCAGGCAGGTGAGGCAGAAAACACTGGCATACATGTTGACCAGAACTACATAGCTGCTGATCTTGCACAGAGCCACACCAAACGGCCAGTGGTAGCCGAGCGCAGTGTACACGGCCCACAGAGGTAAGGTTACAACAAAGGTGAGGTCAGCCAGGGCCAGGTTTCCTATGTAGACATCTGCAGCCCGACGTTTAGATTTGGACCTCCACACGGTGAAGATGACCACGCCGTTACCTGACAGGCCCAGGATGAAGATGAGCATGTAGAGGACCGGGATCAGGGAGTAAGAGGGCTCCCACTCTGAGAAGTCACAGGCAGTCTCATTGTCTTCATAATAATCATAGTTATCAACATATTCCCCAGATGTGGTCTCCATGCTGCAGTGGTAAAAAAATATTATTATTATTTTTTAAAGCAATCCTTAATTTTCAGGATAAAAACAGTCCTGTACAGTTCCAGACGGAGAATCAAAGCAAAACTCAGAGAATCACAGGAGCTGCTGGGGGAGAGGACAGATTGTGTGAGAGTGAGTGACTGTTGGCGCTGTCTGCCTTTTTAAACTCGGCCCTCCACACCCCTGGTTCCCTCCCAGGACGACCCCCCACCCTCCTCCTCCGACCCGGGAAAACATCACTCAGCTCCCCCTCCTCCTCCTCCTCCTTCTCCCCCTCCTCCTCTCTCTCACCTCTTCTGGCGCAGCCCATCCCTCTGCCCCGAGGACGAGGAGCCCCGAGGACGAGGAGCCCCGGTCTTCCCCTCGCAGATGTACACAGGCCAAAAAACAAAACAATTCTACATTTGTAAAATGAGCACACAAAAAAACGTGTAGGAGAAGACTTGAATTGATTACAAATTAAGAATTGGTCCACATGAGATCCCACAATGAGAGTTAAAAATGTAAAAAGTTTTTGGCTACTACTACTACGACTACTACAGTAATAATCATTATCATACTAATAATAACGTCATCAAACTACATATAATTAGCCTTACTATTCGTTACCGGTGTGAATAAATTATGTCATGTAAACGGATCTGTCCCCTCTGCCTGCACTTCACTTTTCCCCCTCCCAACTTTATCTTTAAAAACGCCCCTCTTAGTATCGCTTTACTGACATTTATATTTCAGAAAAAGCTGACTGTGGTCTTGTGCGGAACATTTCTGGACGTTTTGGCTCCTCTTGTTTTACATCACAATCATTCCAGTTAAAAGCCTGTTAAAAGTGAGAGTCGCGCAGTTTTTGTCTTTTCTTGTCCAAATTTTGTTTTTAAAGTTGAAACTTTATTTCATGAGAAATCTTCGGAGTTTAATTGAGCGTCCTAGAACCGGGAGCTCATAATTAGATCGACAGCGAACTGTAAACTGTTTGAAGATTAGATTAAATGTCAGTGGGCAGCTCGCAGGGTGTGTGAATCCAACTCTCAAATCTGAGGATTAATTTCCATGAGAAAGGGACAAGCAAACACACCGGTTTGAAACAAAAACAAAAGGAAACTTCGCATTGACACCACCTTGATTCTCAGTGGATCTGTTCCTCACCACACGCCAAATTCACTTCACTACGTATTGCATGGTTGGAGTTGATGCGGTGCAGTTTACAGGGCAGCAAACGAACATTTATTTGCACCAACGAAAGTCTGAAAAGAACTGCGGTTTATGGGTTTAACTGACTACACATGGTAATAGATTTGTTGCTTCTTACTCGGCTGTTCGACAATTAAGTAAAACACGATAAGACATTTAAAAACCTCATTAAATCCTATTTTACAGCAGGATTTTACGGATTTAATCTTACAAACATGCTGCTGGTCATACTGCAATCAGACTCCTCGCCGGCCCAAAGGAATCACTCTCAGCGAAACAAAGTGTGGACAAGTCTGAGCAGTGCTGCACATTATTTACAGCAGGTTTGCTTTGGATAATCTGTCCAAAACAGGCCTCCTAGTGGCGATAACAGGGAGCTGGTACATAAATCCTCAGTGCACTATTACACTGTAAATGCACCGGCTTTGAGAAATGTCTTTGATGAAAAGAAGGGCTTTCTGGACCACGGCTTATCACCCTGCAGTGAGTGACTGGTGATTATTTTACTGTACATGGAGCGGTGAGAGCCGGCTGAGGGGAGTCGAACATGGCAGACACTTCATCCTTCTTTCAGCAGTGAGAAGTTGGGACCCGGTTTATTATCTGTGCAGGCTCAATTTCTGTAATGCATTACAGGTGAGAAACACTTAGCTCTGCTTACGAATACAATTTATAGTTGTTGAGTATGAGTGTGAAAGTGGTGTACAAATTACATCTTTTTCCTTAGATTAAAAAAAAAAAGAAAAGCTCCATATTCTGCTCTTAGTGGATCCTCAGCCATCGAAAACCACATTCAAACATGCAAATAAACCTTCACATGCACACCAGGTGGGTCCCACCTCTGCTTCATTCCCCAGGGAGAGGATTGGCTCCTGCTGCTTGCAGGATCCCTTAAACAAATAAATTAGCAAATTTAAAAATTAAAGGCGGGTAGATAAGAAACAGATGGTCAGATTTGACCATCATCTCGGTCATCTTCAGAGGACCTCCTTGCTTGTTAATCATAGTTTTTGGAGGTGCCAAGATAAAGTCCTGCTGCTGATCCTGAAGTGAGAGAATAATTATCAGCTGCGAGTGAGGATTTACTCTCATTTCTTTCAAAATAAAATATGAGTGAAGTATACATGTTGTCATTTTCAACGATAAGATGTTGCATGTTTTTTGTGCCAGATTTTCTCTCCATTATATATTGGCGTAGCAGACATAGCTGCACTGTGTCACAGGGTTCTCTGTCATCAGGCCTGGACCACACATGTGTCCCTGCCACAGCTGTGGCTGCTTTTGATCTGCTGCTGAAATGACCCTGCTGCTGGGATATGACCGCTTCGCTCTCACTCCGGCCATCATTTGTTTGTGCAGGGACAAAATGGAGCAATTCAGTGGGAAGCTGATGCTATCAATAGTTTTGTAACGACTGCAGAGAGGTGAGGCGCGTGATATTTATCTCTACAGAGCTAATGGGAGTCAATGACAGTGAGACTTTGGGGACGTTTGCAGTGGACACATGTCAGCTCCAGTCTGGAGAAGATAAGTGATTGAAGGTGTAATCTGTGACCTGAAGTTTGTTTGAAGTGTAAAAAACTGTTGGCAGCATGCCGATTCTTCACCCTTCTTTGATTTGTGGCCAATACAGCAGAGCCCAGGCCCTACAAATCATGATGAGGGACCCGGGCTGCAGGGGCGGGGGGGTGTCACAATGAAGCGTCACTTCAGAGTCAAGATGAATCTGTAAGTGAACACTGTCCCTGGTGGAAGCACTTTAGGAGAAATAAAGACAAAAAAAAAAAAAATCCATGCTGGACACAATTTTGTGTTTCCATCTAGTAAAATGTGAAGTGAGCCACAGCCACGGACCTTTCACAGCGGCCTGCTAAGTGCAGACTCTGCTGTGTTAGAGGACATCACACTCCTATGCCACAGAGCCAGCGACAAACCTCAGATGTGCAAGTGCACTGCTCCTGCTGAGGAGGTTTGCTAATTGGCAGTGGATCTTGTCAAACTGCAGACTATCTGAGGACCATCTATCTGTGTGTGTTACTCTATTTCTGCTTTTTTTCAGCACAGCAAAAGCAAATAAATCTGAAAATAAAAGCAAGTAAACTGGAGAACAAAAGATCTCTTAAAACATGGTGACTGTGAAATGGCATAGCGCTAGACTGTAAGGGCCAAATTAAACCCTTATGCTGGGGGTCACTAACGGCTATCTTTTCTCCACATCTGCCTACTCCTGATCTCAGCACTGAAGTGAATAGAGGCCTCCACCCAATCATAAGAAATGTCTGCGTTGATAAGGCTGCTCTATTGTTTCATTTTGTCGCTCTCAGCACTTTTCTCTTAATGAGCAATGCACCTGTTGAGTGTTATATTAAAATTTCATTACGCTTCCTGGAATACACTGAAATAACGGAAGCTAATTATTTTTTTGGGGTCCGTTTACTGTAAGAAAATGTTTCTTGTTAAGTGATTTGGGGATTTCTTTTGACTGTATTGTCTACATTCAGTCTTGGGAAAGACCAAAACAACTTCTCCCATTTTGTTTATAAAAAGCATTGCCTTTCGCAGCATAAATATAGTGCTGAGTGTTGTTCTCTCCATCTATAAACACATAAGTATCTCAAGGCTAAGATGTCTCTGACCCATTTGTCGGTGATCAAGTGTGGGTAATGTAAGCGTCAGATTTTAACAAGGAAGTAAAGGAGAATTCAAAAGTTCTGCTGCCTCAATTTTGCTGCTTGTTATCTTTTTTTAAACTATTTGTTGTGAGTCCAGACAGTAACACTAAACCAGTGGAGTACTGTCATGCACCTCTTATATATTTCCTGATTTGTACTGCAGTATGAAGACATAAATCTATCCTGACTTACTTGCGTCAGCTCTCAGCCCGCGTCAGTGAGCCGAGCGGGTAAAGTATGTGAATCAAAGCAAAGTTTGTCTTGGATGGGTCAGACGCAGCGGAGGGTTTTATCTGCAGCAGAAACCGCACTGTCTGTGCCTGGGAGACAGTTGGGTTTGACGTGCATATCAAAACCCAAACATGGCCGAGCCAGAGCCAAAGTGCAGCAGTGTTTGCAAGCTGATTATTGTTGTCACCACGAGAACCAAAATCTCCACTGTTTATTTACTACTTATCTAACTTCCCTGTTGCATGTCTGCCAAGAAATAAACACTAACACAGTCAGGTTTCTGTCACTTCAGAGGACAGTACATTGACCAACACCAATTTTTGGAAGACTAACCCAAACCAAGTGTTAATAATAAAACTCAAGGATTCATATTCTTTCTGATTAAAATGTTTTAAAAACTTAACAAACGCAGCAGATTTAAGCTTAAGCAGGTCATTATGCTGTTGAATGTTAGCCAACAACAATGACTGACCCACATGGAGGCAGCTGGCCAGCAGTTCCCTCTGCTCGTTCATCCCTGTTGTCTCTGCACCTCCAGTAGCTCGGTCAGGAACAACGGGGTCACAAGGTGTTTCCCCTCTTCCTTCTCGGGACCCTGGACCACCCTCGCACCCATCCTTTGCACCACACTGTCTGTCTGTGTGTGAGTGAGTGAGTGAGTCACTGGACAAAACAGCAAGCACCACAGGATGTGCTATAATAGGACGATTTGTCTCTCCAACTGAGATGCCTCTGACAGACTTTTGTTTTATAGCTGTTCAACGTAAACTGTTTACTTAGTAGATGGCCTGACTGAATGATAATATAAATTATTTTTTCATTGTCATGCCACAGACATTCCCGGAGTGTTATTTTTGTACAGTAGAATTACAAAAAGGGGTCAGGTGTGTGGTTTTATGATAAAACATAAACATTTCTTACACCATCTCATTCTTCCTTTAAATCAAATGTTCACAAGACAAGTCATTTAAAAAAAAAATTTTTTTATTAATTATGCAGGCAACTCACTCAAGATTTATGTTTCACCTGCACACACGGGGACAATCAGGAAGGAAACCATGTAGAAAACCTAGGAAACAATAACACAAGAGAAAATAAAGAAATGGGAGATGAGTCTAATGAAAGAGAGGATGTGAGGGAAGAAATAAAGGGACAAAGGACAAGGTTGATGAGAGGGTAGAGGCTGGCAGGCAGGCCGTTTTTTTCCGTGCAGCAGGGTTAATGACAGGGATTAGGAGCCGGGGGGACTGTTGGGATCGCCGGGCTCTGCGAGACCCCAGCCCGGCCCTCCCATCATCCCAGGAGATCTGTGGGAATCTGACTCCATTTGGCCTAAAATCTCCTGACAAAACAAGGACCCTGTGGCTCAATTAGGAGGAAATTAGTCTCTCTTACCCCCTCTGCTACAACAACTTCAATGCATGTTACTTCTTAAGCAGGTAGCGCTGGTGTAAATATGATATTCAAAATCAATTATCTGAGCTCCATTTGATATTCCCTGCCTGTTTCTTTAAAGCTCGCTCTTAATTTTTTTAGACTAGGAGACTTATTCTTAAGTAAAAGGAAATGTCTGGCTCATGTAATCAATGAGCGCTCGGTGCTTTTTCAAGTCCAAATATGATTATTGCCTGTTTTCTTTTCAACTACAGACAGAGAAACCCAAAACCAGTAATGTGAAAGTGAAAACTTAAACAGTGGCCCATGTGAAAACCAGGTGCTTTGCAGAGTTTCCGCCCAAAGTTTCACAAAGTCTGAGCGGAACTTTTGTCTGTTATGCGATAATTTCCTTTAGGACTGGAATGAAAGAGCCGTCACAGACCTGACCGGCACTGAGAAAGAGCAGAGGCACCCTCACAAAAATGTTAGGAGAGCCGAACGCTTCAGCTCTTGACATTTTACTGTCAAATTACACTTTGTATGATTTATAGGCCTAAAGATTTGGTCTGTGCAGGCGGGCACAAAACGCAGCTGTTAAATACCAAGTGCTGAAAGTCCAACACAAAACTGGAATCTTTCCAGGGAAAACCAAAAAGACTCTTTTATGAAACTGCTAAAATTAGTTGCAGGTTGCCTCCTACCCTGTCAGCATACCAGGAATATCAGAGACTATTTATAACTCTGATTAACAGACATAACTAAGATTTCATCGAAAAACACCGGACTGTTACATTTTTGTTGTTTAAGAGCAAAGCACCACAACGTCAAGACAAGAGTTGTAAAAAAACTCGTCCAAGTTTCAGCTGTAAAATGCCCTGCAGTCCACTTTGTTAAATGCCATTTAGCAGGTTCAGTGGTCGTCATAGGTAGAAAACAATCACATGTACGCTCCACGGTTACGATTTTATGGTCGCTGTTAACCTTCCCATCAAATTGAAAGAGCGATCCTCAGCATTCCTGCCACTGGTAAAACGGCAAAGTATCTAATGGTGGCGACAGTGTGGCGGAGGCTTTGCTGCTTATCCCATCTGTCAGCTGTTTGACAGACAGCAACAAACTGTAAATCAGTCACTTCTGAGAAGAGGCCGGCCCTCTCCCTGCTCACAGCAAACAAACTATAGGGTGTGCGTGTGTAGCTATTCACCCTGACAGTGCATCATCCATTCAACCACATCATGTGGTGCAGGAGGTCAAGTGGTGGCAAAATTTCAGGTAAAGTGCTCTAAAAGTGTAACCTTTGTTAGACAGAAAGACCCAATCTTTATCTTATGAATCTAAAGTTGAAGTCATAAGACAAATGGTTTTGCTGCTGCAGGCCTGGTTGGTCTGGTATGACCAGTAGCTTTTGGTTGTTAGTGACAGCAAGTTTGGAAGTGTAAGTTGATGGCTTGCAGCAAATCATTAAGGCAAATACATTTTGAGATTCTTGGAACATTAAGGAGAACTTAATGTGTTATTATCTTGTACCCATGAGTAACAAAGTCAAACTGAAAGTTGTTTTTTTTGCCAAGGGCAATAATAGGAACAAAAATGAGGAACGACAGATATTTCAGGACTTGCAATTGTCACCTTTTGACATGATGTGTTTGTATGGACCAGTATGAACTCCCAGCTTGTGCTACAGCCAGAAAAAGCCACGGCTCCTCTAAAAGCTGACAACTGCTTTAAGGAGTCAAACAATAAACTCAACTTTTACACTCTGTCGACAACTTTGATGTGCAATCACGAGGCAAGAGGAGGGTGGGGGGTGGCAGAGTGGGAGTAAAAACATCCTCCGACTCGCCCTAATTGTTTCAGCATCTGTTCTGCTGTTGCTATCACCCAGACAGGCTGAAAACAACTGAAAACACACATTCAAAGTTTCCACTCCATCCATTTCCTTTAATCAAGCTGCCCTCGCAGTGACTGATTGCCAGACCAGACCTTGGCTTGTCTCGTCTCGCCTGTCTCTCCATCTCTGCTGACTGCACAGCTCAAGTTGAAGTCTACAACAGTTTCCCCTTAATAACACTTTTCTTTTCTCCTTAACAGACAGTTGATAATTACATTAACTCATTACAACTAATGATTATTAACATGCAGTTGTGACTGGAGGAGGGAGAGGAGCATGCGTCAAGGTAGGACTGGGCCAGCAGGGACAGGTTGTGTTTGAATAAGCGTGTCCCAGGCCGGAGTGTGCTAATGAAACGAGACCAACTGGCTGTGGAACGTGGCCTTCCCATTATACACGTACTTCAGGTTTCTAAAAGAGGAAGCGGGACACTGTTAAAACACAAAAGGTCCAGATGTGAGGCCCCTTGAAACACATCTCACTGTCTGCCCCATGTTGAATGCTGACAAATTGGCCTTTAACGATCCCAAAACAGGCCTAAAGTCAATGTCAAAGCCATGTGTCACTCTTCTGAGGCCGGTGCGGGAAGGCCAACTGCCTCAAAAAGAAGCCGGGACTTTATGAAAATATTTGGACAAAGCCCTGCACTATTTCAGCTTCTAAAATGGGTTGATCCACATACTCTGCACTCAGCACATGTTGTTGCACTTCATCTCACTCAAGGGTTGAGGGCTTCAAAACACAGCTGAGGGATTTAATAAGATTTCTTACATTATTAATGAATAGAGACATCTGCACTTTTGTGATTTAAAAACACAGGTAAGAGCAGCAGGAAAAGATCCCTATGATAAAGTTGTGTACAAATCTTTTGGAGGATGTTTTGTGGCAGCATTTCTTACACACTCCTGGGCGTCGGGGCGGCCATGATGCAAGCATATGTGTTGTCTGTAGGAACAATCCCTTATGAAGCTGAATATTTTGCACCCCACACTCATCCAGCTATGATTTAGCTGAATCAGACAGCTGCAGACCACACCCTTCCACCCCAACACCCACCTTTCTTTAATCTACTGCTAACCACCACAAACAACACTCAGCATTTAGTTTTACATCACTCAGAAGTCCAAAGACAACCTTCCATATACACCAGACCATAATAAACGAATCAGCAGATGATAGCACAGTGTAAAAAACAGGCGCAATAGCTGTGTCTAATGTTGCCCAGGAGATGAAACATGATTTGGTCTCATGCCTCCTAAAAAAATATCTGCAGCCACATCATTACATGCATGGCTTCCATATGGTCATAATACTGCTGAACAATCTGGCGGAACCATCTCGAAACGCGATCTCATCTGACAGAAAGTAAGAGCCAGGCTCATGGTAGTTGAACGACGCTGTTGAGCATCATTTTTCTTTGTCTGCAGCTGATCACATATCACAGTGTGCTTTTTAGAACTAGATCTCCAGCCATTCTTGCTTTACTTCAGGACCAAAGGCTCTCGCCGCTAGCGTGGCTAAAATCCAGGATCCTCTCCTGTTTTTAACCAATGTCATGTCAAGAAGAACAACGTCTGTGATAATGGCCTCCTTTCCCTCATAGCTGTTGTATTTACACTTTTACCTTTTGATGTCTAAATATCCACGAGAGCCACAGTTTGAGTATTTACATTGTACTTCAGAAGGGAGAATCATTGGAGAGGGAATACTAAAACAGGAAAAACAGTCTAAACTACCCATCATACTCCGCTAACACGCTATAAATGCGATGGATGCAGCGGTTTGGCCTGGGCGTAGGGTTCACGGGCTCAGCCCTTCCTGCCTTTGTTGGTCTTTGTTTAGGGTGGTACGCCCTCATCAACAAGGGGTGCCCCTGTGTGTGACCCTTGCTCTACAGGCCTATCCGGAAAGACTTCAAGTGACATTGGTCACTTGAAGTTTGAGGTGTTTATTTGTATATTGAGCAAAACATGGAGGAACATATATACTTGTTTTCATGCGTATCGTGGAAACTGGATGTTTTTTAACAGAAGGTTGAGGTGGGTATGGCCCCAAGGGTCTTTAGGATTAGAGTTGAGAGGGCAAGTCTAAACCTGCACTCTTACCTTCTATTTATGAAGGATGGAAGGTGAGATTACTCTTGTAAAGACCACTGACTTTACAACACATGAAGTAAAAACACAGGGATATTTGACTGAACTACTCCCCTAATGAGAAAATTCAATGATGATGACCATAACAAAGCGTAAAGCTTCTGACTGTGATCATGCTGAAACCTCATAATTAAAGAGTGGAAGATCTTCCCACTCACGTCTGTGCAAGTGTGACTGTATGGGTCCATGTAGAGGGCAGGAGACTGCTTGACAGCAAGATCAAGGTCAGAGAGTTTGTGAAGACAGAAGAAAAAAGGAGGACACCCAGGTTCTTTTCAAGGATAATCTCTGCAACCACAATGCGGAGTGACAAGCTTTCACGTGCCCAAAAGGCAAACAGCTCTCAGCATTCCAACATGGCAGACGCACTGGTCCTTTCACGCGAACGGCGACTCATTGCCTTGTTCATCCTGACATGTAGAGAGGGGGGTGGGGGGTTGAGGGTTCCAAAGGATGTGTCTCGCAGGGGGGAAGCCTCACCTGTCAGGGGTAGAAAAGCCCATGGGCCAGGACACAAAGTGCAAAACAAATCCGGACAGGACACATGCTTCCTATAAACACACATGAAGAGGAGGGTCTGAGCAGCAAAACTACTCAGGTAATTATTCCGTGACACTAGCAAGCAAAAATCGGTGGGAATTTTCTGGTAATTAAGATGAGTAACTTCCTCCCTGCATAACTTCAGTCCAAGTATAAAAAAAATAAATAAAAAAAAAGCCTAATAATTAACATCAACAGGCTAACTTTCCGCATGGTGCCAGTACTTGTGCTATAAAGGACAAAGCAGCATCTCTTGGCTGGAGCCTTTAATATACCAAACAAGCATTACAGTTATTAATCTTCTCATCTAACTCTTAGCAAAAAAGTGAACTTTTGAGTTTTAGGAATTTTACACAATGCAATAGGAAAATCAACAAGTCGTGTTTTCCCAAAATATGTTTTTGGCAGTCATTTCCAGGGCAATCAAGCTCTATGGACTACTGTATTGTTCAAAGATGTTATTTAGCAGCAGGCCGGTAAATCATATTCTGGTTAGTGAGAAGTAGACAGTCTGCTCACTTTCTTTGCAGAAAATGAGGGAGAATCCAATTGTTTTTTGCCTCCCTCCCCCTTTCCCTCCGCGGCTATCAGCGGGTCTCTGGAGAAGTGCTGGTTTCCGTAAACGTGATGGGGAGATGTTTCCTGTGGCAGGTCTGTCTGCTGCTGATTAGAGCCCATCCATCAGCTGGACCTCCTTGAAGCAGAGAGGAGGGCACTGGTCATATCTGTCTCCTAGTCCAGAAAAGCCTCTCATCTACTAGAAACTATAATGCTACACAGCAGATCCAGGTGCTGCCCCTCCACTCTGGACTACATGATCTGGTAGAGACCCTGGTTGGAGCTTATTTCAGGCAAGATGATTCACTCATTCAAATTTAGATGTCTGTGTAACAATAAACAATAAAGTAGATCCTGAGCCAAGTATAATTTGACATCCCCCCAAGTGATCCTCATCTCCTCTGTTGATCTATATTTAATCATTCCACATCAGCTTAGACCAAATAATACAAAATACCCTGAAATTCACACATGCTTGTTTGTGCGTTATGTCTTGCTGTAAATGTTTTACAGTTTAAAGCAACTGCCTCAAGACTCAGATCAGTCAAAGTGGCTTTTGTTTCTCTTTTGTAGACACAATCCTTCATCAGTTCTGGCCTTAAGGCGCTGATTGCTCTGTGCACCAGTGCAGTGGTTTTAACCCCTGTGGACCTCTATGCCACTCCTGAGTAAAGCACCCACAATAGCAGGATGACTGCAGTCTAAAAACAGGCTGCCGCGCGTGCCCCCTGCCGTGTTTAGGCATTTTTACTCCCCAGTCCCCATCACTTTCTTTGACCTCCAGCGTAAAGCGTAAACAGGAGGTGAAGTATCCTCCATGGCCAGGCAGAGGAAACCACACAGGGTCTGGAGGTTGAACTCTCCTGTGGTCAGCTGCTCAACTGGAAGGCCGCACTGTGAACTGTTGAGTCTGAGAAACTGTGTTACACCTAAGGTCTATTGTGTTGGACATTGTTTGTGGATAGATGTAAAAAAAACAGCGTGACCTTACATGAGAATGAAATTATCTCTTGCGTTGGCACTTTTGAGGTGCCATGAAAAAAAAACGAGAAAACACCATGGAGATCAAGACACAAACAGGAAAGATTTTATTCCACAAGTGAACACAAGAGCAATAAACGCCTCATCATATACGCTGCTGTGTCAGGACACGAGGAAACTCTCTGCTACAAAAATCACAGAGGTGATAAATTGTGCTTGCATGAAAGAGACCACTGCTTTCCTTTTATGTTTATTCTCTCAACATTGTATAAATCAGCAGATATTATTGTTTAATATAGACATAGGTTACTGATGGTAAAGCCGTGTCACAACACTTGTTTCAGCACAAATTGTAATGAAACGACATAATTGACCACCTCAGAGGGAGGAATTTAGTAAAAATGTATGGCCCACTTTACTGTGGCTTTTTAGGGCCCCTTCCAGGCACGCTTTTGTATGGATGTAAGATTCCTCAGAGAGCAGTAAGTGACGGAGCACCGCTGACCGTGCTCACCTCAACCTGTCAGCCTGTTGAACCTGAGGCTGACTGAGACAATGCCCAGGTCAACAGGTCCACACTGCAATCACTACAGGCTACAGATTCATTACTCAGGGTTGACCTCTGACCTTGGAGGGACTATCTAAATGAGATCCATAAAAAAGTTGGAAAAAGCACCAATATATCAGTCAGAGGTCCATTTAAAAGGAAGATGCTCAATTTAAACCTGCAGGGTAGAACTTTTATATCCTGCTTATGTAAGAATAATTACAATAACCGTGTTGACGTGAGTTTATATTAAAGGCTCCACAGTTAAACACTGTCGCTACTTTTGCGGATGTAAAATAGTTGATAAATTGAGGATAAATGGTGGACATATGAAATAAAAGGCATTAAAACACGCACAGAATGACTCGCTTTACCATCAGAATTTGATCCATTTGGTCAAATAACATTTGGAAACACTAGAAGACTTGCACGATCCCATTTAAGTTAGAAAAGGGCTAACCTAGAAGTTAGCCAGCTAGGCCGATGCTCTGTTCATGGAGCATGCTCAGTGTGCATTCATCCAGCCAACACGGGAAAGTTTCACCAGACAACAGATGTAAAAACTGTGTATACTGTGAAACGCAGAAAGATTTATCTGGAGTCTAGTGGTCATATATGTCGTTGATAATGACCCAGGCCCCTACTAGACATTTGGGACAGATGTGTGATGATATCTGCCTACTCAATAGTCCGATATCAGGTATCGGGTGATCTAATGACTATCCTTCCAACAGTTGTTGAGAGATTTCATTCTGGACAAAAGAGGTTAACCTTTTCTGCCATCCCTAGAGTCATGCTTAGAGTCATTTTTAGTACACTTCGGTTTTGGGTTAATTCCCATCTGCGTGCACAACAGTGCTAAAACCAGTCAGACTTTCATCACCCTCAGCCTCTTGATCAGAGTTTACCTTGTGGCAAGAAAATAAACTGAATATGGGTCTAACTGGGGACGCTGCACACTGGAGGAACTTGGAGGACTAACAGTGGCTCCACAAAAACATCTTGCTGCTCTGGCAGAAGAAAAGAGGACGCAGGAACTCTGGTCTTCCCAGCTGCAATGCCAAAGGGGGAAATGAGAGGCCGGCTTGGATAAATTTATAGTCTTCATAATAAATTTCACAGGAAGGATTACGGCATGACATTGTAAGTGTGGATGTTGTAGAGGAGGAGCAGGAGGCAGAACTTGGCCCAAAAGAAACGTTCTGTTAATAGCCTGGCCGCCGCTGCCGTTATTGTTCTGGGGACACTACGCCGAGCAGACTCCTCTTCAGATCAGATCCAAGTCTCAAGGGCGGACACTGAGATTTCCTTCATGCCATCCAGCTGCTGCCTGTCATTACTAGTAGCCTCTGAAGTTACAGCCAGCTGCCCCTGCAGATCTACCTACTGTAGTCTCACTACAGACTTCTGTGCAGCATTCAGTTATACACCAATGCAAAGAGTTCAGTATTTGTTGATGAAATTTGCATGTTAAAACATTGCTTCACAGGCTGTCTGGAAGAAGCTCACAGGCACCAAATGTGTCCTCATGTTGCACACTTACTCCCTTTATCCATACATTTCTTCTTTCCATGCACAACTCCAGGGAGGTTTTCCACATAGCTCTCATTCCATTTCAGCGTCTATCTGACCTGGATAGACTGTGGACAGACACGCCAAATTCCACAGCTAACAAGCACCATGGGGCTGAAAAGGAGGGAGACTTTTTTTCAACTTTTCACAGACGAACATTTTATCAGATAAAATACTATCAGCATGTAATTAGCCACTGAGTTAGGTCTTTTAATCATAAAGTGAATTTCCTGGGCTAAAACAACTCATTCCACACTCCGGGGAAATGTGCAACGTTTCATCAACTCCAGAGCCTAAAAGTAATTGCAGTTTAATTGCTCAAAATCACAAAACAAAATCTAGCAATAAAAGAATATCCAGATTCTAATTAAAGGGCTCGACTGTTACGGTCTAATAACACTGCAGATGCTGAGAATTCATGCTTCCCTCAGCCACGGCCCTCTTCTTTTCTTTTGTTGCTCAGGCGTGGGTTGTCAGATCGTATGTGTGCTGGCTGACGTACATTGTGCGAGAGGAAGGCATCCTCGGTAATGGCTGCAGAAGCCAGTGCTGTGACCTGACGCTGGCCCCTGCTCTACATCCAATGGGAGTGGAGCTTCAGAGGCAGGGTGCTGTGGCTGACATGACAGCTCCTGCTGGGAGGGGAACGGACAAGGCACAGCTCACTTCTAATCCCCACCAGATTGGGTTTTGCCAGGCCGGTACTCCCGCCTGCAATGCTGCACATCCCAGCAGCGCAGACATCCCTGCTGGACCAGAGGAAGATCCCTGCTGAGCCTCATGCACAGACTATAGTGTTGTGAATGATGTATAACCGCTAAAAAATGGCCATGTAAGCGTGGAGATATTTGCTCACACTTTGGATGTAAATTGGCAAGTCAGTCATGCGTCCAACACCCACGTGCAGCAACATGCTTCAGATAGCACAGCATAGCATACCATACACACACACACACACACACACACACACACACACACACACACACACACACACACACACACACACACACACACACACACACACACACACACACATACACACACACACACACACACACACGCACACACACAACTGAAGATGTTGCCTTTGGGGCACAATGCCCAAAGCAAATACTGCAGATCTTTGAGGAGCTGAAGAAACAAGGGCAAGGCATTCAGAGGTTCGCTGTAAGCAATTATCTTGGCATGCATACACACACACACACACACACACACACACACACACACACACACACACACACACACACACACACACACAAAGACTACGGTCAGTCAGTGAGGAATGGCTCGACTCCTCAGGCTCTGGTTTTTCAAACACACCCTCTTCCTGTTTTCATAAGGAGAAAACAGGAGTAGCAGTGGAGAGTGGAGAGGAAGAGAGAAGAGAGACACAGCAGGGTGACGGTGAGACTCAAGTATTATTACTCAATGGCCAAGCAGAGGCCAGAACCTGTGTGGTTTATTGTGTTTGTCTTAACTGGAGCTGAGAGGATTATTAGATTGACAGAAAATTCATTAGTTTACTTTTTTAATAAACGATCCACTATTTCAGTCAAGCTTTAAAGCAAAACTACCAAATACACCCTGGTTTCAGCCTAATTTTTTTCTTCGAGTTCCAGACTGTTGGAAAAACAAAACATTGCATAAAGTATGAAGTAATCACTATAGGTTATGGGCGAGTTTAATGGCCATTCTTAACTACTTTCCAACTGTTTATAGAAAACACAATTTGATCATTTAATAGAGATGGTAATAAGCAGCTTAATTAATAATAAAACGTTGTTGTAGGCCATATTTCAACCTGGTATCACCTGTAATGCACCTGTCAGACCACTCCAGCATACTGTGTCAGTGTCACGTTTTGCCTGTACCATAGCAGGAAAAAACAAGTGATTAGGTTTAGGAAAACAAAACCTCAGGGTTAGGTGCATGTTTAGGATTAGGAAAACAAAACTTGTGGATGTCGCTCAAACTCTGGCCTCCTGGTTGAAAGCCCTGAGTTTGATCCATCCAACCAACCTCTGTACTCAGACTTTAGCACATTTGTATTTCGTCAAATGACCTCCGTCACATGTCCTCCGTCACATGTCCTCATCCTTCATCCCTGGTCATACCTGCATTTACTTTTCACGCCTTGGTGAGTAAAAACGTGACACTTACATGGTATCCTCTAGTGGACTGCTGGGTGTATTACACACTTTGGTGTGATACTGGGCTGCTTATTTTCCCTGAAGAAGCTGGTGAAATCACAGGACATCCAGACTGCAAAGTTTTACTAAATCTGTAGTGATTTTACCACTTTCCTTTGAGTTATGAATCAAGCTATAAATTAAGTTCATTAAAAAATAAGACAAAAGTACTTTAAAATGATGGAATCTGCTAAGGTTTGAGATGATGATAACAGGACAGAGACTGGGCAGGTGTATGTTGATTTGCTGATCAAGGCTGACCGATCTCAGCTAAGCTTTTAGAGAGACAAATACCGCTAATGAACATGAATGATTAAGAAAAAAAAATAAGAAAGACCTATGAGAAACATGACTGTCAGTACAAAGTGCCAAATATAAAATAGACATTGGGGGATGATGTTTATTACGTGATGCAAAAATATCTCAAGGATAAGAGGAAGCAAGGGAAGGGATGTGTAAGTCACCAGTGTGCGAGTATGCATTGATAGGGGGATAGAGGTCGTGAGTAAAACACATTAATGTGTGAGTAATGGTCCCAGTACACTCATGCTAAAGTTTGGTTGTTGTAAACACAAAGTTTTCCCACATAAAAGCAGAAAAATAAAAATAAATCCCCGCCTTTAAACACTGGCTTTCATCCATAGGCAAGAGGCACACAGAGAGCACGTCAACAGCATCAAGTATTTTACAAAGCAGCGGATATAATTGCGTCAACATGAAAAGGCTCTGCAAGTTAAAGTGCATGAATAACAGGGGGTACAGTGTGGGAAGTGAAAGGGGGAACACATCAAAAGTTTTTCACGCTATATGCTGCATCTCCGTTGCCAGTTTCTCAGGAAGCACTGTCCTTCTTTGCTGAAGATTATTACCTTCTCTCATAAAAAACAGTGGATTAGTCATAGTGTGAATCTGGACCTTGAGAAGTGTCACTGCTGTTGTCTCAATTGCGTGCTACAGGTATTTTCATTTATTTTTGACTGGGGAAATCCTATCCACAGGAGGCTGTTGTAATGCAAAACTGTAAATTGAAGCTTCAAACAGGGAGGTAATCAGCAGAGTGCAGTACAGTATTTAACAGTCTGAATACTCAATAGGCTGCTAAGGTTGCTCCTGTCGTCACACCAAATGGATTCCCTGTTAATATGACTTCCTGAGGGGCCCCTGGATCCTCTACAACCAGTCCTAATTACACTTTCCGCAGCGAGAGCTCAGCTCGTATCTGAGGCAGTCAGACAGCATCAGCTCATATGATGCAGTACATGTGGAGATTTTACACACAACTCCCTGAAGGAATCATAATGAAATGTAACACAATTATTCAAGGCATGGAACAGAATAATCATGGAATAAATAGAAAGTTTCACACTATTCTCATCTGGATCCTCTTCATTTCATTAATAGGGCTGAATGAGTGAATTTGTGAGCAGGCAGCAGGGCTGAAAAAAGGGCCCATATTTGTGGCTATTTCTTTTTCTCCCCCACTATCTGCACTTTGTGACATTTTTACCTCCTCCCAGTGGTGAGGAGGGCCTCCTGGTCCGACCATAGCAACCTCTCCCATGACGTCAGAGTGATATCTGAAGCATGTAGACCAGGGGAGGAGAGAGGTGGCGCACCAGCTGGACCATTTCCACCTCACCATCTGGGTTCAGGCCTCCTCACAAAGCACTAACACACGTGTGCTGCAGCCACCGCATGGATCCATCCAACCAACACTGGATTATTCATCCTTGAATGAGCTACTGCATTGTGCACAACCATGTACAACTATAGAAGAAGAGGTAACTGATGGGATTTTGCTAAACAGGTCAGAGTTCATGTTGATGTGACTCTAAGTGGGATTTATAGTTAAAGGATACTTAACTGTGGCCAATTTAGTAAATCCTCTCAAGTATCAGATAGCACACAGATAAATATAATAGTTTTTTTTCTCTCTGTAGTGACTGTTTTGCAAGTGAAAGTGTCTAGATAAACCCAACTTTCAGTATAACAACTTTCCAAATGTTGAGCACCATGTTGGCGGCCTAAGGAAAAGAAATAAGGGTCTGGACCATACAACATTATAACTGTGTTTCTGCCTCTCCTCATTACAGTTGGTCTGGACATTCAGAATCATTACTGCTTGGGTCTTTAGCATTCTGGTTAACAGGCGGCTCACTTTGTTCATGCGCTTATAAAAGTTATATTTTAAAAGCTCATTATTACTGTTTCAGTGTTAACAATGTTTCTTATTACACTCTTCGTCAGCCCTGAAACTTAAACAATTTTCTGATGCCTCAAAAAAAGTTTATTTATTTATATCCATATCATAATGACTAGTCGACTATTGGCTTAAACTAACGACTACTGGAGGAAAGTGTTATGTCGACGTCAGCCCTACTTATCAAATAGTGAGTTCATGGTCCTCTCTTTAGCATTGACAGCCTACTTTTATTCACCATCAGTTCCATTACACCTGGGTAATAATGGCCACTTGTACTTCATCTAATCTCAAAGGACCTTTGCCATCTTCCAGCATTGCTTCTTCTGGGTGGCAAATTCTCTCTAGCATGTAATTATTCGCAGCAGGCCAGAGTTCCCCGTAAGATGTATGTCACCTGTTGTTCACACAGACAAACATCTTTTTCATGCCTGGTGCTCCCCCTACTCTTCCTGCACCCACGTCTTTGATCAATAATTCTGTGGCCAACCGTCAGCCATCAATATGTGCACCAGAAAGGGGCCCATTGTCATCTAATTACAGGCCTACTGCTCTATGACTGTGCCAGTGCCTCTGTGAGTGTGATTAAAAGTCAGCTGCGTCATGCTTTGGCTCCTCGCCGTTCTTTCAGCTGGAACCAACAGCTTGGAAACACAGCACAGCCAAACAAAGCTTTCTTCAGCACGCTCCGGATGCTGCGGAAATCTTAAACATTATTGGTAGCGACGTTTCCCTCAGATGGGGGTTCACAGAAGTTAGAAGTAACGTGATCGAGCACCCAATATGTGATGAAATTGAGAGCACCTGTTACATCTGAAGAGGTTGAAGCTGAATCACAGTTCATCTCCAGAGCGAGAGGAGCCAAATATTCGGACAACAGCAAATAGCATTATGAGAGGGAAAGCAGCCATCTGAGTCAGTGAGGGCATGTGCTAAGAGCCAAGACCGTTGTTTGTCTTGAATAAGGTAAAAGACGGTAAACACAACAGGAACATGAGAGATGAGATGTCTATGTGTATATGTTCATTTGTATTAATAATATGAACTTTAAATGGACTGCAGCCCCCTCCCTTTCTGTGATATCATTGCTGAACGGTAAAACTGAGAGACCCCCTCGACTCCTTGGCCTTCTTGGCCTTCTTGGCCTGTGCCTCTACTAAAAGTGATAGTATAATTTCTTCTTGGAAAGTGGATCAACCAACCACAAAGATACACATATTTACTCAAATGAGAAAGATTGGCAACCCAGGCATCAGTCAACAATAAACACACAGTAAAGTCGTGGATGGAGGAGGACTTTTCCTGAGGGAACTCACAGGAATCATCTCCTTTATTATCTTTCCCGCTGTTATCGCTGGCAGCGCCTGCTTGCTCTCTACTCTCCTTTCTAATCTCCACAGCCGGCGCGGCCTGCACGCCATCCCAGTATAAGTCCTCTCTCAGGGCCCCAGTCCGTTCCTACCTTCCTCCAAGGACAGTCTCCTCATATTACCTTGCAGTTCATTCAAAAGCATCAGATAGCGCAAATTAAGCACTTGGTATGCTGAGAAAGTGGAATCACATTTGACCCAATTCATTAATAAAAGCAATGCACTGTGTCTACCTATTAGTGCTCCTTCTAATTGCAGTTCAATAGAGACTCGCTCATCTGTCCATGTGTTTCTCAGTGATTTAGAATTAGTACTTCCTTCTCATCTGCAGCAATCACGTTCTTACATCTGTCACGATCTGAGGCCCGCAGCAGATGTAAGTCTGGGGTTGAGTTTAGGTGACAACAGCGCACACACACACGCAATCATGGCTACAGCAAGATTTATGATATGGTATAATGAGTTCATATTAATGCAGGAACAAAACCTTAGCTCAAGCTCGAACTCCAGATGTGCTCTCATGTGGCCTCAATGACTTCAATAACATTCAAGTTATTTTGACCTAAGAGGTGGTTTATTTTCATTACAGTAAAGGTCAAAAGTCAAGAATGTAATGGATTAAATTTGGATTGAAACTTGAGTGAAAGATAATATCCGGTCACAGTATTACTGTATGGACGGAGAATCAGACATTGTAATTACACTAATTAAAAACTTTGTCATCAATTACCTGTCAATATTAATTGTTGTTGGTATTTTGAAATACAATGTGCCTTCCTATAATGTAGCCTGTTATGTGACTGTATGATGTGCTACAAACTTAAAATGTACAGATTTATGAATGCTATTTGCAGATGATGTTGTTCTGCTGGCTTCATCAGACTGTGACCTCCAGCATTCTTTACATCTGAGTAATAGCTTGGATGAGGGTCAGCACCTCCAAGTCTGACGCAGGTTGGGACGGAGTTACTGCCACAAGTGAAGGAGTTTAACTATCTTGGGGTCTTGTTCATGAATGAGAGTAGGACGGAATGGGATATTGACAGATAGATCTATGTGGCATTAGCAGTAAACCAGGCATTGTACCGGATTGTTTTGTTGAACGGGGAGCTGAGGTGGAAAGCGAAGCTTTCAATTTATCGGTCAATCTATGTTATGACCCTAACCTGTGGTCACGGGCTCTGGTTAGTGGTCGAAAAAACTAGATTGTGGATAAAAGCGGCTGCAATGACTTTCCTCTGAAGGGTGGCCAGGCTCAGCCTTAGCGATGGATAAGAAGCTCCAACATCTGGAGGGAACCCGGAGTAGAGCTGCTGCTCCTTCACATCAAACGAAACAAGTTGAGGTAGTTCAGGCATCTGATAATGTTGCCTCCTGGGCACCTTACAGTGGAGATTTTCTTCGCATGCCCAACTGGTAAGAGATTCCATAGTAAACCCAGAACATGCTGGAGGGATTATACATCTCATCTGACCTGGGAACGCCTCAGGATCCCTCACCAGGAGCTGGAAAAATATTGCTGGAGTAAGGGAAGTCTGGGCTAACTTGCTCAAACTACTGCCACTGTGACCCAACCCTGGGTAAGTGGTAGAAAATAGATGGATGGAGATTTATATCAATGCAAAAGAACGAAACACTCTTAAAATAATGAAAGTGAAGCTAAACTGAATGTGGATTTACTCTTCCTTAATCCCTGTAATTACAGGGTTTTTTTTATATGCCACTTTATCACCTTAGTGGTCTCAAAACGCTTTACAGTTTTTCCTCCCATTCACCCACTCACACACACATTTACACACCCATGGCGACAGAGCTGCCATGCAAGGTGCTCGCCTGCCATCAGTCATGGCAAATTGGGGTTCTGTGTCTTGCCCAAGGACACTACGGACAGGGGAAACCCATCAAACAGCCAACCTTGTGATTAGTGGCCAACCCACTCTACTATCCGAGTCACAGCCACCCAATCCTTCGCTGAACTAGAATCTCAAATTATTTTTTTATGCTACACAAGGACACCTGTGTTGCATTTAGCATGCATTTATGTTTAGGATTAAGAGTTTAAAGATGGGGGCATTGTCCGGCTGCCGAACCCTTCACTAATGCCTTTATTTACACAGAGCGGAAGTTAGAATAACAGATTTAATCAACCATCAATCCTTGTGAGTCGTAATCTATTATATACCAACAATATTTTGTTGCCCACTGGCTAAAACTGGAACTTGCAGCCAGCAGTATATAACAGCAGTGTTAACAAGCCCCACCGCTGCACCCTGATCCTCCTCAATCATACCCCGGCCTGGAGATGAAGGGGCTTTGACTGTCCACCTCTGAAAACACAACACCCTCTGTGCTGATACATGAGCTGCTGTTTCATCCCCACGGCTCATTGTAAATAAAAGAAAAGCCGAACTCTAGCTCTTTCCATGGGAAACAAACCTGCTTTATGTTCCTCAGTCTGTATATCTACACAGCTCAAGTGTTGTATGCCTGTCTACCTCACGGTACTGGACTCCAGGGCCAGTTCTTCTCGAGAGGCCGCGTCTTTAATGCTAAACATCAAAATTGCTTGTAAGGTTTATGGTTCCTGCTTTCTAACGCTCAGGTTTCTCCTCATCTGGTCTACATAAGACAAGAGTTGTGAGCGGGTATCCTTGGCTCCAGCTTGGGAATCTTTGCTGTCTGATTTAGGGATGAAGGAGAGGCTCCAAACCTATTACAACACTTCCTTACATGTTAAATCAGTCCCTGCTGATTAATGATTCACATGAAAACGGATTCACTCATGAAATCTGCCAAAACAAGCATCCAGAGTGGCATAAAGGTAGATCACTGTTCAGATTAAGTGGCAATAAAACACTGAATTACCAACTCCAGGAGCGCTGACCGGTCTGACCCCTTATTTACTTTAGGAAAAGAGGGTTGGAGGAGTAAGAAGAGCATCTCTAAACAGATCACCATCCAGGCTGGAATCACACCAAGGCATGCCCATAAGTCTACTACAGTAAATGATACCGTGTCAGTGTCACATTTTACCTCGCCAAAGAATGAAAAGTACACCCATGATCAGTCTTGAAGAAGGAGGTCCTGTGGCTGACTGACAAGTCCACCGTTACACACTTTGGTGTGATACCAGGCAGCGACATCATGTCCAGAAATTCATGTTAGCAGACCTGGTTTCACAAGAAGACGATTTTCACCTGATGATACAATGTAAAATATTTGCTATCTAACTGATTTACTTAATATGGAACAAATGTAACTTGTTTTTGTGAATCTTCAGTGTCTGCCCATATTTAATCTGTGTATGTTTTTCTGTGCATAAGTCTGTTGTAAAAGAGATCACAATCTCTACCTGTTTAACTAAAGATAAAAAAAAAAAAGTTGTGACGCAATCCTGTTTGGGATTATATGCACTAATCAAAAATGTTTGGGGTTTGATTTCCCACTGAGTTCAACCGTCTCTCATGTATGTATTTACAGTGCAGTGAGGTGATTTGGAAGGGAGCATTTCAACCATCAAACCAGAGCATGTTTGCTTTAATCCTTAAGTGTCGATGGAGAACCATCAGTCCTGCCAAGAGTTGACAGTTTGGGTCATCAAACAGACTTTACTGCTATCGCATCTCACAAAAACCCCAAACAATGGCAGGAAGGGGCTGCAAGTCTTCAGGAGATGAGCCACACACAAACATCTTCAAGCAGGACTCATTAGACCTGGCGCGGAGGTTGGGGGGATCCGTCCATTTCCTGTTTGTACCTTCTGGCTAAGCAGTGACGAGGGCCTGCGTGTGCCAACACCACTCATGACTCAGAACTTGTGAACCACGACTAACACAATCATTCAAGACTCCATTATGCCCAGACTGGAACCGGTGCGGATCACACATCCATGGATTCACCTGTGTGTATTGGCAACAACATCATCTCATCATTAGTAGTGACCAGAAATGATGCCAGTGACTGTGTGACTCCAGCTATGAACACAATGGTTTGTTAAGAGCCTCCCAACACAGAGGACATCCTCCCCATATGGCTGAGGGAGCCTGGCTCCAATGCTAATCTGCCCCCACTGTTTATAAAATAAACAGTCCCCCGAACACCAACCTACAGCCAGTCCCCCCCACTCCTGCACCCTCCTCTCTGCATCTGGTTGACCTTCGACCTGGACTGTTTCAACTGGGCTTCCTGTCTAGTGCAATGTGAATACAGCATAATGGCAAAATCTGCATTGTAGGCATTTTTGATGGACCAGAGGAGGGGATTACCAACACATCCTCCTGGAAGTGGCACAAGTGGCAGCCGCCATCCCACACATGAGCACATAAAGGGTTGTAGACCAGAACTTTGTCAATGCATCGTGTAAAGTCACACGAGGCTCAGTAGTAAAATTTAAAAAAAAAGGTTCAACTCTTCATTTAAAAGTGCAATGAGTGTGCATTTAATTCAGGCTCTATTCACTGGTATTAAGTTACTTCTAATTGCAAAATCTGCACCACTTAAAGGCAACAGCATTACCTTTTCAAAACAAGGCTGTTCACTCAGACAGTCCAGCCAGACACCCCCACCCCATCTCTCTGGGAGCCCTGAGCCTGCTAGGCTCACTGGTGCTGGAATGAGACGAGATAAGCCCATGGTCGGCCTCCATCAACACATGAGGCTTTCCAAAAGCGAGTAGAGTTACAGACAGGCGCTCCTCTGGGGCTCAGTGGGAGTGGTAGCGGGCTGGGACGGGGCTGCTCTAACACCGGGTAGGCTGCTAATCTGCCCCCAGCCAGCCTGCTGATGCCCACCATCTGTGTCTGTTACTCATCACCCACCGGCCAGGAGCCTCCACAGGCACACTCAGAAGTAAACAAACACCCAGATAGAGCCATTGAACAGCTAATTCTCTACCTGGCATCAGTTAATCACTGATTATCAGCGCCAACCAAAAGAAAACGGGGGACAGGAGCCAGTGGAGAGAGGTAAGAGGGGATAAGGAGGAGCCAGCTGTGAACAGAGGCCCATTAACTTCAGCTTGTTTCATTGTCCTCATTATGGAGGGAATTTGTGTCAGACAAAACAGAGAAATAACTCAATCAGGACACAAGGGTATTAAACAAAACCATTGTGACAGGTTTAATTACCACCAGCAGGGAATGAAGAGAGAGTCAAGTCAACAGACTTCAGGGGTGTCCGAAAAAATGTGGCCACTGGTTCTGCTTCATTTACTTGACAAGACTTCACAGTGACAATTATGCATGCCTCTGGCACTATACTGACCCAGTGGAGGTAGCGGGTGAAGAGGTCAGGAGGATGGGTGTAGTGTGTGTGTGTGTGTGTGTGTGTGTGGTTGGAGAAAGGGGAGGACTGACGGAGATTAAATTAAAAGCATGAAACTCGTCATGACAGCCACACAGGTGTGCTGCACTTACCCCTGCATAACCCCCACACGCCCATCGTTCGGAGCTAAAATGTCCTGTGGGCGCAGCAGCAGGCAGGTGATTAGCAGATACAATTACTACGCCTCACTTACCTTTTTACCATTCACCCACATGTTTGAATCCCACTTGACAGAGACAGGCTTGTTGCTCTATGTGATTCAAAGGCCCGAAGTAAATGACAAACTTTTTAAATATCGGAGAGGACTGTTTTGGAATCATCAGTGGGTGACGTGGTCATTAAATGGGAAGGGTTGTGTTTTTCTTTATACTTTTTGAGCAGGAGAGCAGGAGAGGAGCCTTTAATCTTTCAATGCCTCAGATTTGTACATAATTTAACCCCCTTTTTTGGTTTTTGCACGACACTGTAAAAAGAAAGAGATCAAATAGAATGTGCTTTTTTATGTTTGCTATGGTTTTGGCAATTGTTAATTTCACCGCCAATGTGCAGTTTGGGCTCTGTAGAAGTTATTGTCCTATTAATCTATTCATCCTCAAATCAGGGTTGAGAATTCCTTTTCAAAGTCAAGCTGACTAAAACTAAAACTAATAACTATTGCTTGTTTTAAACATTCAATCCCAGTAATGTTCATACAGTCCCTCATCCAGAGTAGTCCGTCCACTGGGAGCAGCTGGAATGAGTACTGTGATGACATTTAAAGCTCTTTGCTAAATGCACCCCTGAGGATTTTTGGGTGTTATTCTATGTTAAATTTACCAGCTAAGTATTATCCATCTGTAGCCATCTGTAGACCTTAAATGGAAGCAAAATTATACAATGGAAACAACTTAGGTGCCAAAACCTTTTGAAATTTCTAATGGAGGCAGAGCCTTGTGACGTGACACTTGAACCTGCAGGCACTACTCCAGACTGAAAACATTACCAGGCATTTATAACATTATTTAACAGTAGTCTTGTTTTAGAATGATCCAAAATAGTTCACAGGAGCCAAAGGATGGAAAATATTTACAAAGCTATGTCTAGAAGGGGAGCTGTCTTGTTTCCATCTAGTGGAAACCTGCAGGGCCAGGGAGCAGACTACACAGTCAGTATTTATAACATATGACTGTGGAAGCAAGACAGTTTGTTTCAAAGGTCTTGATGTGGAAAGGAACAGTCATCCATAATGCTTAGAGAGCAAGAGAAAAGCGAGGGCTTTTCCTTTGGCAGATGAAAACAAGTGGTCCAAGCAGCAATAACAACACGGGGATGATTCAATTATCCATCCTGGCCGAGCACAGGGATCCCCTCTCTTAATGCCTCTTGCAGACTAATGTTTTCCCTTGGTGCAATAAATAACTTTTTTATTTCTACTGCCATGGAAAGTTCACCTGCACAGACGATCACAGTGTCTGCCCTCATATTTGTTACTGCAACCTTTTAATTTGACCTGAGCCAACCTGTCATGCTCTATCAAACATGGGAATCGGATACCTCTGGAACACAGGCGCCTTTGCTTTGCATTACTCCCCACCACCACCGCCACCTCCCAGTGCCTTAACACATTGAGCCTGGGAGCAGAGAGAAAGTCACCCGCATCACATGAATCAAGCACTGTGACAGGGGTCCGTTGGGTCTGGGATCACACGGAGGATCACAAGTCTCTCTTTTTACTGCTCCCTCTCCCATCTCTATTAGCTGGGGATGAGAGGAGCGGGATGGCCCTCTAAAAGGCATATATTTCCGTTGATGAAGAGATAAATCAGATCATTTCTGGAGTAAGGAAGGGAGCACAGAGAGAGCCTTCTTGGTCATCCCCCTTTGAGATGTAAATGGCACGGTGGCACTGAAAGAGGGCCAGGTGTCCAATGCAAAGAGGGAAAGCGTGACGGTGCATGCATTCCTCAGGGACCGAGACCATTAACTGTTGCTGTGCCTCATGCGGGCAAAAATCAGCAGATCCCATAATGGCCTTGGTGGAATTACACAATGTGTGAATGTGACTAATAGCTATCCTCGGGTAACTTTCTCTCAAGTAACATATCACACCTGTGGTACTGACAAAATAAAGTGTATCAAAAAGCAATTAAGACAATGACAATTTCCACATTAAGTGCGACTTGCTGCCTTTACTTAATCACTGAACTCTTGATGACCAGAGGTCCACAGCTGCAGCTTCACACCTTCCTGGATGATTAGAAATGAGTTAGCAGGCTTACTGGGGTCATCAAGGCGGCAATTTACAATGAACTCTTTAAAGCCCGAGGCAAAAACTTAAAATATCCCACACCCAAGGTAGAGAAAAGAGGCATTTGGGAGTTAAAACAATGAATTAAGAAAAGACTAGCAACCTGTTATTAGTCTAAACGAGGCGAGGGAGCAGGGATGACCTTTTAGGGGAGGGGGAGTCGTTCAAGCAAAAGAGAAAGCCTTAGAGGAGAAAGGTCAAATATGTTGCAGACACACAGTGGCTTCAGAGTCTTTCTTTCCTTTCCAGGATGCCCAGACAGATCAGACACCAGACCATGGACTCCTATTTGATAAGATTTTGCACCATGCAATCCTATCTGACAAGACAGATTTGACATAAGGCAGAATGGCTGGGAAAGAAAATGTATCACTGTCGTGTCAAAATTCTGCCAATATACTATCAGTGATGAAATGTAACTAATCTTTAGGGTTTAAATACCTCTAAGATGACGTTAAAATCCTTCCAACGCCACTCTGGTAAAAACTGCTTTACCACACCTTAGACCGGTAGTTCCCAAACCTTTTGAAATGAAAATTTTGACATTCAGCCTCGCTGAAATATACATATTCACTTTTGTACAAAGTCATATGAGAAGATTGATACTGCTATCAGGTATGTATTTAGCATCAATCTTCTCATCCAGCAATTACGCTTGTATTTGTGGTCTTATGAATTTAAGAAACTAACAAAACAAATTACATTTGTGGAAAAAAATTTGGCACTATACCTATATAGAATTTCTATCAATACAACTAAATTAATATCAAACGATGAGCACTCAGAGAACACAGACTTACTTTAAGGCCAGTAGCACACACTACTAAGATATGCAAATCTGCAACCGCAACATGTCTGTGCACAGCTGCTCCCGAAACTATTAGAATGATGTCAAAATATTATTTGTGCCAAACTGAAACTTCACATCTCTACTATAAAACGACTCCATAATGACTGATTATTGCATAATTTGAACATGCATGTGTATCCCAGAGGATTAATGGTTAGTGTCACTGTATGTCTCAATGGCCTATGTTTTGTCATTAACACCATCTATGAGAGTATCAATTATATTCAATTCAGTTGTATTTATGTAGAGCCACAACAGGTAGCAACGGGAAGTGACACAACAGGAAGTGACACAACATGCTTACCTGGACGTCAGACATGTCACATGATCGAGGAATGTGCGACGACAACAAACAAGAGATGGTTGGGTCTCAATATCTATTTCTGCTGTCAGAAAACAGAAAGAAACACCCTCGTCGTCATCCATATAACCTAGCATAGAAATGAGATGGAGTTTCCCGGCGGGATATTCCTCCTCGTTCAACGGGCGTTCAGGTGTATCGTCCCGCTCAGAGGTAGGAACTTCCCCACTCCCCGGTTGTTCGTGAACGCACCATGACCTGAAGACATTTTCTCGATCTCAGAGGTCAGACTCAACTTTGGGTCACGTTGCTGAGCAAATTCGAAGATTAAATACTGATCCTAGAACTGATAGTGAACAAAAATGATAAATGCCTAAAATAAATTGTTGAATTTTATTCCGAAGTAGACCTGTGACATCACTCTTGGCTGTGACATGTTTAAAAATGTGATGCAAAGTAGTTAATGTAACTCTTGACCTATATGTGGTGTAATATGTTTTTAAAGTATTGAAGACAACTTGGGCCATTATTTATGTCATCCACATTAGAAAAGGCTGGTGCCAGATTGGATCAGCGGGAAGACCACTCTGCCTGTGATTTGTTGTTATTTTGTGGGAGGGTCATGGTTAGGGTTATGATTAAGGATAGGCTTACGGACTAGTTGATTGCCTGTGAAGCAACTAATCATGGCATCGTCGAGTTTTGAGCGCACTTCTCTCCGGTTTATCCAATCTGGGCCATGACACATACGTCTATGATCTGGGCACCAAGCATGAGTAATTAAAAAATGTGCTGACTCTGGTGCTCCATCTACTGGTGAACATAAGACATTGCATACAAACAGGGCGAAAGGTCAACGTGTCAAAAATACCCGTTATACTACAAGCTGATGTCAATCACTCACACAACAGAAATGTTTTACATTGGCTTTAAACAAAATTTTATTTGTAACATTATGCCCCATGGTTGTCAAACATCTCTTTTGTAAGCCTAGTGTAAATGGCCCAAATAATACCAATCAGTCTTTTAAAGTAGTAAAACAGTTTTAGTGGCAGAAGTTACTCCCAAATTTCAAATTAAGTTTTTTTTTTTCTAGTGTTACAAATGTGGATCTAAAATGCTGCGTCATAGGCTGCAAATTATTTAGAGGCGTCTCCTGCAGTTTCTGTGACTGCTCAATAAAATATAGCATTATACATTGAAAAATAAATTTCATTACATAACAAATTGTTATTTTTACATGTCATATCTACACAAAGAGCATTAAATAAAAATATAACATAAGCGGAATGTGAGGTGTGTAATACAAGCAACTCAGAAAACCTATTGCATAAAGGCGAGTGACTCCTTGTTAAATGTCGTCCTTTTATTTTAACTGACCTACACATGCATTTTTAGCAGATATTTTTATAATATTAATTATACACACAAACACATTTCACACGTGTGCTTATGTTTGTCAAAACTCCCTTTAGCATTGGCATGAAAGTTTTTTTTTTTTTTTTTTTTTTTTTTTTAAGACTTGAAACTCACAAAAAAGGATTGTCATGTTTTGTAAAAAAAAAAAAAAAAAAAAAAAAAAAAAAAAAAAGCCTTAACAACCCAAGCAAGTCTCCATATTTCCCAAAGAAATGAGGCAAATTCTCGTATGACAAATGCTACAAATATCCCAGTAAATCTTGTTGTCTCATGATCGCTCCTGACCGTACACACAGAATGAGCCTGGTCACAGGTAGCGGTCGTAGATCATCTCAGAACAAGAGTGTTGATTTGCTTTGGAAATTCTAGCAAACTATATTTTAAAAAAACATGGACCCAACATCTTGCTGGCCCTAGCTGGACCTCAAGCAGTGCCCATAGGAAGGTCAGCACCAGTGGGTGATTTGCAATCCCTCACTGTCTAAAAGTTTTGACAGGAAACACTTTTATAAATACACACGCTATGCAGATTTGCATTTGGCAAGAGACAGTTTTGAAACGGATTAGCTTTTACAAAGGCAGGATTGGGTCCTACAAGGAGGAATGTCCAGTATCCTCCTCTCTGCTGTCCAACTAACATGAATTACTGCTGCTCTAAAGTGGCTGGAAGTGCCTGGCACAGTGAGAAAGAGTTGAACCACATCAATTCAACTGACTATGGGAAAAAAAAAAGAAAAGTGACCATTTGTGCACTAACAGGGCACGTGACAAATCCCAGGTTTGAACTGCTCTTTAAATAAATAGTGCTTATAGAAAAAAGGTTTGAACACACTGCAGAGGAAGATGAATTAAATTTAAGATTATAAAACACGATACAGTGACTAAAATAAGTGAGCTCAATCTCAGAATAACGCATCCCAAATTTAGTGACTCTCATCTGCTGTGGTCAGTTTTACTGACAGGAATGAAACAGGAGTTACAGCTGGAACCGCTGCAAGTCTGCCCTCTAGTGAACAAAACCTGTAATGAATGACTTGAGAAGTCAAAACACCAATATCAGGAGCATACATCCTCTGCTGCACAGTATTACTGGTGAACTCAATAGTGTTGACTTTGAGTGGAATCATGTGGAGAAAGCATAAGGTGTGGCACCTCCTTATTCTTTAAGTCCCACTTAAGCCTTTATATACTCTGAAGAAAATACTTCTGCTCCCAGTAACTCAGTAACTTGTCTCCCTCGCAAACAGAATATTAAGACTTATGGTGTGAATAAGAGCATCAAGTTTTAAGGTGGCAACAGCAGCCTAATGTTGACAAACGGCAAAAGCATCAGAGAGGTTTTACACTTAACAATGACGCTTTAGTGAATGCTAATAATATCACTGGCAAAACGGTGTCTAAAATGAATACAAAATAGTCCAATAGTAGAATAATAGCGATCCTGGCCAGTCAGATTTAGGCAAGGCTGGCTGTTGACTGGAGGGTGCTGGTGCTTTGTCAACCCACACACACACGTGCACAAACACACACACACACACATACTGACTGCTGTAGAGCTACAAGTATGTATCCTGATCTGTGCTGCTAAGGCTTTGTGTGGACCGCTGCAGAGCAGATTCTTTGGCAGGGGGAAGGTCTGCAGGAGGCGCTTCCTGCTGGTGAGGCAAGTCTGTTTCGGTTTGTGGCATCACACTGCTGCTGCCTGGAGGTGGGGCGGGTGGATCTGAGGGAGGAGGCGGAGGCTCACTGAGAAGAGGGTACGGATTAGGGATCTCCTCGATGGGCTGGGCTTTCTTTATGCTCTTCTTCTTCTTGCTCTTCCTATCCTCCTTACCCTGCTTCAGCTGCGGGGTGGGCTGAGGCACCTCGAGTACGATGGTGGGGTTCTGCTGCAGGTCCTGGTGCCTGGGCGGCTCGGCCAACATGACAAGCCGAGCACCGTGCATCCTCGGAGGCGGTTTGAAATTCAGCTCTCCGTGATTTTTCTTCCAGCGCTTGAGCTGGGTGTGATGCTCTCTCTCCACATCTCGAGCTGTGACTGGTACCTCGAGAATCTGTAACAGGAAAAGACACGTCACCAGGTCACAGCTGGACTTGTACAAATCATAATCAAAGGAAATATGAAGCGACAAGACCAGTTCTTGTTGGAAACTATGTTCCTGCCATGTTTGGCCATTGTGATAAATATGTGAACTTTGTCTGTAAATGCCAGAGGGCCTTGGGCTGCTGTGGATGCACCGTCACCCAGAGTCAAGACAGCCCTACATATAAGAGGGGTATTGTTGGAGTAGACAGAGACTCCCACAAAGCTTGGTGCAGGAACCAGACAGCAGACAGCCAGCACTCTGGTCAGCTCGTCTGTTTCCCTTTAATTCAATCTCTCAGACTCAGATTCATGAGCACTTATTGTTCTCTTCAACTCCACATTGAGCATGAGAAAGAACACTGTGCATCATTACAGTGTTGTTCCAACATAATACGACTTCCGTGGCATCAGCTTTAGTACATGCAGCCTGCCATAAGTAGTGCTGCTCCTGCAAAGTATGTGAAAACAAACTACTGTATGTCATTCTAATGACTCCTGTAGACCACAAAGTCTTTGGCTTGTTCGGACCAGACTAAACTACCCCACCCCAGACATATTTTCTGACTCACTACACAAACTGCATGATCCATATTGCCTCACTGAAGTCTACCTCGGCTGTTCTTATTCGTGAATAACCACCCTTTAATGTGAGAAGTCATGTGATGGGAAACATGTAATTTGGATTGCAGCTACCACTTAAAAAGTTAAAATAATGAACGGTATCTGTATGTACAGTACCCTTACTCAGTCCACAACATGGCTGCTCCTCTGCTCTTACCTCCCGGATGAGGAAGCCCTCCTGCATGTATCGGGGCTCTATGGCCCTGAGAAGCTCCATGGTCTCATACTGGCCCTGGCAGGCTTTCAGCTTCTCACGGGTCCCCAACATGCATTTAAGCAAGACCAAACCCACACGAAAGATTATCTTCACCCCTGAAAGAGGGAAAAGAACGAGTGGAGTGAGTTTTAGTGTGAAGACGTTCTCCTGTACAGACAACATCTGGTACTGCTGTAGGTATATTTAGGGTTGGTTACCAAACATTGATACTTTACATTACGGACTGAATTGCTTCTTCACTATCCAGTATTAAAAAAAAATGCTTTGTCATTCAGCGACAGATTTAGATACCAAGGTGACATCTTTTTGAAATTTTGCTCCATTTATGCAAGAATAAACAGAAAAGTTCAGGAACAAGCATTGACGCCAAGGGCTCGGTACCAGTATTAAACATTTTTGACTGATACCCAGGCCAAGGTCCAGTACTATATGCCGCTGTTACCGTCACAGAGGAACATGTCCCAGACGCGCAGCACGGACGCCCAGGGTAGGGTCCTGGAGAAGGCACACATAAACCATTCAGTCATGTAGAGAATGGGATCGATCTTATGTTTCTCCAGATGCCGGAAAGAAAGCGGGGAAACACGTCGCAGCAGAGCGAACAGGATCTCCCCATCGAGCTGTATGGCTTCCTGTAAGAGACACAGACAGAAGCATTAACAGAGAAAAAAACGTTGTTCTCTGTATTGTCAGCGATGAAATCTGATTTGTGGATGTTTACCCTTTAATTTAAACTAGTCCAAATGCATCATATTTCAGCTAATTGTTCCCCACTATGTATGACAGATTATGTAACATATTCCTTTGTAGCTCATGCTATGTTTTCACAAGGAAACATTTCATTAGTAAATCTTGTTTCCATTTCAAAGAAATTGTGTTTTATGAAATAAATAGAGCATAACCAAGAGGCAAAATTAATTACACAGCTCTTGTTGTTGGCCAAGGAAGTAAGCTGATGTTAAATTATGGTCTGGCAGGACTGAAAAACACCCCCCTGGTTTCATCAGAAAGCTCTAACCACAGTAGCCTTGTGTCAGACACTCTGCAGCCAACAAAAACCCATTCCAGTTTTACTGTGATCTCAGCAAAAGCCCAGTTAGTTTGTAAGGATAATAGCTCTTGTAACATAAATATCAAGTAAAGTTATGTTCTCTGCCATTTCCAACACCTGGTGATGTCATCATGGCATGCTTTCATGAGTTTCAGTCTCACCAGGCCAGGACTGTAGTAGCCGGGAAGATACTTCTCACAGATTTGGACCAGCCCCCAGAAAGCATCCTGTGGAAACAAATACAGATGTAATCACTTCTCACCTTAAGAGGATGCTTCTCTGCTCACATGGAAGTCAGATAATGTTGGAAATGTTGGCTATAACAATAAAAGAACTCCCTGGAACATAGACACTTATGTCATTCTTCCATTGTAAGGCACACTGGTTCCCATGACAACAAGTCATCAGATCTTCCTCTGCATTCTGTATATGTTTATCATGCCACAGCATTAGTGTTACTTTAATTTATGACTTCAGATTTTCTGTGGCAATGAAGTATGTTTCCCTTTGGAATATGATATTGGAGACTTTAACCTGTAACATAATGTAGTTGTGATTTTTTTTTTTGTGTCAAATAACTTGCCTCATTAGAAAACTGGCATGTCAAAAGGACAGATAAGCACAGCGAGGAATGCTAAACTGAATGAGTGGAATTCATGATTGCATCAGAGATTTAATTTTGATGACAGATGATTCACTGACGCGCATAATAGTGATTTACACTGCGGGTTTAGAGAATTCTACCAGCAGTAGTGAAGAGGTTTGGTAGGTAAATACAGAAACCCTAAAACCTCATAGTGTCACCATGGCGGTAAGCCTAAAGTTCTAAAAGTTTATCCATTATTTAGTCTTTCAAGCAGCTCTGGGGTTTATCTACAGATTACATCATGTGCACATTCTGTCTCTTGCTTTTCAGCTCCAAAACAGACTTATCCAGGGTCACATTAAAACTTGGCCCTTCAAAATAAGAGAACAAGCATGTGATTTCCGTTTTAAAGAACAAAATAATAACAAGTCTTCAGAACAACTGTTTATGGGAGACAGTTTATATGGTGCGTGTGTGTGTGTGTGTGTGTGTGTGTGTGTGTGTGTGTGTGTGTGTGTGTGTGTGTGTGTGTGTGTGTGTGTGTGTGTGAGTGTGTGAGAGAAGAGAGGGCGTGTATTACCTCAGCAGGCATGTGCATAAGCAACACGGCAGCAATAGGAGCCTGAGCCTGGCAGTATCCCTCTTCTGGTCTGTAGAGAGTGTAAGCCTTAAGAACACGGAAGAGGTCCTGCTGCCTGCGCACGCACACACACGCCCGCGCACACGCACACACGCACACACGCCCACCCACACACACACACACACACACACACACACACACACACACACACGCACGCACACCATTTAGACAAATTAGATGTCAGACAAGGCATGGCCATTAAATCCGGTGCGTAATGGAAGATCACATCTGACAGCTTACCCATGTCCCCCCCGTGACACAAACATCTCGTGAAATGGAAACTGTCGATGGAGGTCTTTCTCGATCACATCGATCCATTTGGGATCCCCTGGCTGGCTGTCCAACTCCTGACAAAACACATGGGAGGACATGTGAGGTCTCTTTATTGCATAGCAACAGCATTGATTGTGATGTGCTTTTAAATGGAAAGAATGCAGAGCGTAGACAGCAGCAGTATATTTTACATTGTAAACTGACTGGACTAAAAATGTACTGGCTCCGGTCTTATGCAAAAAAACATCAGAGCTCTAAACACTGGTGCATGACCACAGTTTCAGTCACTATTTCAAATGAAATTTAAAAAATGAAATGAGCCCAAACTTAGGCATAAACAGAGCAGTGAGAGGGAAGTGAAAGAGGAAACTGTCTGACCTGAAACTTTCCTTGGTTCTGCTCTCTCTTCACCTTCCCCCCCGACAGGTAGAGCCATGCGCGACCTCGCAGAGCAGGAGGGATTCCTTTCTGGCACCGCAGCCTCACCTGAGCCACAGAAAAACAGGGGTTCACCAAACAAGGCAATACACACCAAGGGAACAAGTGTTTCAGTGGGTTGACACAAGCCAAGAAAGGCATCATGCAATCTGGTATGTACAGTCAGTCCTGAAAGTCATGGACTTGCCTCTTGGTATTGGTTCCTTTTATTGAACACATCTGGAATGTGGTTATCTAATTTTAAAGCTGACTTAACAGCTCACATTCAGGAGGACATGTTGACAAAGTTCTTTCACTCAAAAAAGTCTGATAATCAGGTTATTCATGTGGAATATGTACAAGTGGTGGTGGTGGTGGTGGTGGTGGTGGTGTGTGTGTGTGGGGGGGTCCCTTCTGGTACAGTGGATGTGTACGGTGTGAAGATGGTCAGTTGAAAATAATTGAGATGAAAATCTATTTGACATGTTGACAGTTTGATCAAAGACATGCTGGCATTTTGGAATATAACATTTATGACCTGCAGTGCAAATTTATCATGTGATTATAATTAGAGCCCGACTGATACTGGATTATTAGAGCTGATGCCAATACTGATATTTGGGAGTAAAAAAAATTCAGATGTTATGTATTCTTGATATATAAACTAAATATATGGTACATATAAATCTTTAAAATGTGGTTATTAAACATTTTTTACAAAGATACGTAATGGAGGAAGGATATTTTTCAGTTTTTTGTCCACACTGACATCAATGCACTGAAACATTGAACGTCACTGGGAATTTAATAATTATAAATATGTATGAAAAAACACTAGCAGAGAGATTTCTATGATCCGACAATTGGTCGGGCCACAATTATAATTAAAAAATTATACCTTATTATACAGAAAACAAATACCTGTAGTTATTTAAAAATATATATATAATTTGTTTTATTTATAGTTATTTAAATATTTTTATTTATAGTTATATATAATTATTACATTTGTAAAGGTTCACTGTTTAAATGTACTGATTTCATTATAGACAATCGAGTTTATCATTAACATCACAATGTTTTTACTTCATAGTATCGGTATCGGTTTCAAAGGTCCATTATGAAGCAGGCTCTAGTTTTTTCTCCTACAAAGCTGGCATATTTCCCCAAGGAGAGTACAGTTCTTACTGTACAACTACTGCCAATCAAAGGAGCACAATAAGGGATTTGAAACCCTGACTTTCACTGCACAACCTTTAAACCTACCTGCAAAACAGGCAAATGAAAAGTGCTTTCTACTAAATTCCCTTTGCACTCTGAAAAGCTGTCCAGCACTTGAGTTCATCTATATTTTCTATTCCCAGCACCTTTATTAGAGTTGGTTCATAGGCAGTCAATACAGCCCCACCCTGAATCCGAGACTGTCAATTTGTCACCTGGTACACAGTGTGAAAAAGAGATGGGTTGTGTCCTAGCTTGCCGCTGACTCATGGAAAAGGGGTGAAGTTGCAGCTCAGTGCTGAATCGCCGAGAGCGTTTCACACCACAGAACCAGCCCAACAAGTGGAGCAGCAAACAATATTTCCACAGAGTCTTGTCCTCCTTGTGCAATCAAATACTTTAGCAATGCTATTTACATTGTTTGATCATGTGTATAAAACTACTCGGGACTGAAAACCTGCTTCAGAAAACCTTGCGAAGAATTTATACCAGCACCGTGCAACACATACAAACAAAGCACTCGATGTTTGGTGTATTGAGTTAACACGTGGTGCTGACCTTATTGAATCTCTTGATCATCCATTTGTCCCAGTGGCTGAGCATGTCCAGCCACTTCACCTCCCTTTGCCTGAGCACCTCTGGAGGCACATCCTGAGCTCTGGGGATACAACAGAGAAAACATGGAAAGGATATATTTAATATTTGGCACATCGAATCACAACTATGCGAGTGAACAACACGTAAATCACTTCCTATTTTTGCAAAGGAACATTTGCTTGGTTAGCAAAAAGTTAGAAGATTTTTCAATAAGGTAAAGTCTGAAATAAATCTCCAAATAGGCATATACAGACAATTGTTATAGGTTGGCTGTTTTCTTTTGGAAAGTGCGATTAAAAATTAAAACAAAAAAAAACATCCTCAGGAAGGCAATTTATCTTTTCTTTCTGCCATCAGATCAGCGTGTGTGGCCATCGCTCAGTAAACTGTGCAATGAGTCGAAAATAGAAACTACAACACTCGGTTTGAAGACACTATAAAAAGATACAAACTCAGATGTAGCCCATTTAATGACAAAACCTGTTTGACCTCAAAGAGCTGCAGTCAATATTTGTCTGCTTTATGACGTCATTTAACTGCAAAATGTTTTGCAGGCAAGAAAAATTAAGGACTTCAACACCATACTCTCCAACAGAAAAAGAAAACGTAGGCAAGTCTAACCTACATTATGAATGAGGTCTGATGCTATACTAAGGTATGTAATTATCTCATCGGCGCAAGTCTGTAATTGTAGGGCTCCAATGTCTTCAAAGAGCTTTTTTAAATTCAGGACAGCCCTCTTTCAGTTGAAAGTGCAGGCAACATGTTGTGGATCAGTGCAAGATGTTATACTTCAGCTTCGGCCAAAGCCTTTAAACAGTGATAGGTTACGTTCACTGCCAAGCTGTGTAAGTTAAACCCAGGGTTTGTGAGTATCTGAGCCAGAAGAGGCCCTCTAGTAAATGGGGCACCAGAGGTGCCAAAACTCCAGAGACAGGAAACTCCTAGACAGCCGGTGCTTGGCACAACTTTCACCCACTCCTTTCACCATTTCATGGAAGGATTTAAGCCCACAGCAAAAAAAAAAAAAAAAAAAAAAAAAAAAGACACAGGGGCCTTCCTACAAAAGAGACACTGTATCTTGCCTATAAGGCCACGAATACATTAATTCAAAACGTGATAACCACACTGCTTTTTCGTGATGCGGAGAAAAAAAAAAAAAAGAAAAAAAAAAAGTGTGCGTGGCAAATAATATATACACAAGAAAATGCCTTAACATTGGATGACTGATTTAAGATGAACGATGTGCTCTTTGATATCGATCGATCTTACATCCCAATGCCTCTCTCGCTATTAGTCATCCTGAGCGAGGCAACCAGAGGGCACGAAAAAAAAACACCGTGCCACGCAGCTGGTCGCACGGACCGTCACCTCAACAACTTATTACGTGTCAGCATAATCACAACGGTATAAACTGTGACCACGTTCTCGACTTTGGCTGAAGTGGATTGCAAATTGAGCACCGATATTGTCATTTTTTTTTTTTTTTAGCTGAGAGGAGGACAAGTGAAGGCGACTTGGGAATGAATCACTGCGTAAAGAGTTGAACCGGACTTACGACGCCTCCGAGTACTGCTGCGCTCCACCAATGAATCCATATTTATCGGTTTGTTTCTCGCTGGTGAAGCCGTTGATCTCCGAGTCGGATCCCAAAGAGCTTTCGTCGTCAACGTGGCTGCTGCTGATCGTCCTGATGCTCCGCGTGTCCGCCGACTGACGGCCGTTCAGTATTTTGGCCATGGTGGCGAAGACAGCTAGCTGGCTAGCCGGGACAGCTAACGTCACAGCGAGCGAGCGAGCGTGCTTTGTTGACAAGTCAAATCTGCTCCTCTTCGCATGTTGTCGGATCAAACTCCATCGACGCCATGATTTCTCGACACGAGTTCAAACTTCCCAGCTGTAGATATTACCCGGCGCCGTCGGGCCTCATCAAAACCAGTAGCGTCAAGCTGGCTGCGTTAACTCGAGAAACACTTAAAACGGTGGAATGCTAAAAGTTAGCTTTGAACTTGCTCGTACCAACAAGATCCCCCCAAAAAAACTATTTCTAACATCGACTCTAACCTCCAACAAACAAAACCTACATTTTCATCTTGTTTTGTTTTTGTGTTTTTTTTTCCCCCCCAGAGTTAACAGCTAGTAAACAGACTAGTTTGTTATGTCCTTCGGCGGCTCGATGCGCTGTCCTGTCATCCCGAGTGAGCCGGACAGATTTCTGGCCGAGACCAGGCAGCAGCTCTCCCTCCCTCCGTCCGTCCGTCCGTCCGTCCCGGGCTGCTTCCCACCGTCGTGGGTGTTGTGGCTTTCTCTAGTGGCGGCTCAGGAAGAAGGTCCCTCTTCTGGAACTTTTGAAAACAATTCGCCCCCGTTAAATTCGTTGGAACGCTTCCGAGACTTATGCAAAGATCTGCTGTTTGGATTGACGTCATCAGATCAACAACATAAAATCGTTGTATTATTATTATTATTATTTTTTTTTTTTAGCAAAATTTCAACATTCACAAAAGTACGTTTTAAAACTATTTTTATTTTTTGTTAATGAACTGGTGTAATACACACAAACTATTAAACCCTCTACAAACCTTAAAACACTTAATATATGTAAACTGTTTGCACCGCTTTGTAGTTTGTGTACCTTTTCCTGTATTCTTCCTCAGAAAAGCCTCTTGAAGTTGGGAGTAATTTTGTATCTGCACCACTTGCACCGTCTCGGCCCTCTAAATCTAAACTCCTGTCTTCTTGTGCATAACATGGTCTGCATTAGTCCATGTCAAGTTGGCTAATTACATTGTAATTAACTACTTTATAACTTGCATGTTATGATGCAGCAAGAAAAGCACACGGATGTTTTTAAAATTCCTTTATTTGAATGACTGAATTGGCATTATAGGGATTTACATGTTCGTACAAGTTACTAATATCCAGGTATCATCATCATGAAAAGTGTTGACAGTCAGAATTTAGCATTTAAGAATAACATGCCTTTCTCAAAATTGTATGAAAAATGCAATATACTTCCCAAAATGACCAATAAACTAAAATGACACAAGACGGAGTGACCAAACATCTGTGTTTCCTTCTTGCAGGCTGGTCTACTTCTTTCTTCCGCCTCTCTCCTTCAGTGCCAGATGAATGACTGAACCGTTGCTCATGTTGTAATAAGCCAGGGAGTTGGAATCTTTGATGAAAATGCCCTAAACAGGAACAAAAATCCAACAATGTGATTCAGTTAGTCATTTTAGAGTCATGCAAATGAGATCAAGTGTTCCAAAAAGGTTAAAAAAAAAAAAGAAAAGTTTACCTCATACTGTAACTTCTGTTTTCCTGCTGCCATCCCTGTAGCTTCATGGATTTTGACTTTAATAACTGACACCTGAGGAGATATTGCACATTTTTAGATCTGTAAGAATGCAGTCAGCACACTTGCATACACTAGATAAAAAGAGAGAAATAATAAGCCAATATTTGCATACCTGGTCTGTGAGTGGGACAGTGAAATTCAGCACTTGGCCATTCAGCTTCCATTCAGTCTTGTCCTGCATGTTGGGGACCTGTACTTTAACCGCCACAGGACCCTTGAGGTGGAAAAAAAAAAAGAAGAAAAAAAAAGTTGCTGTCAGCATGCAGGATAAGATGGCAGATCCTATTAGTAATTTGACCATATTTATTTGAGCCAAATCTCCTCATTTTACGAAAGAAATTGGCTGTGTGCCGTCGTACAGGAAATGAAACAATCGCATTGATTAAATACAAACGCAATGCAACATATTTCCAATTCATCACTGCTCCAACAAACCTTGTTTCTACGGAGGAACTCCTCCTCTGGAATGAGGTTATCCTCTGTCTTCATCTTCTTGCTGACTGGCTCATCATCATGAGGTGGGGGTGGGTGGGCAGGTGGTGCTGGAACAGAGCTTGGTGGTTGTGGAACCGGAGGAGCCGGGACAAATGCTGGAGGAAGAAAAAGGTTGTTTGAATTTATATATTGTAAGTCGCTTTGGATAAAAGCGTCAGCTAAATGAAATGTAATGTAATGTAAAGACATTAAAAAAAAAAAGAAGACTATGCGAGTTCAGTTACAGGCATCTATTTTCTAAACAATGAATATTTACTTTGAATACTACTGACAGGTGTTTAATCTTACCGGTTGGAACAACCATGGGCGGTGGTCTGGGGGCCATAATGTGAGGTGCTGAGGGTTGCATTTGAACAACATTGATGCGCGGAGCAGTAAGCATTGGAGGCATCGATGTTAGAACTTGCCCTGGTGCAAGGCGCACCACAGGAGCCACAGGCGGCCTTGGAATTACAGGTACAGCGGACAGGAGAGTGGTGCGCACTGGAGGGGCCAACTGTATAACAGACACATTAGCACGTTATAAGGTACATATGCACAATAGATGTGTTATTAAGCACACATATATGTTTAAACGACAGTAACTTACAGAGGAGGGTGGCCGAGGGACTGATGTGAGAGGGTGATTAGGTTTCGACATAGAGGGCATGGGAGGCTGGTGATGAATTTCATTTGGCTTGCTTGGGCCAATTTTCTCCTTAGTGTCATCCTCGCCCACCAGTCCTTTGGCCTTGTGAATGGCTTCAATCTGCTCTTGCAGAGTGATGTTGGCCTGTGCTGCCTGCTGTGTGCGAGCCATGCTTCCTGAGTGGCCATCCCAGGTGACCTGGTGGGCACGGGAGAACACAAATGTTACAAGCAAAAACACAGAATTAATGTAAACAAACCAAATTGAATGTAAATCTTTGTGGATGAAAACAGTGTCGACTCAACTTCATCCAACTCGGCGATTCTTTTAACCAAAACTGTGTGACATAAACCCACTACTGTTCTCACCTTCTCCTCTGGCTTCTGGATTTCTTCTTCACCAATCTTCTTACCGATGGCCGTCTCTTCCACACCAAAGATATCGGTACGCCTCTCGGCCAGTTGTTTCAAGCTGCTCTCGATATCCAAACCAGGAGCGTAGACTTCATCCTCCGTCTGTCTCTCTCTGATGCTGCGATCTCTCTGTTCCAACCAGCGCGGATCCAGCAGACCGATGCGCATGTGCTCCTGCATCTTACTGGCTTGGATCTTCTCACCAGTAATTGGCGAGATGAGGTACTCATCTGGAACTGCAATTGAGGGCTGAGGCTTGGAAGCTGTGAGAAAGAGGCAGCATGGGATTAATACACACTGTACATAGTAATAGTTTCATATATAGTTTGTATTCTCTCATCTATGGAAGCATGTTACCTTTGGGGTCGTAGTCTTTGCGAATAATAACCTGGTCTGGAGTCGGGGGCAGTGGAGGTGGCATGGGGTTGTCAGGTGGCAGTGGAGCCTTCATGCCGTCATCGTCATCATCAGACCCCTGAAGAAAGCAAACAGGAAGAACTACGGGTTATAACCAGCGCTTCTTTGCTTCTTTTTAAGCAGAGCAACAAACGAAGGTTGTCGAGTTAAACAGACAGTTAAAATGAACAAACATATAATATCCCCATGCATGTATGACTTTACAATGCACAGTAATTGATTATTTTATCGGTTCTAACCTCATCCATGTCCTGCACTTGTGTGTCTTGATCTGGTTGTGAAGGCTGGCCTTCACCCCGATTTTCCCGCTCATCATCTTCATCCTCACTTTCAACCTCCATCTCCACCTCCTCACTCTCTCCATACTTCTCGTAGCGCTCTTGGATCAGGATGCGAGCACCAAGTTCCTCTGGTGTGGTCGGTGGGGGGAAGTGGCCTTGGGACACAGATAACAATGAAGATACATGATTCTAACTACATTTAGGGGCTTTCATATTTAAATAAAGATTATTATTTATTATTGTTACTGTGGTTAAATTACCTTGTTCATTAGGCTGGAAATCCACTGTTTCAACAACTACAAAGTCATGCCAGTCGATTTGTGCGTAAGCCACCCGCTCTTTCTCTCTTTCCTCCTCCTCCTTCTTTCTCTCACGCTCCTGGAATTTTGCCCACTCAACACGGTACCTAACCTGATGGTTGTGCAATAAGATAGTTGATTAAGATGGGCATCATGTTATTAAACGGATACTCTGAGAAAACAGTTGTTGTTAAAAGATATTACCTGGTCCATAACCTCTCTTGGGTTCTCAGCCTCTCTCTTGAGTTTGTTCAGAAGGCCTTTGGGAGGGATCAGAATCTAAAAATTGAGATAAGATTAGTGTACAGTTTAGCATCACTACCTGAACAAAGAATACCAATTACAACAGAGTGGCACAATATGTCAAGTCACCTTAGTGTACTGCTCAACCAGTTTGGTGAAGTAGTTGAAGAGGCTGTGCTGTGGCCGCAAAAAGTCAAATTGGTAGTTCCTCTGTTCTTTCTGCATGAGCTGAGTGAGAAACTGGCGGCCGTTGCGAGCAACAAACTGGGCAGTGAGCTTGACAACATCTAGATCAAATGCTGAGATGGATGGAGGGTCTGCAATGAACTCAAACTCAGGGGGTGGTTCTTTGGGGACCACAGTCTCCTGAATCACTTGTGACTGCACCTATTGATAAACATAAAATATTAGTTATGATGAACAAACACTACCAATTACATGCAATGACAAAAACTAAAGTAAGAACAGCCTGAAATGCAATGCCTTACTTTTTGAGGAAGCTGCTGGGACTGCAGCATGGCCTGCTGCATAACCTTCGGCACAGCTGCAGACGGTTCTTGTGCTTTGCCCTCCTTGAATTCATTGACCTTGTGACGGTAGTAAGCATGGTAGGGGTCATTGGGGTTGAGAAAATTAAACTTTGGATTGTTGATCTCATTCTGACGGATTCTTGCTTCAAACTCCGGCCCATTCCTGTGAAATGAGAGATGAGACAAGAGATTAGTGGAATCATAGACATAATACCCAGTTAGAAATGCAGCTGAATAGTAAAACTGACACGTATAGAGTAACCGACCTGGCAACAAAGCTGGCTGTCTTGTCAACTATGTTTCGGACCTCAGGAGGTGGATATATGATACCAACAATAGGCTTAGTGGCTGGAGTTTCTTCTGGTGGTGCATCATTCTGTGAAAAATGTACATTTGTTAGGCTATAAAATGCAAGATTTAAAATTAGGTTTCAAAACAAGGTTCTTCTGCTCTCACACATTCCCAATACAATTTGTGGGAACTGTGTAGATATTTTCCGTAATAGACCAGACAGGCCAATTACATGGGCTAATAATTAAGTCTCGGATGTCTTTCTGGAAAACTATAACGGTGTTTCTGAAGATAAATGTTACAGCTGAGTTTTTCCAAATGTCAGTTTTCAACACTTAACGCCAATACTGGAGTGATTGAGAAAAAAAAAAAAAAAAAAAAAAAAAATCTAAGCAGCTATCGGTTACGTGGGTCACCTGGCCCTCAAAGCTAACAAGCTAACAGGCTTTATCGTTACACATTAAAGTGTTGATCCTAAATAGACGGTAGCTACTTAAAAACTCAAATTCATAGACACATTTTACAGGAGAGAAAGTGCACTTTAACCTCGTTGTTCATTAGTTCGGCAAAGGCAGCCGTGCGTTAGCTACATTGCTAACTCAGAGCGGTATCGTTACCTTGTTGTTGGACTCCGGCTGAACTATCTGAACAGGCCCAGGCGGCATGGCTGCGACTTTCAGTAAAATCAGAAATCACCTGCAAACGCCCAATAAGCAAGATGAGAATATGTATTTTAAATGCACGTTTACGTCATATTATAGTTTAAGAATGTAGTTTATTGAGGCAAAAGGCTTCAATTTACTGTGGCTGAATACTTACTGCGTCGCGCTTTCTCTGACCCAATGGAGGCGTATTACTTCCGATAACGAGCCGCAATGCATTTCGGAACTTAGAGTACTTTTTTTTTTTTTTTTTTTTTTTTTTTTTTTTTTTAAGGTTGCCAAGGAGACGCGATGTCAACAAGCTACACCTCCTCTTTCATTGCTGGGTAAGGAAGAAAAATAAATGTGCTACTTAGCTTGTCAGACATGAGTCAGCTCTTGGGACGTCAGGATTGTATCGAAAGCCTCCGAAAAGACCTGGTCGACCTTCAGGGTGCGATTCTGGACGTGTTTTCCAGAACCGGACCGGTCCGCTTCTCTTCCTGGAAGTTTCCCGACAAACTCGCCTGTAATCTGGACATGGTAGCTCTGCTGGAGCAATATGACTTTGTGGATGGGGAGGACGCATTCAATCAACACTCCCACATTGTTTTACTGGAGTTAGTGATTGACAGGTGATGCATAACGTGACATTACATTTACACAACAATTATTTCAAGACGTTTAACACTTGTCTTTTCTCTCCTTGCCCGAAAAAGACTACTGCTTCTTCTGCAAAGCTTCAATGCTTATGTTGAGCAACTGAAGGGCAGGAGAGAACAAACCCAGCAGAGAGGATGCCTGTCAGTTGGTCTGATGGTCCGAAGTTACTGGAGTAATTTAGTTCAATTTACCAACATTAAGGTTGGCATATTTCTTCATTTTTTTTTGTGAGAATGATACAAATAAAAAAAATAGTGCCAAACATTAACAATTAACAAATAGATCTCGTTGCTTTTTATTCTCTCATTTTTCTTTTAGGAGATCTGCAAAGACCATAACAAACAGACGAAACCAAAGACATTTGACTGTGATGAGACAAAGACAGTGTCACCTGCCTCCTCCCAGATGAGCCAAAGGACTGACTTTTGTGGACATTCTGCCTGGTCTTCAAAAAGCACATTAAAATTTTCTTCACAGAGTCATGTATCTTCCAGCCCCAACCACAACACCCCAGACTATCCTATAGTTAACAGCCATAACGTATGCTGCCAGACAGTCAAATCATCCCTCACCCCCTGTGATGCCTGTCATCAAGTGCAATCCATTTTAAGAAAGACAGGAGATGCTTTGGTAGATCTGTTTCAGAGCGAGGGCTTGCCCTCGTCTCTGCAGCCTTTCATAGAAGCTGTGGAGGACACCCTGGCGCTGGAACAAATGACAGCAGGTGATGTTTCTCAGTGGTCCAACGAGCAGCTCAGGGACATGCGCCGGCTGGCAAAACATCTTCGAGACACGCGGGATACAGTGCAGCCTCTTAAAGAGCGACTAGCAGCAGCAGAAACAGAGCGGGAGAGATTCAGGGCCCTGTTAGAAAAAGCACAGAAAGAGTTCAAACAAGAGAGGGAAAAATGGCAAGTAAACATGGTCCAGCTGGAGTTTTCACTGCGAAAAGCAGAGAGATCCAAGAAAGAAACAGAGCAAAGGCTACAAGAGGAGCAACGACTACTCAAGAGAGGTGAGTCAACGTGTGAATAAACATGATGAGACACTGACATCACATTTACTACTATATGTTTAATATTTTTGTTACAGAAAATTTGTCCTTGGAGGAAAGTAATTCCGGACTAAAGGAGAAAGTAGCATTGCAGCAGGATTCTTTACAAGCACTTGGTAAGCACATGTACGATTAAATTTGTTACCATCCTGCCACCGTTCTCATGATAATCATGTTTTGCAGAGTATACATAAACTGTTATGCTACATAATGTGTCTTTTTAAATTTGTGGTAGAATGTGACAAGAATGTGCTGCAGGAGAAAGTGAAGTCCTTGCAAATAGAGGACGAGGCCTGTTGTAAACTACAACAAAGGATCCAGCAGTTAGAGAGTCAAATCTCTGACACTCAACTCCTTCTTGACAAGGAGAACGCCAAGTACCAGAGCGCTTGCCGTCAACAGGAGGTCAGTGTCACAACAAACACCAGATTATTTGTTGTTTTCAGCTGGAGACATTAATTGTTTGACACATGAAACAGTCACACAAAATCAATTAGATTTATACAGGTGTCATGTGTTTTTTCCGGGGTTGTGTACACAGTCAATGCAGGCGAAGCAGAAATCTCTGTTAGAGAGAGTTGATGCTCTCGACGAAGAGTGTGAGGAGCTTCAGAGGCAATTGGGAGAGAGAGAAGAGAGACATATCAACCAACGTGATCAGCTGCAACAGATGTCAGAGAAGAAGGACCAACTGCAGGCTCAGCTCACTCAACAGCAGGTATATCAGAACCCTTAAATGGCCATTACCCATATCAATACCCCGACTGAATACGTTTAAATCTGGTAGCATATGTTTGTTTTTCTTTTCCATCAGGACTTGTGTTTAAAGCTCCAAAAGGAGAAGCAGACACTAGAAACACTTGTCGACAAGCAGAAAAGCTCTGTAGCTGAGCTGGAGGAATACGTACAAGCTTTGAAGGAGAGGGAGAGGCTGTTGGTGGCTTTCCCAGAGCTCACCCCCCTGGGTCAGGTCCCACCACAGAGTAGGCAATCATGAATCACCCACTGACTAACACTACCTGCATCTATGTACATAAAACGTGTTTATGGTCCTGTAGAGCAGAAGCCATCTGTGGCTGGTTTTGTTTGGAAAACACACAATGTTAAATTAACTGAGAATCCAACAGTGTCCGTGTGCACCTGTACGTGGCAGAGAGCGCAATTACATGTATTGTCACAGGCTGATGTTACAACAATTATTCCATATTCTGTAGGCCTACTTAAAAAGGTAAAGTGTGAATCTTGTATCCAGTCTAGTATTTACTGTATTTCCTGACTACCTCAGTTTTTGAGTACTGCAGTCATGTTGAATGCCAACTTACATGTTGTTGTTTGCGTGCCAGGTACAGGAAATGTGCATCTGGATATGGAGCAACAACTGCAGGCAAATAGCATTCGTATAAAAGTTCTACAGCAGGAAAATGCAACCCTGCACAGAAGTGTTGAGAAACTGGGGGAAAGAGCACAACATAATGGCACTGGGGTAAGACATTGGAAAGCTGTGACGCCGTAAAACATGTGAATTGATACACAGTTGTACATTCAGCTCCTGCATGGTTTTGTTGATGTTATTGGGATGATTGAAAATTATATGTGCATTTTTATCAATAGGAAGCCTCTCCTCATCAGACGGGGAACAACTACCTGCCCAGCACATTGATAGAAAGACAACCAAACCCCTTCACACAAATGCAGAAGAGTACATTGTGAGTATTCTACTCTTTGGATTTCTAAAAAATATGACCTTCTAACGCGTGCACCATTAAACATGTTTTATAAATGAGTACTTATAGTACAGTGTCTTCATTGTTGCCTTCTCCGTCCTTGTTCCACAGGCAGAGCAGCAGTGCAGCACGGCTGGGATACAGTAACAGAGCAAAGGAAGCAAAAAGGGGAGAACGTGGTCCGGAGTCAGCCAGGTCAGAGGATCATGTGTCTACCTTCCCCTCGTACCCGACAATTCACCTTCAAACCCTCCATTTCAACATGGGCTCCACTGCTGCGAAAAGCCATTCAAAGACACGCAGTGCCTCTCTGTTCTCTCACTTGAATCAGAGGAAAAAATGAAACCCTGGAGGTGTAAATGCATTTAAACAGATGGCACTTTTGCAAGAGAGAACACAGTTTTATAAAAGGATTTTTGGCAACAATGACTCATAAACATTTCTTCCTACAATTTTTCTCATGTTTTTTACATTGGCATTGGGTACAATAAGGGCATTTAATTACAACTGTTAGCACAACATGTCGTTATGTTAAGATGTATGTAAATAATAAACTTATTGTGTATATATTGACTATTACTTTAATGCTATTAAAATAGGGCTTTGATGGGAATTGCATATCAGGTTTCAAGATATGTGATATTGTTTCTCAAACAAATCTGGATGTATCTGAATAGGTGGCCATCACAGCGGATTAATCACATGGTTCTAAGTAAATGTACAACCTTGAATGTCCATGTCATTGTTTGTTTGCTATCGAACAAAGGTGGGGAGAGGGAGTTTCCATGGAAACGCAAGTGCTTGCAGGATTCACAGGAATCATTCTCAGCTGAATCACGATACAAACCTTTATTTCAGTCCCTCCAATATAATTTTTCAACATATCCTCATCAGTGCACCAAGATTAAGACCACACATACCTTTTGTTTTTGTATTTGCATCACAAATCAAAAGGCTTGTTTTGCAGAGTGTATTTGAGATGCCATGAGCTTGGTTGTGTAATCTGAGTCTGATGGAGACTAACATCTGTTTAATATTACTTGTCATCTTAGTATCAACACTGTGACTTCCCACCAACACTACCTGAATGGACACATCATCATTTCATTCACTGAACATATGTCTTGTGACTTGAGGGTTAATCCCACATAATTGAAGTTAGTTTTAAACTCCTTCAGCCAGCACTATAGATGCCACTGAAAACTATATCAGCGCTATGCTCAACTAAGCAATTCATATGAATGACAGCATGTTAATCAAGAGTGTCTGTCTTTTAATGACTAAATACATACTCTTGATTATGTAGATGCATATGTTGTATTTTTATAAGCATATAATATAAGGGTTTGATGTAATTGACCATGTGTGTAATTTTCTGTTACCACAATTGATAACAATTTATTTAAAGTACAGAACATTTTTAATCATCAAAGTGGTTAGCATTGCTCATATGGGTTCTGTTTTTAGCTAAATGGCCAGGCATTACACTATTTTCAAGTGTTTGAGAGTACTAGAGTTTTGGTTAGGTATGATACCTAATATAGTTTGTCAAAATTTCCAGGTATGCAGTGTATGGCAGCCAGAACTTGAAACAGCTCAACAGATAACACGAGATACTTACAATCTATTCAATTTTTTTAAACAGGTGTGAAAACTTTATTTGAAGGACATGGGAAATGGTTGAGTATAATTATAATATACTTGATATGTATATATGATATACGATATGTTGTTTGTTTTATGAGCAATTTAGTGTTTATTTTATTTCATCATGTGTGTGTGCCGGTTCCTCGCCGAATTCATTTGTCATTCAGTTTAGTTTTCCTGGTTTTGTGAATATTTGCTGTATTCTTTTTTCTTATTCTCTGCTCTCAATTTAACACAAACCAGCCTCTTGTACACAAAGCTCCTCTGAGAATGATGAGTCTAAACTGTGTGGGATGTGAATGATACTCCACAATTTAGATTTTTGTAAATGCTGCTTCAAAACATTTATTTTTTTGTCTTTTGCATTTTACAGACATACACTATATAACAGAAAGATTTCAGATTTTGATGCGCATTACTATTCTGAAGTAAGAAAAAGAATTGGATCATTTATAACTGTGCTTCCTGGCACAAAAAAGACGGAAAAAGACGTGAGAGAACGTTGAGCTTAAAAAAGCACCACAGTATTAATATCTTTTACTGGCCCCGACATCAAAAGCATAACTGACACAGAATTACCAGACAATAGTTTGCAAACTGTGCAAAATTGTACAAAATTCTCTTGATCCCAACTCCTTTTTGAAACTATGCCAAAATGTCTCCTGCTGTATATTCTCTTCTATATTTATGTGTTTTGGTTTAATAATTCAAAAGCATGAAATCCTGTTGTATTAGAGTATTTATCTAACAGACAAATTAATGTAACAACTAAACCATTCAGACCGACTACTTTAAGCTTTGGAGATCAGTCTGAATTAATTACAATGTGTTTAAGGCCATTGGTTTCTTATGTAACACATGCAAAACAAAAACTGACATGAGTATAAACGGAATAAACATCATTTTAGGTACTTTTACATCTGTGATAAAAAATAAAGCCTCATTTCAGTTCATTTATAGACACAAGTGCAGACCGAGGGAATGTTATCTGTATAATATGAGAGTGTTCTCACATGTGTGGCTTTCTCTAATCTAGGTCAAACTGCAGACTGGCGACATGGACTGCTGCAAATCTGCTGGGATTACAGAGGCCTCAGAGAGACGATGTAGATCCAGTTTAACATAACCAATGTCTGCCTGCCTGCCTGCCAATATTTTTGTCTGAAGACTCCCATTCAGTAAGTTTGTGCTTGCACATCCATTTATATAATCATTTCTTAGGTAGTCTCAGGACATCAGTCATATGATCTCAATGACCACTGTGCTTTGGATATATAATCTCATGCCAACAAGACAGAAAGGGGAAAGGTCTGACGGTGCGTGAGAAAAAAGACTGCTCATGTGCAAGATCGGTGACACAAAAAAAGTAAAAGATCATGGGATGAGAGTTAGGAGATTAAGTGAATAAATTAAATGTTCAGCCAGTTAAAAAGTGAAAACAAATTGCTGAGGTACATGCAAAACATTTAACACAGATATAATTACACAAAAATGAGAATGGCAAAAATACGGAAAAAGAAAGTATAAAATAAAATGATGATTAATAGAAAAATAAATACATATAGCTTCTTATAATATAGGATTAAATACTTTGACAGAACCCAATATAAGAGGGGGAGTCTATGATAACCAAAAGGAGGAGATGGACTACATGGATCCAAACTATTAAGGTCAGGAGTTTCTTCTTTGGATTTGGGGAGAAGAATCTGAGAAAAAGGCAAAAATGTAAACTGACAACTCTGTGCATTCCTCTACCTAACTTAAAAAAAAAAACATGCAACAAATGATATCTTTCAAAAAATGTGGGTGGTTAACTTCTTATCTAACAAAAAAACAAGTATATGTTGATTTTCCAGCTCCACCATATGTAACAAAGAAAGCACCGGAAACTGTGTAACCGAGAACCGCGTGGATTCTGACAAACTGGCAGAGTTGCAAAAAAAAAAGCTGGTCTTAAAGGATATAACACAACTTTGATGATAGAAGTTTACAGGACAGTAATAAAGCTCTCTACTGTACATTTGAGTATTACAAGATATACAAATATGCTTCACAATAAGACAGAGAGAGTGCATCCCATCCTGTGGTGTACACACACTTGCAGAACAACGAGTAAAGACTGTCACACGCTAAACGGAGTGAGATCAAGAGAGTATACTAGTAATAGTACAGCATATGAGTGGGAAACAAAAGATAATACCAGGCAGTTATAATGTTGACTAGGATTGGTCACACATCATCTCTTTCCTGCACACTCCTCGGCAGTTGAGGCAGCGGAGGCGCTGATGTGGTGCGCCGAGGGGTCCACCTGACCGTCGGGTTGGACGGACTGCACTGTCTCTACCAAGCTGCCGCTGGGTAGCACCACGTACCGGGCTGCCATGTCTTTGGGCTGCAGCTCACGAATTCCCTCCTTACTGTGCCAGATCCCATAGCCAAAGTACACAAAGAGACCTGAAAAGGAGACCGCAGGGAACACGTGTAGCAATAACTTAAATCATGATGACACATGAAGAGTGATATAAAGATTTGTTTCATGTTAAATGGTCTTATTTTGGGAGGTCAAAATTATTTTTTTATGTTGTAAAAACCAATAAACATACCGTATAATTGCAGTGATATTACAATTTTCAAATTTACCTTTTTGTTAGACTTCGGGTGACAGGACTCGCTTACAAGCGTATAAATAACATGACAACATTTGGAAGGTCAAGAGCCATACAGTTAGCTGGCTCTCTCCTGCACAGACTTCTGGTACAGATGGTCTGCCCCTGGAGCATACTCAGTATGCATTCATCTGTTCAACGCAGGAATGTCTCACCAGACACCAGATTTAAAAACTAAGTATATTGTGAAAAATAGAGAGATTTATCTCGCGGTGATATGCTTAATTAGCGTTGTGTGAACTTTTTTGGTCAGGGCTTGAATGCAAGGATATTCATTAATATGCAAAAGCCCTGCTCTACTGATTTACATCAGCATGCAGACATGCTCATATGTACAATACCGACATGCTGATGTTAAGCAGGTTATAACGTTTACCATGTTCACAATTATAATTTAGCATGCTAACATTTGCTAACTAGCAGTACACATAAAGTACAACTAAAGCAGGTGAGAATAACATTAGTTTTGCAGGTATTTAGCCACTAAAGTAATAGAATTTACAATTACAATTTTAAACATCTTAAGGGGAACATTCGTGTGGGGAAACAGAGTAACAAATGACAAACAATGGACCAATACAGCCACAATGCTGGCATGGTTCAAAAAAAATATCTCACAAGCCCTCACAAGATTATTTACTACAGTCGATGAAATCCATTGCTTTTGCCAATTTGTGTCGACTCTGCTGCAGTATTGATTATGACATTAACTCTAAGCTGAACAAAGAAGAAATCTTTTGCTTTTTTCATTATGGAAGGTAAGTGTCCATGTCAGTCTCCAGGGACTGAGAGCTTAGCCAAAAACCCTGTCAAGTGTAATATTCCTCGAGTGTGCATCTTGTTAACTTGCAGCAATCTGACAGTGGTGTTTAAATGGTTTACTGGTCCAGAAAAGCCTTAAGCTAATGCAGATAATCATGTTTCTCCGGTGATCTCCCCTCACTAGCAGGGCTTTCACCTCTGTTTAACCATCACCTATCCCCAGAGGATTGCTGACCGAATGACAAACGTTTATGTGTCCTTAGCGTCCAAAGAATATTTGTTCAATCTGGTGAAGTGACACGTATGTGCATTATGTTCACTAGCAACAGAGGGCAGGTGTTTTATGACAGTGTATTCAAACTGCTTCGTGAGATAACGTTCACGTATCATGTATCAGTGGTAGACTGCAGTCCAGTTTCTATGTGGAGAGGAAGCTGTGTGCCCACTGCTCACTGTGTGAAATCCCTTTGGTCACCTTTTAAATTAGGCAATGCAGGAATATGTTTGATGAACCATGCAAAAGAGAAGGTTTTTTGGGTGCTACAAGTTCTGACGTCTGCTTACCTATGCCAATCCACACGGTGAATCGAATCCAGGTTAGAAGGCTGAGCTTCATCATGAGGAATACATTAATGAGGATACTGGCAGCTGGAGTCAATGGGACCAGAGGTACCTGTACAACAATAACACTTCAGTCATTCTCCAGTCACAATTAATGTCATTTTCAGGACAACAACTGGCATCAAGTAAATGTTTCCATTTAATCAAGATTCATTTAAATGTATGTTGGCTTCTGTCACTATATTACACATTGAATAATAGCTGTAAAGGCTCACCTGAAATGTTTTGTGGTTTTTTTGTGGCTCATGAACCCATATGAGCGCCAGGCTGAGAAGGTAAGCTAAGCTAAAAATCACCACCAGCATTGTGAAGCTCCAGACCGGCAGCTGCAGTTGTTTATTTCCAAATTCCAGCACAGCACAGAGGGATGCCGAGCTCACTATCAGAGTCATCACACAGAAGGCCACCACCTCGCCCGGCTCACAGTCCCCCACCAGCTTGTCCAGGTACGGCTCCCACCAGGCCCTCAGCTGCCCCACCCCCCGCCGCTCTCCTGTCTTCTGCCTCTCCACCAGCTGGAGTTTGTCAGAGAAGGACTCATACTGCTTCAGCTCCTCATTGTCCTCAGTTATGGTCTGAGACTCTGAGGGGGCAGGGGAGGGCTCGGCGTTGGGGTTGGGAGATGTGGAAGCAGTTCCCTTGGAACTGGATTTATCAGGCTGGAAGCGTAGCACAATAATACTCGCTGCCACAAAGGTGTACGCCAGGAGAGTGCCAATGGACAAGAACTGGACCAAGGCCTCCAGGTCAAAGATCAGAGCCATGGTGGCCATGAGGATTCCAAATACCAAAATAGCATTGATGGGAACTTTGGTGATCGGATTGACCCTTGCAAAAATGGAGAAAAACAATCCATCCTCTGCCATGGCGTACACGATCCGAGGGAGGGAGAAGAGATTACAGAGGAGCACGGTGTTCATGGCTAGAAATGGGAACAGAGAGGACATTAGTCAATATACATCTGAGGTTTTAATACATAAAAAACATATCAGCAGCCCTTAAAATTGCACTTCTTAGTTAAAGGCTGACACTCACCACAGATGGAACCTACTGCCACGACAACTCCAGCCCAACTGTACCCACGGCGGAAGAAAGCATCTGCAAGAGCTGAGTTGGGGTCCAGCGTATGCCAAGGTACCATCAGGGTGAGCACTGTGGAGACCAGGATGTAGGCTGTTGCTGCCAGTACAAGGGAGATAGCAGTGGCAATAGGAACGGCCTTCTGTGGATTCTTTGCCTCCTCACTTGAGGAAGCGATCACATCAAAACCCACAAATGCATAGAAGCACGTGGCTGAGCCTGCCAGTATTCCAGACATCCCATACGGTGCAAAGCCTCCTTGTTCCTGGCTCCAATTGGCTGGTTCCGCCAGCATAAAGCCAAAGACCAGGATGAAAACAATGACGCCCATACTAACGATGGAGAAGATGTGGTTGAGGTAAGAGGACACTTGAACTCCAAAGGAAATGAAGAATGAGGCCACGACTAGAATTCCTGCAGCAAGTAGGTCAGGATAATGGGCAAGGAAGGGTACGTTCCACTGCATGATGTGTGTCTCTGTGTAGTTCTGGATAGCGTGGTTAAAAATCGAGTCTAGATAGCCACTCCAGGCACGTGCCACAGCAGCACCACCAATCATGTTCTCCAGAATCACATTCCAGCCAATGAGAAAGGCCCAGATCTCTCCCACAGAGACGTAGGTAAACATGTAGGCAGATCCTGTTTTGGGAATGCGTGCCCCAAACTCTGCATAACAAAAGGCAGCCAATAAAGAAGCAATACCTGCGAAAAGGAAGGATATGATGACAGCAGGACCGGCCGTGTCTTTAGCCACCGTTCCTGTCAGGACGTAGAGCCCAGAGCCCACCATGCCACCAACACCCATCAGAGTCAGGTCCAGGGTGGAGAGGCAGCGTTTCAGTGACGTTGCCATCATGTCATCGTCTAGTGTCTTGAGTCGGTTCAGTTTCTGACAAAGGCGCACAGCTGGTGCGCAGCCTCTCGGACAGGTTGCCATAGTTACAGAGTTAGACAGGCCAGCTGGACAGGTTGGTGTTGTATTAATCACACTGGATCCATTACTTGCCTATGAAGATGACCTGCAGAGACAGAGCACAGTATTGACAAAGGCATACATCAGAAAAGGGAAAATCTACCGCAGCTGCTGCATTCAGGGTGTCCTTGTTCGGTCTGCTGATTGGCACAAAATGTTTGATACAGAGCTGCTCGACTCATACTGTAGGTTTATGTGGGAGAATATGTTTATATTGTATCGCTTATTAAACCACAGAACTGTCTTTCAAACTTTGTCTCAAAACCAAAGAAGAATTATCTCTTTATCCTAATCTGTGTAATGAAAAAAAATCAAGAGGGACACAAAATATTTGATGTTTACATTGAACAATATTTTAATTTACACACCATGGCTTATTTAATCATTCAATATTGGAGATTTATAGGGTCTTGGTCCCTATTAAAGTATGATTTTATTAACAGTAACACAACGAGCGATGGTGAAGTTGAAAACTTGATAATTTCCTTCTCTTAGGCAAACTTAAAATTCAAAGGTTCTGCCATAATAACCTTGATTTATGTACAACATTTGATCACCTATCTGTAGTCTCTAATAACAAAAAAATCTTTAAAAACATCTCGTGTTGAGAAATATTATGGACATCAGAATCAGATAATGTACATTTGTATGCGTACTTGTATACTAGTTGGTATACATGTACACCCCCCCCCAAAAAAAAAGAAGAAAAAAAAAAAGTCAGTTTCTGTATTTTTGGACTTTTATGTCTGTACATTTTCGTTAATATTTGTGTTTTTGCGGTCAAACCATAGAGCCAATGAATGACACTGCCCTAAACACTCAATCCACGTCATCTACAAGCCACCGCTTAAGTGCAAAATAAATACAGTCAACTACAGAAGCTGATTACTTCCATTTGTTTGTTATATTCAGTGTTCTCATCAGTAACAGGCTTCCCAGTGTTCATCCTGCTGGTCCGGGCAGTGCAACATCCGATTCCTGGCCTCGATAGGCATATGGCGACAACAGGATGCCTCCATGATAATTACGTAACGCTTTATTCCCCTCTAGAAATAAGACCGCTGTCATAAACTACACTACTCGTTTGCATTTCACATTCAAACGATCATGTCCACGACCACATAAGAGAAATAAGAATATACGAGAGGAGTAAGCGTCGTTTTAAATGCCAAATTAATAATTTATAATAAAATGGAAACGAAGGCAAAGAGACGATCGTTAGTGCAGCAGACTAAAACCTCTATCCTGGAGGGAAAAACTGAATCGCACTCTTCATTCGTGAGTTAGGTGGGATCATTTGATCTTTTTGAAAGCACAAAAGGAAAGACGTCAGTAACAACATTATGAATTCACGAATTCAATTTACCGTCGTTATTGTTCAGGGTCTGTCATCTGTGCTGCGGCTCCGGTGCCGTGAGAAGTTACCGGGATGTATCGTCTGGTGATGGAGCAGAAGGTGCGCCGAGGAATAAAAGGCAACATGCACTGCCTGGACTGCTTCTTAAAGGTACAGGCACCTTCCTGAACACTCCTGCTGGAAGGGCTTCCCCACTGCGCCCCACCCATATTATAGCACAACAGGAGATAAGCCGGAGGACGGTGGGGGTTGGGGTTTGCAGAACCTGACTAAATGTCCTCTGAATAAACGAGGACAGATAAACAGCTAACAGGATCAAGTGCCAACCTGGAATGACGTGTCTCCAGTGTCAAAAAACAAAGGCAAGAATACTTGATCAAGTTTCATTTTTAAAACAAGGGGCGCCAATTAAAACCCTGCCAGGAGACCCAAGGAGCCATGTATGATGTATGGAGGCACAATGCAGCCGGGACTAAGTGGACATGTTGCCTTTAATCAGTGGCAGTGTCAAGAACAAAGATGTAAATCCTGCTGTACAATGTGGATGACAGTATGGAGGACTTCAATTTCATGTGTTAGGCTTATCAAATGAAGAAAACAAATCAAACGAGAGCCCATAGATTCTGTTCAGGTGCAGATTTATTTATGTATTCTTTTTTTTTTGGTATCCAGTCAAGCATTAACAGGTGAAAGTTCAAACTGTCTGTATCTGTGTCTCTAATGAACTTGTTTACTGTTGCTTTTTTTTTTTTTTTAAATGTCCGACAACAAATATTAATCAACCCTGTCATTTAAAAAAAAATATGGTTAGCTCAACATGTCAACCTCTAATTTATACAAAATAAAGTAGCGATAGTATCAAAAATATGAAGGTCGGAAATGTTTCACAATAATACACAAATAAAGTCTGTTCAAAACAGAGCCAGAACACTGGAGCGGACACGCTTCACCTCGTGTTCCTATTTGACATATTTTAAGTTAATACCCAGCTATATAAAATAAATAATAGATTTTTCGACAACATAGCTTCACCACTGCAGACGGCACTATGTGGAAAGTTTTCAGTACACTATTTCTGCTCAGAATTTGGTCTGTTTGAACATAAATACAAGTAAACATAAGTACAACTTTCCTTGTTTTGGTGCCAACTGCTCCTATGAGTCTTTAGAGGCTGTTAGGAGACCATCTCACTGCCAGAGTCCCAACATTAAAACCAGATAAAGCATCTCTGTTCATGTCTTTGTGTCCCTAAACACAACATGTCTTTAAAGGATTTGCAACAAAACAAGCTTTCTTATTTCCCAATGTGTGACATGGCATTTAAGTTGTCAGTGCTCTCCTCTGGGACTTGAGCACCAGCTTCCTTCCACAGGTTTAGGACGCCGGTGAATATCCCACTCAGAACAACATGTTCAATGCTTTCTGAACTTGTTGCTTCTTAGAGATTGCAGTGTTACATGTTGACGCACACTGAATGTTACAATTACTGAAATGTGAGCGTATGCTCTTTTGTTTTCGATCGGGCCTCTTTATTATCTTTCTCATAGTATTCCAAATTGTGAGTCCTTCTGCTGAAGCTTAAGGATCAGTTCAAGCAAGTTCATCTGCATTGTCAGCTCCTGAAAGACAGTCATCGAAGAGTCATTAGTTGGGACATACATCGCCATCTGCTGGACATATGTCTCCATCTCAAAGTGCATGTTTTCTCTGCTATACTTTCATTATTTGAGGCGTTAGTATGCATTTTAACCACAGTGGGTAGACAGGTGTGGACATTCACCTGTGGATTAGTGGTGATATAAAACCCGGGCACTCCTGCTTTCTCCAGGGTGTTCTGCTGGTCTATAACTTTTTGATCCATTTCCACTACAATCTTCTTATCCATCATTCTTTGTTCATCTCGCACACGAATTTCCAGAGCCTGAAACACAACACTCAAGTGTTAGTCAACCAAAAAGCATATGGAAGTACCATATTCCTTTCGGTAATCAGAGGTACTGTGAATTCGATGCTTACCTCCAGCTCTGCTTGCTGGTTTGACTTGAGAAGCGCAAGGTTGTGAGACTTGCACGACTGCAGACCATCTTTGTGTTTTCGTACAAGATCTTGTTTGAGTGCTGCACATAAAAGGAAGCAGTCAAGCATCGCACTGCCATTTTCAAATTCTAACCTTAAACTGAAGGCCTGTTTGAAGAATGTTTAATACTTGATATATTTGTGGGTGTGAGGGGATTGCTTTCCTTACAGAGCAGTCATACAGATTACAGATGTCCATGGAAGTGCCCGCAGCCTGTATGGCTTAGTATACTGTATGCATGTCTGCAGCTGATTTTATCAGGATCAAACTGTAGTAACGTTCAGAATTCATCATAATCTTTCAGCAGTAAGGAGCTGCAGTTCATTTTCAAAGTCTGAAATCGCATTTTATGGGTTGTGTTAACCCTTTACAGGTGTTTCAGATGGTAAAAAGGGCATAAATAATCTTTCAGTGTCAAAGTGGACACGGCAATCATGTTGTATTTTAAAGCTTGAAGGCCTATTGCCGCTTGAACATATTTCAAATGGTAAAAAGAACTGTGTTGGTTATAATCTAGGGCACTGAGCAGGGAAAAAAGTGCATAGTCAGAGTGTTAATCTTAAATATAACCCATGTGTAAATCAATGTGAACAACAGTCTAGTTGCCAACAAGGATATTAGACATAAACAGCGGAAACAAAATATATTTCCTATAATCATGTAAAATGCTAGTTTCACAAAGACATCCTTTTGTTACAACATAAAGTGAGGTGCATTTGCACATTATGGCTGATAATAACAGCAGCTATTGACAAATCACTTTGTGGGGATGCTTCTCGGAAGAGGCCCAATTAGTTACTGTATGTTTACAGTATGTTTACAGCATGTTTGCAGTATGTTTACTGTATGTTTGCAGTATGTTTACAGTATGTTTACTGTATGTTTACAGTATGTTTACAGTATGTTTACTGTATATTTACAGTATGTTTTCTGTGAGGCAGAGCACAGACCTTGGTGTTCACAGTGCAGCTTTTGCCTTTGGTTGTACAGATTTTTCTCCGTCAGATGCTGAATATCCAGGAGGCCCTGCACAATCTCATAAACCGTCCCGTCTATGAGTGCGAGCGCCAGGTCGCTCAGGGTGTTGTAAGACAGGCGCTGCTGGAAGGAGCTGACCACGGAGAAGAACAACGCAAACCAAAACAAACATTTTGATCATCAGGATGAAGCTGAGCATCACCCCCGCACGTAAAGCTAGAAATGACATCTTTAACCAGTTCTCCCGAGTTGTGTGAAGGTAACAATACCTTGGTAAACCTTTGACTAAGGTTTGCAGTTCCGACAACAGGTAGTAATGTCTTTCTTGTTGTTTTGTAGAATCACCGGCAATAAGTCCGGGATAACCCTCCATCTCTGTCAAGAGATGAGAACAGAGCAGGAAGTCTTGTCAACACATCCAGCTTGCTAAAAAAAAAAAGCAGCCGGTGCGGTTAACTTAACTATTTTATAGTTGAAGGTTTTCAGAAACACGAAATGAGAGACTTGCCTGTATCTTATGATATTTGTGCATGAACAAAACACAGTTAAAGATACTGAAAAAAAAAGAGACATTTAGCTTCCATTCATGCTAACTCGGACCCCAAGTTGTTGGCCGTCAAGGTGCCTGTCTGTAATCGCGCGTGAAGTAGCTGAATATGATCGCCAGATGGCGCATTGAGTCAAAGAAGAGACGCTCCTGAGAGGACCAGACATAATCATGCATGACCATCCGGTTTCTTTTCTTTTTTTTTTTTTTTTTTTTCTCAATTATCGTGACATCGTATCTCAAACATGCAATAACGTCAATTACAAACGAGTCGTGATCTATGTCATTTTTGAAAAAAAAAAATAAAAATAATAATATCCAGTGCTTTTGTACATGCAGTTTATTTGACCTTGTCTCTTTCAGGATGGACAATTCTGATGGTTCACGGTCCTTTGGGCAGTTTAAAAAGAAGATCTATAAGGTTTACGTCGCTCACCCCCCAATTCAACTGTGACCCGCAGCGTTTAACCGGCTCGGCTGACCGGACTGCATGCGCGCCTGTGTCGCGCGCCACTGGTGGGCTGTGCTCTGTCACGAGCTGAAGGTGTCATGAAACCAAGAAAACTCACTTGCGGAGGTCTGGAAGAGCACTATTTATAAGAGCTCGTATGGGAACATAGGAGAAATTGGATTAATAGCGCACTCGACTAAAAATGGCCAAAAACACCTCTCTTTATTTTCGAATTGTCGAGGGCAGGAACCTCCCGGCCAAAGACGTGTAAGTAATTTCTCATGTGTGTCATGTGCTCAAGTCTTTTCTTTCATGAATAAGCTGTATCCAGACTCACCATTGTTTAATAGCCACTTATCAAGTTAGATGAGAAAAAAAAAAAAAAAAAAAGCCCAGCCTATTATGCCAATTTATTTGAAGGAGTTGAGATAGTCAGTTCTATTTACTGAAACTGACATTGGCATGATTGAAGACATTTAAACAACAAAAAAAAATTGATTCAACTTACTCTCAGGAAAGTTGACTATGACTATTGACTATCATTCTGTCCTATTTTTTCTTGTCATCTTAAGATCCGGAACGAGTGATCCATACTGCATTGTAAAAGTTGACAATGAAGTTGTGGCCAGGTGAGTGCTCTCTGATTACGTATCGTGTTTATTTAGAGTATCAGTCTTTATATATTTGTATCAGTCATCTAATTCTGTGCAATTCTGGTTAACAATGTGCAGAATCTAATTCTGCACGTTAACCAGGGTGTGGTGTGTGTGTGTGTGTGTGTGTGTGTGTGTGTGAGATCAGTGTGGTGGTGCCCACAACGTGGCCCCTCCATCCCAGAGAACCTGATACTGGTCTGGCCTTTAAAACACCCGCAGGTAACCATGGAGAGGGCGCATCAATTATTGCAGGGAGAGCCCGGTGTAAGCAAGGAGAATGCTGGGAGCTGGGAGCAGAATACACCGCTTCAGAGGGGCTTTCAGTTTGAGTGCAAAAGTACAGATTATTTCATCCTCCAATTTATTTAAATAATTTTTTTTAAATTTTTTTAAATTTTTTTTTTATGGCAACTCTCGTGAACGGTGTGTTGTTTGGACAGCAACCCAAATTTCCTCAGAAAAAAAAACAGTTTGTTGTGGACAATGAGGAGAACGTGGGGTGAACTCCGTGGTTATTATTCCATCTGGCATGCTGAGGGAACACAGCCCAATGATTCACTGTAGACACTCACACTAATTATGTTGTACTTGTAGTGTTACTGGCCAACTGACTCCTCGAGTGTGATGTTCATGGACGATGAGGCTGGTCGATTGTGGTGGGAGATAATGGGTACCGTACTCTTAGAAACAGAAGGGTTTATTTACGGCACAGCGCAAGGGCACTCTTTGAAATCTTTCCATCCTGTTGACAGTATGATTTATAATTGGTGTTTTTAACAAAACATTGTTCAAAAGTTGATTTTCTTTAAAGAATATAAACCCGTTTTTCTATGAAATCTTTGTTATTTGGATGTTTCCATGCATATGGGTCCTGCAGGAATTTTCCTTGACAAAACAAAATGCAAAATTTAAAAATGTATTTCTTAAATCAGGAAGATAACCATAACAGAGCATGGATTGGACCAGCAATTCACTGCCAACTTTCAGTACTTGCCATTTTTTGATACATGGTGTTACGGAGAGATTTCAATTAATATAAACGAATTATGAAGGCTTGACACACAGAATAAAATCCTTTTAGACCTCATCAGAACCCTGAAGAGCGCTTACAAAATGATATATCCTGAAAGCTTACTGATTCAGAGTTGGAACTTGCTATGATTTCTGAAGCAGCACATTTTAACTGAGAGTAGTGCGCCATGACATTTTTATCAGATGACCCTTTAAAATGAAATAAAGCCTGTTTGCGACCCCTCCTGTCAGACGTAGCAAATACAGTATGGAACATAAAAAACATATTTTGTGAGGCAGACCCGCAATTTCTCTTCTTTCCTATGTTGTTAATCATTTTGTGATCTGTCAGAGGAGAAGCATGTGATCTGTTGTCAGGTATTGGGTAAGCAGCACATTTAAAATGATATCTGACCCCTTGCCATTATGCTATTGGTTTCTTCTGTGTCACCCAATCATGTCATACATTTCTGCGTAACGTCTGCTTAGCAAGCACGTTAAACTTTTCTTTTCAGGACTGCCACAGTGTGGAAGAACCTCAACCCTTTCTGGGGTGAAGAGTACACGTTGCACCTCCCGATGGGATTCCATTCGCTGTCGTTTCATGTCATGGACGAGGACACGATTGGGTAACGCTGTCATCCAGAGCTGTCTCAAAATGATTCCATATTCAACCATTACTCTTAACTGACATTGCTCTGCAGTTGATTTATAGTCCTCGGTGTTTGCTTAAGTTGGCTCATGAACGGACTTATTTGGGTTTAAACCTCGTGCACAGCTTAAATGCTTTGGAAAAAAGAAAAAAAAACAACTCCAAGCTTTGAATAAACAAACATCATCAGGCAGATGGTCGCCCAGATTGAGTGATTAAAGGTTTTTTTCTTCTCTTCCCATGACCACCACTACACTCATCATGTCACTCAACAACTTCGATCGTAGCCTCAATAGCTTCTATCTGATTATCTTTGTTTTTGTGTTTTTGCACAGGCACGACGATGTTATTGGAAAGATTTCTCTGAGCAAAGAAGCCATTGGATCTCAAGCAAAAGGTACAACTGAGCAAATCAGCACTAATTTATAACTGGACGAGTGCATGAACCAGAGCTCAGAGGTTAAACACACCAGTTCCCGTGATGGAGTCAAAAGTCAGAGAGGCTGAGGAGACGTGCCTGTTTTTAGTCTGGGAATGTTTCTTAGTGCTCTCTCGCACATTGAATTTGGTTTCCTCCCATTTCTTAATCACTTTTTTGAGCGTCATTGATGGATTTGTTATCATCCCGGCGCTCGTCTGAATAAACGCCGGGATTCGGGAGCCTTTTGTGTGGAGGCAGTAGAATGAGGAGGTGAATCATTCCCTGTCTTTTACCTCAGCGTTAGCTGCAGTACGTTCTCTGCTGTCTTGGCCAGAAATTTGGCATTTGAAACATGATATGTCGTGATGATGCTGTGGCTTTATTAAATGACTAGAAGTGTTTGTTGGCGTATGTTTGCTCCATACCGATGCCTCCACCTGGCATGGCCTTCACACCTGTGATTCATTGCTACAAGGTGGCACTGAGTCAGTTACTCCCTCAGTGTGGCCTTGAGGTTGCACCTTTTCTTACGTTTGATAGTCATAAAACAAAAAAATTACGGTATCTCATAATTTACATGGTATTCAGACTCTCAAAGACGGCATTGAAGGCTTTTTGACTGCATGCCTTCACCTTGCATTATAATTATAGATATTTTTGCATAAAGAATGCCAAAATGTATTAAATAAAAAATATCCACCAAAATATCCTAAACTTTCAGATGATGTCTTCAAATTGCATGTTTTCTTGTGTGACACACCTCAGATCCTAGAAATACTACATTACTTTGCAATTCCTAACAACTAAAAAGCTAAAGTGAGGGCATATTCTGCATTCTTTGCATGAAAAATAACTTCAAATAACTATTTGATTATGAAAATAGTTGCAGATTAACACGTTTTCTTATTCAGCTCTCCATCAAGTTTAAACCAACCGTATTTGGATATTAGCACGGAGATTATTTGCTGATTCATCAACAGACAGAATATGATTTGCGTCCCTGGTTGTTGTGTCTGTTATTCGTTCTCTGTGTTTCATGCTTTAGAGAATAATGTCTCTCCGTGTGCTGTGGTGTGGTCAGGGCTCGATAGCTGGCTGAACCTGACAAGGGTGGATCCCGATGAAGAAGTCCAGGGGGAGATCCATCTGAGTCTGGAGCTACTGAAGGACACAGAGAAGATCGGCCTGCGTTGTCAAGTCATTGAAGCCAGGTAAAAGGAAATCTGGCTGAGAATATGTGAGGTTAAATTATCTCACTGAGAGACAGCAATGGACAACGGTGGTCCAAACATAAGCAGGCTCGTGAGCAGAAGGGCAGATAGACTACAAAGGCATAATTGCAAATAGTAGATCTGTCATATTATCATTTTATATGTACTGTAGTTAACCTTCTGTAGCTGAGCTCCTTGTAGACGAGACCGGGAAAACCATCAGTATTTCTGAGCTGAAATCTTATCTCCATCACCCCGCAGGCCTCTTCACTCCCCACTGAGTCACACTGCCACCATCACACCACTCACTGCCCCATCTGTGTGTCCCAGGCTGCAATCTCTCCTTCTCAGGCAGGGCACTAATGAACATGTCAATCAGCGCTCGACACTGTTATTCAAACATGCTCAGATGAATGTGAATTAAGTTTGGAATAATAAGGTTAAGTGGGGAAGTAGTGGTTTGCCTTCCTTTCCTTGCTGTTGCCGCACTAACTAATTTATTTTGCAGAGCAGGTAATGGGAGTTTGTCGAAACACTTTGGTGTATTGATCATTTCTTTTGTCTTTTGGCCTGGTGATACCCACAGAGACTTGGCTCCAAGAGACATTTCTGGCACCTCTGATCCCTTTGCAAGAGTTATTTTCAACAACCACAGCGCGGAGACCTCGGTGAGCTCTGTGTGCATGCATGCACGGTATATTTAGGTTGCACTGGACCCTGAAGTACATGTTCTTCCATTCTTTAAAAGTCATTTCATTTCATATCACTGTACACAACCGAAGTGGGGAGAAGTGTAATAGGAAGGACTTTAATATGAAGGAAGAAGGATTTATTAAGATTTCTTGACGCTGGGTTTTAGATTATCAAGAAGACACGTTTTCCTCACTGGGGAGAGACCTTAGAGCTGGAGTTGGATCCAGTGGAGCTGAGTGAGGAGGGGACTGTTACTGTGGAGGTCTGGGACTGGGACATGGTGGGCAAGAATGACTTTCTAGGAAAGGTGAGGATGCCACAGTTATTAAATATGTTTCATATTCATGACTGCTTTAGAAAAAAAGTAATCTGTCAGTACAGTATTGTACTGTATAGTTTTGTGCTCATCTGAAATTGTATCCCTGTTTGTTCTCTCTTTCCACAGGTGGAAATCCCTTTTGCTTGTTTGCAGAAGACACCTCTGTATGAGGGCTGGTTTCGTTTGCTGCCCTTGGGAAATGATGAGGTTGATGCTGGGTGAGGATTATGGCTGTGTTTGTTTGTGCAATGGGGCGACTGGGTGTGTTTGTATACCTGAGATGCATTTTGCTTTTGGAAATAGTAGTACAGTAGCAATCACTGTCTTTTTTTTTGTTTAAATGTGCTCAGCGAAAGTATTTGCTCTCCTCCGAGCTCCCTTTTGTGCGTTTAAATAAACATTCGCAGGTGTACAGCCAGGTCTGTGACAGCATCTGCTCTGTGAGATTATTTTAGAACAAAAAGGTCAGAGTGAGCCGCAAAAGGACAGTGTCAAAGTAAAGTGAATCTCTGAGGCTCATTAGCGAATGACTCACAGTTTAAAGGGTTTTTATAGACACAAGCACACTGAGCATACATTTGTTGGAGACCTACTTACAGTATACTACAGTAAAAAAAAAAAAGAGAAAAAGTGTCATTGCAGAATGTATTTTGGGGGCACTGACAGCTTTCCTTACCATGAGAAAATTTCATTTCACTACTGGCAGAATAGACAAGCTTTGATTTGCTATCAGCAGTGATTCTCCTTACTGTATCATTGAACTTTTGACAGCTAATTTAAAAGTTAATATATGTCTCATCACTCCACAAAAATATTGTGATTTCTGTGATTTCTTTTTTTTTTTTTGTCCGTTTCTGAGATATTTTTAAAAGAGCCTCACTTAAAAGATCAAGGTGTGCAGAAAACTCCCACTTCCTGAGATGCTATGTTCTTGTCCTTTGTCTGCAGTGGAAAGCTGGGAGCGCTGCGTCTGAAGGTGCGTCTGGTGGAGGATCGGATCTTGCCGTCCATATACTATCAGCCACTCATTGACCTTCTGGTCGAGTCGGTAATCTCCCCTACAGAGGTCAGCATCTCAGGTTGTCCTCGGTGCTGATTCTCATTTGTTCACAAGCATCGCGTCAAGAGACTGCAGCATGCGTTACTTTCCCCTCTCCATGGTGTTTTTCCTTGACCTGATCCACACTCATCTCGACTCCACTTTCTTCATTTATCCACTGAAACGCAAATACTTTGCCGGTGACCTGAGTTCTCCTCTCTCCAGGTGGAGGATAGCAGTGCTCTGACCATGCTGGAGGACGTGACCACAGTCGAGAGCAGGCAGGACGTGGCAATGACTCTGGTGAAGATCTACCTGGGACAAGGCCTGGTGGTGCCCTTCCTTGATTACCTGAACACCCGGGAGGTCAACCACACCAGTAAGATTAAAGGAAACACAGCTCTAGGATATTAGTGTCTGTCTGAGCCATTGTGAAGTGTCTTTTAGAAACTAGGATATGCAGACATTTTTTATTGTATATATTGTAGCTTGTAGTTCAGATAACCTACTCATAATTTAACAGTATTTATGATGTATTCTCATATTCTCATACATATTGAAGCCCTACTATGATTGCATAATGCACAATGTGCGTAAGGTCTGATTTTATCTCTGTTAGTCAATATTTGTGTTAGTCAGAGTTTGGGACATGCCAGTTGGCCGTTATTGCTCCACTCTCCTGAGACCCTCTGAGGGTTGCGGCTGTTTAACTCTGAATTGACATTAAGGACTCTGAATGCCACAGTTACGGTCTGTGTGGAGGCAGTAAAAGCCTACAAACACTATATTTACTACCCCGATGCCAATTATTTACTCACCCAACACTCGTTTCATGGCTTCTCTGTGGTCAGGATTAGTCATGTTTTTGCCTCCGCACTGTATCCCCGTGATAATTCACACTGCTGTGGTCTTTGGGTTCGGTTGGTATAGTTCGAAATAATAAGCACAGTGCCCAAGTTTCCATAGCAACTCCACATGATCTCAAACAGTAACTGCTTGATCAGGATCAGCAGCCAGACATTAAGGTTTGGGCTCGGGGGGTGAGGCGAGGAACATGTACTGTACACCCACCGGGCTGCAATGAAAACCATAGAGCCAAACATTTTACCTGGCAACTCAGCCCCCGTCACCATGCATATTTTAGTACCACCACTTTGATGGATTTATGTTGACGTTGCAGCAAGGTCAGTCTGGCCTCAGTAGTGACACTGAGCTATTTGTTTCTCCAGAAGATCAATTCTTGGCCGATAAACATGTGTCAAACAGAATAGAAAGCTTGCATATCCAAGAAAAGTGCTCACAGGAAAAGGCTGAACCGGGGGCAGGAAGAGACAAAAGCTCCACACCCTGTCGGAATAGGTTCCCTTTTAATGTTTCAATCTTGATAAGGGTCTGTGTGAAAGTTCATTGTATTGATTGGGAGTGATTAATGCAGTGGTGGGATGTTTTTCCCGGTTTCTGGCCTCAGACATATCTCAAAGAAAAAGTGCATTTTCGGCAAAACAGTAGAGAGATGCAACAAAACGAGCCATGAATTATTGTGGTTTATGGTGAGCTACTTAATTCTTTTTTTTATTTTTATTTTTTAAATTATTCCTTTTATTTAAAATTATATGAAAAAAGATGACTAACAATAGTAAATGTACAATCTTACAATCTTAATCTATAGTAAATAAAACCCTTCAACTTTTTTTTCTTTGAAACACATGAAGAAAAACTTCAGTTTATTTGAAATAAAAAGATGAGAAGAACCTGATGGTGAGCAGAGAGACAGCGATAGGAGAGAGATCATGACCTTGTTTCTCTAAAGTCTAGGCAGCTGGATCAGTATTATCACTGTATTGTATATTTTGTATTTTAATACAAAATTTATTCTCTGTTTTGCTTGTAGCTGATCCAAACACTTTATTTCGCTCCAACTCACTTGCCTCCAAGGCCATGGAACAGTTCATGAAGGTGGGCTATTGTATCTGTTGTTTTACTTTTCTACTTGTAAGTTATTGATTTTTCTGTCTCTACTTTGAGAGAAAGCTAATATTTTTCTATTCATTTTTTTTATAACCTTTTGTTCAGTCTTTGCTGTTTTCTTCCCAAACATTCTACATCTCTTTTAAATGTGTTCGTCATATGTGTTATGGTCCCTTGCTGCTTTTTACTGTGCCTCTTTTACTCTCGGTACTATGCAGCGTTACGTATTTCTGAAGCAATCCCAGTAGTATAGCTGTACATGAGGTGTCTTCAATATATGGTATTGTTTTACTGTCAGGCTGTGGGCATGTTGTATCTGCATGAGGTGTTGAAGCCCATCATCAACCGCATCTTTGATGAGAAGAAGTACATTGAGCTGGACCCGTGTAAGATCGACCTGAACCGCACAAGGTAAAACTGTCGCATCACAATACCACAATCATTTTCTGACCTAACAACAGTCCAGGTCTGTTTCACAGGTCCTACAAATGACAAGTGGGGATTGTGGTTTGTAGGTTTATGTGTGCAATTCACAGATTAGAATGGTCAAATGAAAAATCTGCCAGCGCAGACGCCCCACTTCCTTTACACTTCACCCCTGAGAGAAAGACATCAATGTGAGAAATTGAAAAAAAAAAAAAAAAAAAAAAAAAAAGGAATGTAAAAAGGGGGAAGGCTGTTGCTTGGCAACTGCCATGAGCCCCCTGAGATGTCTATCTCTGACATGGACAGAGATCCGGGATCTAACATCCTCTGCCTCTGCGGTGGATCTGCCTGCCATCATCTTATTTGTTGTCTCCACTCCCCCGTCTATATATCTCTTCGGACATTTTCAGTACAGTGTGATCATCTGTCCAATCTGTGGAACAGCATGCTCTCACATGTAATGACATAATCAGGCACATGGATCTATTGTGTTATAGGAGTCATTGTAAATAAGAGCGTCGATTAGACTTTATTTTAATTAGTGTTCTGGAATAAAGATGATATTTACATAATTTAGACAAATCTATAAACAAAACAGCTGGTTGTTGGATTGTATTTACTCTGTAGACCACTGACGCAGGGATTCAGTCGTTTACAAGATCTTTCTTTGTCTCTGAAGACGGATTTCATTTAAGGGGGCTGTGTCGGAGGCAGAGGTGCGAGACAGCAGTGTGGAGATGCTGCAGAGCTACTTAACCAGCATCATTGAATCGATCGTGGGCTCCGTCGATCAGTGTCCTCCGGTCATGAGAGTGGCCTTCAAGCAGCTGCACAAGAGAGTAGAGGAGCAATTCACTGAGCCTGAGAATGAGGTCAGTCTGGCGCAAAACACAGCGAGAAGAAGCTGGAAAAAAAATACTAATCATGCATTTGTAGGTCGTATGATTTGAACTGCAGCTATTACCCTGTGGGAGACTGACCTTCACTTTGTGAAACTCACCTTAATGTCGACAGGATGTGAAGTACCTGGCCATCAGTGGATTCTTCTTCCTGCGTTTTTTCGCTCCTGCAATCCTCACGCCTAAACTGTTCCAGCTGAGAGACCAGCACGCTGACACACGTACAAGCAGAACGCTTTTACTACTGGCCAAGGTATGATTCAAAACACACATACACATGGACCCTGCTGTTAATAATTTATTCATGTCCAGATATCGCACTTAAGCGGAGAAAAAAACAACAGGTGGATTAGAGGCAACATGCTGTCTGCCAGCAGTGAGCAATTTCATGTTCTGGGAGTAAAAATAAATGTGAACAGGCAACAGTGCTTTTGTATGCAGGTAAAGCACTGTGCTGCTCCCTGCTTTTCCCCCTTGTTAGGTATTTATGTAATGCTGTTAATTCCTTTCAATATAAAGTATCAGTAATTGTTTCCAATATTTTCCTTAAAAAATGGTGTTTCCTTTCTCAAATACACTGTGTCAGCATCCCAGGGAAATCCAAGACAAGCAAATTCATGACAACTCTAGATCATACACAACACATCAACTACAGAGTATTTAGTGTTTTTTTGTGCCATTGTTTTCCATAAAACAATACCTCCTCACATTATGCCTTGGTTTAACGGGAAATAGATCAAATTGCAACAGAAATACACCGGTGAAAAATCACTTCCTTGTGAAACAGCAGGAAACGCAGGTTGTAACAGAGAGTTAACCAGGCTATTGGATGGAAGTGACCCCTACGTGTCTCTGAGATAAACACCCTGGATATCATTAAAAACAGGGTTCACATGTTGGAGGGAAAGTAAAAACGCGTTCCTCACCCACATGTGGCTTCGGTGGTTGCTGTCCATGGTGCTGAACTGCTGTTGCCATGGGCCCTAGACACAGACATGGAACGGGCTATTTTTACCGCTGTGTGTGCTGCGACTAGACTGCGGTTCAAAGCCGAGCATCAGAGAGGGGTGTAGAGAGGGACTTCCTCCTCGCCCTAGGCCAGGTGTGGGCCGGACAAAGGGCCTCACAGCATGCTTGGCCTCAGGGAGCCTTTTGATCTTCGACTTTGAGATATGCAGACACTCACTGAGTTCTGTCAGTCACTGCAGATTTGATGTGATGAAGATGTAAAGGTTGAGTGAATGTTGTGTCTTTATGGCTCACCAGGCACTACAAAGTGTCGGCAACTTGGGCCTTCAGCTGGGCCACGGAAAGGAGCAGTGGATGACGCCTCTTCATCCCATCATCCTCCGCAGTGTGGCCTCCGTCAAGGACTTCCTGGACAAGTTGATTGACATAGATCATGACATCGGTAAGTCAGAGAACACCGAACGCGCCGCTAAAGTGGTGATCAAAAGCAAAGTCAAGACGTCGTGCTGTTGAGCTAATCAGCCGCAGGCCAACTGCCAGCGTAGCAGCTCCCAGCTGATATCAGGATTAAGTGAAACAACACTGAAGCCTCGTTGTGAAATATTCATAACTAGCTGGAGGTTTTGAAAAGAGATGACACGGTTAATAAGCTGGCGGGGAGCTGGAGTGAGAAGCCGCAGGCGCTCGTACACACCACACTGGTTATCCAACAATGCTTTCTTACTGTCATGTGTCAGTGAGGCTGTTGTTGTGAAACATCTTCTTCTCTGACATATCATGTTTCAGCCTCCTTCAACACTTCACACCCACTCTTTTCTCTTAAAGGCCAGTTTGACATTTAATGCTCTTCAGGTGGATTTGTTGGACAGACGTGGATGCTTATTATTCCTCTTTGAAGCTGTCCTTCGTGTGGCGATGCAAGAAGGAGACTGAGGTGCCATCAATTACAGAGAGCTAAAAATAGAGATATTTACTGCAGTTAAACTATTGAATGTATGTTTGTTTACTGACACAGCACCACCTTGTGTCTGACTGGATGAATATCTCATTACGTATGCATTTCAAATAGAGTGTTTTCTTCAAATTCCCTGTTTTCCTCTTCTCCCTGCAGTGTCCGAAGTGCCTCAGAGAGCTGTGTTCATGCCTTCAGTCACAGTCAAAGAGGGATTCCTCCACAAACACAAGGCAGAGGGACCCCAACTGCTCTCCCGCTTTGCCTTCAAGAAACGCTACTTCTGGTTGACTAGTGAGACATTTTCTTATGCCAAGACTCCTGATTGGCAGGTTGGTACTGAACCAGTAGGCTAGAGTTTTGTATTCCACCCGCATGTGTCATATGTCTACTTTACTAGCCATTCTGGCTACCACCCACTGTGTCATGTGTCATGTTTTTTTTTTTTTTTTTTTTAGCCTTTCACTTGAGTGTTAATTATTCTGTCTTCTACAGTGACGTCTGGATTAGACAATAATAATATGAATAGTAATGTCTGGCAGATAAATCCTTATCTATTCTCTTTGTTTCACAAAACATATGAGTAAAGTTTGAATCAAAGTCACATGAAAGTGAATCATCCATCATTGGAAGCTGATATGCCTTCTTGTGATGAATTAGTTACCGTGGGTCCCCTTTGAAGGACGCTCGTCGACTTAGCTTATACAAAGAGGAAGCATTTTAGTCATCCCCAGCCTGCTTTAATGTATTTGTGATGTTGTGAGAACATCATTAGTGTTATTACCATGTGGAGCCCAACCTTGTGATAATGATCCCCTCTCATGTACTTACCAGAAGACTGTGAGAGAGACGGCGACGGAGAGGGGAGCAGCCCAATCTAGACCACGAAAAAAAGCTCCCTCTTTGAGCCAGTTTCTGCTTTGTGTGACTGGAATAAAGGCGAGGGTTAATTGAAGGCTGTGGATATTCATGCTAACATTGCAAATCAGACTGCAGACAATGTCCTGGCCCCTTTCCTCCATGTTGGAGCACTCCAGTCTCAGTGAGGCGAGCTTCCATTGGAAGTGGCTGATTTACACTTTAAAGTAGCCTTTGCTGCCACGCTGATCTCATCTTCACTTCCTCCTCGTCTCACACGGGTTCTTGTAGCTTAAAAAGTGCAAAATATTTCCATATAAGAAACCGCCTCGTTAATTTGCTCTGTGATCAAATGTCACCTTTACTTCACTTAAACCTTCGTGTTCACTGCCCAAGGCAAAAAAGCGTGACACGTCATTACCCGCATGTGCGTGATTGTGTTAATTGGCGTTGTTGTGGCTGAATTGTTGCAGGTGCGCTCTTCAATCCCCATTCAGTGTGTGTGTGCCGTGGAGAGGGTGGATGAAAATGCCTTTCAGCAGCAGAATGTAATGCAGGTCATCACCCAGGACAACGACGGACAGCTGCACACCATGTACATCCAGTGCAAGGTGCGTTGGCACTGACACCAACCCAGTCACCAACAAAGTGCATGATCTTTTTCAAGTTTGTCACAAAGCATGATTTCTTTCTTTGATAACAATTAACACCAAAAAAAAAAAAAAAAGTAGTGATGACAAGTGTAATTTTTTGAGAAAAAGTTTTATTTTTCATATAATTGATACGAATTCCCTTTATCCGACCCTTAGTTTCACTATAGATGTGGAGAATTACTTTGCACAAAGGCTTATTATCTGTCCACTAAACTCAGTGTTTGTGTTGTTGTTGTTGTTGTTGTGTTTTTGGTCTAAATAGAACGTGAATGAGCTGAACCAGTGGCTGTCTGCGATCAGGAAAGTCAGCATCTACAATGAGCGCATGCTGCCCTCTTTCCACCCGGGGGCTCATCGCAGCGGCAAGTGGACCTGCTGCCTGCAGGCGGACCGCGCTGGTAATCCTGCTCTTGTGACTTCTAATACTGACGACTCAGGATGTGGCATGACTATCTCTTTTTATTGCACCGCTTATGAGCACAGATGACGAATCTTGCTCAGATTTACAATTATAGATGAATTACACCCAAGACCCCAGATTGTCAGGAATTAAATGCATCCCAGAGTATAAGTAGTATTTGTCCATTAACATGCATGCTTAGGCTATGATATGACAGCTTTTTGCTTCGCTCCTGGTTGACTTCTTAAAGAGCGAATGAGTTCTTGGCAAATCCATATTTAATGACTAAACCCTCAATTTGTAGCTGCCATGTTTTTGTTGCTTCAGTGGAGAACGAGCTCTGAGAATCATAATGTGATTTTCTCTGACCAATTACATTCAGCCACTGCCTGAAAGCTGGAAGTGATTAAATTCCTTGTGTGGACTTTAACAGTCGCGAGCATCAGTTTATCGGTTATTGTCTATATCACACAAGTTCCCCGCAGGTTAAACCTTCAATGCCAGATTTTGGGGTTTGATTGCTGCCATCATGTACACACTTGTAGTTTGAGATCTTCATCAAATAGTCAAACTGAAGGATATATTATGGTGTGAGGTTAAATTGTAGAGCACCACTGCTAAATAAAAGGCTTTGTCTCAGTTACAGGATGCAGTAGAACCCACTCAGCTGTGACTCTGGGCGACTGGAGTGACCCGCTGGATCCCGACGTTGAGACTCAGATGATATACAAGCAGCTTGTCCAGGGCAAAGACAAACTCAGGTCAGTTGTACGTCAGCATCCTCAGCCTGGATGCACTTCATTCACTGGACACTAGAGGTCTATGTTGCAACACAGGAATGCACTGCACTGCTGTTTAACTGCTTCTTGATGCTGCTTGATAATACAGTGAGTCAAATATTTAAACCGTACAAAAAGACCAAGCAGCTCTCTGACAAAGCAGTGATTATTTGACATAATTCTGATTCATTCTGCAGGAAAAAATATCTGGAGATGCCAGACGCTGATCAGACGTCAAGCAATAAAGAAAAGAAGATCAATTCTGACGTTCACCCAGGTGACACTAAACTCTGACATGGAAGAAGTATTTTTATTGCCGTGTGTGCCCTTCAGTTATTATCTTGGATATATAACAGTTGTCTGCCAGTGTTCTCACTAATGGTCCATCTGAACAGGAAATAATATATCAAGGTTGCACGTGGGTATGATGTGGAAATTCTTAAAACGGAAGAGCCGTAAATTAATCTTTACATTTCTGTGTTGTAGATGGCGCCGAGTGTAATGTTCAGCTAATGAAGCCAGGTCAGGGCATCGCTGCTCGGCTGCTGGTGGTGATGGAGGATCTGGAGCAGGCTCACGCCACCTTCCAGTGCAGAGAAAAAGAGGACGCCCCCAGTGTCATTCTGAATCCATAAACCACGCATAGACTGGGATCTATTAATGCCTGAAGGGGCAGGGAGGTTGGGGGTGGGAGGGCAGCATCTTACACCAACACGAGGGAGCATCAACTATCCGCTCTCTGGATCGTCAGGGAGGGAAAAAGTGGCCACACGGTGCAACCTCTTTCAGCCTTTTAGTAAATTTCTCGCTGGCTGTAAAGAGCAGAGGGAATTCTGCCACTTTTAATCTTTTTGTATTCTCTGAGTGCCACCGACAACAGCGCCGCGGAGAGATTATGATACTTAACGATAAAGTAGGTTGGGGGTGGGGGTGGGGAGACTTTAAGGCATGATCTGACTTGATATTTTTTATGTAGATAACTAGCAATCCATTGCATGGCCTGCATACCCTTGTTGTGAAATGTGAAAAGAAGCTTTTATATTTTCAGATACTGTACAGGACCTCAGTCACACATTTTTATGCAAAAAAAAAAGAAGCTTGTTGTCGTGTAATCTACAGTACCTGAATGTACAGTGTTTTGATATTGCTATTATCAACGTTTTGTATTTTTATTGAGGCAATGTAACACCATTGCAGCAATGTAGCAGTGATATTAACATTACAGGTTTATTCCACCATGAGTTTAGGGAATGGTGGTCAACATGCCACAGTTTAACGCTGCCTGTACAGTGAGCAAAATTCATATTATTTTAAATATTGCTTTGTTCCCTTTATACAATTTTTTTTGCTTTTGTTTGGTGCTATTGGCCAGTCAACTTAAATGTTTGGTTCTAATGTAATTTGCATATTTAAAATGTCCTAACACTCGATATAGCCATTCCTGAAGTCATATGGGTAATATTTACCTTTCAATAATTTAATTTCCACACATACAAAGAATTCATCTTAAGTACAATGAAGACAGTAGAAGTAACAATCATGTGAGATCTGATAAGTTTACATCTTCTTAAGGTTTAGGTGCCACTACATTTGGCTCACAAGGTGTCAGGATGTTTCAGATGCCAAATTTGCTTTTATAATAAAAAAAAAAAGAAAAAAAGTTGAATTTTAATGGATTGAAATTCGTCATTTAGTTTTCTCTAGGTATCATTGAGACACACAAACATGTTGTAAAACCATTTCCCATCGAGCTAGTCGTGTTCGGTGTCTGTTCCTTAAACAGAGTAGGTCAGTGATTGTAATGGGGATCAGATCTGTGAGCAGGCCACCCCTGCCTCTGGAGCCGTTTCGATTTTATTCTGGTAGAGCTACGTGGAGTAAATACTCCTCCTGCCTTAGGTTTAACACTACGTACACATGCCAGACATGACAATTATTACCCTACATTGATGCAAATATTACAAGTGTTTTGATATTTCCAGCTTTTCAAAATATGTTTTATTGATTTGCCACTAAAGTCTTTTCGAAACAAGAGTAAATAGTTGGTGAACTTTATGTCCCCTGAATGAGGGCTCTAGTTATGAAAAGAAAAACACACTGCCTGTACCTTATTTTGCAAATTCACCATAAAGGTTTGTTCCAAGTGGATTGTTACTGTGAACACGAATGTATGATTCAATAAACTCCTAACTTAGCTAACAAGTCTGATGTTAAATTTGTGCCCAGAAAAACAAATCCGACCTTTTTCCCTCCTTGTTAACTTGGGTTGAATTAAATGCAGAAATTATTGATATTATGTAATTTGCTGTCTCTGTCCTTTTGTCTCCTGGTTTGTATTAAAGTGGAAGGTCTGACTCAGCGGGGCCAATGACATTAATTCATTTGTGGCTTTACAGGAGACGTCACATCATGTCTGATAGATCCCAGAGCAGGCTCACAGCGTCATGGTTACCACACCACCCCTTCGTTTGAAAGACGAATTTAAACAAACCACCAAAACCACCGACTTCACGACCCAACAAGAGTCAGAATCTAACTTTAAATTATGTCTCACAAACAATGTGTTCAGCCACTTCACCTCCAGGCCTTATTTAAATGCTAATGAGAGCAGACCTACCTGCAGTGATGCAGCAGTCTCACTGCCAGGACTCTCATTAGGCATGAGAGGTGAGCGATGAGAGGAGGCAGGGCAGCGGGGAAGTCGGAGGGGAGTGAACCCCTGAGCTGCTGCGTCAGTGCTGGAAAGAGAAAGAGGAATGGAGGATCTCAGACCTCGACGGATCCCAGGGCCTGCTTTAGTATGTGCCAACCACAGCTCCTCACCACAGCACCAAAGTACAGCAGTCAGAGACCGAAAATGACCATATAGCAAATTTACTGCCAATGTGAACGAACTGTTTCTGCTGCACACCACAGCTCCTGCAAGGCTCATTTATATCCATATAACGAGGTGCAGAGCACAGAGCTGCCCCGGGACATGGAGATAGTGGTGCTAAATGAGGGAAGACATGCCACTGACTGAGAAAAAAAAACAAGGAAGAGCCAAGGTGACAAAAGGTCAAACAAACTACCCTTGTCAAGGGCACATTTATTTTTCCACAAGAAACACACAAACATGCAACAAGGTCATCACAATTCAATAAAGACCGATAGATTAAGAAGCCCTTTATAGTTTAATCAATGTCTCTATATCTTGCTTTTAGTTGATCCCAGTTTCTCTTTATGAATATGCAGACACCGCTTGAGATAAATCAAATCACAAAAATCAGGATTTGGAAATGTCAATTGAAATGGGCACTTAAAATGCAAAACTTTCAAGATGTTTTACACGTCGTCGAAAGAGTGAGGAGAGCAGCCAAACGCTATCACGTCCCCATCTGTGTAAATCAAAGCCAATAGAGGGAGAAAAAAAAAGATCTTTCTGACTAACTGGAGTAAGCAAAACCACAGTGCTAAATCACCAGAAAACCAGGGTGATGTTTCTAAAGAAGCCATGATGTTTTCATACGCAAAAAGCTATGCATTGTCAATAAACTTGCTCACAGTTCAGTTAACATGCACCTCTAGGAGAACATTACTGTATCTTTAAAGGACATGAACCTAAGCTTTGTCTACGAGATGCCCACTTAGCACACATTCACACACATTCACACGGACACACTGACAGTATATCCACACAAAATGTTAAGGTATCATTTAGAGAGAGAAGTACAGTTTGCAGTGGACACTACGAGAGAGCACAACTGTAAATACTTCATATGTTTAGGACAAAGTGATTTCATCCCTTATTCCGCTTCTACTGGAATAGTATGGAATGAATCTTAGGAGTAACACAGCAATGTCATTCATCATTCAAAAAAAAGACATCAAAAATATACGTTTTCTATTATAGCATGTGGACATCATCGGATTGCAACCCCTTATCTTAAAAAATCTGGAGGTAAGCACCCCATAAAGAAAACATCCATTCTCATTTAAATCAAAGATCGACCTTCTTGCTACACATAAATCATGTAGATCTTGAAAATAGTAAATTGCATAAAAACCATCTCTCTCTTCTTGAATCAGACAAAAATCGAACCATATTTTCCTCATCCTTCCCATATAAGTCTGTACACACCTGAAAAGTCTAAAGGGCCTGCATCGTTCACACCACGAGACCGACACATGGAAAGGAAAAGTCGAAGAAGCAAAAATTTGGATTTCGCCAGTTAATGAAATTTCAGTCAACATGGAAAAAAATTCCCTGATAGATTGGAAGCATCGCTGTCCCATTTTATAAAGGGTGTCAAAAAGCGGTGAGGGAGAAAACTTTAAATGGTGAGAGACAAAAAATTACCTGGGTCAAAGTCAAACTTAAAAAATTCTTTTAGTAGTTTGTTTTAGCTTGTGAGGGTAACCAGAAAGTTGCAATTACACAGCCAAAAAAAACACATAACAGTCGTATGTTGTCAGAAAACACATTTATACATCCAGCAGTTACAGTTGGAGTCGTGTTTTTCTGTCCACCGGGTCAGTATAAGTCCAATTTATTCTCTTTTAGATCTGTGTTTTTTGGTTTTAGTGACTCTTGGGAGAAATATCTGTTTCTTCAGTTCACGAGCTGGTTACTAACGTAGTCTGCCATTTTGTGTCTGGTGTTTTTTTTTTTAGAGCTGAATCTAGATAAAACGAAACAGCGACGGCATGTCTACCTGTCTCTCCATACTCTGCTAACACGCTGCGCTCGCTATGCCCTCTGTGTAAACTTTTGTGAGACTAAATCAACACAGTTAAGTAACTAAAGTCCTTCAAGAAAAATATTCATCACTAAATAAAAGAGTCAAACCCAGCGTTTAAACGCTAGGTAGCTGTACGTGGCTGTTTGCAAATCAACACGGACTGCATTAACCGTCTAGTGGTGGTGGAATTTGTGGTGTGAATAATGAGATTTTAAAATACAAATACTAAAAAATCAAATGTAAAATAACCCCAACATTTCAGACGACGGGGAAAAGACCTCATTCCAGCTCGTGAAGTGTCTTTGCCACAGACTGGTCTCAGTGGCTGCCATACTGCAGCGGGATTCAGGCCAGCTAAAAGGAAATGCCAGAAGTTTGTGCTGATTTGCATGTTTGAATGAAATAATTACCAGAACCAAGAAACAGAAAATGACTTTTACAGTATTTTAGTATTCCAAATGTGTAGAATTTAAAATGACGGTAAGTAAATCCTGTGTGTAACAGTAACTTTGCAAAAACCTGCAGATTTCATGGATGTAACAATATCAATATCAAAAATATTAATTATAATTATTATTAATTATGAATTACAATTGAGATGTAATTAAAACAACTGTGAGGCCTGCCAAAAATTTTGGCTATGTAATCCTTGCATATTTGTACTTTTTGTAATTTTATCTTTAAGTTGTTATTTATTTCCAAAATTCTAAATTAATGTATAAAATTAAAATTATTTTACAATACAGCCAAAAACAAGTGCAAAGGAATTTTCCTTCATATACCTGGAAATGAATTAAGCAGGGTAAATATGATTTATTATTGTTACTAAACCAACCACGTATCCCGTACCATTGATGATACTGGCAGTTGTTACCAAAAGAGTGATAAATCAGTTGAATTAAGTTGTGATTATTTTAATTGTAGTAGATAGACCTCCTGTTGTTATTGACATGCTTTTGGAGGTACAATTTCCCTGCACCTGTAGCATATGGTGGTCGCAGTGATGCATCTCTGCAATAAACGGCCGTGAAAGCGAGTAAGGATAGTGTCATTGATACAAAAATTTTTTAAAAAAAAGTCTCCTATTTCTGATTAAAACTAAATTGAGGAAAATCCCACCAATCTGTTGCTTCATTTAGCTAAAACAAACTCTTAAGAATATTTATAACCGATATTTAACCCAGGCTGTTTTAACCGTCAGACTTAATAAAATTTGCTGACTGCATCCATTCCCATTTTCTGGACAAGTAGAAAAAGAGAAATGGCCCACTTGGGGGGGACGGCCATCTTCATGCTGCTAAAGCTCCCCCACCAATAATAAAGACACATTTACTGTATTTATTGGCGCCCCACAGGGAATCAACTACACAGAATCTACATTAAGGTAACGACAGCAGCATACGCTAAGACTACTTGTAATATAAGACGTCCATAACAAGTCATACATGTTTCAGTCCCTGACATACTGACAAATATTTGCCAGATTTTATGTATTCATGTTAATATGTGCCTGTGTATAGATATGTGGGACAGTCTTTATATTTTCTCTATATAAGAGTATAAAAATAAATTAAACTTACACCATTGACTCAAATTGAGCTTGACTTTAAAGGTATATCACATCTGCAAATGTATATTATATATATATGTATTTTTAAAGCATTGCAAGCCAGTTTATAAACACCAACTTAAAAAAAAGAGTTAGTTGCAATTTAAGACATTTTCCTAAAAATTAAATGACTGATTAAACAAAAGTGTTGCCTCAGAGTGCTATGGAAGACTATGATTCACCCCAAAATTAAGCCCACAGCTGGGTGCCCACATGATAAACCTACCACCAACACCCCCGCTCATTAAAATTGATCAGATATACTTGTGGAGAATTATGCAGCACTGGGTTATCTTTAATCTCGGAGTAAAGAAACATCACAAGATCTCCACCAAGGACCTTCAAAAAGTCTTTAGCTCACGGGCATGAAATCAGAGGGGGAAAGAGGAGTGTTGAAAAACTAGTTTCCAGGCAGTAACATACTAGACCAACATTTGGATGGTTCCTAGAACGAAGCTCTGCAGCTGAGGGGGAGGAGGAGGAGAGTGGGAGCGAAGCCATACATCAGGATCGGCCCTACCGACTCTGAGTGAGCTCACGCAGGGAATGAGATGTTTCGCTGCTCGCTATACAAGCACTTGATCTCAGTACGCTGCCCAACGGCAAACAGGCTCACGAGAGACTTGTAGATCGCAGGCGAGCAGGAGTGCTGCCCAAGATGGATCTCCACGGGAAAACTGTTGGTGTTTGAAAGAGGAACGTCCATCTGTGTGGTCAGCTTTTCTCCTCAAGGACTTGCAGCCAGCATAACAATGCCTCAGAGCATGCAATTGCACACTCACCCCTCATGTATGGTCAGCATGATGGATCGTGCCAACGCCTGGGTTTGCTCCTACAGGGAGAATAATAATGCAGGCTTTATATTCACAGAGGTCGGCGTCATCAGTGTGTCAACAAAACAAATGAGTTTAACCTTGGAGCGTAAGCACAAATCCCTCCTCACATCCTCAGCCCTTCAAGTTACAACACCTCTTAACAAGCAGTAAACTGACTGGTCAGACGCTCGTTTCATCCTTTTTCCACGTCTCCTCTTGTAGACAGTCCACAAGGTTAACCGTACAACATACATTTATCATCAAACACCGATATTTCTTCAGCTCTCTGGAATCTACGTCATGCACTACTGAACAAACCCCCAGTTTACAGAATAACTGACCTGTTGTGTCAGAAGTGGAAAATGTCAGAGATGCCCAGCGTCACCCTGAATGACATCACAAGAGCCAAGACTCTTTCTTTAAAATCTTAAAACAAAGCTTCAACACTTGTTACAGGTCAATAACTAATTATAAAAGTAAAAGTAAAAGGGAGAAGCAAGTAATCAATTAATTTCAATTCATTTGTAAAGCTGAAATTCTCTTCAATGTATCTTCACAATAACAAGCAACAAACCGATCCACTGACACCGCACCCGATCACAGATATTTTCTCAACATTCATTATGCAGCGTTAGTCAGGGGCCATGCATTCTGGACATCAGCATTTATAGTTTTGGCCCCTTGTCAGTTTACTCAGAGTGCACAAAAACAGCTTCAGTTTGAATTGAAAATGGGTTAAATACCATTTAACTGCAGCTTCCAACATCAAACAAAAATCTCTTGAAATTCTTAACCCTCTGAGAAACTCTGCCACAGACACAACATGCTCAAGGCATGTATCAGGGGTAATCATAGGTTATACAAACCAAAATATTGATTAGAACCATTTATTTTGCTTCCATTGCTCTGGTGCCGCCACTTCTGCTGGATATTTTTGTTTGTGGGGAGTTAAGAGTTGTTGGCGGCATGTCGGCCCTAATGCATTGTCCCTGTTCTCTGGGAGATGGTGGGGCATGGTGGGTTGTGTTCCTGTGTACCAGCTCGGCTGCCCATCAGTCCTTCAGGTTGTCCTCACCGACCCCCTGGGCCGACAGCTCTGTCAGGACGTTGTCCAAGTAGTTGGGGTCGGGGTAGCCGTGGCCGGTCAAGTTGGAGCCGAATTCAGTTTTGTGGTGAATCTCGTTCCAAACCACCGTGTCTGACTCGCCCGTGGTGCTGGACGTGCCGATGGTGAAGATGAGGCGTCGGTCCCAGGCCATGATCAGCAGCTTCAGGACCTGGAGACACACAAAAAGAGAGGAAGGAGTTTGACTATCTCTACATGACTAGAAGGAACAAATAAAACCACATAGAGGAGCATTGTTTTCTGGGACTGCTGTCAGAGCTCACCTTCCTGCCTTTCTCGTTGTCTGGGAGATAGCAGTGGCGAGGGAACCCTCTCGCACTGAACTTCTTCCCAGGGTTGGGGTGCTCATTGGTCTGGTAAAAATGTCAGGAACAAAAACAAACATTACAACTCCTTCTCCTCCAATTACAACCTGATTGTGTGGGAAATGTCAACAGCACCCACAGGACAAGCTTTACAGTTCACACTGCTCACAATGGCCTTTGTAATAATTATTTGAGAGATGTGCTGCTGTAAATATCCATTTATCTCATTAATCATTTTGTTTTAGAAAGGTTCCATTAATGCTCCAGTGTAAAAAAAACAACAATCCTCGTCTTGATTAAACCATCGAGGGTCAGATGAGGAGCAGATGTGAAACAGGTCTCCACCAAAATCGGGAACATTTTGTACAACCAGACCACCTTCCTCCCTCATTAATAAAAGAGGTATTTGCAGTTATAGTACCCCTGTCATGCCAAACCGTCTTGTCATTCCTTAATTTTAGTTTAAAATGTGGTTCCAACCAAACAGCTTTCTGCCTCTATTAAGATCACCCTTAATATTGCTGTTTTTTTTTTTTTTTTAATTGTAACACTAATATATATAATAGATTTACTTCATTACAATCCTAAACCACACTATAAGCAGCAGCCTGATGTTTAGAGAGTGGACTGAAAAGAGGAGAAATAGAGGCAGGAGTTGTGCTCACTGGCAGGAGTATTGTGCTGCTGTGCACTGAGTGGTCAGATGACCGTCTGTATTCTCTTCCCCTGGGGACACTAAGAATGCTCTGCTGGTGGAAAAAGGTCAGTTTATTGACTCTATTAAAGCTCATCTCAGCAGTCAGGATAAAATACGCAGCCCTCTCATCGCCACCAACCCACCGAAACATCCTGTCCTCTCCACTGCAGATGTGAGTTTGAGGTCTTCTCTACTGGATTTAAGTTTTTCATTTTCTTGTCTATTTTTGTATTTATTCATTTGATATACACACAGAAAGAGAAATGATCTATGTGAAAATAGTCTTACATGACTACAGTATTTGACTTTTCTTTTTTTTTTTGTAATTCTGAATTGTCTCTTTGCCAGGAACCGTGGTGTGATTCCTAAGAAGGCAGTCTCCTCGGTGCCCCAACACCTCACCTTCCAGTACGAATGACCGCTGGTCATATTTAAGCGGATAAGCAGTTATAGAAAGTTCACGGATTTAGAGGGGAGAGACAGTATATCAGGGCACAAAGCTGGATTTAGTGAAGTGAGACGGTTCCGACCTGGATCCCGGCAGGAATGTCATAGACAATGCGGATGGTCTTGGAGTCCGGGTAGCCGGGCAGGCAGTGGGGGATGACGTGGTACTCCATCTTCCCAGGGGGCTGCGTGCCGGTTTTCTCCCCATAGATGGTTTTGCATGTTGGGCACTGCAGACTGCCATCCTGGTTTGAAGAAAAATAAACAGATTTGCTTCATACAATAAAGCAAAACTGACTACTAATATATATATATATATATATATTTTTTTTTTAGCTTCTTATTGCTTTAAAGTGCTGATTTAACCTAAGAATAATTTTTTTTTTGAAATATTTTCCATGATAACAATTTTGTTTTATAATTTATAATATTTCTGCCTATATTTATGTGGATATAAATTTTGACGAACTCAAAATAAACACAGTGTGAGCTAACTGCACGGCTGACAGACGATGTTAGTGACTAGCTGCTGATGATTGTAAAGTATTTAGCAGCTAAAGAGCCTGAGCTGACAAAAATGAAAAGGAGAGGGATTATTTGACTCACACTTAAAGCTAAATTATGCTTACGTTAGATACTGTATACTAATAGGCAAACGCTCTCTCACACTACCCCCATATTAGAAGAGCATTCAATAAATATAAAATTGCACTTAAATAGTGTCTGACTCATGATAAACAGTTTAAAAAGGCAGCATAAGCAGCCTTCATTTTATTTCATGCTTTATTTTTCCTTCTTAAAACCCCTGTGCCTACATCTCCCACAATGCCACTCGAAACAGTCAGAGATTTGGGTTTACTATGGTTGTAGTGAATGCAGCATATTAAGATCAATTATTAGAGCTTTATTTCTTTATTTCTTGAAGAAAGCTCTAATACCTTCCTCGTGCGACTGCAACATAGCTTGATCCCACCAAAAGTAAACGAGAATATAAGCTATTGCTGCTAATGTGACACTGACGGTTGCTGATTGAATCTGCTTTTATTTGCTCCATCTGTAGTAGCAATCTGTAAAATTTGTATTTCATGCAGGCAAACTGAAGTGAAGAGAATTAATTGTCATATTACAAAGTACTGTGCTGTGAAGGCTGATATGACTGATCCGACAAGAGTGTATAAGATCCCCATCTGTGTGCGACAGTATTGAAGCCTGATCATCTGCCAGTGCCATTCAGCCCAGTCAAGCTGTAAGACATCGCGAGTTTATAATTTGAGCCCAGAGTGACATCACAACAGCGTCTGGCTCGCACGCCTTTACCCACCTTATTGCCATTGTTGTACATGGCCACCAGGCACAGCAGATGGTACATGTGCCCACACTTGCCAAGTTTGCCCACCAGTTCTGGCTTGATGCCTTTGTGCTGCAGGACGCCTTCATAGCCGGATGACATTACCAGCCTCTCCATGCAGATGGTACAGTCCTGGAAGAGCCAACCAAAATACTTCAGCTGACATTCTGCATGGACATGACTGTGTGTTTATGAGACTTTCACTTTCGGTTGGGACACCAAACGGTGACAGATTGCATCTCTTGCTGGGCACAAAACTTTTTAGTCCTCAGTATGTGCGTGCCTTTTTGTGCCTTTTTCTTACCTCGTCCGGGACAACTTTAATCTTCTCTGTGTACCTTCGCACCACATCTTCTGGGTTTTTACCTTGTCATAAAATAAAAACACGAGAGATATGAGATGACCGTCAAAGAGCAGCATGAAAAGCTTGGCACTTATTTACACCCACTGACCACATGTATGAATAAAGACAAGATGGACCTCTGCACGGCCTCTGATTGTCATTTGAACATGAGAGAGTAACAGCTAAACCTTGATCGATGGCAAACTTTCATCACTCTGGCCCGGGTGCCTTTTTAGTTTCAGATAAAAGAGAGTGAGTTATTGTATGGTATACATGTCTGTGATGTTGAAGAGGAGGTCACCTTCAAACTGGCACATAGCAACCAGCCATCCTCACACTCTCCGATAATCCCCGAGCGCAACCAGGCTCGCATGGTTGAGAGCACACCCACAGCTTACACCCCTAATACGCTTACAGGCAACCTCGTTTCCCCCGGAGCCTTTGTTTGTTCATTTGAGGGACAGCAAGTGAACAGAGGCAGAGAGAAAGAAAACGCTAATATAGCAAGGCAGAGGGGGCACAGGGTAGTGAGGAGAGGAACCAGAAACAAGGAGGAGAAAGACTGAAGAGACAGAATTATGTATTTTACACTGCTACCAGTTGATGGCTTCATTAGCCAGATCGCAAAGCCTCTCTTGACCATTTTCTGAGCAGAGACCAGAGCAGAATAAACCCAAATCTCCCTGCACAAGAAAAAAACACATCTCTATTCCTCTTACAGACCTCCAGTATGTCTGAGTTTATGCTGTCTGTAGGCTGCACACACAGGTTGCCATCTACCGCTCCTTATTTCTTAATCTACAGTACTATAAAAAAAAAGGTCCATAATTTATAATCACTTTAAAAAAAAATATTCCTGAAAACAATATGTGATTTGGAATGAACTATAGAGAAGGGCAGAAACAGATAGAGAATTGTATCTTTTTTAGATGGCAATGTTGATGTGCTTGTGGGTCAACCGACTGTATCCAGACTGAAATGAACATTTGGTGATCCTCTGAATTTATGGTTTTTAATCGAAAGATTTCAACTATTGCCATGAATTTTGCAACAGATTATAATCCATAGAGGATGAATTTTAGATATCTTTTGTGATCGCTTTATGACCGCCTCACGCAATAGTCATAAGCGCGACTCTAGCCTCCTGGTCTTGTTGGAGATGACTTAGCTTTGTTGAGTTTATTAGAGGTTGTTGATTTTCAGAGGAGGGAACAGCTCCATTTAAACCCTCTAAAAAACCACATTTATTATTTGTTTATCTTTGGACACTATGCTACACTACCAATTAACTGGAATTGCAAGTTGATCAACTGAACACTGTTTCCATGTTCCATATAAGTACTACCCTCCTATGAATTTACAGGCATATATGTGTTCCTTCCAATGAAATTAGAGAAGAGTATAGGAAGTGAAAAATAAAGTGTGACCACATCATCTCCACACAACTTCATCTGTATGTACAGTACAGATAAGCTTTAAAGGGCTGACTGAGAGGACATGTAAGGTGCAGGGATGGAAACCCAACAGCCTCTCTGATCAATTAGGACAAAGACTCCCTTGGGAAACCAGTGGTTTCCACAGCCTGCATCAAAAGGCACTTATTCAAGCGCAGAGCCGTCCAACTGAACACCAGATCTCCTCTCAAACCAGCTCGAAACGGCGGACCCTCGTCAATTACTTTCCATACAACAGCCTTGGTCAATCCACATGAACAGTTACATCTTTCAAACTGTTAATCACAGTTTCAGTATATTTACTCGGGAATCTGAAAAAGAAATCAGAATTACAGGAAGACAGTAATTCTTTTAACGTCAGTAAACTTGGGTGAGGTTGGAGTTGTTGCAACCCTTATGCAGCTAAAATGGGAGACATTTAAAGAACAATTATGGGTCCTTCAACAGTTTATTTGATGGTTTTGTTTGCATGCTAAACAACAGACTCACTGACAGCTCATATGGAAACATCTTGCTTGGCAGGACAAAGACAGTCTGCTGACTGATCTGTTCTCTCCTCAGTTCATTTCCCATTTATTCACTAAAGCATTATACAAAATATACAATGATGGCATTTGATTAGGTTTTTTTAATTTTATTTTCTCCTCTTCGTTCCCTCCGTCTCACCTCTCCTCAGGTGCTTCTTCTTTGTTTTGCGACGCATGCCGTTGATCCCCGGCACGGGCTTCATGTCGCTCTTGTTGATGGGTGGTGGGTGCAGAATAGGCTTCGGGGCTCGAGTCAGGCAAACCGGCAGACCTGCAGCGCACATCAGGATACCTGTCATACCTGATGCATATGTCGCGGACACACACACATACACACACAGAAGAGTGGAAAGGGTGAATTTCCTTCAAGGTAAAAAATAAAATAAAAAATAAAAAGTGTAGACATATCATTTTGACACAAGCACTTGTAACAAAAAAAGCTTATTTTTAGCTGCAGATGTGGTCTAACCTGCTAGTGCTGGGTGCAGTGGTCCAGAGCCGGTCAGGTTCTTCACTGGGAGAGCAGGAACGCTAAAAGAGAGAATAAATAAACAGTGAAACAAAGTAGTAATAAAGGAAATGAAGCACATAATGTATATAAAAAGTCTGGTAATAATAAAATAGACTATTACTGGTTATCACGCCACCACGGAAAAACCTGAGAGCAGCAGAAAGTTCTGCTCTGCATGCCATGAAAAACATTCAAGTTAAAATGTCATATGTGCTTGACCACAGAGACAACTGCGATAGGATGAGACAGCTTGACTCATGTACAAAGCACTGCAGCAGAGCCTGATTCAGGATGACATTTGGAGAGGTTTGAGTTCGTGGCAAACACAGACGACAAAGACAGTTGACTTGCGTACTCTTCAAGATCTGCGGAGCAGAGCGGACAAAAGCACTCGGAGCATTAATATGAGCATACAAGTCTGTGAGTCTCTTCTTCAGAAGACCAGAGCCTCAACCCAGCCTACGGTATCCCGCAGCACAGCAGAACTCAGGAACAAGTGTCCTTTTCTCGGGTTAAAAGTAAGACTCCGCGCAACAATCCCACCGGATGTGTTGTGGATGTGAAGCAGCTGGATGACCTCAGAACATAAAGTTAAATCTCAACTTCATGACAGAAAGGCTCCATTTACACCAGGTCATTTCCTGTTGAAAGTGTGGAATTATTGTGATTTTTTTCATTCAATCGTTCTGAAAATGTGCTGCATTCCAACAATTATTGTCAGTGTCTTTGGGCTGGACTGCCGTTGAGCGTTACCTCGCAGCATAATCAAACTTTTGGTATTTCTCTTTACAGCTACAATAGTAATATGTATCATGCCACTCACTGGCTTGTACTAGCATACAGTATGTAAATGGTTGGTGCTAGATCGAATCAGCCGGAAGGATGCACAGTCTAACATTTACGCTGCTGTTATTGGTTGTTTAGCTGTCAATCAAGTCGTCGCTGGCCATGTAACTAAACCTAATACTAATCCTAACCCACCCAGAACATGACAACAAAATCAGTCAGAGTATCCCTCTCGCTGATCCAATGTAACACCAGCCAACATGAATCCCAAAATGTGTGCATGACAGGAATGTGCTTGTGAAAAAACTCTAGTGGTCAAGTTAATAATGGCATGAGCTTCTTAAGGAGGCAGTCCAAGACATGTTTTATGGATGCATATTCTGATGCAACTTTTCTATCTGAAGCCTATTAAAGCAGAATCTTATAAGCATGTAGTACACGTGCTAGAAATTAAACTAGAGTTTAACCACTGAAGTTGATATCTTTCATTATATATTTGTTCAAGAATGAGTCAAAATACTCGAGATGCTCACTGCTCTGCTCTCCCCAAATCACTACTTAAAGTCTCAGTTTATCGACCTCAGACACACACACACTGCTGCACATATACTTTTGAATCTCTTTGCTGTTGAACCATGAAGCGACTGAGGTCTTTGGCCCTGCAGCTCCCAGGCGCTGCACAAATCCGCATCAACAGACCGCTTTGATATTTGTGAGAGCCTCTGTTCCTGTGCCAGGGGAAGCCCTTCAAAAAGCTGAGTGCAATAACAAAAAGAGACACGAGGCCTGGTTGAAGCTGATGCGTCCTATTGCATCTCTGGTAGAGACCTAGATACACTGTGTCTCACACCAGTGGACCAGAAAGCAGGATCAGCTGACTCCTGTTGTGTGTCGGACTGATGCGAGTCAAAATCAAAGTACAGAGATGTGCAGCTCTGATAGGCGCCCCATGTTAGAACGTCGAACTCAGGAGTGTGAAACCATGACAGGTTTGATTTTTTTTTTTCTTCAAGCAAAGGCTACAGCGAATGATTTCACACCTTGAGCTGCAGCGGAGGAATTAATGGGTGAGCTGACCTCCAGCAGTCTGCTGCTTGAAACAAAAACCAAGCAGTCGATACTTCAGGGCACACAGCTGGCCTTCACTCAATACAAGTACCAGTTTGAATCAAGGGCTGGCTAAATAAAGTCGGCAGAGGAAAATCTTAATAGAGAATAAATATATTAAATAAAAGACTTGATCTACTTTTACTTAAAGCAGATTTTGATACTCAAAAAACAAACCAAACCATTTGAGAGTCTCCTTTATCTAAACATGCACTCAGGCCTGAATCAAATCAAAACCCATTATGAACAAGATGCTTCCCTTTATGAGTGCATGTATAATTTAGGTTGTTCCCAGAGAGCGCTGTGATCAAACAAATAATTTTCATTAGAAGAAATGGGCTAACACACCACAAGAGCTTTCAGCACAATCTCGTTGTGTGCTGTCAGCACATTTTGCACAAACTATACGTGCACAGTACAGAGGATCAGTCACGGATCTGTAACATAACATTAATTAGCAATGCCTTTCATCTTTATTGCTTTCCAATTCAAGCAAAGATCTCACTACGAGCCGGAGCGCGTATAGCATAATAAATGCGGTGATATAACATCTGCAACGCCAAAAAAACAACCAGCAGCAGCTACTGATTATCCTTATCTGCTAAACGGAAAGAAACAAGCCTACACACTTGTCTCCACTGTGTTTACGGTTTCATTTATACAAAGAAAGATAGATGCACATCTTGCAAACAATTTCCTATTCCCATCCCTGTCTAATTATTTCTATATGAAGTTTGTGATTACCCATGAATGCACTGCTGAAACAGAGGCTGTGCCTTCATCCAGCCAGTCAACCTGTAGCCAGAGTGCATCTGCCACCTTCCATCTCCTTCTGTTCTCTGTTCTCTTGACTAGTTTTTTATTTATTTTTTTTTTTAAAAGAAATGTGCACCTCTGCAGGAAGTGACCCTGTCTGTCCCAGCTACGCCTTGAGCTCTGGGGTTAAAGACACATGCCACCAGCTCCTCACACGGTGCTGACAGTCCCTCACACTGGATGACTTCCAGGGTTTTAACTCTTTCACTCTTCCCCTTTGCCCGTTCTCTCACCCAGACACCTATCACTCCTGTTAAAACCCACAACAATCTTTTGTCCTTGCTTAACTGGCATTTCCATGGTAAAAACAAATCAATGATACTAAACAATAAGCTGTCTTTGCTTGTGCTCAGATCTCGAAAGCATTTATACCTCATCATCAGTGTAAACAAGTGCAGACCTCGCGCCTCTCCACCGTGACACTACTGTTCTAGCACTCCAGTTTTGATGAGGCACATTTCAGCGAACCACACTGAACCTTGTCACCTCTGCATTTCTTTCGTGCTGCCAACTCAATTTTTTCTCTCCCTCCTGACCCGTGTTCTTCTTTGCCCCCTTCTCTTCATCTTCTCTGCATGAAGAAATCAAAAAAGGTTGAGCATGGTTACACCAAAACCTTTGACAGAAGACAGTGAGGAAAATGCTGCAAGGGAATTTCTATTCAATTGTCTAATGCTGTGATTTCTGACCGAAAAACACTGCAATTAAGCAATAAACCCAGCCCCTAATCCATTAACACCACATTAATAACGGCCCCTGGCAGGTCAGAACATGAGGGCTGCTGTCTCACTATCATCCTCAGGGAATCCTCAGCCTGCCTTGAGGACTTAATAGGACATGATTCCCCAAATAGAGACACCACATTAAGCCTGATAGAGAAAGTGCTGACGGAGGACTAATATCTCCTCATCTGTTTATTATGCGCTGTAACGACAGTGCGAGGGTGGTCGGATGAAGAGAACTCCACGAGTGCTTAATTGCATATTGATGTGAGTAGCAGGAGGCAGAGGCTAGCCCCTCCTCCCTGCTACAACGGGGATGGGGGTGGGGGAATTCAGAATAACCTGAAATGCCCTGAAAATAAGCAATAAAGACACCAAAAATGTCCAAATGGCAGCAGTGTGGTCCACATGAGCTCCCATGATTTATACATTTGTTTCAATATTAATTTTTATCGTACTGGGCGCACCAGAGCGGAGCAGCGAAGCAGCCCACTGAGGGATGATGATCTCTGCACTCGGCACACTAACAGCCCTCCAGTCAAAACCAAGACAGGCGTTCTCAACACGAGGAGCTGGTAGACACAGCTGACAGAGGCGTGAACACATGCTTTTTGTTCCATATGAATATGACTGAACTTTTTTTTACCTCCAATCCTTCACCTGCCAGAGAACAGAAAGCGATACTACGCAGTAATTCTGTCTAGAGATTTGTAGAGCAGGCCGGAGTTCTATGAAACACTGGTGTGCATAGAGAAAGTGCACAAGAGGAGTAGTTTCAAAGACAAAAGAGACCTGAGAAAAAACTTCTGAAATTCTTTCTCTGTTCATTTCAACACAAAAATGCCTCTTTATCTTTTAAACAGACATCAATATTATTGTTTCTCATGTCTCCATGTAATCAAATCACAACATTAAATCTCATACTGAGAGACTGATTAAAAGCTGGAGCTAAGGATAAAATACTTGAGAACATTCACACACACCTGTATTGGTTTTATTATATGGCACCTTTTTCTAGTTAAACAGTGCCTTGTTTTAATTCCCATTTAACAAGCAGTACATTAACTATTACTACTACAATTTTAAAGCAGATTTAAGTTTTTCTTTATGTATTTGTCAACTACTGTGGTCACCTATAAAAGGAGACTGGTGTATACAAAGATAATGGACAAAAAATAAAATAAAACATAATTAAAAGAATGAAAAATATGTCTTTGTAGGAAAACTGCTGACAAATACTACTCATTACTACACACTTAAAAATATTAGTATATCTGCAAATATATTCTGTTTAAAAAAAAAAAAGATCAATAAATGCATAAATAGTTTTATACTTGCATTTGAAGCCATAGACTGAATATAAAATAGGTGTAGTTTTTGTGGCTGAAAACTGAAGCCAAAGTGCTTTAAAGTGCAGTACCACGAAGGGCCTGTAGAGGCTGTCGCCAAAATAACTATGACCCCCATTAAAAAAGTATCTACTTCTCTTATTAAAATACAAAGTCAGTACAAATTTTTCCACAATTCATAATGGTCTCATTAGTTAAATTCACTCCTTTGGTGGTCTGGTGGTCCTTCTAAAAAATTATTCTCTTATAAATCAGATATAAGGCCTCAAAGAGAGGTATGTTTGGAGGTGTCCCTGGTTTGATTGACATGCCTGGGGTGTAGTCAGGTAGTTGCTTTAGTTAGGCGGGCAGGTCCTCAGTCACAACTATGAGTTAAATTCTCCCCAGCTCGTCCAAATATGGTTACTTCTGGCTCCAAAAAAAACAAGATGCCAAAATGCCAGAACAACATCAATTCACAAAGCAATGGGTGGATTGTTTGAAACAATTGAATCAACTGTCAATCTTATTTCATTGAACGATTTTGATTATTGTTTTCGGTTATTTTTCAATAAAAATAAATGTCAATCACTGTCTTGATCTTTTCTCAGGTTTATGTCCCTTTATACTGAACATTGTTTTGGCCATATTTCGCCAGTCCATGGACCAAACAATTCAACCACTTAACAAAGACAATAATCAGAATAATAAACTGTTTTACGAAAATCATCTTTAGTTGCAGCCCTGCTTTTAGCACATGCACCAGTGTGAATAGTCTATCTGATCCATAGCAGTCTGCACCTGTTGCTACTACACTGCACGGGTGGTGATATGTGGGCTGCCCAGTAATAAGATAAACTGATGTGTTGACACAAACCAGCAGATGGTGCCACTTCTAATATTTGTGCATGTAAGATAGATGCGTGTAGCAATGCCACCCCCTCCTTCCTCCCCCTCCCCCATCACCAGCAGCTTCACATCACACAACCAGCGGTTTCTTGAGACAATAAAAAGATCAATATGTGAACTGCAGCCTTCATCATCAATGATACACAGGTCACAAAAACATAAACCGAGCTGTGCTGGCTTATGTAAAGAAGAAATCAATCCTATGCAAGATTATTTGAGGTATTTTTACATGATGCCAGCAGTTATAAACCTGTCATCAGATACAGCATGGTTGTTTATATATGTAAAGCAGCAAAGTAAACTGTGCCAAATACTTTCCTTGCACCCATCAGCAGTTATATTAGGGCGTGGGTGTGTGAAAAACAGATCTGATGTTTTACATTCTGTGTGGGTTCCACTGTTATCTGTCGCTTGTGGGAATGTGCGAGGGAGTTCACATTTCAGTTTGTGTGTGTGTTTGCAAGCTCTCATGTCCTGCTGTGTGTATGTTAACCACACTCATCCTGTACGTCGAGCCACTCGCCTGGGAACCGCTGCACTCCACCTCGCCTGTCTCTTCCTCTCTCTCTCTCGCTCTAGCTCTCTCTGTCTCCACAGAAGTCTTCTGCGCTGCGAGCTGAAAGAGTCACATTTCGTCCACAACTTTGCGCACCTGTGCTTTCACTGAATTCTTCAAATACAGACTATCAGAGTAGGTCACCCTGTGCTGGCTTTCTCTATCACTCATAATTTTGCACAAAGATGCATCATTTCCCACCCACTTGATGTATGCTGTGCTATGGCGAGCGGAAGCCCCTGTACATTTTAATGACACTGAATTAGGCCACAGAGAGAAAGCATTTGTGCCCGGGTGAAGGACAGTATTATTCAAACATGCAGGAAGTGTGTCTCTCCCCATGAGCGACGAGAACAAAATGGAATCAAATTAGATCAGGAGAGGGTTTATTTTAGTAAAAGAAAGCAGGATAGGGGACTGAAGTATCGGTTACAACGCTAACACTTCTTTTCCTTGGTTCCTTTCTCTGAATCACTCTGAGGTCACAGCGCTCTGCTGAAGCTCCCATTTTTCCTTGATCCATTATTCATTCTTCCCCAGTGGAGCTCTGCCTCTATGGTAAATAGATTTCCACAGCTACACCAGAGCCCACTTCATATGTCTGACCGTGCATCATGAAACAAAGATTCTATTAAACACACTCACATACATACAATGTCAGACTGTTTCACATCTGGTGAGACAACAACCACAGCGTAGTGTAATAACAAATTAGTTCAAAGCAGAAGCAACAGAATGATCCAGAAGAGCTGCAGTATTTCACGCCTATTGGGGCCAACATAAGCTCATTATGGAGCAGTAACCATGACAGACACACATTTGGAAGAAGAGGCTTCTTCCTCAGTATATTCAGGCGAAGGAGAATCAGCTGGACTTTTTCTGCAGATCCATTGATCAGCATGTTAACGAGAGTAGTCATAAATCAGCAGGAGGAACGGGGGTAAAGAAAGACAGAAATTGAGTACAGCACACGAGACACATTCAGGGTGAAACTTTGTGAAGCAGACAGCCTCAGTGGAACTGAAAATTAAACTGAATCTGAGCATTATAACAAATAAAAGGCAACTGCAGACACCAGAAAATCTGAATTCGAGAATAATGGGAATGCATGATTGTGTCTGTAAACATCATTACCCTGGTGGGATGGCTCCTCTGGCAGTCCCCATGGAAATGCGCTGGGTGCCAGGCCGGTTCAGGTTGTTCTGTCCGTTGATGGCTAGAGCGTGGTGGCCATGGGTGGATGAAAGAGATGGCATCACGGGGGAACAGGGGAAGTTGGCAGTGGACAGTGGCAACTGCACCTGTTCAGCTTTGGCTTGCCCACCTCCCACACTCATGTTATTGTTGTTGGTGCCGGAGGAGCCGGAGGTTGGAGACCAGAGGGAGGTCCCAGCAAAGGTGTTGCTCTGCCGCACTACAGTGAGGGTTCCTGTAGCGCCTGGGTTCCCCGCCGTCCCTCCGTAGAGCTTCCGCCGCTGAGAGGCCAGAATAGCATTCGAGGCAGCTCTCGTGCTGTTGACCAGGATGCACTGCTGACAGGAGCAGGGCTGGCCGGAGCTGGCGCCCACCGGCCAAGACTGCGACTTGGGGATGGAGCCCATGGTGAGCGGGTAGGCCAGGTCCATGCGTCGCCGCAGGCGTCGCTTGCGCTGGCTCTGCCTGTTGGTTTGAGACATGCTATTGAAGTCGATGACGTAGCAGTAACCCAGGGAGGTCAGGTCCAGCCAGGGGTGCTGCTTCTCATAGGCATTCTGGATGGTCACACAGATATCCATGTCGTACGGCGTCCATGAGCCGTTGTCGTTCTCCCACTCCCACACCACGCCTTTCCCCGGGGCGGACGACGGCTCATAGAAGTTCCTCTGCACGGGTCTCATGGTGCCTAAAAGTAAAAAAGAGAGGAGAGAAGGAACATGAGGTTGAGCTGTCATCATGAAAGCTGGTAAGATGTTTCAGTCTTTGCAAGTATAATCCAGCAATTTAGTATGCTGCAACTGAACTCAGGGGATTTATGAGACAGATTAAACATTATACATCCCATTATGCATTACATTTCCCATGATGCAAGTGAATAGTATTTTTCTAACATCACACCTCCAAAGCAAGACGTCTCAAACCCATGTCTCACAAACCTGATGACAGCATCAGGTTTATTTATTTCAAACACTCGTATGAGTTCCTGTATGTTCAGGAAAGAGAATTGTAAAGTCAAAATAACCCTGATGATGTCATACGGGTAACTTGAGTCATGCTTCTCGCAGGAGAATTACTCTGCATGATGAGTAGTGAATTTCATGCGTAAAATCAGTGGTGACCCTTCAATTTGTTTTAATTAATTAATTTTGGCCACAGTTAATGAATGAAATTGGGCTAATTTAAAGAGAAATTGTAGATATTCTCTGGCTAGGGTTTTACAAATGCAGAACATTGCTTGCTTTTCAGCATTCGTGACATTAAAACTTTTTTAGCTTTTGATGGGAATATGTCATTGTAATCAACAGTTGAATAACTATGTAAATGATTAATACAAATAAAAAATATCAGCAGATAAATGGCTGGTGACATTAACCGGAGGCACGATGCAGTTTTAATGTTTCCTCAGTTTCAAGCTCATCAAGCGAGCTAACAAGTGTTGAGGTAGCAACTTGACCATCGGATGGAGATGAGTTGTAACCCTTCAATATCTGCCCGAGGGAATAACAAGCTGGGCTGCAAATGCTAGTAAAATCCTTCCTTCCAAGAATCTTCCACTGTGTATTAAACTGCATGCATGGCCTTTCAGAAACACAGACATCCTACCCACAATGCCCTGCTGTCTCAGTCTGCACTCTGTTTTGTATGATGACAGGAAGGAGAGGGACATGGAGCTGGGAGCTTTGTACCTCTGTCCCTCTGCTGCTGGCCACTCAGCTCCCACCTCCATTATAAGACGCGAAGGAGATGCCCAGGAGACACGAAGGAGACGCGAAGGAGACGCCCAGGAGACGCCAAGGAGACGCGAAGGAGACGCCCAGGAGACGCGAAGGAGACACCCAGGAAATGCGAAGGAGACGCTCAGGAGCTCTCCACCAGCAGGTATTTACAATTCGTATAAATAAAATCTGTTAGGGCCCACGTACGTTTAGCATACTGTAATAATAGGATGGAGATGAAAATTAATTAATCAATTATTAATGCTTTGTGTCGCAGTTATAGGCCATAATTAAGAACAACCTTTTAGGGCTGCCAGGTTGCCAGCTTTTGAAAAAAAATCCAGTATTTTCAATAAGTTGGCAGGTGTTTGGCGTTTCTACTTGGTTACGCAGTTTAAAAAGGTAACAATCTTTGAGTAAATGCTCACAGGTTTTTCACTCTCAAATTAGGTGTGCAGTAATATATGTTAACGACTCACTAGTAGATCTGCCGAGTAAGCGTTAATAAGCCGTTAACAAACGATTATCTCCAGAGAAAGGAGGTCAAAAGGTCTGTCTAGGGGAGTTTTCACAACCTGGCAACCCCAAAACTCTTCTTAATAATAGTTTATGACTAATAGATATAGCATAAGCAAATGATTTAACTGCTATTAAGGCATTATTATCTTTATAAACAAGTTATATACCATTATATTAAGAAATCGAGTTTAAGAACTACAGAGTTATATTATTACTTATAATAATTACTTGTAAATATCCACACGTGTCAGTAACACTGCACAACTCCTTAGTTAGCGAGGACATGAACGAGTCGGCCGTCGGTGGAAACAAACACAGAAAAGGATATTTTAATAAGCAGTTACCATTATTGTAACTGCTCAAATATTTGCCTTTCTTTCGTTCATTTTTGTTTCCCTCGTGTGCTTTCGTTTGTCATGTACCTGTAAGTTATCCCGTTTTTGATTTAGCGGGAGAGAAAAGGACGGTTTGATGAGCAGACAAAGTCAAAACAATGTGAAGATGGAGGCAGACAAGCAAAGGGCCTTCGGTGGTTGACACTCGAGTTTGCAGAGATAGAGCAGACTACACAGTGGAGGTTTTTCAGCCACGCTCTCCGCCGCCGCCCTCTCGCCCGGATGCTGCTCGCAGCTCCAGCAGTTTAATCTAGTTCTTATCTCGCAGAGAGTCAAATGTAACCAAACAAGTGGGAGAAGAAGTGGTCTGCACGTGTTCAGTCCCAATAGAAGCATGAAAAATAAGCAGGCGGCGGACTGACGACATCCGCAGCTCCACAGGGGATTCCTGAAAGGGTTGAACCACTCCTGCTGGGGCTGCGGTGTCAAACTTAGCGAGAGGAGCTTTGACAAATCGCCTTACTTCCTTCCAGTTACAAACTGACAAAGTGCAAGTACACAGAGCATTTTTACTGGAGAGCAATAGTATAAATTACATGTGTGGCCCTTTTCACTCTGTCCACTTGAAATGCATTTAGTTGAACTATTTTGCATGTTGTCTGTAACTAAAATTGAACTTATCTTTGTATTTAAAAAAAAATACTTGTTTTTTGTGTTCCTGAATGGAAACACACGTACTGATTATTGTCTGCAGATTATTTTGTTGTAATTATGTTTTCGTTGTACTTCTTTTCCTCTGCTGCACAACCGTAATGTACAGATCAGCATTTCTTAATGAAATTACAGGTGGAGAAAAAGATAAAGCTGATGATATTCTGCACTTTTCTTATTGTCAACAAACCCTGTAAAAAACACCTGAAGTCTCACAGTACATGCCTCTGCGCCATAAATACATTGTTGCCCAGAAACAGTTAAAAATACATAACTGAGCCACATGGTTGCACATACTCACTGGAGCCCCACATCTGTATTAATCCGCAGTTGAAAATGGGTCCTTAACAAATACATTTTTGACTCCTATTTGATTCATGGTTACGAAAGACTACAATGCCCAGATGGTTTGGAGGACTATTGAGCCTTCTTAAAAGGTAAACTACTTATTTGTGAGATTGAGGCCGACTGCCACAGACTACCACAAAAAACAAAACTGAGATACAGATGTATCAGATGTATAAGTATGCAAAAGAAATAGTCTTCTCCTTCATGTAATAAGAGTCTTTTTTGGACAAAGAAAATTTAGTCCTGACATTTCAAACGGTACCAGACAAACGCTATGATAGCTCTAATACAATGTACAGTATTACTACAAATTATTTTCTCAATTAATTGTTTGGTAAATTGAAGTAAAAAGTAGAAAACATTGAGAAATGCTCATCATAATGTCCTAAAACGACACAGCAACGTGAAATATTGACCAACAAGACATAGACTCAGCCCATGCGACACGCAACTGAGAGTCTGGAACAAGAATCGTACGTGGTGGCACTTTTGCCTGAAAAGCAACTACAATTTAAAAATGGAAAGTGTTTTTTATACAACCAACACACAAAACACACACAGACACGGGCATCATCGTCATACTCCATTACAGACGCAATCAGCCACCGTCTCCTCTTCAGCAGCTGGCAAAAGTCTCCTCTATTCATCACTGCGTCTCTTCTGCTTGTAGACCTGTGACATGCTGCCAGCTGCCGGCGGCTTTGATACGCCGGTGCTGGATGATGCCTATTTGATCGTTTCATTAGAAAATTTGGTCTAGGTGTCAAAGAGGTTCCCTATGTCTATGCTACAGCTATTAGACTCAATTATAGCTGCCAGAAAGGGGGAGAACTGAGCCGGCTCTGTGCGCCGCATTCAGAGTGGCCTTAAAGAGCCACTGAGAGGGTCACAGAAATTGCAATTCATAACACTTAATGGCTTATGAATTAAGTTTTCCTTCTGGTTATTCATAATCACACATGCATGCTCAACAACAAAAAAAGGTAATAACATGTTTGTCTTTGGAGACCTCGGTAGCAAACGTGGTGGATCTATCAGGTTGTTGTGGGCCGGCTTCGATTAAAGAGATACTTAAACTTTGATAAATACGAATCACAGATGCGGGGTAATATTTATGTCTAGATTCAAAACAATTAGTTGATCAATGATTATTTGAATGGCTTCTAACTTGGGGGTTGGAGAGGATAGGGGGTATATTCAAATTTGATTAATCAAATTAGTTATTTTTTGTACAGAATTTGCGCTGACACTTATTAAACTGGATACTTGATTTAGTTGCTGCATCAGTGCAGACGGTTCAGACTGTAGCTCTGAAGGATAACATGTCATTTTTTAAATATGCAGAATGATGACAGGTGCTTCAGGTCATTTATGACTCTGGTCTTTCATTAAAATCTAAAAAAAGATGGTTCAATCATATTTCAGTCTTTTTGTATTTTGTAGGGAGAAACTTATAATAATGAAATATACCTGAATTAAATCAAAAAAAATGTTTGCTTTTCTCTGAGGCCTGACTTACAAGATAGAAGAGCAGAAAAATATAATATATAGTATACGTTCTTTTTTTTTTGAGAATGTGTTCTACTCTTTGCTTTTCACTTAAATGAATTATTGCCAATTTTCACTTAAAAATGATTTAAAAAAAAGATCTGAGAAGGGAAAATCTCACCCTATGTAACCTATGATGACCACTTTATTTTGAGGGGTCAAAGATTAAAATGGCTGGAAACAAAATGATGACAATGAAATTGACAACAAATGTAAGAGGCAATTGATTTTCTTTCTGTTTTTACAAGCAAAAATGCAGAATTTTGTTTTACTTTTCTTTGTTATATGTGGGTTTTTTCTGAGTGTCTTAAGCTGGTTGGATAAAAAAACATTTGAAATAAATCGCATTTATATGTCAGATTCTTTACATAAAAGAATAATCTAAACATTTTCCTCGACTTTCCATCCCCAATCAAAACAATAATTTGAGATAATAATCAGCAAACTAATCAGTAATGGCTGCAGATGCAGCCCTATTCATGCAACATTATAGATAAACATAAACAATACAGACTGACAGTGATATATTCCATTACATGTAGGACAAAGAAAAGTTGGGTAATTTCTCTGCTGAGTTTACACTATTCATGTGGGTAGGATGTCAGAAACACAGACATCCTACCCACAATGCCCTGCTGTCTCAGTCTGCACTCTGTTTTGTATGATGACAGGAAGGAGAGGGACATGGAGCTGGGAGCTTTGTACCTCTGTCCCTCTGCTGCTGGCCACTCAGCTCCCACCTCCATTATAACACAATTACTGTAGTCACATGGGAAATCAGGACACCTTAGCCTATCCATCTCCCCGCCGCACGTCAGCAAGGGTATCCAGGCACTATTGCAGAAGGCGTCACCCTCTCCTTCCCCACCTAATTTAACGGGTAAATGCACACTTCCGTGCCAGGGAGGACCAGGGTGACAATGGAGCGACGGGAGTGTGTGCAGAGGATGAATAAGAGTTGAAATGAGTAGGGGGGTTGGTGGGCAGCGGTAACCCCTGATCCGGCAGCTTGGTGCCGGCTCCAGAGAATAGAATGCATCAGCAGAATCAGCAAGTCTGACCTTGAGTCGCTGCTGCAGACTGCTGCTAAAGGACTCAGCTTGATGGCTAATTTCATTTGGAGCTGCCGAGAACTGCGCGCGCGCGCGCGCGCACGCACACACACACACACAAACACAGTCAGATGACTGCTCAGTGAGCCAGCTGTCTGTGTCTCTCACGCTTTCAGTCAGTCAGCCATGCACAACTTTCTCAGCCAGTTGCATCCGTGCCTGCTCACAGCTTGCGGGCTTGAGTTCTTCTATTTTCTCTCAATATAATAATTAAAAAAAAAAAACAATAACTTGCTCGCTGACCTTCTGTGTATGTTCGGCGAAGCAGTGGAAGGCTCTGTGACGGTGAGCCACACATCTGAACTCTTCATCTCGGTGGCTCCTCGGGGATGCATTATGTTCAACACTTTCTGCATCGCTGCGTGTTTCTGGCTACGATCAATAGCGTCACAGCTTCACACAGTCTTACTCAGCGGTACGTTTAACACAAGCTTCATAAATATTTGAACATATGGAGATGTTTTATTCCCAGGCATCAATTTAAACATTTCAACTTTGGTGAGGAAAAGATTAACAATATCTCTATTTGAAGGCCTATTAGTCCTGTTAGTTCATGAGAGCTCAGATGGAGCCAGATGCATGAAATGTGCTCATCTGAAAGATTTTCTATAAACAGTTCAGTGGGCTCTGAGGGATTCTGTGTTTGGCAGTCTGATTTCTTGAGTGTAATTAAAATGAGGTGAAGACCAAGCGTTGCTCAGCGTTCACAGACTTTAACCACAGTTTGTGACTCTCATGTTAACCATCGCATTCAAGTCACAGAGCTAAGTGTCCGATTTTCCACAGAAATAAATACAGAGAGGTCCTTTAACAAAGCTGAATCTGTCCTGAAGGTTTGCTGCAGGTAAGTTGTGTGTTTATTGGAGGTTACGTGCTGTAGCTAGTGTTATTCTATGGATAAAGTGACTTTCTAGCACCTGGATGTTGTTTGCGAAGAAGTAGTTACAGCATTTAACCTCCCCTTAAAGTCATAGATCATTACTTTTACGTTTCTGTTTGCATATGAAGAAAACAAACTGCATCTATCTAAGCTGGGGAAGAGCCAAACTAACAGTTTGTGCTTGCCTCCATAAGTTAAACTAACTGTCTCCTGGGCCTGAGTGAACAGATGGATAAGAGAGTGGAAGCAGTGGGTCTCATTCACTAACAGTGTGTACGCACAAATCTATGCTTAAACTGTGCATACGAATATTTGACGCGCAAATCTGGGATTCATCAATATTTTCTCCTAGTCATCCTAAATTTGTTCGCAGAGTACAAACAAATTCAGGATAGCTTTAGACCATGTGTGTGAACAAATGATGACTACCTGGCTGTCTTAGAAAATGCAAACACTTTTAGCATATTAAAACAAACTACACTCTTTAAAAAATGATTTAGTAAACAACAATATTGAAAACCGTTAATTGACTAATGCATTGACCAAATGTCACGAATCCCACGTTGATTTTGCGCGCGCACTCACTTTGTGTGCAAAGTAAGAACATTTCTAAGCACATATTAGTGAATGAGGGCCAATGATTTTATCTCTGGCCAAAAACGTGAATGATCGCTAATAACCATTCCTTTAAGTCAGTTTGTCAACTTTGATGGGTGTTCTTGAAAGTTTTAATGCTATTTTCTACTGCTTGCTTTATCTTCTGAATATGTTTGGCTAAAATGGTATGATTAACTAATTGTTTTTTGCTCTAATGTTCTGACTTCTTTTTAGAGACTGCATATCCATATCTCGATAGTTTTTAAGTACAACACTATTGTTACTTATATAAATGACAAACAAGCGACCTGCTTTAGCCCAAAGTTAACTGGGAGAGGCTCCAGCCACCACGCAACCCCGTCCAGGATAAAGCGGGTATAGTTAACTGATGGACGATAACCACAACTACAAAAGTAAGAGCCAAGATCTAAAAAATCAGAAATACTTTTTTTTTTAATATTTGCATTCCTCTGCAGGGACTGCACAGGTTGTTGATCAGGGACTGTGGGAGGAAAGACCAGAGGGCACAACAACACAGGAGTCCCAGGGCCTCATGTGGGAAGTTTTATTGAAAACATACAACCTGAATTTCAGCTCCCTGCCTCCTGTTCTGCCCTAATTTACTGCTGTATATACGATACAGGCTTCTGCCAAAAAGCCAGGACTGAGTTGTTGATGTTCTCCCCGTGACCCGTCATTCTCTTCCTAAAAGGAAACCAGGCGAGAGTGGCCACTTCCTGTCTGACCCTGGATGCCTTTGGCAGCCATCTTTCCTACCCTTCCTTCTCATCCCTTATCTCCCTCCCATGATGTCCTGCAGCTGTCCTTTCCCGACACCAGCGTGGTTCCCCTCGGGCGAGCTGTAGCTGTGTGATGTATTGCCACATCGGGCCTCGCTGTGGGACTCTGACCCTGCTGTCACGCAGGGCCAGGTGGGTTCAGGGTGAGCTCGGTTGCCCTCTCACATCTTAGCTTGGGGGGGAAAACTCTGCACAGTCTGTTCAATACGAGGCCATGCCAGTCTCCATCCTTAATAGCTTTGTTTTCCTCTGGAAATTAGGAAAGGCCTGTCTGAATCACTCTTTTAAATGGAAGGACATGCATCATTAATTTGCAACATCCTTGACTGCCCTCAAAGACAGGGGAAGATAGCAGATTGGCAAAATGATGCTTTGTGGTTCATTTTACTGCATGCTTATATTAGACCTGTGCAATTACTCCAAACACAATATATAACAAGAGACGCAGTGTGGCCCGAAGATGTAATTTAACCTCGATGTAGAACTCTGCTGTGACACTGAGGGACCGAATTCACTTCTACCTGGTTGCAGCTCCACACAGTGAGCACCAACTCTCATCTAAATCTGTCACTGGGGTTACATCATACCTCTGTGCTGTGGTCATCCAGGAAAGTGTGATAAAAAAAAACACTTTGAATGGAAACTGTCAGTGAGGTATGACCTGATGCGTTACCACAGGTAATACTTGAACATCTGCTGAAACATGCATGACTCAAGCTTTGTTGCTACAGAAACACAAAGGAAAGCTTTTGTTGTCATGGCAGCTGTCCCTCGGGCTGAGAGAGGAAAGACCAGGAGGTACGTTTGCCCATGTGTGAACCTTCCTACTTCTCCTTTCCCTGAGAACAACACCGGCAATGTCAACTCCTCGACTCGCTCATCTCATCTGCTGCTGACGCCAGCTTTCCACCGTCTCTCCTGGATCCTCACCAACGATGTGGCGCTGAGCCATTCTTCACATTTTCCACTCTGTCACTCACTGGACCCCATCCTGCTCTCACGCAATGCTCAACTCTTGGACAGAGAGCAGAAATCTGTGTCACTGAATTAGGGCCCACATCACCTTGTACTTAATACTCTTCTTCGCGCTGCTGATGCTGTGGGAGAAAAAGCAAACGAGAAGCGCCCGGATCAAGCTTCATAATATATCCTTACAATTGACGAGCCTCTCCAATTTCCCTGGGGCTGTGTTGAGCCAATTAAAACGTAGTGCTGCATTTTTCCATTTAACTACAGAAGGCGAGAGGCCAGTAACAGGTTCAGCATCATCTGCCTCAATGCTGTCTGAGAGGTATTTAGAGTTAGCTGAGCAATAGTCTCTGCTGGAAAACATTCCTCAGAACAGAACAGAACAGACTAATATTAACTAATACTAACATTACTTTAACCAACATCCCATTCATTTGATCTAACCTTCATGTACAGAGTGAAGAAAACCCTGATTGTATTTCCATTTAATTGATGAATTAAATGTTAAACTGTTCAAATATAATGAAATATGCATATTGTTTGCAGAGCCAATGCTGATATATTCAGATTGCTTTGTCCACGGATGGTGATCCATCTGAAAATAATCCCGTCATTAATTAGATATTGGCCCTCAAGAACGGGTATGTTTGGGGTGGATAAGTGCGACCAACAATGGTAGCGGTAATACAGTTTCAGTACACAACATGCACTAATGGTGGTCAATACTGTTTGGTTAAATGGTGCTTCAACACGTTCTGCATTAACCTGAGGCCTACAATCATTGGGATGTGACTGGAAACCATCATTAAGGGAGCATAGCCAGACCCATATATTCAGTGAACAAATTTGGGTTTGGAAACACAAAGTTAACACATCTCAGGTTTTTATGGAGAAGAACTAAGTTGTGAACTGTATACAGTACGTACACAACAGTGCGCTCACATGTAATAAAAATAAGAGGAATATTGGACAACACTTTAATTGCTAAACGGCAGTCGGGCCTATGAACATTCATATTTCTGTCCCTCATTAGCTGCCAATTATTTTGTGACCTTTGTTTGTACGATACAGTTTTCGGTTAATGAGCAACTTGTTTCATGTGTAAACTAAATGCAGATGCCAGCGTCGACACACCAGGGGGCCTCGAAGAAAGAGGTTAAAGGGGCAATCATGCTTAGTTTACAGAACATTGCAGAGAGCATTACATAGGCTGTGAGAACTAAAGGATGCAATTAAATTGGAGCTTTCCACAGTTTGGAAAAATATTTGTGCTTGTTTGCAGACTGCAAAGTTTGAGAAGAAATGGTGGGAAAATCCGGTCATCTGAGTTTGAAAGACAGACATTTAACAGACATACAGGGACTAATGAACGATGCTACCAAAGTGTATTGTGGGAGAATGTAAGATCTGTTGCTTTATGTGGTTAAAATCAAGCTTCTGTGAGCTCGACTGCTTTGATTTTTAATTAATTAATTTAAAAACCTATTTCATAAATATGCTGCCATTTTATGAAAGTGCTATACTAAAATTGCTTCAGCTTTAGTCTATACAATAAATTATAAACAAATACAGCATACGTCGAGGAAAACACATTTGTCATTTCTACCCTCTTCCTGTTTGGGTTTATACAATTACTTTTGGTCTTTAGTTTTGATGACACAAGTTCACTTTCCAGCTGTTTCAAGATGTCAACAGAACAGTTTCTTTCTAGACTCACTAATTTGCAACAAAACTCAGCAATCACAAAAGGAGAGATTCATATCATCAGACAAAGGAAAGTGAGTTTCTACTTGAGTTCCAGCCGCAGATGCAGCCACAGCTTGTTGTTTGACAGAAACAAAACTCCCCATTCAGTGTTTTGTTTTTTTAACAGCGAGGCAAAGTACACCACAGCATTGTTCATAGCTTTCTCCCACTTTTACTTTACCAGAAAAACACTCATGTTGTTGTTACACTGTGGCTGAGATCTCACAATGTACAGTACATAAAGCAGAGGCCCTCATTCTCTAAAGAGCTGCTGAAAGTCGATCCGGTAAAATCGTGAACTGAAGTCAAAGTCGACAAAACAGGTAAAGACAGAAAAAACAACGAAAATGTATGCATCAAAAATGAAATCATGGATTGCAGCAAACCTTCACGACACAATCTAAGGGTTAACTTTTCCTTTTAACGATAGGTTCACAGTCGTTCAAGTTTGTATTGAAGCATCAGCCAACCCACGCACAATGAAAAAGGTTTAACTTGATGTAATTATTCCTCCTGGTCATTCAGGTAATTTCTAATGCTCTTTTAGAGTAAGTAATGGAGGGACAAAATGCACCATCCTCATGCTGGGGACAATAGAAGAAAAAAATACTAAATTAAACTAAGCTGAAAAGATATCAGGCAACGACAAAAAAAAGACATGCAAAACCTACAAAACTTTTAGGCATTGTTCTTACTCCAGCTTCAAATGCATTAATTGTGTTGCTACAACTTCTCGTATCGTTTCATCTAGTTGTACACTGTCACTATTGTTGGAACCACATTTAGAAAGAAACGTTCAGCTTCATCACACTTAGCCACCCCCACAGGTCGATGATCGGTCGGCCCTTCATAGTGGCTGAACAAACCGTCATGCCAACAGGGTTTCCAGACTAAAATCGCATCAAAAACTGAAGCTGTGATCAATAGTCGGTCAGAGTTGGCTACACTAACTCAGCCCCCTGTGCTGTTTTCAGTCTGAATCCCCACTATTCTCTTGTGGAAGAATATCTAGCATCATGGCCGTATCCCTTCCCAACTTCATGATACACACTGGCTAAATACTGGCAATTATATGAGGTAAACGCCTTCCTTGGTTTAAACATGCACACAAGTCTATCTTTTTTTGATTCAGTCCGTGTTCATTTTGTTTAACAGTTAAAGCTGCAAGCAACTCAGCATCAGTGCAGGAACAGAGTGACCGTGAATTATGATCATACAGCCTTCATAATATCCTACATATGAATAGTGAACACAGGATGAATATGCTAATAAATTCTACAGCATGGGGGAAATAAAATAATTGAAGCGCGTTTGATGTTTTCACATAAACCCCCGAGCATGGCTTGGAAAAAAAAAAAAGAACTTTCATCTCCCAAAAAGGGCCTTCACAAACAATAAACCCAAGCTGGATATTAAGGATGATAAAGAGACAGAATATTGCAGAGTGGTTAAAAATGCATCACAGACTGAGAGAAAACATCTGTCTCAAACAGATCTGATATGTCAGTATATGAATGTGATAAGAAATGAACTTTTCATTCAAACTCATGCACCGCCGAGGCTTTAGATGTAAAAACTCTCTCCTTTTCAAAAGCTGTTGTCATACCTGTACATCAATGTCTCAGAGATCTGTAAGAGCATTATCAGCTCATTAACAAATACCCAGAGATCAGAGACCATAATAATGAGCATGACAGTCTGGCATTAAGCTGGTTTAGCAGCATTATATGTTACAATATCGCAGCATCCCAGCTCCTCTCTCACAAAAATCACACATTAAAGCTCATTTTCTATACTGAGATGACACTTTAGTTTTCCCAGAATGCAGTTCTTTATAATGAGCTACAGTAGTGACTTGGATTCCCTTAAGCATTTTCGTCTCTTTGTTGGCAAATGTGATGGATGAACAAAAGCAAAGGAGCAGCCGCATGGACGGGAGGCAGGAGGGACGGGGGGGGGGGGGGGGGGGGGGGAGGTAGGAGGAGAGGAAACAGAGAGGAGGAAGGAAAAGAAAGAGAAAAGGAGATGGGAAAGGATAGGAAGGAAGGAAGGAAGGAAGGAAGGAAGGAAGGAAAGGGGAACAGCAGGGATTGAGGAAAAGTGGGAGGAGAGAGAAAAGGAAGAAGATGGACGGAGAAGATGAGGGGATGATAAAGGGCCAAAGAAAGGGGAGAAAGGAGTAAAGTAGAAGTAGAACTGCTATGTGAGGGAGGGAAGGAGGGTGTAAATGGGAGGCATGTGATGAGTGGAGGTTTTCTGCCAAAGAACAATAAAAAAATAAAAAGAGGATGTCTCACTTCTGCCCAAGCTTAGAAAGTGAACACTGCAGTAAAACCGGCCCAACTAATATAGTTTTGCTGCCAGCAAGACAAAGTGGTGAAGAAAAGTGGCTTAACTCCCACTGCATCGGTCCTCATCCTCAGCCCCTTCGACTCTCCAAATTCTTCGACACCCATGGCTCAGGGAGCCGGCCAGTTACTGTGCACTTGTGCAGAGTTTGCACTTACTGAGGCAACACAAAAAGACAGAGTGGATAAAAAAAAAAAAAAGAAATCTTTGAGAAAATGAAGTTACAGTCCTGTCCACCTGCCAGCTCCTGTACTGCTGCAGCAACAGACCCCGAAACAACCTTCTGACGCCGTAGATGTCGTGACCGTCCTCGGCTGAGGAGCTTTTTTTTTTTTTTTTTTTTTCTTCTTCTTCCTTCGGCCAAGGATGCGCTGTGACTCACTTCGTGTGTGTATAGTAAGTGTGTATTTGTGTATGATTGAACACCAGGAGTGGTACACACTGAAGAGGTGAGAGTGGCTGAACACACGGTGCCTTGCATATGTGTGTTTCAACGCACGATCGCTTCCACTTCACACCACTTCAGCCTCATCACGTCCAGCAGGAACCTCGTTAGCGTGTCAGCGCCGTGCCGTCACATCACTGGGGCAAGGGAGGAGGCGGCACAGCTCCAGGCACGCGGCCCGAGGCACGCAACACACACACGCACACACGCGCACACACACACACACACACACACACACGCGCGCGCACGCACACACACGCAGCCTTGGCTTCACATGACATAGCCCAGCACTACCAAAGGGAAGACTGAGGGTTAGAGCAAAACAGGTTTCTTATTAGCAGAAGGGAGTCACATGCACACACAGAGAACCAGATCCTGCCTTTGCCAGTTAAGTGACTGACAGCACTGAAGCAGCTTATACGGTCGATGCGTCTCTCGACAACACTTCCTTCTGAGGTATGAGATTGACTAATTTTCTGGGATTTCTGCCTGCTTACATCTGAGCACAACAGAGGCTTACTATTTATCACAGCCATTTCTTCTCACCCCCGATTGCTGCCAAATGATTACTTCTCATGCCTGGATGCTACCACGCTTTTTCATCCTGACATCAGTCCAATTTGAGCACAGTGCTGCACAACATATTAAAAAAAGAAATGAAAAAAAAAGAAAAATTTCTAAAATTATTTAAGCTTTAATCAGAATAATTTTAACAAAAATAATGTTTGTTAAAAAACACATTTGTGTCTAGGTACTGGGTACATCATTGTGTATGTGTAAAACAAAGTCTTGGTTTTTGCCCATGCTTTATGAAAGTGAAGTGAATTATTTTATAGTAGGTGATTGTGATATATATATTTGCTACATTATGATTACACAATGGCCACTTTAAACAGCTAAACAATCTAATGTAGTTCAATAACAATGCTGCAATGACATTTTTCTTCATGCAAGCTCATAATGTTTATTACCGAGGTCACAATTAAAGGTGGTGTTTTAATGGATTTCATTATAATGAGAAGGGTTACTTATATTTTATCTTTCCTTTTTATTGTATAAGGAATATAAGAGACCCCTCTGAACATAATGTGGTCCAAGGAAACACTCTCACTCAAGGCTAAAACATAGAATTGAATAAATACCTTTGACTGTTAAAATATTTTAAAATATTGTAAAAATAAACTTTGCGATAAAACAGTTGCATCGGATTGCATCAGATTGTACAGGCATACCCAATAAAGTTAAATTCAATTTAATTCCATTTCACTTATATAGCGCCAAACCACAACCAAAGTCCCCGCAAGGCACTCAACATAGTGAGGTCAGTATAAAACAACATTACAGAGAAACCCAACGATTCAACAATTCCCACGAGTGCCAGTTCATACAATAGAGTGACTGATATGAAGGTATTGATAATATTCTATTTTGATATTAATGTAATCAACATAAATATCATGATGTTGGTGAATGATTCCAAACATACGGCCAAACCCTCGCAGCTCATCTTACATTACCAATCGCATCGCTCCATTCAGCAGGAGAAAGTGACACATGCGTACGATTCCCACACCCTAACATGGCACAGTAGCTCTCTGTGGTGACGTGATATTTTATTTCGCACGTCACACCGCTGTGACAGGCCGTATATCAGTAAAACCATTTCGCACGCTCAGCAGAAACCTGATTGATGGCCGCACCACAACAGAGGAGGCTTTGAGGAATAGCTCACACGCTCCTCCATCGGATGACCTCTGCCACACTGTACATGCAACGCTAACTGCTACATGACTGGACCAGGAATTTACGACATTGTGTGGAGTGAGTACACTGCACACAGCACGGTCACACCATAGATCACAATCTGAACAAACGACAGCAGCATAACATCGAATTCTAAAAAGGGGAAGATCAACTCGACCCTTAGCGAGCAGACGTCACCCATTTCTGACTCACTTCCTTGTCCACACAGGTTTTATGGACATTTCCACACCAAAAAATATATGGAGTGGGTCTTAAAGAATTTCCTAAAATGAGTTATTTTTGGCTGCAATACTGTATTCATTTCTAACAAATGATATTTGATGACCTCGGGAGGCACCAGAGGAGAAAAAAGTGCTCAGAATATTACATTTGACAAATAAAAGGAGTCTGACTCATTGAGATGAACAGCATGCAGTAAATGAGTTTGCCGAGACGGGCTTTTATAACCCACTTCATGGCTGTCGGACGCAGTCAGGTCTTATCAGAGGAAATGTCTGGCTACATTAAAGCAAATTGTCACCGTGCCAGACTACACTGGTCAACTTTGATCAGCCGTAAACTGGACATGGTGCGAGAGGTCAGCAAACCACCCTGCTGGGGATGGACGTTTTATCCAAACACAACTTCACCTTCAAGTGTGTTCTACTTTCCTAAAGAGTTTTTATTATTAGGCCCAGATCTTTTCCCTGCTGAATCACAAGTGTAATCACATTTCTGCTGTGTTCGTACCTCAAAATTAATGAAGAGTCGTTCCACTTTTTCACTATTAATTGCTCATCTTAAAAATTCTTCGTGTACACTTTTCCTAAATTTGACTTGTCTGTTAGGAGTAAAAAAAAAAAAAATGTTCAGGGAAACAAATCATGCCTGTCGAGGCTAAAATGTCAAGGCTGAATAAAATCAGCGTTGTGTCCTCATTGCGAAGTTGCCATTGGATTGCTGAAATTTTTTGTAGAGCTTAAAGCCTGACCACAAGTGGAACGGACCTCATGCGAGCCTACAGAGGTGACACAGTGGTACACTGACTTTAGACTGTCAAAGCATGTAGAGAAACTCATTTCACAAACACACTTTTCAGTAGTCATCCGTTCTGTTGCGGTGAAGAGGGAGGAAAAGGAAGCTGATGAAAAATGAATGATGTTGTTATGTGAAACTGGGCGTTCAAGGGCGACTACTTCTTGGTGTACGGATGTAATAATGAAAGGTTGTTTGCAGTGTGATATCCGCTCAAGAGGATGACTTCATGCTCGCGAGGCTTTAACACCTGGAAGAAACATACATAATTTATATGGAGCTATAATTAATAAATCATTTAGGATTTTCTGAGAAAGCATAATTACTCCAGAACAGAGGAGGTTCAACTTTGAAATTCAATTTATGTTGCGCTCACAGAGCAGTAGGGGTGGGATTACAGGGCTAAACACTCAGCCAGAGAGAACCACACTAGTGGACGGCAAAGGCTTAGATTGTACTGAGTATATTATACTGGAGTACATCCACAATCATACAATCCACGGCACCTGACATAAAGGGCTGACCACATGGTCTACAAACCGCCAAATTTCCAGCCATATTAGATTTTCTTGTTGAAAAAAAAAACTACTAATTTGATATATATCTTAAAGCACGTCCAGAGGGGATATTGTTAAAACCTTTTTTTTTTTTTTTTTTTTTTTTTCAAAATCCCAGCACATTTTAAAATCCCTTTTTGTTTATCCCATATGGTATTACATTTGACATTTGTCCAAAGCTTCCAATTCTCGGGTGTTGTGTAAAGGCTTCGGGCCACAGCTTCTATTTCCCACCTTTTCAAAAGCTGACAAGACTTTTCATATTTTGTGACTCTGTAGTTTGTGTCTAATCTGTCTGTCTGCCTGCTGCATCGAATCTGCTACACTGTCTCTCAAATGACAGCAGCTGGGCTATGAGACAGAGCAAAGAGACATGAAAAACTAGTGAGTGACAAGTACAGAATGTGGTGAACCTGAACTGCTTAATAAAGCTTATCTCTGCATCTGACAAAGTGCACCCTTTAATGCACTTAGCTCATCACAGTTATGAATCCTGCTGTGATTTGCACATTTTTGTTTTAAAAACGATCCCTGGAAGTAAACCAAAGAAAAAGTAAGTGAACATTTTGTCATTTATTACTCATGAAGAATTTTTCATCATAAATTAGTGACACATTATTTATCAGTGGTCTTATTTTCTTTTTATAATTTAATGGAAGGGAAAGATGATGGTTTGGACCACCACATTGATCCCACTTGTAGCAGAAATAAATTATTTGCCACTTCTTTATTGTCAGACACACTTCTAATACGTTTAGACTTAAACATCTTGTCTGTCAGATAAAGGAGTTTCGACAGTGTTTTATATAATCTGCTCCAATATAAAAAAAAAGAGCACGGATTGAAAACTTCTTTCAATGTTTAAGTTGGCGGGTTCACAGATCAATCTTCCAACCTGAAAGACATTGCTGTATTGACGTTCATTCCCCTTTTTATTGACGAGAGTCTCTGGGGCTAAAACGCATCCATGCAGAGGACAGAACAGAAGAGAGGCAATCGTCATTTAAGTCTGGTAAAAACTGACCTTGAGGCACCAGTGGCATAAATCCATTGAGAGTTTGCACCCTCTCATTCATAATGAAATGTCTAAAAAAGTGATGGTGTGTGAGCAGCTCCTCTGAGCCGCAAAAGTGGAGGCTGTCTGCCAGGAGCACCTGGCAAATATTCTCCACCTCCCGGGCTACCGCAGGATGCTCCTCACACTGACCAGTCGCAAGACTTGGACTCTCACCAAGAGCCATGATTTAGAAGTACTTACAGGTGACACAAGGGAAAAGAGAAGAGGAGGGCGAGAGGGCCTCACATTCATATTCTGCGCACTGCCTTGACAGCATACAATCAAAATAAGTGATGGTTTTTTATTTATTTTTTTTTGGGGGGGGGGGGGGGGTGCTCATCCCGTGCTTTGTCGCAGTAATTCCTCCTCTCATTTTCATCAGTTCAAACAACCTGTGACTTCGCTCTATGAATACTAGCCCACACAAAAACTTGAGGACAACCACAACAATAGAAACCCATCCTGGATACTGGTACAACTGGCACTGGGGCTGCACAATTGATCGTTAAAAAAAATCCTGATCTCGATTCATACCTCGAATTCTGCCACATTTTCATTCGGGACATCAGCTACATCAAAACAAGCGCTACTCTCTACTCAGCCAATGACAATGCAGCATTACACTACGTGATGTAGAGGAGCCAATATCGGCAACAAAATGAGTGAGCTACACTGATGAAAAGACAACGTTCACAAAAATACTGGTTCAAAGCTTCAATAAGAGACTAAAGCTGATTGTTTTCATGTTCAAGTTTTATGTTCATGAAGCTTAAAACAGACCGTTCCCTTTCTGTTGTCCACAGTTGATATGCAGGTATCATGAAGCACCATGCTGAGTTCTGCCTGCCCGCTAAGAATTATATTTCACCTCTTATATTCTACATCACGCACCATCACATTTTTTTTTTAGTTCTTCTACATAAGGTAAATGAAAGCAATAAAGATTTATACAAAAAAAAAAAGAGAATTGTGATCTCAATTCTCAGCAAAAAAAATAAATCCTGATTCTCATTTTATCCAGAATTGTGCAGCCCAAACTGGCAATACAGCCACAGTTAGTACTGAACCATTGACATAAAGGCTGCATCTGATATTCCAAATTTGTAATGGATTTTTTTTGATTAATCAAGTAATTATTTTATCCTTAGAACATCAGAAAACAGTGAAAAAAAATTGTTTTAACTTCCTACAGCTGTCAAAGACATCAAGGACACAATAAACAAAATATAATTTACAAATTTCTACATCTAAAAAGCTTGAATCTGAGAACTTTCACTGTCATTATTAGTCCATAACTAGCGGCTCTCTTTGGCTGAATTTGGGCACAACAAGCTTTGGGCTAAATGTTAACATCGGCATGCTAACATGCTCATAATTACATATGATGGCATGTACAACCTGAATTACCATGTTCACTGTTGTCTGTTAACATTTAAACATTTTATAATTAGCACAAAACAAAGAGTAGAATTAAGTCTGACACGAATGTCATTAGATTACACTTGTAGTCCTTCAAGATGACCTTTCCTGTCTCCTTCTAAACTGACTCATGGGAATAAATGAAGTTGTGTTGTTCACACCTGAGAGTCTGAAAGCAGCCTGCAAAAACAAAACAAAGGTCAAATAATGATAATTCACAGAACTGCCAAAAGTGCTTCACACACAGTGTTTGAGTAAACTTCTAACTGTGTGTTCAGACTTTGGGAGAATCTTCTCTGTCCATTACAGTAGCTTACACTGGAACAATGACGACTGTCTTACCGCTAAGGTGCTTATGGAAAAGGCCGTCCCATTTCGGCTTTAGCGATTTGTCACGCCTCCACAGTACTAAAGTGGGGTAAGAGTGGGTTTTTTTGTGTGCAAAATGATTGAAAATGCTGAGACCAAAACAAAAAGTCCCACGCTGGGTTTGTTCGTTCGCTGTGGCTGATCGAGGGAGACCTGAGTTCGGCTCGCTGCAATGGCTGGCGTCAGTGCAGCTCTGGTCTCTGTCAAAAGATGTTTTTAGTAAATGTTAGGCAATGCACTCCTGCAGATCAAAGACATCCCATCGGTTACAGCAGGAACTCTCTGTTCCTTTTCAACAGGACAGCCAGCTAACATTTGGTTTGTATACTGAATACTGTGCCATTAAGCTATGATTTTTTTTCAACACAACACATGGATGAACAGCTCTGTTGACGTGAGTGATGATGACATTTTTATGAATGGAAGCATTTGGGACAGATTGGAAGAATGATTTCTTGCAAACAAAAGCACACAACATTGAAAATACTTTTAAGATGTTGGTTCAACATGCTGTAGTAAGACAAGAGATTAGTCTCTAAACACAACCAGCAGATGTAGAATACTTTATCCCAAAAAAAATGCAGTGATGATACTTTATTCCTGCAGCAGCAGACTGATGGGCTGAGGCGGACAACAGCCTCTGATCCAAGTGACCTCCCAGACCGGCCTGATAAGCAAGCAGCGCAGAGAGCAGCTTGAAAGCTGCCTCCTTGATAAAAAAAGTAAGATATCCACTTTAGAAGTTAAAAGTGGTGACTCGCTGGATTAGAAGTTGAAAGGAGATGTGGAGAGACGCGTCCGCCACCAACGCCAGAGGCTGCCAGAAGCTGCACAGCCTGCTCATCACTGTAATGCAATAAGGATGTGGAGCGAGCAGACCAAGGCACCGCGACCCTGGAAACAAGGTCACTTTTAGAAGGAACAACAGTCTGACATACTTTACAACGATGAAACTAAGAATCTTAGAAGTGTACTGCTGAAACTGCTTCTACTTTCTAGGAGGTGAGCATTTGCTCCTTTTTTCTGTTTTATACCACTTTAAATGATATATCTTTTGGTTTTAGTTTGTTGGTTGGACACAACAGGAGATTAAAATATCATTAGATATCTAAAATCTAAAGATGGAACAAAAGAGAGGAATGAAAACATCATTAGTTGCATCACTAAATAAGCAAAAGTATATATTTTTGAAAATGAGTTTTGTTGCTGCATGCTTTTTAGTTCTTTTTTTGCTCAAGTAGTTGTACAACTGCAAAACATTGCTTGATTTCCACAATAATGTCAGTATAAATAGTTCTGTTTATTGTTATGGTGTTGACTTCCTGTCAGAGCATATAAATGACTTTTAACTACATTGTGGCAGACATCTGTTTCTGCTTATTAGAGTCTGGAAACAAAATATGGGGTCAGATAATTGACAAAAGAACATGGACGGATTAATTCATAATTAAAATAAGCACACCTTAAGGCATGGATGGGAGACTTCACAGCAACAACACTGCAGCCGTGTGAGAGAAGGAGCAGGAGAATGTGCACAGCTGAGGGTCTTTCCAGTGTTATTATCCCTCCCTCCACCCTGACTGTCACTTTCCATCAGGAAAATGCTCCACCTCTCCCTCTGCCCCCTCCCCCTCCCCCACAGTGTCGCTCCAATCTCTTTCCTGCCGACATCCAAGTGGAACTCAGCCAGCTGGTTGGGGCTATTATGGACCCCTGAGTACAGTGACACCTCAGTGCCGCCTGAGCCATGAGCACCATTTTCATTCTGTGAAAGACCCTCTCTGAATAATTACACAAATTACCAAAAGCTTTAAGAGTAATATAATTCACCTATTTTTGTCATGTCTGTTTATCTTTAGTGCACGTAACTGAGGACGTGGACGGGATGGAGCGATATCCTTGCCGAGTATCTGCAGGGCTTCGGTTCAGAATAAACAGTTCTTGTTTGGATCTAAAATGTGTATAATCAAACTCAAGCCCTATGATATCAAAACCAAAAACACACACGCAAATATAGACATATTCAAAAATAAAAGCAAACATACTACTGTTGCACCTGATTGTGCCCACTTCTGTCTCATTTCTATTTCTACTACACATTTCTATACTAAGTCTACAGTTATGAGTCTTTGGGTTCCTCTTCGCTCATTTAGCTTTCTTCTGATGCAAGTGGGATTTCACAGTCAGAGCTGATGCATACAGCACCTGACCTCTAGCACGTACATAGCAGAAATCCTTTTTACAGCTTCCTCCCACAAACCACCAAAACAGTTCCCACACGCACTTACTACATACTAAACTACATTAAAGGAAAAAAAGAAAAAAAGAAGCAAATACACCACCCTCTGCAGTATTGCACATGCTCAGCAAGTTTATGGGTAGCAACCAAACCACTACCACAGCTCCTGTTCTTTGTCAGCTCAACACTGTGTGTGGGGTTTTTCACAGTAATTAGTCAGAGAAATAGGAAATAGGCCAGAGGAGAGGAGGTTCTCACGCCTGTGGAACCAAAACAAACAAAGCCCCGCTCTGGCAACACAGCAGCCAACAGCTGCTGATAGGGGTTATCTCTGTAGTCACACATGGGCCATCTCACAACAGTGAGGACAGAGTAACTGTAACTGTCCTCACAAGTCCACAAACACATGTGGCGCAGATGCAAAAAACAACTTCACACGGCTTTGATTTTTTTGGATTAACATTATAATTCTTTTCACTGTGTGTGTGAGGAAATATGAAGTGTAATGACAGTATTGGGCCCATCATATCAAACATTACAACTGATTCTCACTAGTGAGATAACCGCCTGTGTCGCTGTGAGAACTGAAATGATTAGGAACAGTTTTTAGTGCTGGCCCGCACAGAAATGGCACCAATCCAATTTACAAATACTGCCATTTTAAGTTAATTAGTTGACATTGGTAAGACATGGTTGCAGATGCTGTGTTGTGCCACAACAATGTAGAAGAATGGCGACGAGCTGCTCACTGATTTGTGCCATCTCTCCTTCATAAGGGAAAACACAGAGGATGTAAGTGCATAAAAGGCAGTAATACCTGCAGTGTGAAATCCATTAGACAGGCCACAAATGTTGGTGTATGATGGAAATGGCAGATAAGCCCATGTGTTTTGCTGTGTGAGTGGGTGTAGTGAAAGGGGATCAGTCCACAGCAGTGTTTAGAGGTTCTAATGCCCCTCTGGGGAGGAGAACGGATCGATGCCTCTTGGCTGTGAGCCAATCCTCTCCTTGCCTTTAGCCAGATATCCATCCCCACTATATGTGCATAAGCCTCTCTCTGAGCCTCGTCTCATACTGTACACACAAAGCACAGGGGTTCAGGATTTCACTACAGACTGGTGTTCTTCACCAACAGCTGTACTGAGGTGAAATCCATACCCTGTGTTTTTAAATGCCAATTAAATACAGATGTGTTTAGACCGCTTGTGTAGTCGTCATGATGGCCTGATTAGAGGGGAGCCATGGAGATAAACTGTAGCTACTGTCTCATTAGCCGGACTAAGTCAGCCTGGTTACCACCCACAGGAGATCCTCCCAAACCCACAGGAGAGCAGGGTGGCCCTACAGGGCCTGCAGGGACGGGACACAAACACCACAGCTGGCAGAGGGTGCCGTCACACAGACGTCAGCTCACTCATACACATGTACAGACACAAGGACGTATACACACACACATACGTTGTGGGCATCAAGCACACTCAACTCGCTTTTCAGCTCTTGCCAAAAAAAACAGCCTCAGAGGACGAGATCACTGGCTCTGCGACAAAATGGGGTTTCCCCACAGGGACACTCCACAAGCCTGCAACGGCGCAAGTGGCTGCGGGTGACCTGCTGAGCTACAAATATAGCAAACATCTGATGTAAAACAGATGCGTCGCAATCTACATTAAATCAAGCTTGCTGAGGCCCTTTGTGCAAGCGGTGGTGCAACAACATCACAACAGCCTGGAAGCAAGGCCTCATGGGAGCCTGGATTGATGGCGATGGCCTGGCAGAGGTTTTAGGGGCAGGAACAGAGAGTGCAGAGAGGACGAGCAAATAGGAGGGAAAGGAGGCGGCGGGCATCCGAGCCGCTGTCGGTCAGGCCCCGCCGTGACAGGTTTATCCCAGTCGAGGGAGAAGGTAACACACCGAACGGCACAATGAGGAGCGATAAACGTCAGGCCCAGCTCCTACGCTGTGGTAATGACTGACAAACGGCGCAGTGGCTCATCTCCCGGCCGGTCAAGCCCAGACACATGTGCTGCTCTGCGTTATGTTCTATCAGAGAGGAAAACATCAACAAGAAGAGCAGAAACACAGCCAGGCAGCTTCTTCTGCCACCTCACACTCATTCACAAGTATTGTTCTGCATGTCAAAAATTAGAGAAGAACATTTTCTCAATAAAGAATAGAATAATACATTCGGTGCTATATTAAATGTTATATATAACAAAAAAGAAAGTGGTCATTCAACATAGTATGTATGTTTGAGGCTTTTAAATATTTTTTTTTTACTGCTCAAGTACCCAGCCTCCAACACTGCCACCTTTCACAGAATTTATAGCATGTGCTAGTTTGCAACACCACCCATCTGAAAACCACACAGAGTAACGAGACAGCACATACACAGGTACTGCTTAATACGGTCGTGGGTATTTTTGCAGATTTAAACCATTTAGAGAAACATGTCATTACAGTTGAACATTATTTTGCCGTAGTCAACAGGTTTTTATCCTGACTGATACTTCAAAGAAATGTTTGAATTTGAGCTGTTCAGTCAGTATACTGAAGAACACTGCGAGATCAATCCACAAATATGTATTCACGCAAATGTAAATGAATGAAAGGTGACATCGTGCAGAGCCATGCACAGTGAGGTCACCTTGTACCTGTATATCGCCCTGATGTTACGTAACGCCTTCAAATACAGTCAGAGGCCTGCCTCGAACTTACAAGTGCGAAGAGTTTTCGTCTTCATGCTTTACCTCATCAATGACACATTGTTTTATTGCAGACATGACCTGAAGCACCGAACAAAGAAGTCACAGTAAATTGCTCACTTACACAGTGGTGTGTAGCTGCATCGTGAAGAATAACTCATGACAGCTGAGATTTCTTCACGGCTGGTCTAAACAGATGTCTACAACCTCCCCCATAACAAACACTAGGACAGCAGGAAGGTGAATCCACACACAGAGAGACAAACAAACAGTGAGTTGAGCCTTGGTGGAGTATAACGGAAACATCTGGTCAGATTTAAAAAGGTAGCAGCAATCAGAGAGAATCACAGTGAACCAAACAAAGCTGAGCGGAGTGGATTTTCTATAAATCGACATGTAGTAGCAGGAAAGGCGATTCAAGAGCATTTACTGTGAGCATGTTATGGCCCGAGGCGATCAATCCCTCAATCAAGATAAGGTTGGTTTCATGCTGTCTCACAGATTGCCCACATTAAACATAAAACTGAAGAAAACCTTTCTGACTGACCACTCAGTAGTTCACACATGGTGGGATATTGATTCAGTGACTAATATATAATAAATTTGTACAAATACTGTTTATTCGTTTCATTGTGTGAAAAGTTAAACTGAGTCAATGTAGCAGAAACTACTCTTATACAGAAACTGTGTGCAGTCACCAAATCACAGTCCACAGTTGTGATACCACTCTCACACACTGAATAAATACAGTGAGATGAGAAGAGTGAGAAGTGTTGTACTGAGCTACAGCACTCATTTGCCTGATGGATGCGCAGCCCCGCGAATATGGTGACCTTTGGCAAGGTCGTGGCATTCCTGCAGCTGCGTAAAGACACTCTTCGATGAATAAGGGACTGCTGCACTTTTGTCATCTGGGTGCTTGGTGCTCTGTCTGTTGCAGCTCGACCTGTGGCTCATGTAGTCCCAAAGCAGATGGGGCATTAAGGACTCTTTTATTTCCTTGAAAGCTACATAGGATTTGTGTAGCAACCACATCAATGCTGGCTCTGTTGTAACCATTTCCACTGAGATAATATGACATCATCTGTAATTTGGGCAGCCAAACATGATTAATGTATTTTTTTGTATTTCAGACATGAGAACTGCTGGGTGAACTGATGTGTTTACATCAAGGTTATCTGCACTTTCCTTGACGTCAGTATCTGTGACATGTGTAAACAAAAAGAAAACTTCCACGTCTCTTACCTGTGTCTTGGCGAAATTGATTCATGGACTGCAGGTCAATGATGTAAGGGGAGAGCTGGGCATCCACCTGCCCGAGAACCACACTTCCTCTGGCATCCCCCTTCAGCACATTCTCGATGTGGTGGCAAACCGCCGCACTATAGGGCCTCCAGCGCCCGTGTTCGTTCAGCCACTCCCAGACCACCACCCTGGCCAGGTTCTGAGGCGGGTACCCCAGCCCGTTTATGGGCACCAGCAACCCTGATCCCGGACGAGCCATCTTCTTTGTGGTGTCTGCGCTTCAACTGCTGGTTACGTCCCGTGCAAGAACACCACTGCCAAACTGTCAGTCAACTGACACACCGGAACATTTTCATCAGCACCAAACAGAAAAAGCTTGAATCAGCGATTAGTATGAGAGTCCTCAGTTATCTCATGCTGCTTTCAGGCAAACAGCTCCACTGGAGTCATCGTCTACAGGTACTTTCTGACTGCTGCCACTTTGATCAGCCAAAAAGCAGCCTGTCCTCTTGTGTCTTGTCGCGTTTGAAGTGGCAGATGTTGATGATGGGGAGATTTGCAGCTGTAGGAGTCTCAGTGCTCCACTGCCAACCACAGCAGATCTGCAGCAGGTAGACAGGAGACTCTCTCTAAACAAAAGACAAGGAACAGATGCACACTAGTAAACAAATGCTGTGATTTATCCCTTGAGTTATATCTCAACAGTCTCAGAGGGGGCAACACAAACCTAGCCTGTTCTCTGGTACAGCTCCATTAGTGGCCTGTATCTCTTGGCAATTCTGTTTACTCAAAATGTAGTGACAAAAACGGAGTCTGTGGGCTCTATCAGCAGCAAAATAATTGCCATCAGATGTGTGTAAAAGGGACAGATCAGTGTGCATCAACAGCCAGATGCTACTATCATCACAGCAGACAGAATATCACTCATTTTTAACACAGAAAGCTGTTAAGATGCAGCGAATGGCACACAAGCGACACTGTTTCTGTTGCTTCTATGAAGTGTCAGTAGTATTCAGTGTTAAGGCTCATATTGAATGATTTTCGTGGCATGCACAACACGCTTGTATTGATTGTGGCGACACAGACCTGTAGGCTGCAGTTGTGGTGCCACACATCTGTCAGGTAGAGGCTGCATTTCTCAGGCTCCGGAAGAAAATCAGATTGGCAAAGGAGAAAAAAAAAACCGAGGTGCGAATCTCGAAACGCACCTGCATTTTCACATTTGTGATCTGTGCGTTTCCTAATCCTTAAAAATGAAATCCTCCTCCAAAACCCACCTCCTGCAGCTGCGGCAGTCCAATGTTATCACACACCAAAAAAAAAAAAAAAAAAAAAAAAAAAAAGCCGTCGTTTTATTCCCGTGGATCTGCTACAGACTATACACCAGTTTGTTGGTCCGCTGTGTTAAGTGAATGCATGCCCCAGTTGCGCGGTTTTCAGTGTGTGAGGTGCAGAGCGACGCCGCTCCGCTGTGGTCGCGCATTTCTCTCTGTAACGCCAAACATCATGCATTCACGCAGGAAACACGCAATCCCCGCTGCCCGCAAATAAATGTCCAGGCACACCTGTATGGACATTCGTTAAAAAATCATCCACAGTGTCAATTTCAAAAAATTAAAAAAAAAAAAAAAAAAAAAATTTAAAAAAAAAAAAAGACAACTTCCGGTATCTGGTTTCAAAATAAAACCCCTGTTTGATATGATTACCCTGAGAAGAGACTGAAGCAGAAAACCTACGAGAGGAAACACTCTTCCAAAGCAATATATTCAGGCATTTTGACTAACACCACTGTATGCTATCTCATTTTCACAAAACATCAAGAGTTCTGCCACTGAACCTGTGAGAGTAGTTATCAGTGCACACACGGTTGCACAGAGAGAGAGAAAAAAAAATACTGTAAATCAGCAAGATAACACTTGCATAAGATCCTGCAGGGCTCCGGCTGTTGGGGACCAGATTGGAGGCAGGAAAGAGAAAATACTGATATGTACTTGCGGTGCTTTAAAGGCAAGCATGCCACAGATATTTTCAGACAGTCGCTATAGTCAGTTTGTATGTCTCGTCAATGCGTTTAAAACCTTTCAACAAATCCATCATATGAGTTCTAGAAGAGGATCTAGATACCTAATCTAAATGTTTGTCTATATTAGTTTCAGATGATGCTATGTGGGTCAGTGATGTATCTCTTTCCATGCTGGAAACTGAATCTGGCAAGAGGAGGATATTATTATCCATAATAGTATCTGCTGGTCTTAAGCACTTCTTGACTTGCAGCAGTATTCACTGCAGCATGCCATCAATGCCAAACGAAATCATGCTTCATTGAAATTGTACTTTTTCTCTTACCTGATGATTTTAAAGTATGCTGAGAGAGAAAATGTTTCAATCCAAATTTTAAATATGGTTTCATGGATGATCGACGTAGATATTGTTGCCCAGGGTAACACATTTTCTGGAAACGTCCCATGTTTAATTCTTGTCAGGGTCTTTCTGTTTAAGGTTTTTCTATGTGAGCAGGTTCATACTAAATGAGACAACACTATCATCTGCTGCCAAAATCATGCATCTGCACTGGGGAGAAAAAAAAATTCAGTCACTTTTCAGAACTCCTGAGATATTAGCTTGGATATTAGCTTCCTGGCCTTATATAACAAGTGTTGCCCCACCAGTTACTTCCTTCCAAAAATGCCATCGGACTCTGACACAAAGGTTTTTCTTGCAGTTACAATAGCTTCTCTCCAAGGATCTTGAAAAACACATGCAGGTTTCAATGGAATTAATCATTTGTGACATCATAGCTACATTAATAACTGAAAAAATATTAATTTGTGAGATCTGAAAGTTTCACCCTTCTTACTGTAAGAAAAATGGAGTATTTCATTTAACGTAATGTAATGAAATGAATCCGTGCTAAAAACACTATTAATGATGTTGTCGTATCTGTCAGTAAATGTAAACGTGTCTGTAAACATAATCCTCTGTCCCTGTTCAGATTTACACACCAGAGCATCCCAGTGCAGTCTGACTGATCTGAGGCATGTGGAGGAGTAAAGGATAGTACAACAAGTGTGGAGAACAAAAGCGTTTTTAAATAATACCGTTCTGTGTTCAAACCCGGGCTATGCTTCTAATTTGGATGGAACCAGCAGGCTTATTTTGACAGATGGTGAATCAAAGAAAGTTGGAGAGAAAAATACTCATTAAGTGGTGAATGTAGGAGAGACTACAATGAGGAAGATTCATACACTTCAAACTAACCACGGTGTCAGTTATTTGGAGAACACCACCATCATGTGGCTGGTTGGTGTCAGTGAAACTCTGCAGGAAAGGCATCTTTGTAAAATCACCTTATTGTTCAAGCTACTGTGAAATCCAGTTTTCCACAGCTACTGGTTATTTCACAGTGGAGGGACATTCACAAAGGATATATCCTCAAGGGCTCCCACCCACTTAAAATATCCCAAACTAATTGGTAATAATGGGTAAATTCAGAGGTGGAAGACATATTCAGACCATTTTCTTAAATTAAAGCACCATTACATAATGTTAAAAAAAATACTGTAATACAAGTTAAAGTCCTGCATGAAACATCCTACTTAAGTAAAAGTACAGACAAATCTGCAGCAAAATGTAGCCTAGTTAAAGTGTTAAACTAAAAAGACTGGTTTTGTCCCTCTGGCTGGTACATAAATATAAACAAAATGTTTATGGCAGTATAAACTGAGTCTGCCAGAAACAATAATGTGGTCACCTATAATAATAATAATAATAATAATTAATTTGCAATGTGTTTCAATATAGTTCATTTTTTGGCTTTCATGTAGTTATTTTTATTGTCCTATATTTTCTGGTGGAGCAGGAAAATAATAATAATTCGAGCACTAGTTTGAGGAGTTGAAGTAAAGGAGAGATGAAAAGAAGAGGCAAGATGAAAAGAGAAGGCGTCACAGTATGAAATGTGAACCCTTTCATCCATCTATCACAGTCTTGACACAGAGACAAACAAAACATTCATGTTCATATTTACAGCTGCAAGCAATTTAGAGCAACCAATTAACCTCACCTGCACTCCTTTGAACTGTGAGAGGAAACCGAAGCACCTGCGGGAAAACCACACCTACTCCAAAGAGAACACGCAAAGTTCTCACACAGCATGCCACGTTCAACTTCAAGATGTGTCAACATTTAATTATAACGCTCAGTGTTAACATAACACTTTGAGTGTGGTGGCTTGGTTACCTAACCTAAACAAAGTAACCATACTCCATTGTATTTGCTCCCAAACCGTACCGATCCGTTTTTAGTTACCAATATTTTGTGCCCAAAAATGAATTCAGTGTGTGTTTAATGAAGAGTAAAATACATGGAAATCCCTTCAAATTAAGCAACTTCATATTTTATTGTATCCAAATATGCAAACATAGAATGTGACTGCTGCACATTATTTTTCTATCAAAACTGAATGATTTCTTTTTTTTTTTTAATACATATTGCTTTTATACAAATATACAGAATGATACACAATATCACATATTTGAGCAGTGTTATTAGATCTTACATAACTCATGGGCTCATCCCTGTGAGAAAAAACAATTGAAAATACACAAAATTATATAATATACAGTAAATCATTTACAGAGAACAAATGGAACATGTTTATTAGCACAGTTTTATCAAAGTCAAACAAAAACTGTTGGCAGCGGTCCATATGTTCAACTTAGTGTAGCTGGACAGTGGGACGCTCACAGGATGACATAAATGAAGAGAGCCATGATGGCAGCACTGATCAGCCCGGAGATAGGAACTGTAACAAACCAGGCGATAAAAATATTCCTGAACAAATGCCAGTCAACTGATTTCCTGGAGCGCAGCCATCCCACAGCTACCACAGATCCCACCTGTGTTCACAAAATAGAAGAGGCACTCGGCAAATGTACCCACAGGCTCAAGAATATATAGTACCTGCATTGCATGTGCTCAAAACTGAACCTACTTTTCATTAACACATGCATCCATTTGCAGTAAAGTTTAAGACATTTTAGTTTCATTACCTTGCAGTGAGTTGTGCTGACAGGAAGACCAATGTTGGATGCCACAACAACTGTGATTGCTGAAGCTAGCTCGATGCTGAACCCACTAAAGTAGAAGAAAATGTTAGTACACTTAAACTAGTACACAGATCAGAATTTTGGCTGTTATAAGACGTAGATATGTGACACACCTAGAGGGTGTAATGGGGGTAAGGTCTTTGCCCATGGTCTGGATCACCCTCCGACCCCATACCCAGAGTCCAGCGCAGATGCCAACACCACCATACAGAAGCAGCCAGATGGGTGTGGGTGTGTTGGATACCACAGAGCCACTCTCATACAGAAGCCAGAGAGCCACAAGCGGGCCGATCGCATTGCTAGTGTTAAAAATGGCTTATGTTAATCATCTGAGTAAACACACATACATAAATTCCTCGAAAGTAACCCCCCCCCCCCCCCCTTGCCTACCTGACATCGTTCCCTCCGTGAGCAAAGGAGCCAAAGCACGCCGTGAGGATCTGCAGGAACTGGAAGAGCAAGGAAACAGCCGGCTGGTCGACCTCCAGCTCATCCTCCTCCAGAGTGAGGCCCCTGGCATTTTCTTCAGTCACAGTCCCGTCCTGGACCGCACTCCCGCTGGTCACTGCCGAGTTGTAGCTGCTGTAACTGTCCACCCTCGATCTTCTCTGCAGCTCACCATCCACTTCTTTGTATTTAGCTTCCCCTTGAATTCCATAAATAGCCATGGTGTAGGAGGTGTAGCTGTTGTTCCTCCGCATGGGCCGCTCTTCTGTGTCACTGTCACCGATGCAGTCACCCACCTTGGCCATGTGGAGCTTGTGTAGCAGGTCTTTGTAAAGGCCAGAGTCTTTGTGGATTGTGTGTGATCGTCCACTATGAGGATCAGTAATCATCATGGGGCCAACATGGCCATTCAGACCTATGACAACAAGTTTAGTTCTTGGTAAACTTAGTCAGAGTTACTGGTACTATATGTCCATGAATGTAACCACTGAGGTCAAATATTTTGACATTTATAGTTAGAAGGAGCGTCTCACCATTGGTGATATCCAGGTCTTTGGTCTCTATGTCATTGTTGTCCAAATCAGCCTCTTCTGAGCCTCCGAGTTTGAAAGCCACCTTCTGACTGTCTGCTGGAGGGGTCTCAGGTTGCGGATCAGGAGGCGTTGACGGCTGCTCTGGCAGCGCAGGTTTGCTGGAGTTCTTCTCCATCAGTGGAGTTCCACGGGGAGCAGCAGCTGCTTCTCCTGCAGTACATTAAATAAGGGACAGTTGTGAAAGGAGCACGCAGAAAACTCTGTTTGCGAGTAATCTCTGCTTTATTCAGCATTTACATCACTTTAATGTTGCAGCTGTTAATGGTGGGGCTATTTTTTTTTTAATGATTTTATATTCTCCAGTGTAGTCTGTCAATTTACCCTAAATCTTTTCTTGTCATATAGTAACATATTTTTTATTTATTTGGAAAAGTACATAATATAAAATGGAAATACTGAAGGAGCCTTAAAATTGTGCTGAAGGACAACACTGGAGTACATGTACTTAGCATGCATGAAGTTGGTTCTTATTCCAAATGCATTCTTACTGGAAGTCTGACATGGTCAGATTTACTTACGTTTGATTTTCTTCCTGAGGCGTGGACAGACAACAAACCAGACGACCAAAGCTGTGATGATGGCACAGCCCAGAGAAATGCATAGCGTACCCCACCATGGCACTCTGTCAAAGCCCAGCACTGTGTACACAAGATAGGGACATGAGAAACAACCGTGTCTTTAATTAATTCACAACTCACTCAGCAGTGAGAGAAAAACAGTTTTTTGCTTGTACATACCTGCATGCTTCGGCCTACTTTAGAAACATTGCATTGTGTTAGGAGCGCGACCCTTATTTTACATGATCCAAAAAAGAAGTGATCAAAGTGAAAACACCCCATTCCAGTCTAATCCAACTTCTAATTGCAAGTTGTGGTCAAGTGATTTGTTACAATTTTTTTTTTAAACGTCTCAACGGCTGCTTCCAACATTTCAATATGTTCTTATAGATAAGAGTGTCAGTGAGTGTACAAACTCCTCTAATCAGATAGTGAGAAAGAGACAAATACTACACACAGTTAGGGATGCTTTCAGTAATTTCACTTTTCTTTTAATGTTGACGCTGAATAGCTCAACTGCTGTTGCTGTTTGTCTGGAGTTAGGTTATATGTGGGTTAGTATGGCAACATTAAATCACCCCTGAATAACACAACTTACCTTTTCTTTGTAGAAAACAACAACTTAAGAACAACTAAGAGGCCACACAGTAAAAACTGTATGGGTGTACCCCATCTTCAACATGCAAAGCCAAACTGGCCTCTAAAATTGTTAACTGCATAATGTGTGTTGGCAGAAAATTAGTTTTAGTAGAAAATAACACAAAATGATGTTTTTCTGTAACTTTGTGTCAAAAAATAAAATGTTGGGAGGGGAACATGCATGCAGTATCAGTGTGAGAAGTGCACTCTAATGTGTTATGCTGTAATTTGGCATAGCTGGAGTTATGGTGTGTTAAATTCCTTGACCCCAGCACACCGGCCTGCAGCCTTCAGTGAAGGGCCCAGGCCAGTTGACTTCTTGATAAATTCAATCCTGCAAACAAAACAAAAAGGAATGGACATTTTCCATTTAATAATTGTATATCCTTTTTTAGATTCTTATTCAGTTAGATTTATTGTAGTCATGTTGGGTTTTCTTGGTTTAATTGTACTTTTACTGAGTTAAACCTTCTAGTTTTTGATATAGACAGTTTTCCAGGTACTTCTTTATGAAATGGTCTCCTCAATCCTGTCATCAACTCTCCTCTGTGCATCCTATGACATTTAGTCACCTCATCTTGCTCCAGGGATTTCAACAGCTTCTGTGGTAGTGCAGTGCAGTCAGTGACATTCGACAGAAGCACGGGTGTGGTGTGTGGACGTGATACTCACGTGGTGCTCCTGCAAACATGATGGAGAAGATGTTGATGCCCATAGTGATGGCATAGAAGATAGGAAGGGCCCTCAGGCCATTGGGTACAGGGTCCGCCTGTGGAAATAGACTTGTCGGGGTCATATATACAAATTTCTTAGGAGGTCCATTCTTGGATTTCACACAAACTACACTTTAAAGAAAGAAAAATGTCCCATAACCATTCGGCTATCGGTTTGCCCCTCAAAAACTACACTTATATATTTTCTTAACGAGACAGATATTGATTAATTTATACACCTTTGAAGTAGGTACTGTGGATATGCAATAGACAAGCTGTTTTCCCGTTTCTTAATGCCAGCCTAAATTAGCAAGATTCTGCTGCTAATTTGATGCTCAGATTGCAGACATGGGAGTGGTGTCATTCTTTTAATCTTACTCTCACCATATGGCAAATAAGTGTGTTTCCCAAAATTTTAAACAAGTCCTTTAAGTATAATTTTGAGGTACTTATAGGTGCATATATTGTATTACTTTAATTATTTAATTTAATTTAATTATTTTAATTTAATTATTTAATTATTTAAATTTTAATTATTTAATTCAAATGTGGAGTTACACATTTATTTACAGAATACGATTTTAAATAAAAAACACGAAGTATTATAAAAGCTTATAATATATAATTTCAAATTAAAAATGACAGAGTGGTTCACAGTTGCCCTTCTACTCCTCATAAGAAAAAAACAGTCTAATTGAGGCCTCTTGTGACCTTTCAATGGCCTATTTATAATTCCAACCAAGAAGAGGAAGAAGAAACTTGTCAGGTGGTTGTTAAAAGACTAAAGAGGTCTTTCACAAAAAAAGCTATGATTTCTCCTTTACTTGACCATTAAACATCTCGCAACCTTTCAGATTTATCTTGTGACCCTTTTGTGGGACCAGATCCCTTGGATGGGAACTCCTGGACTACAGCAGTGATCATTAGTTCTATTTAATCCAAGTACTTAAAAGTGTATGGCTGAAAATACCTCTGTACTTTTACTTAGTATCATTTTGAAATAAGTAGCTTCATATATTTCTATACTGTGATTATGGATCTGAACATGTCTTCCATCGTTGGTGATTTCAAAATACTTATCAACGATGCTCTCTGAGAAGAAAGGGCTTACCTTGTTCAGAATGAATTTGCGGACAAAGTAGAAGAGAATTCCTGACATAATGCCGGACAGCATAGGTGACAGGAACCAGGATGCCACTTTAGATCGACATTTAAAAGAAATTAACTAATTAAATGATTTAATTAAATGAGCTTTTACATACAATTGTATTTCAGATTTATCAGATATTTTTATTTGGAATGTAGGCAAAACACATGATTTTACCAATGCGCAGCAGTTCCATCCATTTGACCCCTTGGTGACCTCTGGCTACCATGGAGAAGCCAATTGTGGCTCCAACAATACAGTGGGTTCCAGAAATGGGGAGTTTCAGGAATGATGCAGCCAGCTGCCACACAGCAGAACCTGCAGTGCAAAAACAAGAGCAAGGCTTGTGCTCACAACCTGAAAATTCACCCGCCAAATATCTCCCTAAGTTGCACCATTCAAGGTCATCAAGAAGTAATTTCTGAGAATGCTTACCAAACATTGCACTTATGGATCCTGCCATCAGGACATGTTCAGAGCCGTTGTACATCTGGACGTCAATGATGCCCTTTCGGATGGTCTCGCTGACTTTGGCCCCAAGCAACACCGAGCCCACCGTCTCAAAGACGGTGGCCAGGATGCAGGCCTGTCGCAGAGTGACCACCCCGGAGCCCACTGCTGTGCCGAAGGAGTTGGCCACATCATTGGCCCCCACAGAGAAAGCCAGGATGAAGGCAATGATGAAGCCTACCACCAACAGCCACAAGTAGCCTGACATGTCAGACTGAGAGGCCAAAGCCACGGTGGTGGCAGTGGCCACAGCTGCTAGTGTAGATGTATCCATCACTACTAGCAATTAAACTTAATTAAAAGAATAACAGTTAAACTGAGGCAATTTGTTGTGGTTTGATGGTAACTTATGAGGTAATATGTGTTTTATAAATAGATTTCTTTCACAAAAATAAAAAACAAGAACTTTTAGCTCAGTTCCAAAAGTATGAATGGAAAGAAATTAAAATTTATTGCTAGCTGTGTATGCTGGGTTTGTCCGTAGGCTTCATTGTAAGATGGCAGGTTACAGAGATGGGAGAGACATCCATTTTGACAGCGAGCCTCTGCAAAAACACAGACATACACGAGTTAGTGGTGAATACTCCTTATTTACTTTGACCTCCGTTACATATTAACAAGTCCAGACTGCCTCTCATAACCAAACAGCATGCGTGATTTACTGAGCTATGGCAGAGGGAAGTGTTTCATATCAGTATTAGAAAAACACACTTTCTCACACTGGTGTGAGACACATGTAAGTTTGACATGAAATTGGTAAAACATAATATTACTATTAAGTGTAAGTGTGTGAGCAGGAGACTATAGAGAGCTGAGTTCATTGTGGTCCATCTGAACTCATGAATGGACTATAGTGTACTTGGTTTGATTTTTATGACAAAAACAGGAAACAACCTCTGATTACTTGAAATAACGATGTAGGCCTAATATACAGGCAGTATATTGACACATAAGTGTATCATCTGATTTAAAATAGCCTATAGAGGTGTACTTGAAGGGTTAATCATGTTAAAAAAAAACCAAAAAAAACATTTACTTTACAGTGTTGTGATCCTAATTTTTAGGGACTGGTGTTGAAAATGGGCTGAAGTAAAGCTTTACTTTTAGTGACTTCACTTCCCTTTAAAGTGTGTTAAATCACTTGGGAGTGTTTTTAAAAAGGATTTAGGATTATGCTGAAATAAAAGCCAATTACATAATGAAATCTAACTGTTAATTATTTTTCCTTGAGACGTTTTTATGGGCCATTTTTCTTTCGCATTCAACAGGTGCACGGGAAGTGTTACATAATTGCACTGGCCTCTAAAATTCCGGTTGCGTGACAGAAAAATGACAAATTAATCCACTTAAAACTTCAAAACGAGACTTCGGGGCTGCGAATAATTGGCCTATTCAGGTCTGTCGGCAGTCAGTCATTTTGAACAGACCTCACCATCAGTATGGAAAATAGCGGTATGTTAATCTGCTTAGTTGCTCTTGCATAATTCAAATGGAGCGTCAACACAGAGGAGAACCAAATCAAACACGAGAGAAGAGAGTTGAATAAGTGAAACTTACATGAGAGACCAAAGTTTTCCACTGCGTGTTATTTGTTGTCCTCTGTGCGTCCTGCTGGCAGGTGTGAGCAGCCTAAACTGGCTTTATATGCAAATTGGGAGGATGTAGGCAGTTCAGCCGCCTGCAGCGTTCAGAGACTCCTGTTGGAGGTCGGTTTATATAGTGAGCTGAGGGAGAACACGCCTTTCCAGTCATGAGACACCACCGGCACATGAAGCTAATGTTTAGCTTGTTTGTTGACAGGGGAAGAAAATAATTACAGTTGTCTGCTGATTATGTTGCTTTATACCTCAACCCCAAATTATATTTTTCCCCAACCGCCGCGAAGAAACAGAATTTTGTTTTGCCTAAATATATCTTCTTGTAATGTCGAAAGAAAAATAAGGAACATATTTCAGGCCGCAGAGTGTTTATAGACATCAGGGTTTTATTGTTTTTATATTATCTGCGTAGTACCCGCTTCAATATTCCTGGATATCTCGGTCAGACATTAAAACATTAAAATAACAAATAAAGAGCATCTTTTTTTTTTTATTCTAGTAACAAAATGACCTTTACTCTGGTGCCACCTGCTGGCCACATTAACATGTTCTGCTCACTACGGTTAAAAGAACAGGACCTTTTTCCTCCATCCAAACACCTTTGTATTTAAGTCGTGTCGTGTAAATTAGTTTCTGGGATCATTAGCATGGCTATAAACTTGTTTTATTTCAGGGGTGTTGTTGTTTTTTTCTTCCTAATCTCTGTCCGCTTCTCTGGATTTGAGGATGTCAGGCAGTGTTAAAGAATTCCCACCACTGTATGATCAGAGTGAAGTCAAGTTTAGGCCATAGGGAATCATCTGTAGTGTGTATAGCTCTTGAAGTCAGTGTAGCTTAGCAGAATGTGAAATAACAGCCACAAACTGTTACTAATCAACCTGTTGCTCACTATGAATAGTCACTTTGACGAGAAACTCCAGCAGAGCGACAGGCTGCCTTCAGCGTCAGCAGAACTGGCTCTTTCTGAAATGCTACAGTGCCTCCAAATCTGCTGATGAGTTCCTCCTCATTACTCATTTATTGAGTGCCTGCTGGACGATGTAGTTTGGATCTGTGACGCGCGCACAAGTGCCAGCAGTGTGGAACATTTTGACCTCTCTGAAACATGTGACAAGTGAAAAGATTTCTAGTGACAAGAAATGTGAAGGTGGTGCAAGCAGTCAGCACTCTGCTCACACCATATCTGAGATAAGGAAGGAAACGCAAATCAATTTGCATTGTTGTCTTTATTGATAGGTGTCAGGCCCATACATACATAATTCTGAACATCCATCAGTCAATGTAACCACAACAGTATGACACAACACACAAAAAATATTTAAACACTCTAGCTCATTAAGCAGGTGTGACATGCCTGTGCCAGCCTATAAACACACAAATCAGATGAAATGACCTAGAGTATCTTAGATAACAGTTTGTTATCCTCCTACCACTTGGATGATGCTCTTTGTTTTCTTTGTGTGCTTTACATAAGCTATAAATGATGGTTTTGGATTATTATAACCGGAGACAGATTCTTGCAGTGTCTATTCAAATAATTCCGAGACGTCACTTCTTGTATCCACATTATGGAAGAAGGGGGCAAAGTTTAGTTTTCAACGACAACAACAAAAATTACTGGCTTTTTAATTGAACTTTTCTACACTTCAAAGCAGTTTTTTTCCTGTTTGTTGCTGAGCACCCCTTTCTCTAAATAATGAATATAGTGTGCCATTATATTTTTACTAACACAGGACTGATACTGCCTGTGAGCCATGTTTCTAAGGGTTTGCTGTCTATTCAAATATTACAGTTTAAGTTTCATGTAATGTAACTCCATAAACAGCAATTCCACATGAACAGCATTAGTCTGTCATAAAGTGCTTGTTTCATATCATATTCACTCCCTGCAGTGGGTTTAAGGAGGATGCCAGTTAGAAAATTTTAGCAGCCAGTTGTCTGAAACCGAATAATCTTCATTTAAGGTTAGATAACTATCTTTGATCATTTAAATGCAAATCTCTTGAACACGAACTTTGAAAATAAATCAGATGCACAATGTCATTCCACGCAATCATGTTCTCATGAGATTAGCGCTATAATTTCAATTATTTACACAATCATTCTCAATTTGTTGACAGTCATCTAACTTTTGAAAGACCAGAGAAACTTCAAGAGTTTTCCCAGAGGGCTGGGCCAATCTTCTGCATTGTGAAGAATACTTAATTACTATTGCCATGAGTTAAATGCTGTTTTTAGTCCTGTTTGGGCTGCTGAGGATTGTAATTATCTGTCATTGTTGCCTCGCACAACAATGTGCATTTGTATTGCAGCTGCATGAGACGTTTTTCTCTTGACATTCTCATGACATGTGATTCATCTCTATCAACCACTTCCAACTTAGTTGCACTAAAAAACAGTGGCCAATATCTGAACATATTTAACTTATAACTGTGGTTATACACAGTGTATCTTTAAAGATCTATTGAAAATGTATGTATCATCCATTATTTTGTCTAGCATTGCCACATAAACATGACATTTGGAATAAGAAACACAATCTATGTTTGTATACTCATGTAGAAATGATCATCAGATCATGTTAAGTAGATTACAAGTGGGTGTGAAGTCGCCTCCTAGTGATTAACTGAAGGAAGTGTTTTTTTCCTCTCTCTCTTACATTTCTAAAGGTCTCTGTCAAGCGAGAGCTCTTATTCAACAACATGCTGCGTTTTTAGTTGTTTGTGCTGTTCATCATGCAACATGAGACCATTTGTCAGTGACAGTGTCTGTGGTGTAAGGTCCACCTCAGGGCCTCTAGATGGCATCACTGCCCCTGTTCAGGTTACACTGCCTGATGTGGAAATACCAGTTTGTGCCTTAATGAGATAAAAATAATCATCAGTAGGTCGGTCTCTCTTTGCTCCTGTATGTGCAGTCCTGCTGCTAAATCTGTTCTGTGTTTAAACTTATGTTGGTGTTCGAAGGATTTTAGGGAAGCGTGAACTCAAACCTGCAGTAACATTAGCTTTTACATGTTCACGTTTAGCTATAATTTTTTTAATGCAAGAAAACATTCAGTTTACTTGTTTCTCACATCTGATTGAACCTCAACATGTCCACCTTGTCAGAACATCCACGTTAACTCGTACTTATTTAAAATTGTCCAACTCTGTAATTTCAAAAACAAAAGCTTTGGATCTTTTTTTTTATGTTGCCTATCATAATGGAAATTAGACAAGATAGGACATGCAAATAAGTAACTGAAGAGCAAGGCTGGTTCTCATGCTCAGGCCTATGTTAGCCCAACCCTTCCTTCCCCTCTTCCCTCCCTCCTATCCCTTGCCAAACAGGATCTGTAGGATCTTAGAGAGTCATTTTCTCAGGAGACAGGAATGTCAGAACACAAGGCTGAGTGCCTGCTGGGACATGCTCCCTACATTCCCTCCAACTTACAGGAAAAAGCCCTCAATGAGTCGGTCCTACATCCAGTTACTCCGTGTGTGGCAACAACTCTGTGTAAAATGCTACGTGTCCTCCGGACGTGTTGTAGACGCACACTGACTCACAACTGACATTAGGTTGTCTGGTACACCACCCTGTCCAGTTTTTACAAGGTCTACGTGGGTTCACAACCTTCCTGTATGAAAGGAGTTTTATTCACATTGCTTCTTTTTAAATAGTGTATATTCCTTTGGTTTTGTCAAATGCTCCATTCAAACGTGTTTTTACCAAAAAAACATACACACCAAAAATATTTTTTGGGGGATTTTTTTAGATTTTTATTTTTTAAGTCTTTTCAAAAGTCTGTTTGGTGTACAGCTTATAAGCATAATATTGTACAGCAGATAGGCTAGTCATTTAGACTATAAGGAACCCAAGTGTAACAGAATATAAATATAATACAATAAGATTGTGGCATTCAGACTGCTTTATAAGAATGACCCAAAATCAAAGAAATGTAAAGGATTATTTGGCAGATGTTTCAATCATCCCACATCACCATCTACAGTATCTCAAGTTTTCAGATGTTAACGACAAGCAGAGGATAGAAACGTAACAACACAAGAATGTCCCAATTAATGCTACATCTGTCTGCGTCATTTTGTGTATTAAGTTTGGACCCACAGAGCTCCAAAGTGGCGACACTCCTGCAACTGTTAGCGCCTGCATTTCCATCGCATGGACAAGCAGAGCTGTTGGCAGTAAAATGTTAAAAGTCACAAAGTCCAGTTTCCACCTGGATCAGAAGTAAATCCTGCTTTAATTGACAGACCAGTGGCTAGAAGTCGGCGATGAACTGCTGGTGGACTCTTTGTGGAACTGATTGGGGCTGTGGCTGTAGGTGGGGGAGTGGGTGACACTGGGACTGCTGGGAGGTGTGGAAGAGCAGGAGGAAGACTTGGATTTGATCTGCAGCCACTTGTCTCCCAAAGCCTTGGCGAAGTGGTCGTCGACAGACACGCTGATGGAGAGCTGCTGGGAGCGAGATTTCTGGTAGTTCACACCGAGGCTCCTCTGGAAATGCTCCTCAAGGACATGGTCGTAGCTGGATTTGGAAATCACTGCAATAGGAAGGATGCATGACACATGTCAAACACACACCTCAGTGAGTCAGTAAAAGTGAACGTTTATCCACACTATGATGCGTGTGTGAAGACTAGGGAGTGACCGTCTGGTGAGCGAGCTGATTCAGTGTGTGAGTGTGAGACTGACCTGATGAGTGGCTTCTGTGGACCTCAGATCTGCTGGAGGGGTTGCTTAATGAGGAGACACAAGTGATCACAGAGGGACGCATCTGAAAAAAAAAATGTATTGTTAATTTGACTAAAAGAACACAGAAATTGGACTTTATTTCCTGCTTATTGTTTCCTTTCATTCCACAAATTTTGTATTACTATGATTGGATTACCTAAACCTGATCACACACCTGACCAGCCACAACAATAACAGTGTATAGAGTTTAATTTGAAAACAAAATGATTTGAAAACCGATTAAACTGGTTGGGTTTGCCCATTAAAATCAGATCACTCCCAGTGAGGTGGCATAAACAGGTCAAAGAGAAAGCGGTTTGTTTGGTCTTGTTGATGACATTCCTCTTTCCATTGCTCACATTTTCTTCCAGAATCTGGCTGGATTGCATAGCTCAGGCAAGCTTAGGCCTGCATGTACTCCTGGAAGAAGGATGCCAGTGCATTTGGATTCACTGCCTGCAAATGGGAGATGAACCACTGCTGTGGGTAGCCTGGAGCTACACTGAGACTACAAAGGGACATGCAGTCCTGCACAATTCCTAAATTATGACAACCTTGATCTTCCCTAAAGTGAGTTTGTTGAAAACAACAAGCAACAGCTATTTAGCTCTGCTGAATTACCTGGATTTGACTGGTGGCAGAGGTTTTGGTCTTTTCATCTGTGTTTTCAGGGTCTTTTCTTGGTTTCTTGATGAGGGCGAGGGGTTCGTCCATGACTGGCGTGTAGTACACATGGGTGGGCAGAGGGCTGGTGGGGCTGGGTGTTGGACTCAGGGTAGATGTGGGACTCTGCTGGCTGCTAAACACCACTGGTACTGGAGCTGTTCTATGGGCCACTTTAACACTGCTTCTGCTCATCGCCCGCTCTCGCCTGAAACAGATATTTATCAGAAAATGTCACATCTCTGAAAAAAAATTGCATTTAATCTGTAAATTTGTTTTTATATTGCATCGTAAATGGAATCTCACCAACCTTTCCTCCAAAGTTAGACCTCTCTCGTGGCTGCGCTTGCGTTTCATTGGATACACAGCTGGAGCTCGAGCCCTGTCATTTGACATATGTCTGTATCTGTCTTCACTTCTGAGGTGTGGCTGACCTACAAAACAAAATTAAAGTGCAAAATAAGAATAGGATTTAAAAAAAAAAAAATACAATCATATCATTGGTTCTAGAGTTCATTTGCTAAAACAAACAAACCTAATCAGACAAATGACCACACTGTACACTGGCACTGAGTTTACTTAATGTACAGTGGTGAGTTGCCCTCACTGATGAGTAACTGCTTGTTTTGATCCATGACATCAACCTGCATGACTGCTATTCGTGGGAAAACGTTTTTTTTGTCACCGTTAATCGTAAACTCCGTTAAGCTGAAGAACTCGATCAACCTGATCAGTGAGGGTTGCAACACTACACAGCTGATTCAATGCTAACGGTAAATGTTGTTTTTCTGCATACTGTTGGCATTCAGCCCTCAATCAACACTTTTTGTTCGGATGGATCGCAAAACATGAAATGGCTCTTAGTGTTTGAGGACCCTGATTTGGGCGGCACCCATTGGTGAAAAGGCCATTAAGGTGACTACACACACACACACACACACTTACTGGATTTTTGCAATTACACAAGTTGAAACACATCAACAAGAAGGTGATGATGTCACTGATGTGTTGAATACGTGCATAGTTTATCCAGACTGCAACTCACAAAAGGATTTGGACATCACAGTGTTTTCATAAATGTGGGTTTTTCCCTCAATACATTTTAATCAAAACAACCAAATCAGTCTGCAGTGACATCCACAATCTGATATGTCATGCCAACAGTCAAAACAGTAGCACTGCTTGAAAATGTAATGGCAGCATAATTACACTGTGAAACACTTGGAAATCCACATTGATGGGTGGGCAGGAGTATTCAGCTGTATTCAATGCAACCACTGGGTGCATTAGAAGACAATATAACACCTCAATTGAAACAATAGGTGATTATCTGTTTCACATTCAAAGACAATCAAAACTTGTTTAGTGTCTTCACACCCACAGTTCACATTTCCTACTGCCTAAACACTCTAACACCTGTGAAGCTACTCCAGTGCCATTGTGGAAGGGGGCAGGTATAACCACACCTATGCTGATTTTCTAATGCCTCAGGCATGGGTATTTTTCCTGATTAGCAGAGGGAATATGTTGCCTGACCTTCTGTTTTGCTGTATTTAATCAGATTTTATTGATATCCAAAAGAAAGAGTTTATAGAAACTTAGTTCACACTCAAGGACCTTGAATGTCCATAACTATGAATAGGGAGTCCTTTATGCTTTATGTAAGTAGATTTCTTGTATAAAATCCATTCATCAGAAAGCTAAACACATTCCAAAAAGTATATTTTAATTGGTTCTTGTTGATGTATATCTTCCATTTGATTTTCAACATATCAGATTTCTTCTCTCTTTCATAAATATCATGGGCAGAACAAAGGTAAATACCACTGTAATGAACATAGATTTTTTTTTTTATAAGGTTGTGACATGATGTAAGATCAAAAACATTTAATCATTAAAATGTAATAGCGTTACCATAGCAGAGACACTGATCAAAGTAATCCAAGTCTTCACTGCCATCAAGCAACAGGAGGGAATAAAAGAAAAGCCATATTTAAGCTTACCTTCTAAAATGTAGACCTTGAAGCCGCTGCTCATCCGCGTAATGTATTGGAAATTAGCCACAGCCATCACTCCTCGTCTTTGTCTGAGTGGAGCCAAATACAGAGGAACACCTTGACTACTGGAGTTTACAGGACACAATGAGCCTCAGTTATAGATTGTATTGGAAAGGTAATGAGATTCTGTGTCTGAGCTCAGTCAGGTAAAGTATCAGGTGAGTGCAGATAGGCACAGTGGCTTCCATATGACTCATTCCCTGCCTTCAGATTGGCTGCTGTCTGGGCCAATGCAGGGCCCTCATTCACTCAGTGTTGTTATTGTATTATAGGTGGTATGTGCTCTCAGGTAGGCCTGTCTCAAAAGTGGAAAGTGAAGTTGCTAAATATCATAGTGCTACACAATTCACACTGATCAGAGGAGCTTTTGTTTTATTCAACACTTTCTTTTATAAAGGATGTCATGGCAAAGAGGACTGGTAATAAATACATTTTTGATGCAGCTTTTTTTATGTCTTGCCTGTGGGTGAAGTATGTGTTTGGTTTCCCTCCATGGAGTCAGCACCTGTCCCCCCCCCACCTCCCTCCCTCCTAATCTGCAATCTCACCAAACTACATTTTTCTGAGTGCTTAGCCCACCGGAGCTCCAGTCATTCCACTGACCTGCCCATACACGCATGCAGCTGTACTCTGAGCCTGCCTCACCACTAATCCAAAGGCTATTGTTGATGGCCAGACAAAGACTCCTAAGTTCTGAAAATGCTGCTGCCATGAGAACAATCTCGTCAGAGCATACTTAGGAGTTTGGCAACACGTAGGAGGTCTTGGGAGGCCACTTATTTAGACATTGTGACAGTGGTTCTGCTAAAAAATATGTATTAGCATATTGAGAATCAAGAAAAATTATCCTTTGTGCTACCCTGGTTTTGACCAAAATATCACCATTTTAATATGAAAATTTCCCTAACTGGATGATGGCACCCACTGATGAAGTTTGGTTTAAAATGAGAAAGAGCTGCTAGTATAAATGTCCTGCTGGTAATACATGCATGGAAAATATTATGTTGGGTTTAATTGAAGCTCAACTGTGCCCCCTTACGTTGTACAAAGCAATAGCATGACATCAAAACCAACATTAGTGCACTGTCTTTATGCACCCTGCATGATCAGGGATAGAAAAACAGTGTTTACATTATATATACCTTGAAAAACCTGTTTGGTCAGTGACAAATTCCATGCAGTGTTAACATTTTGAAATGCAAGGAATGGTCAATACAGTTCTGGTTTGGTAACAATCGTCCTCACAGTAGCAAGTAAGAGTTTCTCCATGTGCTATACTACTGTAATGGGATGTTTTAAAGTTTTCATTCTCTTCTAGCTGAAAAAAAAGTTTCTCAGCCATGATCTTATTTTTTATTCTATTTAATTATCAGTGTATTTTGCTGCAAAATTGTCTGCAGTGATCTTGAACTGTGAACATTACTGGTGAATGCCTGAACCGACATGTGTGGGTTCGAGCAGTACACATCAAACTGGATCTATTTTCAAAGCCTTATCAATCTGTCAACTGTGAGTCTCCACTAGAGTTTTCTTCTGCAGTAGATTGGCAGTAAACACAACTACAGTTTTTGCTCAATCTGCAATTTTGACATAAAAGACTTATCAAAACTTATTTTAAAGATTTCCTTGATATTTATTTCACTTCCTTATAGAGATAGCAGAGCAACTGTCAAAATGAAACACGATAAGATAAGAATGATCTATTTCACTGCCATTTCGCAACAGTTTTGCCAACAAGCAAGTTTTCACATAATTTGTCTGGGTTTAGTGTTGCATGACAATCAAACAACAGAAAGTAAGAGAAAGTAAAACTACTGCCTTGCAGTTTCATGCCTCCACTAGTCAGTCAAGTTGCACTTTATATCCATGTTTGGCCAGACACATGTGATAGTGAAGAAATAAAGCTTGGTCTGACAGAACAATAAATTGTTGCCATGTTGCTGCAAAGAAGCCACACATTCTAAAAGGTAGATGCTTCACACACATCTTCAACCTGACACCCCAGATCCATTTAATTAACACAGTTTCAAGGTGGACACCCAAGATTAGTGTCACCAATTCAGTATCTGACCAACTGTGAAATATGATCCCACCCTCCCCTTCTGTTCCTGAGTTATGTTGTTGAATATTGGCTAGAAGATTATGATGTCACCGGGAAGTTGACTTTTGACCTTTTGGATATAAAATATCATCACTTCATCATTTACTCATGTTAGACATTTGTGCAACATGTTGTCATGACTGGTGTATGATTTTTTTGAGTTATGTACACAAATTGTGTCACAGTGTGTGAGGTCACAGCGACATTTGGCCAACAAAATCGAATCAGTCCATTCTCGAGTCAAAGTGAATGCTATTGCCACATTTGAAGAAATTTCCTGAAGCCATTTTTGAGATATTGCATTCAGGAGAATGGGACAGACGTGAGGTCAGAGTGACCTTTGATTACCAAAGACTGATATGTTCACCCAAGCTCTGAGGTGGCCGGTTGAGCAGCAGCCTGGCTCCCTGCTAGAGAGAGCTGGAGATGATAGCTGGAGTCAGAGGGAAGTGTCAGGACTGTCCTTTTGTCATTCAGCCAAAGATAGTCCACTGATCTACTATGCCGCTTCAGAGCTGGAAACTATCTCATGAAGATGCGGGTTCGAGCCACAGTTCATGGAGGGGGCAAGTCCCCCTAAGGGTAGTCCACACACAGTATACGGAGGATAAGTCCCGCTAAGGGTAAGCCACACGCTTTCGGATTTGTGGTGTAAATGCAGTCATACTTAATACAAAATAAAGGTTGTCAAAATCTTCTTGGATTTCTGTCCAAACTACCGCAAACTTTATCCCCCAGAATCCCATTAATACAGGACCTTTTTTTTTTTTTTTTTTTTTATATTTCAGAGTACATGTATGACACAGTGGTGCAGTGGAGTTGCCTTACAGTAACTGGTAAGTAACTGGGTTCAATCCCCACTTGAGGCATACATTTCAGTTCAGAAAAAGGTCATACTCCAAAAACCATGTCGTCCAAAAGTTGACCCAAAAGTCATTTTTGTATATAGTTTAGCCAGGGCGATGCAGCTAAGTTTAATGTTTTGCCGTAACACAGGAAGTTGATGTTTAAGGTCAAACAATTCTCCAAACCTCACGAAACTTTGTATGCGTCAGGCACCAACTTTCATTAGTTCACGCGTTGCATGCTTGCAGTTTTAATTTTCTTTGCTCTTTGAGTTGTTTCAACCCAGTCTACGCGCGAAACTGAACTATTCTTAGGATAAAATCCACAAAGCTATTGCTGAAATGTCAGGGATTTTAGACTGAATTTAAAAAAAAAAAAATCACTATACTTAACCATTCAATAAATAGATACATTTAAAAATGCATTAAATATCACCAACTGTGTTGATAAAACATTTATTCACACTCACCAACCATTTATTTAAAGGTAAAATATTGCAAATAACAAAGGGAACAAAAATGATCTAATATGAACAGCAGCACTAAAATATGTATTTTTTTTTAAATTATTTTGTCAGCGTAATATAGGTTATATATTATGTATGATTCAGGAAAGAAATGCACCCAGCAGTATAAATCTGTACCAGCCGCAGCAGCAGTTACCACCACAGAGACCAGTTTCCATAGTAGAGCCTGCTCCCAGGGGGGTCAGTGTTGATCACTTGCTCTGGCAGAGGCGCATCTCTAACAATCTGTATTGACATAATCAAAATCAAAACACCTGAAGGCCAAACAGTGCGCATGCCACTGCTGTTTTATTGTACCCAGCAGGATGCCATATAACATCAACACCCCTGTGTATCCTGTGGAGTCAACAGCAGGCTCATGGCTGACCGAGAGAGACGCCCCTGCCACTGCTCTCATCAGCACCACCCGCGTAACCCATCATAGAGCTGCGTCAAGTCAGACAAAGACAGACAGAACAATACAGGAAGTTTATTAATATACCATTATTGCTTGTAAGACTTAACCATGACGATAGTCAGTTTAGCGGCCGCAAAACCATTTCTTCCGTTTCATTTCAGTTAGTTAATTTGTCTAATTCATTTACTGATCAATAAGCTCACAATTCAGATGATGGTTCCAGCAAATGATTGGCATTTTAACTTGATAAAGCCTTAAATAGTATATAGAAACATATGTAAAGTTCTTATTGATCAGCAAAACTCCAATTTAGTGCTGAGCCAAACTTTGATTATCCTGCAATAACTTAACATGTGACCAACAATGTTGGTTGTCCAACAATCAAAGAGGCAAATGTTTATTATCATAGGAAAGCACTTTAATTACCAAAGGAGAAATACATATTTCAAATGAAGTCGTTTTACTTTTAATTAGGCTGTGTTAAATTTCAATTAAACTGCTAACAGAAATCGTCTTAGACGTCACCTTGCAAATTATCAAGCAACATCCAAATTAGCATACGTTTATTTTGAAAGTATCGTCCGGAAGTGAGGTTCCGCACACGGACTAACTTGACGGTGGTACAACCTCACAGGCTCCTTTCCCTCAGGATGACTAGGAGTGACGCAGGGCAGACCGCAAAAACCGGGGCTTGAGGGGAAGGACGGCGGTGTTGCAGGAAGAACTGTAGCTGTATTTATTTCACAGGTTCAAGCCCGACGCACGACCTGCCTGCCCGCACGGAGGACATGAGAGTCACCTGTACGCGAGCTTTCCTGTGAGAGATAACAGCTGATAAGGAATCGTCAACTCATCCTCGGGGCGGATCTGTTTGGACACACTCCCAGGTAGGCTTCATCACGCCTGGTAATGGCTGTTACTACAGATTGTGTTGTCTTTGATAGCCGGATGTATACTACATCAGATAAATATGAACATTAGTTATTTCATTTGAGTTATTTTTCCAGTACTATCAGGAGGGTGTGCGATGCTTTCCTCTACCATAGCCAATTCTTTAAGCTTCACAGTCACGATTTCTCGCTGCAATCAGATATTTAAAATATAATTAGTAACACAAGACTTGTTTCTCTTTAGGCAACGTTGATCCCTGTTTCTGCAAATGGGAAAGTAGCCCAGTCATTGCTTTTTCTCACTGAGTACCAAGTTGTAAGTCGCATTCAGTGGGAGGCTATTTGGACCCACTCTCCGTCATTTCAGTAAAACCTCCATCATGAACTACCTGCGTCGACGACTCTCGGACAGCAATTTCATGTCCAACCTCCCCAATGGCTACATGGCCGACCTCCAACGCCCTGACCCGCCGCAGCAAAGCCCCGCAGTGTCGCCCGGGCCGTCGGAGAGGCGCCAGTCCACCAGCCAGCCGCAGCCTGCAGGTGGAGGCTCCGGCTTCTTCTCGTCCATATCCAACGCTGTCAAACAGACAACAGCCGCTGCGGCTGCGAGCTTGTCCGAGGCAGCGGACCGGGCAGGAGTCTCCAGCAATGCCAAGATCCTCCTGGTGGTCGACGACCAGCAGACCGACTGGTAAGAGAGCAGTGCGCATTGGCAGCATGGTGCCTCGTCTAGACAGAAATGTGTGCCAGAGAGTGGGTTGCAGTGGCCTAACATCACGAAGGTCATATGATTCATTCGATGCTGAGAGGTATATCACGCGCGAGCGCCCGTGGGCTTCTTGCTCACATCAGAAACACCTTGCAGACGTTTATGGCAAAGGCACGACAGACCCAAGACAGAGAAGCCATTTTCGTTTGCCGATCGGAGTTTTTCGGGTGACGAATCCCTGTTGCATTCTTCCATTCAAATGCTGAAAATTATGCCAGGGCATTGGGCATGCTGATGCCACCACGATGATGCAGGTATTCTCTAACGGAGTGGCTGTATAAGGGCAAATTGTGCACAAGAAAAACAGTACATTCACCAGGTTAGTGAAGCCTCTTCACCGGAGCACATTATGCATCATTATTTGAGCTTTGCACAGTTAACTGTTAGACAGTTAACAGTTAACAGCAAGTTAAAGGTGATAAAATGCTGTACTCTTGTCTCAAAACGTTTTCCATTAATTCTTATTTTGTGCATATGAGAACATATTTTTTGCTGCCTGGAGATCTGCATTTCAAAATGTCCCCTGCCTGTTACAGAAAAGAAAAATGATAAACCACCTTCGTATTTGTTTCTTCCTGCAACCAACAATTTAATTCCACTCAACTTTCACATTCAGGGTGAAGGTGTTCAGAGGAAGGAAGGTCCATGGTGAATTTGACATCAAGGTGGAACAGGTAGGTTTTACATATGTCACTGTTTGCTTTATCTGAGCTGGTGTTCATCTTTACTTCCTACAGATGGACAGGAAAGTTCAAAAATAAATAGAGACCGGACTAAGAACCCTGCCAAGTTTCACTGAGCGAGATGCTACATGATTTGTTTTTTTTCATAGGACCTTATATTTTGGGATTTCTTGATGGATAGTAGTCTCTGATCTATTTATGCCAAATCCCCAAAATAGAAATGGTGTCCAGTTTGTTTTCCTCTGTAGTTAAAAGCATTTCCTGTGGCATGAATGAGATGATTGTATTTATGCTGGCCATTATTCTCACTAAAAGCACATGCAGTGATCATTGAAACCCCTTAGAATGATACATGTCCCGGGGTCCAGTTTACTATTGAGTGATAGGAACTGCAGCTGCAGTCCTTATCACATTAAAGTGCGCTTCCTTAACATCTGATTAGCAGAAACATAATTTCTTTGGCATTTACAAAGTCATTCAGAGTGATGCAACCTTTGACACAGATATATCAGCTGTCTGTGTGGCCTCATAAGTGACCAAGAATCTTTTTGGAAAATGTCTGAGTAGAAATATGGAGCCATAAGAGAATATTTAGCGAAAGAGAGTGAGTGAGGCTAAAAACTTCTTCTCTGCCTCAGGCCTATTCCTCTCTCCTTATTTTTTGTCTCTGCTTCACATTACACTGGCATTTCCATTATTTCCCCTGTGGGCTCTTAACAGGAATAACACACTTCAGACAGTCTGATATCTTATAACTGTACCCTGTTCTACCTGTTGTAGAAGTAGTCACTCATGTCATCCTGCCCTGATCGGAATCACTGTGATTTTTATGGTGTTTATTAGACCTTCATATTTTCCTTTCAGGCAGAATTTTTTGAAATCAACCTGGTGGCCAACGCCACAGGCAGCTACAATGTGGACATGGATGCCATTAGAAATGGGCATAAGGTTACTAAGTAAGTATATAATAATCGCAGTGCTGCTGCATATTTGATGTTATGAGTTGCAGTGAATCATAACTTATCAGTTTGTCTTGCACATTGTGACTTTAACATTTTACTCGTGTCCTCTTTACCAGATCCTTTAAGCCAGACTTTGTGCTGATTAGACAGCATGCTTTCAGCATGGACAAGAATGGGGACCACCGGAACATAGTGATTGGACTGCAGTATGCTGGATTGCCAAGTGTTAACTCTTTGCACTCTGTCTACAATTTCTGTGACAAACCATGGGTGGTAAGCAGTATTTCATTCATGCGCTCATTTAAAAGTGGGGCACACTGCATTCAGCTACACCGACGTATAAAGCGGCATCTTAACCACTTGTGTCCGTTACAGTTTGCTCAGATGTCTCGACTCCACAAGCAGCTGGGTCCAGACGAGTTCCCACTGATTGAGCAGGTTTACTACCCCAACCACAAGGAAATGGTGAGTTCTGTTTATCTGCTCTCCTCCAATTTTTCACCTGGGCTGAAGGGCATGTCACCATACAAAGCAACTTTTGAAAGAGACACACGCCGACTGGTCATTCCTCTGCACAGGTCACATGGTAGGAGGGTAATTCGCCTCCAGGTCAATATTCCATCTTGTGTAACCGCTGAGGGCACTTTAATTTTCTGTGGAGTGTCTTCTTTCGCGACATGTAGAGGCTAAGTTATATTGATTTTTGGTGTACCATGTCAGTGTCAGTACAGTTAAACTGAGACTGCTGCTGCAGAGCAGTTATCTCCACCCCTACAGTCACAGGCTGACAGCACTGGGATCACTTTCAAGCCATCAATATGAACCAGAATTTCTGCAGGAATACAAAAAGAGATCTCTGTGTCCCTTCTATTTGTTTGAAATAGATTAAATAATCAGTGTTTTAGTCACTAGAGTACTATGACTATAAATCTGAGAACGTGATAAATGTTCTTGTTGCAGATCACCTCCAATCGGTTCCCTGTAGTGGTAAAGATGGGCCATGCTCACTCAGGAATGGGAAAGGTAATGTTAGAGTGCATAAGTATTTACTCATTTTTACTGTGAACACCATATTTTGGGGACTAATAAAAGTCAGGACATTTATATTTTGACTCCTTCTACCCCAGGTGAAAGTGGACAATCAGTATGATTTCCAAGATATTGCTAGTGTTGTGGCATTGACCAAGACCTATGCCACGTCTGAGCCCTTTATTGATGCAAAGTATGATGTCCGCATCCAGAAGATTGGTGACAATTATAAGGCTTACATGTAAGTGAAGTTAGCATTCTACTTTCTTTAGTTCCCGGAATTTCCCTCATCCGAATGTCATGAGAGATGAAAACTGAAAAACATGTTTAATACATTTTTATTCTATTTAACAGGAGGACATCAATTTCTGGAAACTGGAAAACTAACACTGGCTCATCTATGCTTGAGCAGGTGGCCATGTCAGACAAGTAAGAGCACATTTTTGCAAATGAAATGAAATTTTAAATCATATGATGTCTCACTCCACTATAATATCTGTTTATCATGTTATTGCAGGTACAGAACGTGGGTGGATTCTTGTGCAGACATCTTTGGAGGGTTAGATATCTGTGCAGTGGAGGCTTTACATGGTAAAGATGGCAAGGACTACATTATAGAGGTACTAGATAACAGTTTAATGATGTCTATATTTGCCTCTGATGAAGGGCAATCCACTAATTCGATCATGCTTTTGTGTTATAGGTCGATGACTGTTCGATGCCGCTGATTGGGGACCAGCAGGATGAGGATCGTGTTCAGATTGCAGAACTTTTGATTTCTAAGATTAGTCTGTCTGTTCCATGCACTTCAAGCCCTTCAACAGTTCGTGCTGCAGCAGGACAGCCAGCACAGGTGCTCAAATCACAGACACACTACGTTTCCTCCAGTGAACTCTGACCTTTCTTTATGTTCCCCACTTTTATTAGGATGCACATCTTAATTGATCACTTCAAGCCCAAAAAAAACATTATAAATTGTGGGCATAAAACTTACATGGTAATACGAAATCAATTCTTTAGACACCAAAACATTGACTTTCAAATCAGCAGTTAGTGTAATGAGTATTTGTGGTTGGCTCTTTTGATATACAAATTATTCTAACTGTTGTACTTTGACCAAATTCAAGGCAATTGCTGGAACCATCCACCTGCACTGAAAAACACAACATTGTAAAAACAAAATAAAATTTGAGAATACAGCTCCTGTAATTATTGATTCAAATGATACAAATCTTAAGTAACAGAAAATCTTTTTCGGACACTAACTGCGTAATTGTAGCCAATATTTAGGGCAATCTCTGAAAATAGAAGTCTGTGTCTGACTGGACTGATACCCAGCATCTCAGGCAAACAGTATTTTATGTTCAAGTGCAAAGGGAGAGCTGACTTGTACCTCTGAGGTATCAGGCACACAGTATCAAGAAAAGATACCAGGCTTTACGGGTACATATAACTGAGTGTGGTTGGCATAGAGGTTTAGAATTATGTCATATTCATAGGTATAACCAAGAGATAGTAAGAACAGTAATGGACCAAACACAGATCCCTGGGGCAATGGGAATATTGTTTTCTATTATTAGCTTGTTTTTTCCCCTTGTTTGATAAATATTTAATTTCTGCCCTTATAACTCATGTATGTTTTGTAGAAAGCAGTGTCTCCTCAGCCTGTCTCACAGCCCAGAGTACCACAGGCTCAACAGCGTCCCTCTCCTCAGGGTAAGAGCTGGACTTTTTCACATAGAAAAATGAAGTTAAATGATAAGATTTGTTGTTAAAAAAATCTTGACAAGAATATCATGAGTGTATTTGATGATTCTGTGATAATTGCTTTCATATGTGTCCTGTAGGAGGTCCTCAGCAAAGTCCCCCATCACAGCAGCGTCCACAACCACAAGGCCAACCTCCTGCACAGGCTCAGCAATCTGCTGGCAGCCCTGCCTCTGGTGACTCCAGTACCCAGGCTAAGGCTAACCAAGGACCTGCAGCCCAGCCACGGCCACCAGGTCAGGGTGCTCCTCCAGGCCAGAGACCTGCTTCTGGTCAGGGCTCTACTCAGCGAAGCCAGGGAGGTTCTCCTCAAGCTCAGAGGCAACAGTCTGTATCACAGCAGCAGAGACCCTCTGCAGGCGGCCCTGGCCAGAAACCTGGTGGGCAACCACAGCAGCAGAGGCCTGCCCAGCCCCAGAGGCAGCAGTCACAGGGGGGGTCACAGCAACAGAGGGCTCCTGGGCAGCAGGGTCGTCCTGGAGCACCCACCACCCAGCAGCCCCGTCCTGCCACTCAAGGCCAGGGGGGCCCGGGAGGAAGACCCCCTCTGCAACAAAAGCCTCAGCCCCCACAGAAGCCCAGCCAGGACAGCCCGGCTATGGGCGGCTCTCCACAATTAAAGTAAGTTACTTCATATGATAAATGATTCATCAATTTTTTTTTTATTTAATTGTATCTCTTAGTTGACATGAACAGAAGATCCTCTCTTACTTTTTGCCTGCAGTGAGATGTGCATGCCACATGGGAAATCTTTTTATTGACAAATGATGCATCTGAATGTGCATGGTTTATCAATTCTTATTATTTTTCAGACCTTCTTTGTCCTGACCTGCTTTTCAGAAGCAACAGTTTCACAAAACATAACATTTCAGATTGTCAGGAGAGATTGTGATACATTCAATCAACAAGTTAAAGCCACAATTAATCATTTATATTGGTCTGAATCCGTGCTCTGGGACTCTAGTGCCCAAATTCTCTGAATCCTACGAATCCTAAAAACAGTTTTCTTTCAGAACCAGGGATGGACATCAAATATAAACAGCTACAATTGATGGATTTGATTATTCTTGATTTACTTTTATAAACTTTTAGAAGCTTTTTATTGATGAAACAATTAAATTATATTACTATTGCTGTCATTGTCTTTAACACGTAGTATACATATTTAAATAACTGTAAGGACTTCCCAGTATCAAATATGATCACAAATTTATTGTGGCATATCACGTTAGTCTGATGCATTTACATCTACTGACTACTTACATATGCAACTTGTTTTTGTTTAGGAAAAATACAAGTTGTACAAGAACTACACTAGAATATGTATGATTGCTTCTACTTTAGTGGTCAATACATTCTCCAACTGATAGTTTTCACAGATAAATGACTCCCAGATTCATGTTTTTGGATGATATTAATTAATTTGCATTGTGCTTTCTTGGGGAAAAAAAAAAAAGAGAGACATAAATCACTCCCAAATAAAAACAGCTGTTTGCCTCCAGAGGAGTCATTCACTATTCATATCATATCAAAGCTAACTTGAAATGATAAGGTAATACTGAATGACCTAAAAGAAGGAATGCGCTTTCTTCATCTTCTACTGAATCTTTTCACTCCTGTCTTTCTATCTGTCCTGCCATGCTCCGGTCTTTTCATTCCATGGGTTTGCTGCATGACTTTAATAGCCTCTTCCTCTCCTCTATTGCCATTTTCCTCTCTTTATAGCAAGTCCCAGTCTCTTACCAATACCTTCAACATTCCAGAAACCCCAGCGCCACGAGCCAGCCTTAGCCAGGACGAGGTGAAGGCTGAAACCATACGCAATCTACGCAAATCTTTTGCCAGTCTCTTCTCAGACTGAGATGGCGTATGCCCCCCTCCCCCTCCTCCACCTATCCTACTGACAGAAACATGGACAGGCAAACTGAAGGACAGATCCCTTCTTCCCCCCAACGAACAAGGACCAACAGGATGCCATCTCCAAATCACGTACATTGAGTCTGATATGTAAATGTACACACTTGACAACCACTGCCTAAACAGTTCAAATCTAAAATGAACACAAGTAGACTACAGATAGGCACTGATGTCTCAAACATTCCTTGCCTTATCTCAAGCTTAAGAAAGTCATCCAGTCAAGCTGTGTACGCACCACACAAAAGCTTGTATATGCACGAAAACACATACACAAAAATAAGAAACAACACAACACAACACTTCTCCCACTTGTTTGTTGGTGCTGTAAATTCATTGTGGTCTTTATGTTCAAGTAAATTAAGAGACTGTACAAAAGTTCTTGGGGTGAGGAGGACTGCTGAATCTATTTATTGTTATTGTTCCCAGCTATTTCAAAATAATATGCTTATGGCAAACAGAGCAAAATAGAGAAAATACAGCAACTCTGTTTTGTGTCGTGAACTTGAACTGAATTAACAGTTGCAGCCACAAAATGGAGCAAACAGCAACTTTGTAGTGAAGGGCTTGTGAACAAATGTGCCTCCATGGCACACATAAACTTCTTTTAAATCTATTCGATCTCTTTTTCCAAAATTATTGTCACATAAAGACATTTCACAAGCAGAAATATGGGGTCAGAAACAAGTAAAAGACCCTTCTATGTTCTCCTTAAATTGTAAGACCACTCCTATAAAAAAATAAACATACCACCACCCTCCCTCCGTCTGTGCGCCCCTCTCTCCTTCATAGCTTTTGTACAGTATCTAATTCACTCCAGCTGAACACATAGGATGTCCAGTATTAGCAAAACGCTAGATCTGTTCGAGCCGTTGACCGCCCATGGTGATGTCTTAGCTGCATGTCAACAGGAGGCAATTGTCGCATTTTCCAACCCCTGACTTAGGCGCTTGTAACTGTGTCGTCACATGTAGTTGAATTAGTCAGTAAAGTAGCCTTGTAGGTGTTGTGAGTATGTTGTTGCTCCCACTTTTCTTCATATTTTGTTGTCGCACAAGAAGAAAAGCCCCCAAAGCTCTCCAACTTAAAAGCATGCCTTACACAGACAAGAATGTCATATCAAATGGAGCTGTCTCAGGGATGTCCAATTGATTGTGACACTTGTGTGTGGCTGAGGGTCTTCCATTACAGTCTTATTGTGGTTGTTTACAAATAATGAAGGAAAAGCATGCATTTTAAATGAGGTAGAATGTTTTATTATTTCTAATACATTTGCACACAGAGCATACTGCAAAATTATACTTGAATACAATGACATGGACTGATGTATGAAGTCTACATTTTCAGGTTTATTCATCTGCTACTTAACAAAGCAACAACTCACTGTTCCCGCTCGGGTGCTGCTGTGTCTGTGACAGGAGTGGTACAGTGGGATGCAGCATAGACAGGGTTTGCAACTGTTCAGGTACAGTTAGTGGGAAATCACGTTACTTACAGTTTCATTTCATAGTCCCTTGATGAGAAAAACTTACGACTGTAAACCAGCTACTGAATTTAGTGGATGTACATTAAGTTTTACATTATGTCAGGTTGATTTTAGGGTTTTCGCAGAAAGTCCGTACATTGGCATTTTGCACTTAACTTCAAGCCTGAGTCTTTATCGTACAGTGCAGCAGAGTTTCTGCTTCATGTATGTACGCTTCTCGGTTTTCAACGGGTTCATATAGTCTGTAAGAAGAGGCCATACTCCAAAGCAGACTCAGCTAAGGAATGTCACATTTATGGGGTTCACCTGTACAAGAAAGAAAGGAAAGCAATGTAAAGTTAAAGGAATGTCAACTGTAGGATGCTCTTCTGCAGTAGATTTAGCACTTACCATCACCCACCACTTGCACTGACAAAGCTTTCTTTGATCACTACTCTGAAAATCCAAGACCGTTTATGTTTCCGGGCACTAAAAACGTCTTCCAGAAAGAGCGTATTAGATCCGAATGTCGATGTAATATGGCAATATCTCGCTTTATAGAAGACCCAATAGCCAAAATTTGAAAGGAGTCCTGGTTCCCCTGCAGATTCTCCATGCTGCCTGTGTTTATCGGTCTGTTTGTGTAACCACAGTGACCCCTTGTGCTCGATGGTGCATAAATGTGTGAATGTTGTTCTGTAACTGGTCAAACCAAATAGATGTTGTACAGAGCTGAGTGATGCAGATTGTCGCCTTTCTCCCCTGCTGCTATTTGTGCTTGTTGATATTATATGTGAATTTCTTTAGTCTATATTTTAAAAATGTCTTCATCCTTTTTTTTTTTCAGTTGTATATACGTGCAACTTTTTCTTCTATAAAGCACCACTATCTGGGGCTTTTAACTTTATATGCATTAGTGATTCAGGGCTTCATATTTTCAACTTTACAGTACTCAGTGTCAGTACATAATTGTCAGATTTATTGTGGCACATCCTACTAGAGAATCAGTAATAGCAGTAATTGTTACTCTTACTGTGTAATATATGAAAACGAGCCATCACATTTAGCATGGATGGTTAACTCTGAAAAATCTCATTCTGTCACTCAGAGGCCTCTTGGCCATATTAAGACATACCATTTGCCACGGCACCTCCCGAGACTGACAGGATGAGCTGTGACAGCAATGCAAAGAAGTAGTTTTGTATTTATGTTTTGATATTCATAGATTGTTTTTCTTTTTAAATGTTAACATTATTTATGGTGGATATATTTTGACTGTGAATGTACATGGTTTTCTGTCTTGGTTTTACAATTTATTTTTTTTAAACACACATTGTGAAAAGAAATGAAATCATAACAAATTTGAGTGAAACCGATCATCAGTCGATGCCTACCAGACTTAAAAATGTGCATCATAAATGTAAGTGCAAAAATAACCAATCTGAGGTTTTTGTTAATCAAAAAGAAGATACTGCATAGTGTAAATCATGGTGGATTATTGAATTAAATGTAAAAAAAAAAAAAATGGATGTTATATGCAATGTAGCTATATTATGTGAAAATGAGTATGTTACTATAACATGCACATGTCGAATAAAGTCTATGATCAATAATATGTATTTGTTATTGTTGAGAACTGTCACTTAAATAAGTTTTACCTAATTGTGTCTGTCCATCATATTGCAGGGATTCCTCCTTTGGTTTCCTAGAGGTTTTCCCCTGTTTTCTCCTTTTAAGGTATTTCTGTGAAATTGTCCACTCTTTAAATTAACGCTCAAAAGCCGAAGGTTGTACAGTTTGGAAAAGCCCTCATAGACAAAGTAGATTTGGAGCTCTATAAATATAACTGTCTTGATCTAGCAGACTTTAGTACATCTTAAGCAAGAAAGTAAATATTTTTTGGCCCTTAAAATTATCAAGGAATAATTTGTAGTCATAGGTTGCGTGTGTTTCTGTGAGGATGACTGTTTTAGATCACTGTACTCTTAATACTGTCTGTGTTTGTAAGCTACCATCTAAAAAGTCAAAAATGTGAGGTAAGTAAGGAGCCAAAAAAACGTCTCTAATCCAAGCTTTTTACATTTCACTTTAAGCTTTTTTTTAAAGCTTTTAAAACTGACTGACTGCGCATTGCAAACTAAAAACTGAGTGCACTGTGCTGAGCTGAACAGCTTTGCTCGGTAGTTTTAATATCAGCCATACTACTATGGACCACAAGGTGGTGTGGGCCTGCAGCCCGATCACTATAGACGATACTGCCTTCAACACAGAACAACTCATTACACTTCTTTACACCTTATTATATCAATTTGCAGAAGGATTCTGACTCCATATGGGAATTCACATTTCATAAGAACAATGACTATTTTTCATAAAACTGGGAAGAGCATCCTATCCAGATAAAAAAAAGGAAAAGCTGAATGCTTCAAGTGCTTAGGATTTTGTTTCTTGTCATTCTTGACTGAATATTCAGCGATTAATACATTACAATAAGTATTATGTTGGTGATGCTGCAGAGATGGGATTTTATTGTTCTAACGTGTTATGAAAAGCAATGAGGTCCTGAAACTCAAATTTGAACTTGAGTCACAGTCACACAGAAAACAAAAATTCCACTGTGTACATAATCCCTTTAAACAAAACAAAGCTGTCAAATATTAATAAAAGGCTCCCGGAGCTCCACTCATCACAGTTTAGCCTATATCTTTTCTTTGAAGAAAAATGGCTTGATTCATAATGTGAGGAAAAATACATGGATTATGTTCTATATTTTGGACTTTCATTAGGTCTTTAAATCTAAATGCAGCAGCTGCACCTTAGAAGACCAAAATTATTTTTCACCCCCAAGTGAAAAGGATGATTTGTTTCATTGCTTTGTCTTACAAATCAATGACTGCATCTACAGCTGAAACAAACCATTAAATTGGGTAATTTTACTTTCCCTCATCCAACTACAAAACAACTGTCAACATTTTTTGGCTGGTAGATTTTACGCTCTGCGTGAGGGGGTGGGGGTTAAATTTTAATCACAAAATTGATCAATTTCTTCTTCCCTTGAAAGTTTTCATTGCAGACAAAAGTGTCTGGAGTGCAAAATCCAATTTGCAGGCAAGATGTTATATGGCTGTTCGCTCTTGAAAGGTCACTGTGATTTTGAAAGCTCTGTCTGCTTGCTTGCATTTCTTATCTGGCTCTGTAGCAGGCCACACTGTTCTCCCCTAACAAATCTTTTAAGCAGTGAAGGTGCTCATTTGATCAGGAAATACATGGTTTTATATTGAATTCTACTTTTCTGGTAACTATCAAAGGAATGAGTGTAGTTTCTTGATAGAGGACGGCAGGCAGGCACAGAGTTTATCACTGTCTGGCAAATCCATTCACTAGAAACCAACAGACATTGTGATATTCTCCCACTGTTGTCATGAATTCAAGTTGTTGTGTAATCCTCCTGATGCGACTTCTATGACTTTGCTCGTCAAGTATTGCAAACGATAGTTTTGATCTGTATACAGACGAGAGAGAAGACAAAGGGGGAGGGGGGTCTCATGACATCTTCTCTGAGCCAGGATATTTCTAGAGCTGACCCATTTAAACAGCCTGGAGAAGCTGCAAGAACAGGTGCATCTGGATGGTTGCAGCCAGCATACGTAATTACATACATTAAAATGCTATATATACACAGATTGAAGCAAGTGTCAAAACCGATTTTCACATTCAATTTGATGGGCGGCTGTGCAAACTAGGCAGGATTTGAATGGGAAAAATGCCAAGCACTGGGGTCAAACCACATTCCTTCCATTCATTTCAAACACTTATTTCAAATACAGAATTTATTCAGTCATTCTTATATAAAGGAATACAATCTAATGTCAGTCTACAATTCAGATGTTTTATTCAACACTCAGATGGCAGTCTATGAATGGGAAACAGTGACTGTTACAGCTATTATACATGGCCTACAGCCTTGCACAATTAGTGCAGCCCGGTACTGCTTTGCATTGTACTGCTGTGGGATGGAGGGTGAATGATATCCATATTTAGAAGGCCCTCATTGATTCTTCCTAACGAAGACACAAAAGATTTGTTGTCTGTCCAGTCCTGAATAGCAGGACCTAATGACAGTCCTGCATTATAAAACTTCCTACTGACCTTAATCAGTGTTTGAAAATCTCATGAAACTCTGAGCTGGAGAAGTTTGCTCATAACGTAGTTTAACTGCATTCTGTTTCTGTGCTGTTACATAATAAAACAAATGTGGTGACAATGCACTACCACAAATAATTCACATCATCAGGAAGTCTTGGAAAGAAACAGCACCCACTGAGAGGCCTATCTCCTCGCTCCAAATGTGTTTGTCCTTTAATAAACTTGCACACATGACTGAGTGATTCCTGAGCCAAAATGGCAGATGATGAAGGATGAGAGAGGAGTGTGCAATAAAGATTTAATTAAGTCTCACCATGGGATGTCTTACTGCGACTCCAAAGACCAGGACAGAGGAGTTTGTGTTTGCTCAGGGCAGCTGTGAATAATATCTACACTATTCTTAATTTGACCTACATGTAGTGAGAGGAGGATCTGAGAAAACGTGCCCACATGAGTGCAGTTCTTTCTTCCTGTTTTACTTCCACCGTGGGGCTGCTAGAGGGGCTCTCCTTATGTTGAACCTTATGTTAACTTTAAACTGTCAATCTCAGTTGGGGGATAATCTGAGACCCAGGAGACATCCGCGCTGTGCGTCATCTACTAAACATACAGTTGATATGAGGCTGCACTGCTGCATCCCTCCTGCGGTGTGTTTGCAAATTATTAAAGGTTTACGAACAATTTTCACCCTTTGTCTCGTGACGTAGATTTTTATGGTCTCCATGGAAAGCTCCCATCAGCACTTTACTTCATTCCCTTTGAAATCAATTCAGTCTCTTTTGCTCCTACTCAATGCGGGTTACCATGGATACCACTCCCAAATGGTTTGGCTTGTACATGAATTTGTTTATAAGTGTTACTGGGAGCGGATGGGAATGTTCTTTTTTTGTGCAGCCAAGGTAAACATCCTCTCCTAATTTTCATGAGATAATTAAATATAATGGTGATTCTATCATAGGATTGTTGTTGTTTTATTCTCCTCTGAGAGTCTAACACAATAATTTGATCAAGGTTTCTTCAGGGATTGATAATGAAATCACTTCTTGTTCCAACAGCTGTAACATTTACAACATGCAGCATCAGCTACCTGAGGACATCATCAAGAGTGCCTCTGGCAATTCTGCTTTGCTCTAGAAAAGCATAGAAATCTTGTGCATGTAATCTAGTCTGATCCAGAAATCCAAACTATGCCAGTGTCGATTCGACAGGGCCCCACTGAGCCAGAAAAGCTTCCAAATACTTCACTGCTTGTAAATCCTCATGCAGACGTGAGGTCCGGGTGGCGTGTGCCCTACATGGACTGCCACTACTGTAAATTATGTCTGGGGCAAGAAAGTTGGGCAGAGAGGATAGAGTGGTTTAATTTGGTGAGGACTTAATCAGGGTTCATTTGGAATTAAGGGAAGACTGGGTGCATCTCCCACAAGTCTTCAGATTCACTGCTTCACTTCCCTCTGAGTCCACTGAATCAGAGTGTGTACATATGAATGCGAATGGATGTAAAGGAACCACATTCAGTCATATATCTGTCCAAGAGGTCTAAACCGGGCTGTGTGAAATATTCATCACTGCAGGTGTTGTGCCTGTAGCTTCCTAGGAGATTTCTTCTGACAGAGTAAAGCACAATTTGTTTGCCTTACCATCTCTGTCTAATGTCTTTTTCTTGTTTCCTCTGGCATATCCTTATAGTTCAGGAAAAAAAAAGAAGAAGCTCAGAGTTGTTTTATATTAGCCTGCCACACTGGCTATTTTAGGCTGGACTTTGTAAGCGATGGGGCCTGGCTGTGTGTGCATCCCCACGTCTCTTATGTAAGTCCCTCCAACAGGAACACGGAAATCTGACAGAAAGTTTGCAGAGCCACTTAATCTCACTTAGAGTTAATTTCAGACAGCTGAGGAGCTGAATGTTGTCTACCGAGCTGCATGAAAAGCTTGTTTGAAGGCAGAGTGAAGTGTGTTCTCCATTAACGTTGTTACTTTGTGGTGGTATAAGCCTGATTGATCCTCGTCAGAGGGGCCTCTAATCAACAGATAGCCATTGATTTCCTCTCCACAGGGTCTACGAGGTGCCTAAGACACCTGCTTGCAGCCAGCTGACAGACACTTATGCCGGCTAACCAACAGCTGACACAAACTGATGCCAGTGCACTGTGCTGGAGAGAGTGAGTCACACATGCTCACATAGATCCCACTCTCAGGGATGCTGGATGCTGCACAATGTGAGATCCACTGTATTCTGAATCATATCTCATACACGTGGTGTGTCACAGATGGAGTCTCAGTTAGCTGTGTGGTTTTGTAACCAGTACGAAGGCCAGAAAGATAATAATAAAAAGAGAAAAAAAACTGTCATTATATGCTGTGCTCAAGCAGTGGAAAGCTGTCTTTCCTGAAACAAAATGAGCTCTGTCAAAGCTGAGTATCATTGTGATCTTCAGCCTGATCAGCACAGTTTGTCTGTAGTGATTTCTATCTGCTGAGAGTGCTTCAGTAAGCAGTTCTTCTGCAGCAGTCACATGCTTTGGGCCTGGGCTCACAGCCAGCTGTCCCCATCATCAATTCAGATAATGCAGAAAGATGTGCCGAGGTGAGACTCCAGGGCAGATGTGTGTGGCACAGGGCAGGCAATGAAAATCATACGGTGAGATTATGAACAACAAAGATCTGCTACCAAACAAGAGAACATTGTGCTGTATTAAAACCATGTTTTCTCAAGTAGCTCCATGGGGTAAAATTTTTTTTTTTTTTAGGTGCCAATTAAAACCGAAACAGACTTCCTCATTCATTATCAGAGGAGCAACTGAGCCCTGCAGGTCAAGTTTTGATAAACAGTCAGTCACTGCAACCATTAAACCATTGATAGAAAATAAAAAAAACATTTGCAAAACAAAGCTTCTAAAATATGATAATTTGATTTTTCTTTCTGCGTCATACATGATAGTAAATTAAAAGTGTTTGGCTGTGTGAATAAAATAGGGTAACTGAAGGAATCCCCACCTGGGCTATGGGAAATTACAACATGTATTAACCAAGAAAAGAAGATGTACATCAGGTTAATAGTTAATGATAACAAATGGTAGCTGCTGCTCTGCATGACGTATCTACTTCCAACACTATTTAATTTAAAAGAAATTACAGAATGTTGGCACAAGACAGATTTTTTTAATCGGCACTTCCTGTCCAACAGTGTGGGATGAACACGAGCAGTGATCAGTCAAGTGTGGGGGAGGCCTAAAACAGGCCGATTTTTTTTTTTTTTTTTTTTTTTTTTTTTTTTTTTTAAAGTCTGTCTGCAAACTTTCTAAAAATGTAATTGTCAGATCTGTTTCTCCTCATGATGGGCAGCACTGATTACAAAGCACTTTCCACTGCAGGATGACATAAACGCCTTGCAGCTCCCCCGGAAATGCCCATGCAGTTTGTTCTTAGGGCTCCTACAGATGAACAGACACCGCATTGCTGCTCCGAGACTGAACACCCAGATACCCCCGGCCCCCTCCTTCGCTCCTCATAAAAACATGCACAACCACGCCTCCAGAGGCACGCGCACAAGCGCAAGCTCAGACACACCCCCTGCTTACCCTCCATCTCTCACACACACACACACACACACAAATACAAGCACACACACACACACACACACACACACACACAACGGCGTGAGAGAGTGTGGGAGCATCGCTGGGTGAAGCAGACAACATGTAAGGCAGCATGAAGGACGAGTGTCGTGCTCCGGGAAGCTCACAGCAGGTGCGGCAGGGCTGAAGCTGCACATCACGGAGAACAGGCTGGCCGCTTCAACCATGTCCACCGCATCCGATCAACTCACTGGCGACACGGTAAGGCCTCTCGTTCACTCGCAAAACATCAATTGTCCAAACTTAGCCGAACTCATCCTCTTTAGCTCTTCTGCTTCCCGGCGGTCTCTGTCCCGATCTGAACCCCCGAGTGCTGCTTCTTTCTTTCAAATGTTGTCGTTCCGGGCTCAAAGGCATCGGGTCAGCCACGAAGGATGGAGGGCCGTCCGTGCCGCAGCACCAAAAATAAAAGGGGTGCCCAAGTGCGATAGAGCAAGTATTTGGTAACGCTTCAAGGCTGGATGCGCTTTGGTATGGGCCTGCGGGGAGGTCTCAGGCAAATCTGCATCACATTTGTTATTGTCTGGAAAAAACCCTGCAAACGGAGAGAACAGAGTCTTCGAAGTTCTTTTAGTTGTAAATGTCAAAACAAATACATTATGACCCCAAATAATATTGAACTGCATATAGAATCATAGCCTCGTACAAAAGCACAGAAAAAAAAACAGTCTTTGGCTCTATGAATAGGTGAATGCAATATCATTGTTGCATCCTTTGCCATAAAGTCGCTCTTGTGTTTCCCAGATAGATTTGCCCCCAGATATATTAAAGCCATTCACATTGATTACCTCTCAGTCGTTTATTTTTTTCAGACTGACATTTTCCCCTCAGTGTGCAGCCGGAGGAGCTTTTAATGGTTTCTTTGCTGTGTGCTGTAGTCATGGAGACAGTATGTGGCATGTGGTTTTATACTTGTGCTAGAAAGTGTAGTCGCTCTATTGAAGAGGAGCCTTACACCATGAAGATGAGTGGAGGAAGGAATGCAACGCGTTTACCAGAGTCAAGATGTTGTCTTCTAAATATTAAAAAAACAAATCTGCTTTGTTTCTCCAGGCCTTCGTCCTAGATCAGTGGGATTTCATGTTTTGTTCAGAAAAAGCTGCAGTACCTAAAATATTTTTGCAGATGTGATGTTAACAGTTATTGTAGACCCACATAATTCACTCATATTTTATTTATCTCGTGCCCTTTATATATTAGAGCATCCCTTCAGGGAGTTCTACAGTAATTTTTCTAGGGCTCTTTTTAGAGCATCATACATCATTTCTTTAACAACATAATTTTAAGAGGAGCTTATAGTTCATATCTGTCATATCCAATAATGTATGAAAGCTGGGTTGTTGTTGTAGAAAGATAGACTTTAATAGTGAGCTACTCACTGAATATTTTTGTACTGTATGGTAAAATTAAGTCTCCCTAAGGCCCTTGCTATTTTGCTGACACCTCACCTCGTTTGTTAAAACCTTGAATAATAGTAGGATTAAAAGTAAGACGTGTTTAAATAACTTTCTTTCCCTTTAAAGTGGAATATCCCATCATTAATTCTGTGCTCATTACTAATAGGATAACCATAATTTTATTTCTCCCTTCTTGGAACAAATGATACAGAATTAGCCCCAGATTGAATTCATAACAGTCATCCATTGAGTAGTTATTAGTGACCATAGTCATAGTGGTGACAGTCTGATAGTAGTAAAGTGTGTAATCTGAACTGTAAAAAAACAGCAAATGTTTGCTCTTTAACTGCAATACATTTCTATTGAGCAAGCCAAATTGATTTATCTAGGTTTATGTAATGGGACTAACTTCATTAATTATGAAAGGAAAGCTGATGTACTTTATTTAAAATTGATACTTGATCGGGTATTTATTTGTAATGTTTTACCCACTGAGTTAAATTGATGCAAATCCAAACAGCCTTGACCAGTTGTGAAATATATAATGCAGATTAAGCTGTTTCTTTTTATTAAAAACACTCTGATACACACACGAGTGCCCTCCAACATGACTTTAAAAAATAAAAATCGTACAAACCAGGCAAATCAGTAAATAACAGTGTACGTTTGTGTGTGGAGGATGGTTGTGAACAGACGTGATATTTAGGTGTGTTGTAAGAGACATGACAGGGAAATAGCTGGTCAGTCCTCTCTCATCACGATGAACAGATGGTAACTCAGGGTTGGCTTGTGGGTGAGTGCCAACAAGAAAGCCCATGTGTGTGAGACATGAAAATCCATTGTTGAAACATTTTGTCCATAATATTTTTCAAAGACCTTTTGGATGTTCTTTAATCAGAGATTGACTGTGTTATTTATAGGTAGAATTTTTATTGATGTTTTGTCTCCATGTTAAGCTGCACTAATTGGTTATAGGTTACCTGATGTAATGGAAAAGCAAGACATGCTGCGGTAATGTAATACTATGAAGGAATTTTCAGTATAAATCATAAATATTATATCTGAATTTGTCTTTAATGTTATGTTTTCAACCATGTTTAACATTTAAAGAAGAGAAATTAGAAATAGGGGCTTTCTGTTACCAGCAGTTTACTGTGTATATCGTCATGTATGTTAAGTTTTGTATTTTGTTTCTCCCAGTCAGTAATGCAAGATGATGTGAATACTCACCTGGCTCATTTAGTAAAGGCTTACTTTTCTAATTAAAGGTTTTTTTTTTTTAGTTTCATTACATACAAACTGCCTACCTCATGTATTTTATATTAACTCAAGCCTTTTATGACTGATTGTTATGTTGCTCAGATACAGTGTTGAGTTGTGGCTTTGGGCGTGAAATATTTTAACCTGGTTAGTCAATTAACAACCACACCAGTAAAATGTATACCCCATCGCATTTACAGTTGTCAGACCAAAACAGTTGTCGTTTTACAGGATAAATGTCCATTTTAAGCAAATAAACAACAACTGTTGCTTGTATTTCCTGTAAGTAACTTACTGTTTGTGATTTTTTTGTTTTAGAGCATTACACTTGTATTGAAAGACCATTCAACTCTATTTGCTTTATCTCTTTCTTTCCCCAGGCTGTGTTGATCTTGAATCACACTGAATGGAGAGCATTGAAGTTCCCTTAAGATGACACGAACGCATCCCCCTGATTTACTGGCATCGACTCTTTATCGGGACATTACTCTAAATCCCATCACCGACCATTCCATTTCTCTCCACACCTCCCAGCAATGTGACTTGAAAATGATTGATAAATCAGAGATCATTAACAAGAGACACTGCCGCAGTTTTGACTTTATTGAGTCACTGGATGACCCGCAGACTTTCTCTTCCTCAATGGATTACCCTTACAAGAGGTCTGAGCATCAGACATTAAACAAAGATATCATGTGGAATGGACTAGATCAGCCGGGGCATCTTCGCTTTTCGTCCCCCGATCTGTTTAACACCAGGCAGTTCCAGCAGCACACCACCCAGGACAAAACCAGCCACCTTACATGGTCAGATTCTAAAAAGAGAACCAGATCTAAAAGCGCTCCGAGAATTAAGTCTACTCTCACTCCCGTGCCCATCTCAGTATCTCCCCCCGGGGCCAGGAAGGGGAGGGATGCACCTCAGGCTGTGTCTGATAACTTCAGGACTTCTGAAACACAACGAGAAGCCTACTCCTCAAACAGGGCTTTTTTAAATGAAGTGCACCCTATCAAACTGCAGCCTCATTCGCCACTCTATGTCTCAGACTGTTTTGAGGAGGATAAACGAGACAAACCTGCCATAACCCCTCATGTTAGGTGCCGTGTGGACATTAAACCAGATGCTGCTGTACTGCAGCACACATCTAGGCAGGTTCCCAATGTACGGACTGAGCATCATTGGCAGAGATATTCCCAGGCCAGTAGCAGCAGAGGTTTGTATGTACCACGGCAGGTTGTCTCCTCACCAACGCCCACTCCAAGCGAATGCTACAGTGGAGATTTTAGACAAGGATACCACTACACCAGCATGTCTCCCATCTCTTACCAGCATCTAGACATGCACAGGATGCCATCGCCAACAGCACCGTATCTGAGTCATGAACAAAGAGCTTACTCAAATCCCAACATACCAACCAAGTTTTTCTATACGGAGGACCCTGTTCGGTATCCGGTTCATCCCTATTCTAGAGCGTACTTTCAGGATGATCGGTCTAGTCTAACCAGCCATGGTAGTACAATGACCAGTCAGTATGATCCCAGGACTCGATGGGTGCACACTCTTCCTGTCAGGTCATATTACACAGACCACCTTTCCAACAGAGAGCCAGCACACTCTGTATATAGTAGGCCTTACTCCACAAGTGAGGCAGGATCATACTTTTCTCCAACTCCACTGTCTAGATCTTGTTATGGCGAGGACAGCCGGTTCAATCCATACCAAATGAGCAGCTCCAGGCTGTTTTATTCCAAACCGTTCAGCTCTCCTGAGGAGCAGTACTTTGCATCAAGGCCATATCATACCGAGGGCCGTCGACGCCCTCGAATGTCCCAGGCTTTCTCAGATGATTGGTATCGCTCAAGTATATCTGGCTACTCTAACCAGTCCTCTCACACACCACCGAGAGTGAGGCAAGACCCCAGTATACCTCCGTGGTTCACTAACAGCTATACAGAAACCAGTCGTCTTGGAGCAGAGGCCAAAAACCACTCCAAGTCTTGGGACAATATCCTATTCCCAAAGCCCGACAGAGAGCAATCAGTGCCACGGGGACGAAGCTATGAGAACCTGTTTTACCAAGCAAGGCATGGAGCATCTCCTGAAATTACATCTCAACCGGTCATACTTAACCTTTCAAGTTCACCAAGACGCTACGCAGCTCTTTCACTGTCCGAAAGCTCCCTAGAGAGGGGTTCAAGCAATCCGTGGAGGAATTCCAAGAGTGGGCACTGGTTTGTAACTCCCGAGATCACCATAACAGACAATGACATATGCGCAGGCAACAGCAGGCGACGTGATGTCCACACTGTCAGCTGGGATACGTTGGACGGTGAAAAGGCACCATCTCCAAAAGGTGTGCATCAGAAGCAGCCGTCTGTCACAGCTGCCATTACCAAAGACAGGAAACACAACAACTTCTCCCTCCAGCAGAGTCTAGAGCAACTGGATGAACTCTTAGCTGATTTGGTTGTTGACTACAAGCCACCAACGAGCAGAAAGTCAAGTGAAGACCTTTTAGACCAGCTAAAACAACTAATCACTGAAGACGATGAGAAAGACAGAGGATCTGCTGGACATGAAAACCTTGGATGTCTGAACACACAGCTACCGTCCTCTAAATCCAGCCCTGACACATTCAAAGACCCTGATAGTGGATGTGATGCTTTACAAAGGAGTGCAGAAGAATGTTCTCCAGACCACAGCACGGATGAAGACGACACTATGGTGTGTGCGAATAAGAAGTGCAACCGCATTGAGAATATGTTCAATGCTTGCTTGTACTTCAAATCATGTCACAGTTGCTACACCTTTTACTGCTCACGAAACTGTCGCAGGGATGACTGGGAGACCCATAAAGGGACCTGCCTGTACGGTCGTGTCAGCAGTGTGTGTCGACACACTCTTAAGTTCTGCAGAGAGAATTCAGAGATCCACAAAGCCTTCTCGCGCGTTGCTAAAGCTGGCTACCTCTCCAGAGGGAGAGGCGTTCTCTTTCTGGGTTTTGCTAATCCAGAGACAGCTGACAACTTCCTGCAAGTTGGACTCGAGAGCCTCCTCATGTCTCCCACATACTTATCTCTCAGAGAGCTGGATGGCTTCAAGGACAACCTAGGGGAATACTGCAAGGAACTGCAGCATGCAGGTAACGAGTATGACCCCAATGAATGTTTCCTTCTGAATGTATCCGTAGCTGTTGGTGAACTAGTGCCTAACAGACCCTCACCAAGGGTCCAAGCACCAACGGTTAGAAAATATGCAAAGGTGTCCTTGGCCTCCTCAAGCCCTGACAAAAAGGTACTCAAGAAGGATAGTGAAATGGAAACTCTCATCCTCACTCCGCCTCCAGGCACGCCAGACATTGACAAAGAGGGGGAGGAGGGAAGAAAAGCCAGAGAGGTCTGCTTTGTCAATATCCAGCGTGAGCTCAGGACCAGAGGAGTCTTCCTTCGTCACGAGTACCCCAAAATCTATAATCAGCTGTGTGAGTTTGTGGAGAGCAACAGAAGGTTCACTCCTACTACTATTTACCCAATAGATAAGAGAACAGGGAAACAGTTTATGTGCATGATCATGGCTGCATCTGAGCCAAGAACACTAGACTGGGTGGGCACCCCTCATCTCTTGGATGATATTATATAGTAGAACACTAAATAGTAACGATAATGATGTCAGCTTCATGTACATATTGTAAATACATGGTGTGATTTAGAAAATTTAACATTGACGTGGAAATATGTGTATAAATATGACCAAGCGCTCTTTCTCTGTCTCTTTCTCTTAGATCTGTCTGTCACACACACACACACACGCACACACACACACACACACACACACACACACACACACACACACACACACACACACACACACACACACATACAGTAATCACACACTTTTAAAGGTTGCCCTTTGTTGTTTTTGGCTTGTTTTGATCCTGTTGCACTCAGAAGAGTTAATAGCCTGCATGTAGACTAGGCACAAACCCAGTTATCCAGGTGTTTAAGATGTGAACATGTATGATCAGTGTAGTTTCTGCAGACAATGTACGAAGCACACAATATTTATCAAGTGCACATTTCATTGCCTCTACATAATAGTTGGCACAGCCAGGTTTCACTATTGATTTCTCCAAAAATGTTATATCAGAATTTTATCTTATACCTTGTTACAGTGGTTGTAATATTGCAACTGTTTATTAGTATTTAAGTATTATTTACTTGGTATGCTGTAGTTGTGTGGGTATTTTTTTAAAAAAATTATTATTGCTATATTAGTTCTTGTTTCATAAAGAAGTACAATCAAACTCCCACTTCTGTTCTTCCACTTCATTAAGGATTTTAGTTGTAACCTATTTCATCTTGTGAAAAGACTTGATGTCATTCATTGCTTTGTTTGAAAGTGGCCTTCATCAAAAACTAAAATGTATTTGACACACAGCAATGTATAGGGTTAGCTGTTTCTAAAGGCTCGACAGCTTTAGACTTAGGTTGTTTGAACTACCATTGTAAATGAATAATTATTTTGCTCAAAGCATGTTATTTATATTCAGGTATTTTAATATTGCTTACAATTCAATTTCTGATGTTAATGAGATACTATTTGATGCTTAGAAATATATAAGGTCTATAGTATATATTGACCATATGACCATTTGAACATCATGACCTTGAGACCTTATAGTAACTAATATCACAGTATGTTCTTAATTAAACTATATGCAATAAAAGAGCAACCTTGACATCTATATTGTAAAATCCTATTTTATTATAAATATTGAATACTTCTTTTGAGACAACAGCTACAAAGACTCTGTTTGCACTAAAACATAAATTATTAAAGAAGAATGTTCCTAACATAGCTGCAGCACTGAACCCGGATATGATGATATGCCTGCTTCCGTTGCCATTGTTGACTAATCTAAGGTTGCTCTTTTACTTGATTATATATTTGTGCAAGACCTCCCTCAACTTTCTATTTTGTGATGTTTATAACCTATATATAAATATATAATAAATGGAATTTAACAAGTGACCTTGTGGCCTTGAATTTGTCTTCATAGACTACTTCATATTAAGGTGTTTAAAAAAAGAAGAAGATACAGTTCTCATCAATGATTGATAATACTAATATCCACACTAATCAACATTTCTGAAGACATCAGGATACTAAAAGTGAAATTTTCAAGATTGCATATATTATTATGACTTACATGCAGGAGTATTGGACAAGAAACATGGGAATCAACCTTGTAGGTAGGTAGGTAGGTAGTTACTTTATTAATCCCCGAGGGGAAATTTGTTAAGTTGTCCCTGAAAAAAATTGTATGTGTTCATTATATGGAGGAATTCAGAATTATTTAATTTTCAAAGTGATAAAATATATCAAAACACAGAATGATAGTTGCTCAAACTCCTTAAATTTGTGTTGATCAACAGCTATTATTTTATTACCATGGGTGATATGAAAACCATCATGTCTGCTCACAGCCCTCTTTCTTTAAATACAGGTTTAAAAGTAAACTAAACTATTTTGAATAAAACCTGTGGATTTTAAAGGAATGGTTTCAGCTTCAAATTGAATGGTGTGTTGACATTCTCTTATCCTTTTATTACTGTCACTCAAGGACTCACTATTTCATGATGTTAGCGCTCCACCTAGTGGAATAAACCATGTATTACTGTCACCAATTTCTTTGTTTGTTTGTTTGTTTGTTTCTTTCTTAAATATTCATATGTGTATCACAATTCACAGACTCACAGTCTATGTTTATTTCCACTGTATTAATAGCCGTTTTATTTGCATTCTGTTGTTCTGTTGTAAATGTCCCGGTAGTGAACCTATTCACCCACAGTCTTGAATATGAATAACTTTAAGCACAAATCTGGATGCTGAGAAAGTGAACCTTGAAGTGAAAATATGTCAGATCCAATTCAATTAGTTACAGGCAAGACTGTATTGACATTGCCGGCAAATATATCAATCTTTCATTAACTCTAATTGCATAAATTAAGATGGTTCATCATCATTAAAATGCTTTCCAAGGCATGAATAAAATTACATAACAATGGAATTTTTCATCCTTGCAACATGCAGCAGCCAAACCTCTCAGAATAACAGTTAATATCATGATGCCAAGTTTAGTCAACTTTAGTTTCAAATACCATTTAAAACAATATCGTGATGGCCTAGCACTGTTCAATTTTGATACTAAAAAATAAAACCAAAAAGACAGTATAACAGTAAAATGATTATGTGTATTAGCACACATACCCAGACACTCTTGCATTATTTTCATTGAGACTGAACCCGAGCCCTACTATATACTGCTTGACTAACCCGAACCTTAAACCCAGTCTTGATATTAAAAATAATGAATTATGGTGACTTGCAATTTGTCCCCAAAAGGGAGGCAGGTCTCCACAATGTGAGTGTTAACAGATTTATATCGCCTTCATTATAACAAATTAAGCTTTTGATTAGATGCAAAAATCCAGAGAGAGGATGAGTTAACGGGCTTTTCAGTGTTTCATTGAGCATTATGGCCTCCAGTCTGCTTAATCTCAGAAGTGTTCATTTAATTGTTTGTCACTTCTGAGTGGATTGCAGCATCATTTGTCAAGGTTCTCAATATCATGTCCCTACCACAGTTTTATGTTGAGAGAGGGGGAAAAAAAAGGACATTTGAGCCAGGATAGTTACCAGTATATGCAGGCCTGTGCAGAGATGTAAGTATTGTTAGTAAACATTTTTTTTATTTTTATTTTATTTTTATAAATAAGATAAAATAAGATAGCTCTACTTTTACTTTTCACGCTATTACTTGTGACACACGATCCGGACTAACCCTAACCCTATATAACCTGTTTTTTTTATTTTAGGGTGAAAGTTCCCTTTAACAGCGGAACTGCTCCCCTTTTCTGCGCATGCGGGTTGCGCAGGTCTCCTCGTGATGACAGCAAATGACAGCACCGTTCGCTCCTGCCAGAAAGCCAGTTTGTGAGGACGCTAACCGCCAACAAACAATCCCTCGGACTCGAGAAACCTGATGATCAGCTGCATTCAGAGAAGTCGCTAACATCCGGGACGGGCTAATTACGATCGGTAAGTAGCGGGATTGGCGTCAGCTCGTACCGTTGATCGCATTTTGGTCACCCGAGGAGCTTGCAGCCGAAGGCTAAGCTAACCTCGCTAACGAGCTAGCCCGTCGTTAGCGTACCCTGCTTTGACCAGCGAGACGTTAGCCGAGTTTAACTCGGTTAACGTTAGCAGGCTACGTTAGCCAAGGGTCACCAGATTTGCTCTCTGTTGGTCCTCCTTATCAAATCGGTGCAAGTTTTTTTTTTTTTTTTTCTTCTTCCCCTCAAACCTGTATCCGTGTAACAGCCGCTTGTCTTGTGTCAGGTTTGTTTCGTCGCGTTTAAATAACCAAACGTTTAGTTATACGGGCTATTTGTTATGATTCTCGGGGAGAGGAAAGGAGGAGGAGGGGGAGGGGGGGTGTAGGTAGTTAGCCTAGCCTGCAGTAACAACAACAACAACAACTAAACATTAACTTCCAACACAACCGATTTGTTGTCTGCCTGGCTTCAACCGCGGATGTCTCGTACAACACCAAAAATCAAGGGCGTTTATCCGTTTGAGACTCGGCAGCAAATTGAAATGTTTGATTTGGCTTTTTAAAGCCTTTTTTTTTTTTTTTTTTCAGCAAATGAGCCTCCACCCATCCACGGAGCCGGTGAGAGGATCATGCAGTTGTAGCACCGGCGTTAATAATTGAAGTCTCTAAAAGTCAAAATGATAAATATTTGTAAAAATCAGAGGTCTTGCTGCTTATGTCCGTGAAATCGTTACATTGCAAACTTTTGTATTTTACCATTTGCTAAAAAATTCAAGCTTACGCGATGTGAAAGATAATGAATATGAAATGAGACACACATTCACTACTTAACTCTTCTGAAAGTAATTCGTTTTTTTTTTAGTTTTTTTTTTAGTTTACGTTTTGTAAATGATCCAAGTTGTCATTGGATCGCTTTGGACTTCTGATGAAGTGCAAATCAGGTCTGACTGACGCTCACATGACATAACTTTCTTCCTCTGTCGTGGTGACTACACGTTGCCTGGAAATAGGGTCAGTCTACTTTATGGTTTGCAAGAGGGATGACTTTTAAGTTCAAGTGTGACCGAGAGATCACACGCTTCTTGCTTTAAAACCTGATTTGCCGTAATTCCCAGGCTCATGAATAACTTGACAGGATGCACTAAAGGTTTTCCAGTTAACCGACAGTTGATGCAGATTTCAACATTAATATTCTTCATCCGTTGCTATACCAATATGGACCTCCTTTCCTGTAGTGATAGTGACAAGTCATTCCTTTCTTAGTCCTGATGTATAACTAAACTCCATCCTGTTTTTGTGAGTCTGCAGTTGCTGAAGGAGATGACTGCCATTTGGTGGAAGTTAAGAGGATATTAAAGTGCAGGGCTAGTGATGTGTGTGTGTGTGTATTAAAATGTGTGACAGCTGCTGCATAAGGTTAGGATTTTATTTTGGGTTAAATGTTTTTGCCTTCATGTTTAACACCGCAGATCCAGAGTTTTCATAATTTCCTTGAAGCCATTTTGCACAGTTGTGTAGACTGAATATTTTGGGCAACAAACCATGCTTCATCTTCATGTGGCTGTCAGAGGGCCTGAAAGCTCAGTTGATCTGTTCAAGGTATAACCTGGCTGAGGCCAAAACTAAATTCAGCGCTCTATGCAAACGTTTTTACATGAGGACAAAAAAAAAAAAAAATGTAGGACCAAAGGGACAAATGTTCAAGTTCAACACAGTTTATAATTACATTACCTATTTATATTGTGGGTCTTTGTGTCTGCTTGTACATCTATTTTTGCGAGGTCCAATTTGAGTTTTAGACCACTGAAGTGAGGATGTTTTGGTCCTTGCTTTCTCAAACTCCATCAAAGGGCTGTTTGAGGGTTAAGACTTGGTTTTAGGATTCAGGCTGGACTCATGTTAGGGTAAGTGTTGCGGTTCGTTGTGATGGTTAAGGGGAAAGGGAATGCATTATGTCAATGAATGTCTTCTCAAAGATACCCATACAAATGTGCGTTTGCTCCTACGCCTTGTATGCAATTGTTCTGTGAAAACCAATGGAGGACTATGTAAGTGGAAGACCCTAGTATGTACTCGATACTAAACCTTGGCCTCAAAGTATGGACAAAGCTTTTTAAAGTACAGAAAAAGATTTTTGGAGGGTTTGGCACATTGGCACAACTTTTCAAAGTGCCTCTCCTGGTATTGACAAATCCCCCAAAACCTGCTTCAAAACAACATATTTAGATGTTTTTTTTCCCGAGAAACTTGAGTGACCACTGTGTGACTAGATCTCACTACTCTGCTGTATATTCAAACAGGCTACATCAGGGAAATAAACATGTAAATATGTATAGAAATGTAAAGAGAGTCAAAGCAACAAGCTAGGGATGTGCTGTGTTTTAAGTGGTGCGAAAAACAATTCAGTCAGTACTCTAAAAGAATTGAGGGTACTGGCCAAAATGGTGGGAAAGTTCATTTTGAAACCTTACACATGTACATAGCATACATTACTTGCTTTCTGAACAGTGTACGAAATTATCTGAAAGGGAAGTGGAAAGAGGATGTTTGCTCCAAACCACAAATACCTTTTGTAGAAAGTGATACTCTTTTAGATATTTATAAAAAGCCTTTGCTCCACTGGTTGTGTGTAGGAGATCATGTAGTGGGAGGACTGGGCTCTGTTCCAAACACATTTACTCTGACGCGGTGATATTTACTTACATTATTTATAAAGTAGTGTTGTAGTGCATTTCTAAAACCTTTCTAAACGTTTTCATTCGATAACCGGTGTGGCTGTGACATGCTTTGGCGTTTGATCTCCTGTCTCAGTGTTTGCCCTGCCCCTTGTCTCCTAAACCACCTTGTTGTTAAAACTATGCTGCTTACACAGATGCTACGGTTGAACAATTGGCCTTGTAGTGACTCATGTTAATGGTATTGAGAGGCTTTCTTGCCACAGCTACGACCATTGTCACACACAGCTCAGAGAGTTGCAGAAGATGCCTTCCCTCACAGTCTGTCGATTGGTTTCTCTTCTGCTTTAGAGTTCCTCAGAACTCTCCATGACTGACTCACCAGGTAGCTCTTTACTATGGATCGTATTGGAGCTGATGAGCACATGGCACAAGGCAGTAAACCTCTCTTCGAGCCCCTTAATAGCCTTGCTGCTTTTTCCACTTCTGTCCAATTATGTGAAGAAAGTGTTTGTTATTATTATTATTATTATTATTATTTATTATTCAAGAACATGAGTCTGTACGTGAAAGTGCGCTGTCAGTCAGTGTTTACATTCAGATGTAAAATGAAAACAAACGATACCAAAGAAAACTTTTTTTTTTCTTTTCTTTTTTTTAATCAATATATCCAGATCTATTCATCTAGAGAAATGTCCTCTAGATTAGTTGACAATACCTTAAAGATTCCACCAAGTTGCTAATTGTTGATTAATCATTTCTGTAATTCTTGAAGCCTTTCGAACATTTCTTTTTGGTGGTTTTCTTAGCCTTCATGGCAGTAAACAAATATTTTGGCTCGTATCAAAAAGTAGTTTGAAGACTTCATCTTGGCTTCAGGGAAATTGTGATTAATTTTTGAACTAATTTCTGACTTTTACAGATATTTATTTGATTAATTTAGAAAGTATTGATTTGAATCAATGATGATTTTGAATTGATGATCATTAGCTGCAATCGTAGTTAAAATACAACCTTACTTTAAAACAGTATTAATAGTTGCTTATTTAGCATTTTGCTCATATAGTACACAATACTTTCAATATAATGTTGAAAAATGATGCTTAGAATTAACAGTATTTTTCAGCAACTTCTCCAATAGAGACATTACAAATGCTTGACAATTTAGTATACTGTCACATGTACTTATGCACTAGACTCCACTTATAAGCGCCCACAGGAGGAGTTACAGTTGTTGACAAATACATGAATAAAAACGTTAAATGTTAAATTGCTTGTGAAGCTGTCTGATATTGTTTGGTTGACTGATTGGAGCATCACGCCATCACCATTCTCGCATCTCACACAAGGAGCAGCTCAACCTTATGAACATTTTGAGACAAACTATAAACATAAATTTTTCTGTCCAAACATACTGATAAATAACACTGAATATGTCTTTGTATTAGAGTCGTATTTGATTAAAATGAGTCTTAATAGGAGATGGGTAATCGCTGTTTATTCTTGGTTTGCCAAGCGAATTCTTTGTCGAGCCTATCATTATGTGTTTAAATCTGCATAACCAATTTGATTTGTCAGGCATATCAACTCTCATGTTGTGGTTGTCTGTTAGCTTGCGTGCAGTGATACTGCCTTGCAGTCATTCCCACTATTGAGCAGTTTTCTCCAGTCTAGTCTCATTCTCCTCCCAGGGCCCTAACTCCACAGTTAAATCTGTGTTTTCTATGTTTGCAACCAGCCACAAAGGGGCTTTTGTGGAAAGGATTCACCAAGAAATCATTCAAATTTCATGCACTCTGCTTGGATTGTATGTTTTGGCTGTGTATATCTGGAAAGGGAAGAGTGATTTGCATTTTTTGCTGTGTAGCGTCTCCTGAAGCTTATGAAAAAGCATGCCTTTGCTGTTGTCATTGGGCCAGCGTGTGAAGTACGCTGAATGCTAACGAAACCGTCCCTTACATGATGGGACTGTCATGCGTGAGCTGGTTTCCTGAAAAGGGAACCAGCTTTTCCTTTGAAGACATTTTTTTCTCAATGCAGCTTAACTCTAATAATAAATGCAAATAATTATTGCAAAATACAAGATTAGGCAGAGCAAGGCACGTTTCTTTGCTGAAGGGTAAATGCCAACCATTAGTTCTGAATGCTCCTTTCTGAGGTTCATCAGAGTACACAATGCTTGACAGTCCAACAGCATTGCTGTGTATACCAGACAGCTATAATAACTGACTGAAAAGTGATGAGAAAAATGGCGTTTTTCCTCTTTGATTGACTGCCTTCTCAGCCAGCAAATAACTTTACAAGAATGTGACTAGTTTTATAAACGTTAGAAATTAAGCAGTACTGAGCAGCCAGATGTTTCTCTGTTCACTGTTTAGAAGTGAGCTTGTCACTAAAATGGGAATAGTTGGTCGACCTTAAAGATCAGGCCTTGTCAGGGTAGCCTTGCCCATTGCTGCTGACTTCAGGGCTAACCCCCCTTTATTTTTATCAGCAGGTGGTAAACTGGACACAGCGACATGGCTTGGGTCTTGAGGAGTTGCAGCATTTATTCACTGACAAATAGCCTAAGCTGTACACACACTGCTTTGCTACAGTCACACAGCTATACTGCTAACTTCATATCCTCCAGTATCACCAGCTTCACCATCACACACATGTTCCTCTCATTGGAAAACACAGAACCAGAAAACCTTTGATGTTTTTATTTGATCGATGACAAACAATTATTTGGTGATGAAAATTCTTAATTACACAATTACATATTTGTTGATCAGCAAATCAGTTAATTGACTAATCTTTTCAACTCCAAAGACAGGCTTTTAGTCTTGAAAACATAAGCTGAGGGAGCCTCAATGATAACAGGATTAACAAAGCATCTACAGAACCACTTAAGGCATTATGCAACAGGATGTCTGTAGGGCTATTCTTGACGGGTCAACTTTTAGGTGAAATTGGTGTAGTTCGCCTTTCACTCAGTGTACTTCAGAAACTTTTTCCCTTGCTAATGTGACATTTGTTAACTGGTTATTTGAGTCTTTCTTTAGTGTCCGTATCACATATTTACCTCATTTATCTGTTTCCATTCCATCTTGTCCCTTTTGTGTTGCAGTCATTTTCCTCGCTGCCTGTGTGAGCTGGTGAAGATGGTGAAGCCAGACATCCACACTCTGGCCCACCACCTGAAACAGGAGCGGCTGTATGTGGCGTCGGAGAAGCAGCTGATCCAGAGGCTCAACAGCGACGTTCTGAAGACAGCTGAGAGGCTGTACCGGGCTGCCTGGATCGCCAAGCAGCAGAGGATCAACCTCGATCGTCTCATTCTCACCAGGTCAGACGTATTACCAGGATTCACCCTGGTCCTGAAAAGGAATAATTATATAGGAAGTACAGACTTGGAGTCGGGTCTCTAACTTTGTTTAATCCATACTCAAGAAAGAAATGTAAAAAGGATTATTTATTTTAAGGGGAGTTATGACCGGTAATACATCCTGTTACAGGCCTTTGGTTTGTTTTTTATCCTGTGGTACTCAAGTCAGCAGCAAGACTGCAGAATCTTTGACATTTTAGTTAATTATGGAGCAAATGATCTCAAGAATATATTTGCTTGTGTAATGGTGGATATATTTCTGTTGTCAAAAGTAGGTTGTATGACATGATGTTCTCTTTGAAAAAAATACTAAGATGTATTCTTTTAGTACAACTGCATTTGTGAAATTAAAGCATCTGTTGTTTCAAGAGATTTTATATGATGCATATTTGTAATTAAACGACTCCATGCTCTTCTATAGTGCGGAGGCCTCTCCGGCTGAATGCTGCCAGCATGCCAAAATGCTGGAGGATACGCAGTTTATTGACGGCTACAAGACTCTGGGTTTCCAGGAGACAATCTATGGCGAGTTCTTGGCCAGGTTGAGGGACAATCCAAGACTGGTTGCGTCGTGCCTGGTGGCAGGAGAGAGGCTGAACCAGGAGCACACCCAGGGCGTCATCCACACAGTCTTCACCTCACTTTACGGCAACTGTATCATGCAGGAGGATGAGAGCTACCTGCTGCAGGTCAGGGATCCTAGCTGTCTCTACACATTGGAAAAAACAGTTTAATAGGTTCTCGGTAAAATGCATCATGCTTCTTTCTTGCCAATTCTCAGGTGTTGCGATACCTGGTAGAGTTTGAGCTGAAGGAGAGTGACAACCCTCGCCGTCTACTCCGAAGGGGAACCTGTGCCTTCAGCATCCTTTTCAAGCTCTTCTCTGAGGGCCTGTACTCAGCCAAGCTCTTCCTCACGGCCACCCTTCATGAACCCATTATGCAGCTGCTGGTGGAAGATGAGGACCACCTGGAGACCGACCCGGCCAAAGTGACGGAGCGCCTCACTCCAGCCCAGCAGGAACGCTTTGGAGAGAAAGGCTCAGAGGGCTACAAACAAAGGGTGCAGGCAGCTGTGGAGGCCAATGAAGCCAAGCTGGTAGCTCTGGTCAACAAGTTCATTGGTTACTTGAAGCAGAACACCTACTGCTTTCCTCACAGCCTGCGCTGGATTGTGTCTCAGATGTACAAGACTTTGTCATGCGTGGAGCGTCTCGAGGTGGGTGAGGTGCGCACCATGTGTACAGACCTACTGCTGACCTGCTTCATTTGCCCAGCTATAGTCAACCCAGAGCAGTATGGTATCATCTCAGACGCACCCATCAATGAAGTGGCCCGCTTCAATCTAATGCAGGCAAGTGGTGCAGTGCGTTTTCTCCTCTGTGCATATTTACAAGCAGAAGCCATTATACTGTAGACTAATGTTGCATATTTTATGTTATACAGGTTGGACAACTTCTGCAGCAGTTGGCCATGACTGATGATGATGCAGATCCAAGGCGAAAAAGCAGTTTGTCTAAGTTTGATAAGGTATGTGATAATCAAAGTAACGCATTTTCTTTTCTTTTTATTATTCAAGTTTAAGTTTCTCTAGTACTAAGTCACTTTTTGTGGGTCTTTGTTTGGTAGAGTTGTGTTGCTGCCTTTCTGGATGTGGTGATCGGAGGACGAGCTGTTGAGACCCCACCTATGTCCTCAATGAACCTTCTAGAGGGCCTCAGTAGGACTGCCGTCTATACTACGCATAATCAACTGCTTGCCCTGGTAAACAATTTTGCAGTTGATATGGAAATGTAACATTGATATACCATCATCTGAAAGTTATTGCTGCTACTCCATTACAGGGTAGACTTGATGTGAAATTAAAGTATAAATACGATTTGATGTTTATGTAAAGACACAAGGCAGCTCAAGTGTCTTGGTTTACAGTAGTTGTGTGTTGAATTCCATTTGCATTGCAACATACCTTTTGGCAGCACTCTCAAAGCAATGTGTAACTTTACATTCTAAACCAGTTTAGATTTACATAAAACAAGAGTTTGGCAAGTGCTAACTCGTCAGAGAGGTCATAAACCCTTTTTCAGAAGAAGTCCTGACTTCCAAGGAATTATTTATCATGATGATCTTGGAAATAATACTTTCCAATTCCTGCATAGGTGGACTTTGTTCGGAGTGTGACGGCAGGGGACCACCTTCGAGAGGAGGAACACATGGCCCTGGAGACCCTGCTGGCCAATGTGCCCCAGTCTCGAACCGTGAAGAGCAACAGTCTGGAGCTCACCCCCTCCAACACCCCCCAGCTCTCCCCAGCCACCACTCCTGCCAACAAGAAGAACAGACTTCCCATAGGTAGCTTCCTCCACTGCCTCTAATCCTCTTCCTGCCGCTCTGGTTATTAGACTCAATATGATACAGCCTCTTATAATTTTCTGGTATGAGGATTGGAAAGAGATTTTGCTCCATAGAAATATCACAATTTGAAATAAGAACTAGTAAAATACAAGTGTAATATGCTGTCTAATGAGAAGCCAAATAAACAAGCAGAGTTGAGTGGTGATAGCAAGTGAAGGCCTGTGCTTTATAGGAAGCTAATGAGCTACTTCTCAGCTTGTTATAAAGATAATTAGTATGGCCTGGATTGAGGCTCAATTACAGAAATGACAACCAATTAAATTACCAAATATAAATGAACATATTTTAATTGGAATGGATGGAAAAGATGCATAGATTACCTTCATTAGCATTTTTGAGACAAATGATGCTGTAGCAACACTCCATTAATTAGAAATGAACCACTTGTGCTTTGCTTCTCTGAAATGTGACATTGATATACACAATCTTGGCTTGATACTTTAACTACTTTGAATTCTGAGATATACTCTGTATTCTTTCTCCAACTCCCTGCCTTGTCCTTCTCCTTTCCTCCTGTGCTGCCAATGAATGACCAGGACAACATTTAGCCGCTATAACATCCTGGGACCCCACAACCACCGCTCTGTCTGCTCACATTCCATTAGTAACCCCTTTTGGTGGGTAGCCTGTCAGGCATGTTAGAGCTGGAGAGAACTCAACCCTTGTATCTGTTGTTACGTTTTGGATAACACTCATCAAGCATTAGTCCACACTCCCAAGCTGCACAGTAGCTATGCTGCCTCACCACTGCTACCCAGCACTGCTGTTGTCCATGTGCTCTCACCATGCCTGCTTCGCCTTGCACAGCGCTTATGCTCATTATTAGAGCTAAGATGTATTTTCCACTCATTTTGTTTTTTCTAAGTTTTCCCCTTTTGCTTCCTCATTCAGCGGAATATGGCTATTCGTTACCAGGTAGAGTGGGGGGAAAAAAAAAAAAAATCTATCTTCCACCTTTCCTCTGAGTTGTAGTTAAAATAAAGAAGAAACTACTGTAATTCCCTGCATACAAAGATGGCAATGGCATGGTTGTGTTGTTAATAGTGACACTGAAATGAATTATATTGATAATGTTAAGGATTTTGAGGATTTATTTTTTACGTGATTATCCGTACGTATAAAGCACATTTTCCGATCTCCTAAAAACTCTCCCATTAGAATAACGTCATTATAGTCAGCATTCGTTCCTTGTTCTCTTCGAATTGCTACTTGACTACTGTTGATGCTTTGATGAGAGCATTGTTCATAGACAAGGGGAAACCGAGTCCAGGATGAGTGTAATGTGGCTCCATGTCTTGATTGAGCCTGTGTAATTTTCTTGAGATGGCTGGTGAAGAAAATACCAGGTATATCATGCAAATCCAACCTCGAGGAACCTTCATGAGACCTGTAGGACCTCATTTCCAGTGAATGGAACTAAATAATATATCTATTACCACAATAATAATGGGGTTGAAATATGTCAGAGTGGTCTCTGGTATTAATTTCATGTGCTGCTTAAGTGCTTCACTTTGTTGGGGTTTCCATTTTTATCCCTGCAATGATGGAAGCAGATCTTGAGATGGTTAATATGCACTGAGCACCATGGTTGAGTGTAGGTAATGCTGAATGATAACAACAGCAAGCTCATTAATCTTGTTAATATTTGTATGTACAGCACTTCTATATAAATTCTATATACTGGTCATCTTAACATAATATAATCATATTACAAAAACTATTAGTTCAGATAATATGGCAGGTAATGAAGTCTTTTGTTTTCTAGTGACATGATGTGCTATTTGCTTTTGTTTGTGTCTGTCTTGCAGCTCAACCAGTGAACTCCTGTACTCCGTTAATTCAGAATATAATTTTCAGATTTGAAAAATGTAGAAGAAAACTCACCCTTTGTTTTTGTAACGAACTGTAGGCTAATATCAACAAGTCGGATAAACTCACCTTAAATGTCATACCAGTGTGGCCACCTAGTCATGTAGGTTTTTAATAGTTTTTATTTTGTAAACGCATAAAGCAACTGTGACCTTCAGCTCATTTGGAATAGAAAAATGCAGTAATAAACGGTCCATACAGTCATTCTCATTAATTATGAATAGCATTTATTCGCAAACACATTGGTATGACATGCAGTATAAGAGTCTTAGTTGGCTCATCTTCAAAAATACTGTTTGGTTGTTGTTTGATCATAAAACTTATTTGTGACATGATACGTAACAATTGGAAAGTAACTCTGATTCCTTTCTCCTCCCGTCAACTCGCCAACCAACAGCTGCTCGTAGCCGTAGCCGTACCAACATAGCCCAGGAGGGGGAGGCAGAGGCCAGCTCCCAAGAGTCCCTCCAGGAGCTGTTGCCAGAGGAGGTGCTGGTGATTTCACTGGGAACTGGTCCTCAGAGTGTCCCTGGGATGATGTCAGAGAATGAGGTAATGTGACTTGAATTAATGTACTCATCTGCAGGAGAGGTGATGATGTGATAAATTCAGTGTTATATTTATTTCCTGTCACTGAAGGGGAGTAAGAGTTATGCATCTTACAGTTCTTTGTCCTTTCAATTGAAGAAAACCTTGTAGCTTATGTAAAACTAACCATCTGATCCCAATTGAACTGTCTCCTGCTGTCTTTGAATCAGGTATTTATTTTAGCAAGAACAGCTCATGTTAAGTTCACAGGCAAACATAAACATTACGTTTTGTATTCCTGTACTTTCTCTCTGGCTCTCCAGGTTTTGAACCTGCAGATGGCTGATGGTGCCCAGGGGGATGGCCATGCTGATGACACCAAACAACATGGTAAACCAGACAAAACACTGCGCTTCTCTCTCTGCAGTGACAACTTGGAAGGCATCTCAGAAGGTCAGTCTTCAATCCAATGACATATAAAGCTAAAATGTAGTGAAATAAAAATTTTTTTTTTTGCAATTTAGTTTTACACCATAGTATACATTTTTAAGGTCATAACTGGTCTTTACTAAACAATCCTGACTGAACTACTGACTGACTGTGTGTGTGTGTGTGTGTGTGTGTGTGTGTGTGTGTGTGTGTGTGTGTGTGTGTGTGTGTATTTTACCTCAGGTCCATCCAATCGCTCCAACTCTGTGTCATCTCTGGACCTGGAGGGAGAGTCTGTTTCTGAGCTTGGAGCCGGACCATCAGGAAGTAACGGGGTGGAGGCTCTACAGCTTTTGGAGCATGAACAGGGTGTGTTCATTTCTGAATGTTACCAAAAAGTTGAATTGAATAGGAATTCATATAAATACATATATGCAGCTATAGCAGTTTTGTAAACAAATGAAAGACGCGTGAGATTATAGGTGAAAGATAAGCAGGCTCAGGCTAACATATGGTATGTCTCCTTCAGCCACTACACAGGACAACCTGGATGACAAATTGCGCAAGTTTGAGATCAGGGATATGATGGGTCTGACAGACGATCGGGACATCTCTGAAACGGTCAGCGAAACCTGGAGCACTGATGTGCTCGGCAGTGACTTTGACCCCAATATGGATGAAGATCGGCTACAGGAAATAGCAGGTAGGCCATGGTTTAGTTACCTGTGTTTGACATTTACTTCTGCATCAGTATGCAAATTAATGGATGTACACAGCCCGTGTGATCATTTCACATTTTGTGTGATGAATTTGCTGAGCACACGAACCTTCTCTGACTGTCTATTAAGGAGATTTAGGAAAATGTCATCACCTTGTGGTATAAGGTTGAAATAGCATCAAAAGGCACATCTTCACTTCAGCTCAGCTTCTACAAAGATATGCCCCATGCAGGGCAGCTGTAATACATTTTTCTGTTTCAGTTCTCTGCTTTAAGAACTATATGTAATTACATTTAAATAGTATCTATTATGAGTTGTTTTGTTACCCAATTGTGCTGTAATTAATAAATCTGGCCAGTGAGTCTACTTTCAGTTTTTAACAAATGGTTCAATGCAGTGCTTTTTATCTTGCATTTTATTTTGAAGGTGTGAAATGTATCTTTTTGAGTTGCAAATTCAATGTTAAAGCTGTAATGCAATTTTCTGTCTTAAGTTTAAACTAGACTTAGTTAGAGTCACAGAATTTATACATTTGCAATTCAAGACACTGGTTAATTGACGGTAATAGTTTGCTTCAGATTGTAGACTGAAGTTTGTAGATATAGAAAAATGCTAATATAATAGTTTAGATGTTACTGAAAGAGATTCCTAAATTTGTATCTTTCCATTCAAGAATAAACTAGTGGAGTTGACACATTCAATGGAAATAGAAAATAGAGTCTATGGGGCAAAACAAGTTATTTTCAATATGAAGTTAATTTGGCACCTTCAGTATATTGTGGAGGGAAAGTTCAGCCGGTGCACTCTGTAAAGCCCAAACTGGGACCGTAAAGCTCAGATTGTAAAAATAATGGGTTAATCTAACGTGAAACCAGCTGTAGACAGAACATTTAAGTCTTGGTATTATTCAGAGCAACATTTTCCTGTCTCCTTTGCCTCGCAGTCTTTTTGCTCACATCCTACCTCCTGCCCATCTCTCTCCATCCCGCTCTCTCTCTGACATTCACTCAGTCCCTGCAGTCTTATTGACCTTGGTTCCTTCTCATTTGCATCCACCATTTTTCATTCTTCGGAATATGGCGTTGGGGGACTTTTCCATCATTAAGTGAATTTACAGCGATTTCCTTATGTGTTTTCTCCAAGGGATTGGGTTATGAGATGCACATTAAATATCCATTAATACCTCATTATCCCACTGATAAGATTACCATGATAATGAGGCAGAAATTCTAATTGTTTCACTTCTTGTTGTGCCACTCATTTAATCATCCACCTGAAAGACAAGTACTCTGCGCCCCTACCTTGAAGACTGTAAACATGGACAGCGGGATAGAGCTCTCCCACTGCCAACGAGAGCCCTGCCCCCGCCAACAGCAGTACACACTGTTGCCTGGGTGCTGGCATGCTTGCATGTTCATGGCGCGCGTGTGCCATGAAGTGGAAGTATTACGTACCAGGGGGTGCAGCTACCAAAGGTTGACTTTTTGATCATCAGCCTTGGACACTGTCTCCCACTCACACCTGCTCGCTCCCCCCCCCCCCCCCCCCCCCCCCCCATTACTCCTCTGCATTCTTCCACCTTGTTAAGCTGCGACTTCCCAAATGGAGATGGAGGAACACTGTGCTGAGGACTTTGTGGGAGGGTGGACAAAACAGTAATTTGGTTGTGAATAATGCTAGGCTTAATCAACTGCTCAAAGTCACGGCCCTGGAGGCCGGGGACGGGGTGAGATATTACCATTAACCTCTGACCTTTGGCACAGTGGTGGATGTGCCTGTGGGTCCCAGCATGAAATGCACGTGACCTCTCTGTGTCTCGGTATGCAAAGCTCACTGTCTCAGAACCCCCCCACCCCCTCAACGAGTTGGTGGTTTATCTAATATTTTTGCTTATCTCAGGCCATTTTTGAGTCAAGCCTGAAGGTGTAAAAGTGATGAAACAGTTTGATTTTTAATTAAGATGCACCACATGAAATCAGTACATTAGGTATGTCCTGAATGTTGAAAATAATGCCTCATATATTGATTCACCAAGAGAAATGAATGCATTACTCATTCATTAAAGTATTGGCAAAAATGTCAGACATTTGCTGATTCTATCCTTTCTCTGTTTATACAGTGTGTGTGTGTGTGTGTATATATATGTGATTATCTTTATGTTTTAACTGTCAGACAAAACGACCAACTTCAGGAAAGCACTTTTGTTAATTGAACAACTTAATGATGGATCAGTTTAATGAAAGTTTTCATTAGTCACATTTAAATTGTTGTAGGATGGAGCATTAAATCTGAGCATCAATGTAAACAATTCTCAATTTCCTATGTTGCTCATATTTAAATTCTGAATAATTTGCGACTTTGCGACTGTAGAGGTGACTTCTTGCTAGTCCAACACTTTCTGATACAAAAACAAAAGCTGTTTCACGCCGCTGAAGGAAGTTAACTTTTTGTCTCTGTCTCTTTCTCTGTTGTCAGGGGCAGCTGCAGAGAACATGCTCGGCAGCCTGCTGTGTCTTCCTGGCTCGGGTTCAGTTCTGCTGGACCCCTACGGCTCCACCATCTCGGAGACCACGAGCGAGGCCTGGAGCGTGGAGGTCCTACCCAGCGACTCAGGTGGGGACTTATTCTCTTGATTTTTATTCTTCATCTATACGACAGTCTTCAATGTATGTATGTTTGCTTGCACATGTGTGCATATTTCTGGATGCATTTTTAGGTTTCTGCAGTATACTGGGGGCTGGGACACCAGGTGTGTTTGCACTGCATTCCATACCAAAAATGTGTGCATGCATCTGTCATCATATTTGTGTGCACTTGCCTGTCTTTCAGGGCAGATCTGCCTGTGCCAGTAAAAGGCAGCTTAGGGTTTCCTTAGAGGGCCCACCAGGTGTGTTTGCACCTGTGGTAGAGCAGTGGGGAGAGAAGCACAAGGACAGCAGCTGTCCTCAGTCAGTTTACATGGTGTCAGTTCTTTATTTGGCTAGACTTGCATGATATTGCTCTGAGACTGCCATGTACATTTTGTTGTGTTACGCCAGTAACCACTCAGGGATCAGTTACCATTGTTGTGTTGCATAAATACAAATTCATTCTTATAAATTACAGATTATTCTTTCACTGTTCTTGCAAATTGAACATACACACGAAACCTTTTTTTTTTTTTTTTTTTATGAGATTACCTGCTTGACTCCCCCCTTTTGAAAACCAGTGTTTTGTGAAAGTCAATAGAGAGCTTTATTAACAGTGTTAAGTGTTTCTTTGAAAAGCTTGGGTCTTATGTTAATTGGAGTAGTACACCATTTCAATATGTGCAGTGCAGAAATGACATGCATGAGTGTCTTGATTGCTTTTTGTTCCGTTTGCTGCCCCTGTTCTGCTCGATAATAGCGTGATCGCAGGCTTGCTTCAAGTAGAGTGCTTGTTTCATGGCTAGGCAGCAGAAAACTACACTCCGAAGAGCACTTTACCAACACATTATTACTAACGAGCATGCAAATGAGTACTGCTGTTAGTATGGAGCCTCTGGGTTTCGACCCAACAGCTCCATTGGGTAGCCAAAGAATTGGCCGCACCAGCTTTCCGGTTTGGATTGGCAGTTATAAGACATGATAATGTATGCTTTGTTTGATTTCTTGCATATGTGCAAACTCTGTTTACTAATAATCACAACAGAGTAGGTGGTGGAATTAAAGAGTGACCATCATCTGTAGCAAAGTGCCATCAGTACAGCAGGTTTTGAGTTTAATTTTAAACATATCAAGCGAGAAAAGTACAAAGTCTAGCTTCACATATATTTTTCATGAAGAAAGATCTTTTTCTTTTCTTTCTTTTTCCTTTTGGGTTGATCTGCAGAAGCTCCAGACCTGAAGCAGGAGGAGCGTCTGCAGGAGCTGGAGAGCTGCTCTGGCGTTGGCAGCACCTCAGACGACACCGAGGTCAGAGAAGTCAGCTCGAGACCCAGCACACCAGGCCTCAGTGTTGTCTCAGGTATAAATCGAACTACTCCATCTCTCCCCCACCTTCTCTTACAACTACTTTGTCTGCCTGTGTTTTCTCTCTCCAAAACTATCAGTTCTATTTCTGTGTTTGACTCCATAGTCCTTTTTGTCTGTTGGAAAGTCATTAATGGGCCTGCATTGTTAAATAACTTTTGTTTCTCACTCTCCTTGCCACTTTGTGGAGCGGTCATGTGGCTGGGAGGGTTTTTAACCAACATAGTGGGATCAGTGTGAATTTTTCTGTATTACACTGAGGTTAATGCTGGTTGTCTTGTCCGTGGGCTCAGGTGGACGTGCTATGTTGACGTGCATGAAGTAGTATCCTACATTAAAAAGCCAGCGGTGACGTTCCTGGCTCAGCTCACAGGAAAACGTCCCACGGGATCCCACCGATGGATAGTCTGCTTCTGATGATCACTCTTATTTGTGTCTTTCCCTTAACCCATGGGAGCTTACGCTACCAATTTAGAGTTCCCAGTGGGTTCCCATCTCAGAGAGACCATACAGCATAGTCTAAAGAGAAAAATATCCTCTTTTGTTTCAAAACCACTGCACATGCAGGCTTAGTTTTTTGGCTGCTGCCAAGCTCAAACATCTCAATGTAGAAGTGATATTGAGTCACCTTTGTCCTCAATGTCAACACAACTGTTCCTTTTGTGTGTGGGTGCCACAGGTATCAGCGCAACCTCGGAAGATATCCCCAACAAGATCGAGGACCTGCGGTCAGAGTGCAGCTCGGACTTTGGAGGGAAGGACTCTGTGACCAGTCCAGATGGGGAGGAGTCAGGCCACGGTAGGAGAGTGTCACATCCCCACCAGGCTGAGCCATCAGTCTAGTGTCTATCTGCTCAAAACAGCATCAGCCAGCGCCATCTATCCCTGTCACTTCTGCAGCTGCCACCAAACTAAATCACTGTTTTCTCTCTCAAATGGTGACTGTTACTTAAAGTTACACTGAAGGGTTAAATATTCTTTGTTAGTTTGGCTGGGGAGTCATTATCTTTTTAAATGCCATAAACATGTTTTTAAATAACATGAACATGCATACGTATATTAGCGGCTGATTTAGTAAAGGCTGTTAATTGTCTAATACTCTTGTGTTTTTGCAGGAGCACACCATCTGACATCTCCCCCTTCACAGGCTGATTCCTTACTGGCCATGTTTGATCCCCTTTCCTCTGGTGAAGGTAATTTGCACTCCCAGAATGCACTGCAGCCAATGAGTGCGAACAATGAGTATCATTAAATCCCTGCTCTAATGTCGTGGAGTCGCAGAACAGCTTGACATGTGCGAAATTAACCAAAAATGTACCTGTACCCCTCACCACAATAACTGGACATATTATTATAAGTGCAAAGTGAAATGTCACTTAATTTGGCTCATTTAGTATCCTAAATTATTCTTTGGAGTTTTCCCTCTCCTGTGCATTTTGCTTGTAGTACAGGTGGAAATGTGTGGGGGAACAATGTTAGTGGCTGTGTGTCTGTGGCAAGGTGAAGGGATGACAGGTTGAGAGACCTCACCCCAGGCTCTTTGGCACTGTCCCCTTGTCCCACTGTGCACATGGCACAAGGCTGCCATTGGAAGCTTTTCAGGAGAGAGTCTACCCTTGGAACAGGTGGCCTACCTACACCTAGGGCTCATCTCCCACCAACATTTCTCTTTAGCACTCTCCCCCACATTTTAGTTTTTTTTTCTGTTTAGCAGCTATTCTTAAGAAACAGGTGAGATGTTACGGTACAGAACAACATTACTTCTTAATAAATCTGTTTGAAGAATTGTATTCGAATATGTAAGGCTTTTAAAATAGTTAAACACAAATATTATAAGCACAGATTAATGAACACAAACTTAAACATGAAAGAGAATATAATAAAGAACTAATACAAAGTGCACAGGGGATGCATGAATATTGTCCAGTTTTATTCAGTAAAATGGTATAGATTTTCTTTATTTTCTGCTTTATTACCTCAGGCTCCACTGGAACAATAGTGAGGCCCAAAGTGCACTATGCCAGGCCCCCTCACCCTCCACCTGATCCTCCCATCCCCGAAGCCAGTGCCCTGGGGCAGGAGCCTCGCCACTCTCTTTTCACGCCCCACTGCTTGGCCCAGGCCGAGCTGGAGCACACCAAGCAGCGGCACTCCTTCCCCGACAGGCTGGTCCGCAGCCGCAGCTCTGACATCGTGTGCCCGGGCCGCCGGCCCACGAGTGACCCCGGCCTTAACCGGCGGGTAGCAGTTGAAGAGCGTGACCCTGCCGGGGCCTTCGCCTTAGGACCATCCTCATCACCCAGCAAGGACTCCCTGAAAGGAGAGGTAACCAGCTGTAGTGGTGCTCTGGATTAATGTCATAGACAGTTTTGGTTTTCAGTAATAACTCCTTACGAACAGCCCAAAAAAAAAGATTATAATAACAATTTCTTTCATTGGAAGATAGTTTAGTAACAGCTGAATCTGACAGTGCAAAATTATAATGTGTTAATTTCCATTCAAAGGTTGAGGACAGGAAAGACAGTGACGATGAGAAGTCTGATCGCAACAGACCGTGGTGGAAGAAACGTTTCGTGTCAGCCATTCCCAAAGGTAAGGAAACGGGCCACTTGGTCATTTTAAGCATGCCCTCTCTTCTAAACTGAGAAATGAACTTGTGTTCATTTAAAAGTGATCTGTTTGATTGCAGTGCGCCTTTATTTTTTGTATTCCTGGAAAAAATATAGTTCTCTTAATCACAACTGACAGGAAATATCACACTTTAAAGAGCAGAGCTAAAACCAATTTATAACGTGAGAAAGAGAATGATTATCCATGTTGTCCACTGCTTTGCTGATGTTCCAGTTGGAAAATGATGTTTCTTGTTGTTTGAAGTTACTCCAGAGATGTGTCCAGCCCTTTTTCTCTCAGGTCTCACTTGCTGCAGATTTATATAGACTTTTCAAAGCTAATCAGTCATCAGAGGAGCTATAGCTGTGTAGATTGTATGGCTGTAGCCTCCCAGCAGTGCTGTCAGCCAGCGGCTAATGGTCATTAGATAGACCTCTCTGTCATCAGCACTGATAAATGACACATCTCGTGTTGCAGTTCTACTCTAGAACCATCTCTCATACATCTGTCTGGGAAATAATGAGCTGTGCCCACACAGACTGACTGCTTATTACTCTTTGAGATAATGATATTTCTTAAGTAAACATCAAATTGATATTCATAAAATGGAGGACTGTGTTCACATGAAAAAGTAGAGCGCCGCGACGCCTCAACCGCCACTCTGCTGCCAAATCTCTGTAGAGTCCATTGTGTTTGTCCTGTTGCTCTGCATGGTGACGCACAGTCAGCTGTCCCACAGAGCAGCGGCAGCCTGTGCTTGAAAGGCCAACCCTGTCTGTTGTGTTCCTCACAGTGCTGTATTGGACGGCTGAGAGTGATGTCCCAGGTAACGCTTCCATGCTGTTGTCATTGAGCTAGCTTTACTGCTGGAGCCAGCGGCTGCGTGCCATACTGCTTTGTAGATGCTGCCTTAGGGCTGTAGAGCTGTGATGTGACATGGTGTATCCTGAGTTCACATGCTCCTCACACTCCTCATCCATGCATCTGTTTTATCACTCCCTCTTCTGTTTTTGGCTACATTACCATTTTACTGTAAGGAGAATACAGAATATCAATGTAGATACTTCACTCAGTGTTTCCTGCGTGTGTCATCAAGTTATAGCCTCTGTAGCTCTCTTGTTTGTCTTGTTGTCACCTTTGTGTTAAAAGAAAAATACACGTTTTATAAAGACTGAACCTTTGTGATATTCTGCTATGAACCAAAGGTTTCATTTATCATTTTACAGTTATTTTGCCTTTTTCGCAGTAAAGTTCAACACGAGACTTTGATGCTGTATTGATGCCATACATCACACAGAGTTTTTCACCTCAATACAACCCATAAAAAAAAAGTTCCAAAAATGTCTCAAAATGGCTGTCAACATGTGACTCACGATCAGTCTGTCATCAGGTTATTGTGAACGTGGTGTTACTCCACCCAAGTCAGTCATCACACGTGTCTCCTTCACAGCTCCAATTGCAGCATTCAGGAAAAGGGACAAACAGGAGAAAGATGACATTGCCCAGGAGCGAATCCCACAAGGTCAGTGCTGGTTGTTGTTTTTTTTAAACTCCTGATTGGCTGAAACAGATCCACCAGGTTTGGTTTGGTTTTTAATGCAACCTGTTTGTCGGTGGGTGGTTTGTCAGATGACCCACTGCCCAGACACAGCTCTCAAACCCAGGCAGCCGAAGACATCCTGGACAAGTACAGGAACATCAAGAGAATCAGCCCAGGTGATGGAGCCACAGCTGGAGCCTCCTATGATGGTACAGGAGGTCAGGAAAAATACCGCCACGTATGCTCATAACATAAACTTGCAGCAGACAAAGTAGAGAATTTTCTCTTTTTTTGGTGTTTATTTCCACAGATCTTTGTGCTGAGGACAGCGTACATGACTCTCCAAGAGAAGACACTCTGCAGAACATTTCCACAGATGACCTCCCAGACTCAGCCAGCCAGACGGCGCAGCAGCATGACTCCAAGTTCTCCTTCAGGTCTCGCGTTCACAATCCTGCAAAATACCACAGAACTCATTTTTACAAACACTCAACACTTTCCAGTTTTCTTTGCTTACGTTGCTCGGTCATTGCTGTTGATTAGAAATGGATTTTTTTGTTGTTTTGGTCTTTCAGTGATGCAAAGAAGAAGTTGAGGTTGGCTTTGTGCGCAGCAGACTCAGTGGCTCTCCCCATCATGGCTCCTGCAACCACACGGAATGGACTGCCTGATCACATGGATTCTGAAGGTAGGAATCCTTAAGCATCTACATGCATCCTATATTAGTACTTGGGTTTATTTTTTCACTTGCTCTATGCTGAACTGAATAAGTATCAAAGGCCCTTTTGCTTTATTTTTTTTCTGAGAAGAGGGGCCTTTTTTCCCTAACAATCTTTTTTGGAAACAGAAAGGTGCATTTAAGGTTAAATCATTTCATCTGCCGCTGGCCTGTCCTGAACAGATATGAATTCCTCTGTAGTGACGAAGTAATAGAGATAACATGAAATCATTATGGCAAACAATTATTGGAAAACTGTTTTTTTGGTAAATCACATTTAACAAAAATTTAAAAAGTGTATTAAGTTAGAACTGTTGTAAAACTTGCCTACTAGAGTGCAGTTATCTTTGCCACATGTCTCCATAGGGAGCATGCTCTAATGTTGGCAAACGTCCAACCTGCTGAAAGTGTCCTTAAGCAAGACACCAAATCTGTACCACCTTCACCTTCTGAGTCACCTTCGAAGGTTTGGGGCAAGGTTGAAAGAGAATTCCCATATGGTGTCAGTGAAATATCACATTAGTAACCATCATACATGTGTAGTCACATTGATTAATATTGGCCTATCTTTTTATCTGATGCTTCACAAAATAAAGGTGGACCACCTTCACATCCTGAAGTAGGACAATAGCAGGCAGAAACACGAGAGCCTATTAGGTTATGGTAAAACTATAAGACTCCATCTTCGAGGCAATCAGTCACATTGTCACGTGGAGATGGCAGTTTGATTGGATTACAGCGACCAGGCGTTCCTTTGTGAGCAGGGAGCAGCTTTGTCCAACCTGTCTCTCTGTTGTCCTGTCTCTCAGACAATGAGATCGTCTGCTTCCTGAAGGTCCAGCTAGCTGAGGCCATCAACCTTCAGGATAAGAACCAGATGGCCCAGATCCAGGAGACCACGCGCTGTGTGAGCCGCTTCGATCCTCGCACCTGCAGGAAGCTGCTGGCTGCCATCGCGGACGATTACAGGTAAATATTCAGGCCTGGAGAGATGAGGTGAGCTCACTTAGGGGAACCTCATGGATCATTTAATTTATCTCATCTTGGTTCAGTACTTAATTATAGGAAGCTACAGAGATGTAGCAGGGAGCACAATGAAAATATTTAAATACAAATTCTCATGTATGTTTCCTTTAGAAAGCGGGCACCATACATAGCTTACCTGACCAGGTGTCGTCAGGGTCTGCAGACCTCTCAGGCCCATTTAGAAAGGCTCCTCCAGAGGGTGCTGAGAGACAAGGAGGTGGCGAACCGCTACTTCACCACAGTCTGTGTCCGGCTGCTTCTTGAACATATGGAGTCCAAGATGCTTGACTTCATTAAAGGTACTTCAACATTTTCACAATCAGTGTGACTGGACTACGGCTGAGCTTATTGACCTGCCAACCTCCACGGTACAGATTCCTGATCTTGCTGCCATCCTATTTTCTGCATTTTATAGTATTTCTATTTTATTTTTTTTTACAAGATTTACAATGCTTTTCTCAATATTTCCTCTGAGATAACAAAAAAAATAGGTGGTGACAACCCTTAAAAAAAAAATAGACGGTTTAATATTTAATCATAAAATGTTTCGTATTGTCAGCTAACGTTGCATTTCTAAATGTTTTGGCATACCTATGAGTTGTGTATTTCCAGACATTGGATATGCAGTCTATACACAATATCAAGCACAGCGTATTGTCATTGAATCATACACTATATCTGGTTGGAGGGTTAAATTTGTTGCTCCCCTCCAGCGTTCCAGGGGTGCACAGCATCTGATGACAAGACAGCAGCAGTGGAGGATTTTCTGCGCTACTTGTACGGTGCCATGGCCCGTGATGCCATTTGGCAGTATGCGAGCGAGGACCAGCTGCAGGATGCCCAGATGGCTATCGAGCGCAGCGTTATGAACCGCATCTTTAAACTGGCTTTCTACCCCAATCAGGATGGAGATATTCTCAGAGACCAGTGAGTAGCTGAAGTGTGCCGAACAAAGTGCTTCACTAGGCAGTATTGGATTTTTTACTGTTCGGAAGATTTAAAACTGAAACTTTGTGGAGACAGCAGAGCACTGCTCTTTTATATCTTGGCATGCATACAAATTCACAGAGGCTTTTCTGTCCTGGTGTAAAAATCCACTTACTTTTACACAGCATAGGACACCTACATTTTAATACTTCAGTATAACTAAATTCCATCATGTTGTTTTTTTTTTAGCTGCTAACATTAGCTAGGCATTTCTGTAGTGTAATTTTGCTGTATTGTCTTTTAAACCAAGTTTAACCGACTTGATCTCTCAATAGGACTTGTCATCTTCAGATGGAACTTAATGACATTCATATTTAGGTTGATATCTAATGTATGAACAGCTGCATTGTTGGATGGCACATAATGTGTACTCCGCTGTCTTAAACCGAGTTGTTTTGTCGCCCTCAGGCTTTTCCATGAACATATCCAGCGGCTCTCAAAAGTTGTGACGGCAAATCATAAAGCTCTTCAAATCCCAGAGGTATCATTGAATCGTCTCTCTTTTTCCATTACTTCCACGCATTCATGGGGAAGGAAGAGGTTTATTAGTACTCTTTTCTGGTTGTAGGTTTACCTGAAGGAAACTCCCTGGCCCTCTGCGCAGTCTGAGATTAGGACCATTAATGCCTACAAGACGCCACGAGACAAAGTCCAGTGTATACTGCGTATGTGTTCCACCATCATGAATCTTCTCAGTCTGGCCAACGAAGACTCCGTCCCAGGAGCAGATGACTTTGTCCCCGTACTTGTCTTTGTCCTCATAAGGGTAAGTCTGTTCTTACATCATACTTCATTTTATTCAGCCCACACTGCCGCAACTTCTTAAAGAAGCAGTAAGCGATCACATCCGTTTGGCTAACTAAGCAAACCAAGCTGAAATCTGCTGCAAATCCCAAGTGTTCAGGCTCAGGCTGCATATGGACAAAATCAAATATCCCAATACTTTTGACCAAATACCTCCAACATCGATATTGCAACAATTGTAACTTGTATTTGTAACAATTGTAGGGATTACTACTGGTACTTTCACAAAATATTAACATAGTGAGATTTTTGATAAGTAATCTTCAGTGATGTGGATATAATGACTGAACGGGAAAAAGGCAAATAATGGAGCGGAATTTAGACCCATGTAATAGCTTTTTTAACAAAAAAAATAAATCGCTTACAGCACCTTTAAACAAACTTTTGAATTTCATTGTTTATTACTTGTTGACTTCTTGTCAATGAAGAAAAATTATCCTAAAATCTTTTCACAAAAAAGACTGTAATCACAATACACCATAAAGACTGCTATCCGCTAACCTGTGTGCATATATTTTACATATTTCCATATTTATGATTATAATCTGTACGGTGTTGCATGAGGTTCTTTGAGCGGCTAATGTGGGCCCATCCCCACATCTCCTCCCCTCCAGGCAAACCCGCCCTGCCTGCTGTCCACCGTTCAGTACATCAATAATTTCTACGCCAGCCGGCTGAGTGGGGAGGAGTGCTATTGGTGGATGCAGTTCACCGCGGCGGTGGAATTCATTAAGACCATCGACGATCGCAAGTGAAGCAGAACAGCCACCTGTATGGGCAGACTGCGGGGGAAGGAGCCGGGAGACTGGGAGACTTCCCAACCAACTGCTCCCTCTGCACAGCTTATAAAACCTGGCCCTCAGCCTGCTCTTTATTTGTATAGCTTGTACATAGCCAGAGACGTTGAAAGATTACAAAATATATATTACTGTACTTATGTGGACAAATCCAGGTTTTAACCGTAGTGAGAAAACGGCTTTTGGGAAAAATTAGCATCATATTAACTTTGAATCTGATTTGAATTTTTTCCTTTTATCTTTTTGTCTTCTCAGTCAGGTTTCCTTTTGGGGTCTGTGTTAGGAATTTTATATATAAATAATTACCAATATGACATTAAATCAACGTAAAAGATTATCCTATATATAGGGACCAGACTTCCTTGATGTGATCACTGATCTTTATACCCCCCCTGGTGAGAGAGAAGGGCTTCCAATTAAATTACAATATAATGTTCATTAAATGCATTGTGACGTGGGGATTTACGGTGAGTGATAGTTACTGATGGGATTTAGTGACTCATAAACACTGAGATCAGTTCACAATTAACCATACTTCTCAGAAGGTTAGTTTATCAAACCGTAGGGCAGCTTTCTTTCATGAATTGTTTACTTCAATTTATTCCCAAACAGGCATCAATTTGGACAAAAGGGCCCACATATTTAAAGTGTATTTATTTCTGTCATTCTATTTAAGTCTTTGTTTATCTAAGTTTCAAAAAAAAATAAAAAAAAATAGAAAAAGGAAAATGCATATCGTGCCCATTCAAGATGTATGAGGCAAGTGATGTTATGATAAACTTGCTAGAAATGCTCGAGTTAGGAGGGCACCTTAGCTATGAGAAGCCCTTCGGTGGGGACGCTGGGCGATGAACACATACAGGGTCAACACATGCACAGAGCAGTGGTGGCATTTACGGAAATATTGAAAATAGTGCCTTTGATATGGGGCGCTCTGTACAGGTAGTTATTTTTGATGTTCTTTTTTTTCCCTCTTCTTTTTTTTTTAACCCAACATAGGCATTGTTCACCCCCGCTCTCTCCCCTCACATGCGCACACACACACACACACACACACACACACACACACACACACACACACACACACACACACACACACACACACACACACACACACTCTCTCTCTCTCTCCCCCTCCCTCCCTCCCTCTCCGATGGTCCAACTGAGAAGCTTTTGTCCGGCCCTCGCTGCAGGAACATGGGCATCCCCACATCGCTGATTGTCGTGGCTCAGTCCCTTTAATGCACTTGAGTTTGAACAAATAATCCCCTCTGGTGTTCTAGATCCTACCTCAGAGTTGAAACCAATGAGCCTGATACACAGTAACTGCCCTGCATTGGTTGACAACGGAGTTCTGGATCAGTTTTGCAATGGCTAAAAAAAAAAATGGTAGAACAACGAAGGGGGAACGGAGGAAACGTCGGCTATTGACCTGCTGTGATGCTTGTTGTGGTCACATCACCCTTAATTAACACAGGCCTTTGTTAGCCAACAAAGACTTTTTCATTTCTAATCTTGTACCCGAGAGGCCACATTTGTCCACGGGGGCAAAACTAGTGAATTATTGGATATTGGTTCTCTACCTCCTCATAAGTTCAAGAAAGGGACTCGTGTTTATGTGCACTTATTTCTTTTCTTCTTTTTTTTTTTCTTCAATTTGGCGTGCTGTGATCTCCCCCTGTCATTGTATCTTTCCGATTATAGTACAAGCATGTCTTTAATTATCCAGAAGTGACTAAAACTCCTTTTTCTCTTAAAATCCTCTGCTTCATTTTTGTGCACAGACGTGCCACATGTATTATAGTTTTTGATAACCCCTTACTTCCCACGGTAAATGACCTGACAGCACAATACACAGTAGGATAGAAGAGCAAATAATCAACACTATTGACTTGTTACTGACTTTCAGTTTATGCTAAAGTGGTTGGTGTAGTACGTGTGTTTTTGTTTTGTTTTTTTTGTCTAGTGAGCGTGTGTGAGATGCTTGTGTGACTGGTTGACCCTCTGCCTCCTCTTGCATGAAGTCATTGAATGGTCTGCACATTCTCAATCATGATAAACTGTAGAACAGGATTAGTGTCTGCCACAGGCCAGTAATTGAACCTGCAAGAGGATGCAAGGCTCCTCTTTGTGTCCGTGATACTTGCATATCAGAACTCGATGATTTATTTTGCACAAAATAGATGTATTTTCCTGAATAATTTGACAGGGAGCAGTGCATTTTTAAATGTTGTTACTTTTGGCCTTTATAGTTATTTATAGTAACCATATTGCAATTAAAGTAATGTTTGAGTAGCAAAGTTAAGCACCTGACTTACTCGTTCAAGCTGATGATGTCACATATTTATGGGGAACATCACCAATGCATTTTTTTTATATTCGTCTACGGTAGCACACGCACAAGATTCCTATGTGCGGTACACTTCTTTGCAGAGTCGGTGTAATCAATTTGATGAGAAAACCATGCACTGGAAAATCAAGTTGCAGGTTGCATCTATACTAATTAGGTTTATGTGATGTCACTTTAATTGGAAATACATACTGCACAGATCTGATGAAGTTATTTGGACCTGGCTTATGTTTCAGTTTTTCCTCAGTAGCAGCTACGAATGACCCCACGAAGTCTGGATCAAAACACCAAATTATTTACACAAATATACGTGTGATCGTGTGAGCAACTATAATTTTAGCCTCGATTGTATGCAAACCACTGGACAGTGGTGTCAAGTGAACAGGCTAAAGAGTCCGTCTGTTCTTCAAAGCTTTACTGCTCTGCTCCCTGTACAATTGAGTTGAAAGGCTGAGCAGAGAAAAAAAAAAAAAAAGTTTTACATCTTGCATCTAATTTTCAATTTAATTGTAAGCTTGCACAATTATGACATGCGGGGAAAGCCGGTTTGTCTTTACTGTGATTAATGCATTATGTAATTCTTTAAAAACAATAAAAGAAGCAGAAGTTTTTCTTTTTTTCTTCTTCTTCTGTGGCTCCTCAGGCACATTTTCCTCCGCAGGAATGACCCGTCATACATCCCCACTGTACATGCACAATACGGTTTCATTATACTGTGACTTCCTGGACAGTTGTAGGTATGTCTGGCCAACAGTTCACACAATAGAAGAGAAGGTAAGGGAAATTTATGCGTAGAATATAATTGTTAGTGGGGGCAGTGGAGCAGCATCACCCAATCTAGCAGCCACAAATGGCAACCTCTCAGCAAACATTTCATTACTGCTGACAAGTGTTTCGCTGGATTGTAATTGGAGATATCCCCTCATCTAAAAGCCCTCCTTACTTCACCGATTGCCTTCTCTAATACTCATCTTTTTTTTCATCATAAACTTCTTCGTGGGGTGCTTTGTGTCCCCTGATGATATCTCGCAATTGTTAATTTAAATTCAAATTTTGGTGTGTGAAGTTAATTAGTTGCATAAGCCAGTGGCTAGATAGGCCAGATTAGAGATGGGATCTTTTGACTATGTGGCACTTGGCTGATTTGAGATACAAGGAATCTTGGTTGTTGTTTTGTATTGAAGTGTGCAGTGTTATTTTTGGTTAAAACCTTCCTCAGTGAGGCAACATGAGGCTATGCAGGCAACCATGTAGACGAGGTGTAATATCACAGAGTTTAATCAAGGTATCGGAGCAGTGGAGTGTGTTTTGAGTGAGTTTTATATTGATGCCATTCTGCTGCCAGGTCCGAGGTCTCACCCAGATGGCTGTGGGATAACAGATGACCAGTCGAACTGGGCTTGTGCATGACTTCACACGTTGTTCTGGTACTTCCTGACTGTAGGGGGAACAGTGGCAGAGAGCCTCCCACCTTTATACCATCACACAATGACCCCGTGAAATCCCATAAATTCCTCTTAGGCTCGACTCCCTGTATGCTTATGTGGGAAACATGTTCACATAACTTTCCCCTGGAAAACTGAAAACTATCATAAGGCTCCAGTAACAGCAGGTACGTTGATGAAAAGCATAAACATGTAAAGTAAAAAACATTTACTATTGTGAGGAATGTGTGTATTTTAAACAAAATTAACATTCATGTTTTGCCGAAAATTAATTTTTGAATTATTTGTTAATTTCAGAAAATAGCCTGCTGGTGCCTAAAGACGGTTAGAAGTATTAATCCATGAGATGATAAAATAAGGTACAATGAAAAGACTGCAGGTGCACCATTATGTCACAAAATATTGTTTCCTATGAAGAGTATTATTATGCCAATAATTTCTTTCATTTAAAGCAGACGACTCCTCACGATTCGGGTATCCGGGCTGGTTATATTCACATTACCCACAGGAGACTGTTAACATGCAGCTGCAAGAAGCACAACAAACAACATCAGCACCGTTATCCTGGCTGACTGTACACGCTGTCCACGGCACAAGTGAGTGTTTTACCTTCGGTGTCCTGCAGATGGCAGACGCACCATTCCCGACGACGGTCTGCAGATCTGATGAGAGAGCGACTCAGACAAAGAACACCACGGGGCACGACGGCTTGACATTTAAAACCAGAGGGACCTGCTGTCTGGAACTGGGTCTGTTTTGTTTATTATGGACCTTTTGTCAAATATTTAAAATGTAATGTTGTTGTTGTTGATGATAATAATAATAATAATAATAACAATATTATTATTATAGTAGAAATACACTACGAGCTAAATCAAAAATTGGCAAATACTTGTTTTTTCAATCGCCTGCTGTTGTGCGAAGTTCATCGTGGCATTTTACAGGATGTGAAAAGTGTCTCCGAAAGACATCACACAAGCGCGCGCCCTCATTCCACCCCTCACGTGCATACACTGCATGATAGGACTACAGTTCCATATCTTGTAGGACTAATCTGCTGGTAGTGGCGGGAAATCTTCACTAAGGACAAAACAAACAACACAAGGCAGCAGCACGTCAATTAAATTAAGTGAATGGGGGGGAGGGGGGGGCAGGAGGGGAGAGGGGGGGGGGGAGTATGCCTAAATGAACAAAATGTCAAATACACATATTAAAACTTAAATGAAATAGCCGCAAGGATGCAGGCGACGAGAAGATTAAAACTCAAAGGGATACCAAGTCTCTGTGCCCTGAGGTGGTGCGACTGAAAGACATGCAAATAGTAAAAGTGAGCCCCATTCTCTGAGATGATTTCAGCCGAAACTACAGAGACAACGCAGGTTTGTAAGGAATAACATAAGAGCTCTGGTTCATTAAAAGGTTGCTGTCAATATTAAGCCATGGAAACGCAGCAAACGCAAACAACAACAACAACAACAACAATAGCATTGTCTCAAAGATATGTGGACTGTGTCCTCCCTTTGCACTTTTATTGTGGCGTTGTTTTTGTCTAAAGCAGACATGGAGATAAATTGCATTTCCCATGTTTTCCTTTACTACTCACCACAAAGGATATCAATTAGTTAAAAGTCTCAATTACAGTGGTGCTTCTGAGGCTACCGCTCCATCCTTATAGTATTTTGCTTATATCAGTTTTCACAGGCTTGGCTAATCACCTCTGAGAGAAAGAGTGGGTGGTGACATCAAATTGAACCGTGGAAATGGAACAGGAATTAGATGCACTTAGCCATCACATGTTAATGGCAGCAATCAACAGCCAATTACCCAGCGTACTTGAGTACCTTGACAAGTGCAGGTGTACCCTACAACTAACACAGGCCCCTTTCGTGCATTTCCATAAATCCGACAGTAAACTCCCTCTCTGATTGAGCAGGCATGTTTCAGTCAGGTTGCAATTAAGCAATATTGTTAGAAAAGTGTCAGGAGTGGATCGTGAGGGGAAAAAAAAAAATCCCTTAAGGGCAATAATAACATGCATTTTATCTGGATGCATGTAAATCAATAAAGCTGTTATTTGTTTATATTAAAATGTCCTGTGTTGTTATTGCCTTGAGAAATGTTCATATTGCTTGTACACATGCTGATTTTGGACATTTTCTAAATCAGTGTTCAGAGATTTGTTGGCAGTGGGCTTTTTTTTTTAAATTTTTTTACGTACAATTGGACAGTACAGTGGTGTCGCTGCCTGGCATGGCCCTCATTGTGAACATGATCTGGGCTGAAGATCTGCTGCTGATGCTGATGATCTCTGTCACTGGGGTGGATTTCAGGGCTCAGCTTTGGCTGCAGCCCTGACAAGCCCCGGAAAACACACGCGCACACACACACACACACGCGCACACACACACACACATGCACACACACACACACACGCACGCACACACACGCACGCATGCATCAGATGAACACATCAGCCCCGCACACACTGTGAGGCCAGCGTCCTGGCATGACCCACTTTGATTATTCTGTCCTTAAGCAACAGGTGATGGGCTTCCCCGGATGTCATCTGTGTCGTTGGCCTCTGTTCAGAGACAGCGTTCAGGACCCAGGGAGAGCTGGCTGGCAACATGCCCGATCTACAAGTGAGCTGTCCTATCACTGACATCAAGTAAGCCGAAGATGTCATGTCTTCATCTTGTGAGAGTTCAATCCCCCTTTCAAAATAGATCAAGCTCTCTGTTGCTGGAGAGGCTGTGCAGATAAGTGTAGTGGGTCATACTTCCTCCTGGGAATGTCTGGAAAATAACCCCTGGGATACAGGCGTGCTTGATAAAGACTTCTTTATTGGTGACCATGAAGCCACACAATGCACCAACTTGATCCCATCCTGAAACACGAGACTCCAAATGTACAGATAAACAGGCTAAATGCAGGTAAAATGTACATTTATTGTACAAATTTGTCTGATATTTCTGTATGTCCAGGCACAGAGATGAACGTTGTATGAGCCCTACACGGGCTGATATTCAGCTTGAGTCCATCTGGTGGATATTACAGTAAGCTGCAGCAGTGTCGAGGACTGATATCAAGCACCTGGTGGACTCGGACTTCACTTCAGACTCTTGAAAGGCTACCAAGATGTGGGAAAAGACGGAAAAGACGATGTGAGGAGACATATCACCAAAACGACTTAAAAATAGTTCACTGAAACACAAATGGAAAGTCATTGTTAGATGAACAACATTCAAATAGAAACACATTGAAAAAACTAAGAAAATCCAGTTCTGTTAAGATGCTTTTATTCTTTTGGGTCAATGGTCTCTCTCTAAATTTATTGAACATTCAAAGACTAATAGCAGACATGAAGCAAACATGTTTTATATTATTCGATATATTACAATATGACCATTGACAGTCCATTAGCTTTTAAGAATGACCTGTTCTTTCCCTCCTCCTTCTCTCTCTTTTGTTTGCCCTCAAGCTGCTTGACTTGTTCTACTTGACTCCTGAACCATTTTAATATCAGGCTGCCATGGGTTTCCTTCCTGTAAGCTAGTGTCTTCATATTTCTGTTTCTGCCCTACCAGACCGAAAGATAAAAACCAGAGTACTGAGCATGCATGGTATCCTCTACCAGTGTATATTAAAAGAGGTAGTGACCCTGTTAATGGCCCTTTTAAACACCGCAGAGAGTGTGCAGGCCAGGGAGCACGGATGTTGAGAAAATATGGTGGGTTCATTTGAATATGATATTTGTGTAAATATGAAGAAACACCTCTGTGCGTGTGGCGCCTTTGATAAAATGCTAAAATGATCTGACTCCAAAACTCTTGGCTAAATACTTTTCTTTTTTCCGCCGCATATTAAATGCAATAAAATATAATATAATGCCATTAATTTTATCAACGTGAAATGTTAGTGAAATTTAAAAAAAAAAATCAATAGATTTCAACGGGCCGGTTCAGTTTTGTTTAGTGTTAAATGCAACAGCTAGTTAACAGTTCATATTAATCACTTTTGAAATGACATCAATAAAGCAGTCCAACGGAAAAATGGCAATTAAGCATTTATTGGCCCAACGTGATCGGTGTAGTCAGAGGTCATGTGCAGACATCTCTGGAAGAGCGTTTGTGTTCGAATGCACACACAGTCTGTGTGCTTGTGCATGTTAAACACGGCCCAACTTTTTCTTTATGACAAACAGCCTCGATAAAAACATGGAGCCTGTCTCACTGCAGCAAACCTTTTACGTGCCGTTTCTCAGTCACCGGCACTTCATTGCTTACTCACATGAGGAGTCCACAATGCTATATATTAATTAAGGGTTTCAGAAACAATAATGGTGACAATAAAGACGGTCCTCCCTCTTTGTCCTCCTCATTCTGCCGTCAGACAGCATTAGGAGGCATGTGAGAGGAGATAGGCGAGGAGGAGGGGATGGAGAGATAGAGCTCCTTCTCTCTGGGAATGTAATCTCCCTGATGTTACATGGTGCAGCCTAAACTGATAAATTGCAGATTAAATGGCGGCCACACTCCACTTCACCCTACAGCCTACACCACACCCCCTTAGTTCCTCACATTTTTACTATTCACTGCCTTCTTGGCCTGTCAATTCTGCCTAATCGTGAGAGGCACTAAAACACCAGGTCTTGACAGAGCTAGATCAAGAATGATGAACATCTCTCAATGGCAAAAGACTCGCGCTCCTAACTCTACTAGAAGGCTCGCATCACTTATGCAGAAATCAGCAGCGTGCCAGCATCCAGGAATTATGCCCGCTGACAGGAGATGCATGAGGTACGCATTGTGCGGCTGGAGCAGCCTTGACAAGTTATAGTTAACTGCAGCAATGGCGACCCCGAACACAAAGGATACAGCGTCTTATTAATGGTGGAGCATCCATGTCAATAATCCCTGCTTTTGGGTCGTGTCCAGAGTCATGCAGCTTGCCACTACAAGTGGCACACACACACTTGGTTTTACAGCATATAAACACACATGCTGACACGCACACACACATTTCCTCAGTGTCTCTGGAGTTATGGGCTGCAAAGCTTTCTTTTCCTAAATGAAGGACAGAGCAGCTGGAAAAAAAAAAAAAAAGAAGAAAAGTTGAATATAAATCTAAATATCAATATATATGTCTGTGTTTAATTATTTATCTCTATATCTAAAAACCCTGCGTGGGGCGATGCCCGGCTGACCTAATACATAAGCTCGAATACAAAGAAATAAGTCATTAAATTCCTAACTGCATGTTGCTCATGTCGTCTGTGGGAATATTTGTGTATGTATGTATATTCTAATTTTTCTGAATAAATTAGGCAGAGATGCATTTCCATGTAAATTTATTCAAGGCACAAGGAAGAAGAGTGTGGGGGGTGCGGTAAGATCTGCCAGATTATGCATAATTGTAGTATTGTAGCCCTCATTTCTACATCTAGTGCCGTATTGCGTGGTCATTAAATTCTAAAATAATGGCAACCTCACAGCTTCTCTGTCCTAATTGCCCCTTCCATACAATTGCCTTCTCAAGACAATATGATGAAGTGTGCTGTAGGATGTGTTAATAAGATGGCATTTCTAACTGAGGAGGACAAAGCTTTGGAGTTGTACTCTCTGTGTATACCAAGTGGGAGGACTTCACTCACTCACTGTCTTTCTTATTGGTTCACCTTTTTTTTGCTTTTTGATGCTTTAAAGGTGGCAAAACCCTGAGCTGAATGCAACCCTGACGTGTCAGGAGGAAACTGGGATTTCAGCTTGTCTTCACTCATCTCAATATGTGGGGAAATCAAAGAGGGAAAAAGGCTCATTAATAAAACGACACGTCTCTAATCCACTCAGTGGTTGGGAGGAAATTTTTTTAATGAAATGCAACACGTTACCTAATTGCGTGGCTGCATCAGGAGCGCAGTATACATTTCAAAGGAAAATATGCATGAATTTCAAATGTAGTATCTCTCAACTGAGACCAGATACGAGTGAGAGAAAGGGAAGGAGAGATCAATCTTTGTGATGATGTGTGAAAAGGGCAAGCTCCTCGCCCGGCATGTACTTTTCCTCATTACCTTTCATTTAGCAACTGAGCATCTTCCACTTGATGTAAAATAAACAACTTGAATGCAGCGTGATGATATCCAGCTGTCTGTGGCCGCAGTGGAACCTGCATTCCTCATCTGTGCATTTTTGGAGACACACATTTTGGACTGAAGGCTCGCATGATCGAAGGTTATTATAACGTGTTTAAAGTGTCCCTCAGCGGACAGTTTGTCCATGCAAAGACTTGGTGGACTCATCAGCAGTTCTGCAGACCTGCTCTGTCTGCGCCTCAACCCCTCACACACATGCTGCACCCCAGAGTGCTCACAATGTAGCATAACCCACCTAAACATCCTCTCTGCTCATTCTGCCGCTGACGTTTAGCCATGCTTCATCTCCACATCCTTAAAAGCAGAAATTAATGACAAGCACAAAGCTGCTCATTTATAATTGCTTCATTATACTGTTGTGTTCTCCTGACAATAATGGTGTTGCTGGTGTTTTTCTAATTATATGGCATTTTTTTTTTGTTTTTTTTTTTTGCTCGTTATCAAGGACTTCAGGTAATTGTGGAGAAAATAATGACTGCCTGCCTGCCTGCTTCCTCTGTCTCTCATGGATTGCACATCACAAACAGTCTCAGTGCAACCCAGAGCCTTATCAAGGAGGCTGTTGGGTTGCCTTTTAAAAGCTGACTCCATTTACACTGCTAGTCATCAGTGGCCCAGTGGCTCAAGCGTTTCTAATGAGCAACTTGTACTGTGTTTAACTGAAGGTTTATGACATATTACAATTAGCTTCTATTCTGGTCGGTCTCGAATCACAGGCTTTCTCACTAATTCTTATTTCCTATTTGTTCGTCTTTCATGCTTTGCTAACACCTCTCTTAAGACTTAAAGTGATTGGGACAACTTGGAAACAATAAAAGTAGTCTCATATGAAGCTAATAATATGAAAAAGAAAGCATGCATGAAACCCCAGTCTGTGACCATGCTGTCCACTGTATGTCTCATATGAAAAGTCTCAAATATGATTTACAGCAGTGATGATAGCATCACTAATAATGCTGTCTGTGTAGCGTGATTTCATTCAACTGTGGGGAGATTAGTGATTTGCATTTAATACCCGGTGTGCTCTGCTGTTCCTTTTTTATGCAACATTGCCGGATATGGATGATGACATTATAATAATTAAAGAACATTATGGACAGAGGGTGCTTTGCTATTTGCTACTGTGCATAATGACGGCCAATGCTGTTATTTCTATTTGAAGAAGGCATCCATGTGTGAAATAATAATACTCCCTCAAGGAATACCATTGTCATTTTTTATTCGTCAGTATAAAAAGATGAAACAGAAAAATGTAATAAAAAAATGAACTCTCACTCTTCATTTCCATCCTTCCTCCTTTTGTTTTTTAATTCTGCTGTTGCAGCATCCAGCACCATTGCTGTCTGAAAACCTCAGAGGCGGACTTAATTAGTTGCTAAGAGAAAGCTGCCAGTGGTGGGGAGCTAAGAGAGTGGGGCAGATTTTAGTTTGCTCTGAACTTTGCTAATTATAAGGTAGGATGTAATTTTCTCTGTTCCCAAGAGGCGCCCAGCAGAGAGCTGCACCAACTAAGAGGAGAGAAACAAGGCAGAGCCCGGAAAAAGTATGAATTATTGACTGTTCTGATCAAATCCTTTTGTTTCTATTTCTTCTTTCAGATCACTAAGAGTTATTTTTCCTGTCACGTCTGGAGGTGTGATTATACCCTAATGCCGTGACACATGGTGGACACTACCTGAGAGGGTGTGGGAGAGGAGGTTTGCACAAAGTAGTGATCATGGACAGGCTGAAACAGGATGCAGTATGGCTCAGAATGGGGAAGGCGAGCGCAGGGTGTATGTCATTTATATCCAGCAATGTCTGAGCAGTGACAGGGACTGTGTTTAGCAGGTTCCTATCCCACATGCATCACATTATGATTCTGAAGTGCCTCAGACGAAAGAGGAGGTTGAATTGCCGTTGACCTGAGTGAGCTAAAATGACATAGATTCAGACAAATAGAGCACTGAGCTACGCGCGAAAACAAGATGGATGTGTAGTGGCAGCACATCTGCACAGGCTCCCTCTCCCTTGCTGTGTTGCTGAGCCCAAATTTTTTGACATTTTCACCACACACACCACATCTAAAGCCGTCTGGATGCGCACTTAATAGGCTGGCACAGATGCAATTTAAAACTCTTGAAATTACTCACTTTTTTGCTTCGCAAACCCACATTTCTTTTAATGTCGCCATGACTCAGAGAAGATCCTCCAACTGCACACGACTTGACATTAAATTTCAGAACTATTCAGATCTCTGTTTTCTAAAATGTCAACGGGAAGTTTTCAAAGTGGTTTTTACAAGCCTCCAAGTTCAAATCTTGGCAGACCCTTCTGTGTGTGAGTGTATCACCATGGTTGCAGCATCTAATATGCACGCCCCAGTGCATTGAGAAAAGAGAGTACTTCTTCCTCACTTGGTTTAATTGTCCCTCAGAGACCTGTGGAATTGGAATCTAAGTGGAATACCAGTCTCTTTCTCCAGCCTCACCCCACCCCACCCTGACACCACCACCACCACCAACACCCCTACACGCTCTTTCTTTTCCTCTCTCCGGAGTTGGCGCGAGCATTCGGAGACTCTTGATTTGGGCCTGTCTTTATTTCATCACAGGCATCTTCTCGCCGTGCTCCTCGTCGTGGTGCTTGAGCGCCACAGCGTTAGGCTTTATTAACCCCCCTAAGCAAGAAGTACCTAAGGGAGGTCAGACGCTAGTCGTTAAAAATCTATTGTGACTTGTCTGAAAAATGAATAAATGAGCACATTATTTCCCCCCGTTCCACAGCCCCGGTGCACTGTTTGTCTAATCAAGTGCGGGAGCAGGCAAAGTCAACCAGGGTTGACATGCACATTTTATTTAAGTTTTTGTCTGTCAGAGGAGTTTAAATGTGTAATGAACAAAGGAGTGGTGATTTGAAATATAATCCCATTACACTGATGAAATTACAAAGACGGCGAGAGTTCACAAATCATGCTCATTGTTTTCTATCATGAGCGATGCCCCTGTTGAGGCTGTGGCGCGAGGAGGAAGGGCAGGCCATGAATGAATAGTGACAGCACTGTAAGGGGATTGGGAGTGCAGCACGGCCTGGCCTCGGTGCACCTCCCTGTGCAGGGAGATGCTAAAGGGCTTTGTTGTTGCCTCTACCTCTACTCAGGATGAGCCCACTGGAGCAAGCCAGATGCAAAATTAGAGTGCAGATGTTAGAAAGAGCTATGTCTCGGTCAAAGTAGAATTATACATTTTTGAGAATAAATTCTTAAATTCTTTTTCCAAAAGACCAGTTAAAAATTCAGCTAAATAGCTTTAACCCAGCACAAGAAAATAAGAACTTTCAGACATTAAGCTTCCTTGATTTTTTTTTAGTTGATCTACAACACATTTCTGTAGCCTTAGAAACTGCATTACATGAATGTAATCAACTTTGTTATATGTAATGAATAGAATTTGAGATATAACTGACTGTAAGATTTGTTTACTATTTTGAGTATAGGAGCAAAGACAACATCTATACAAATCATAACTGAACTGTTCATTTCTCTTCTCAAGTCAGATTTTGTCTCAAGGATTAATATAGCTATGTGTGCATAAGCTGCAGAAGTCCTTTGATGTCTGCCTTTGATAAGGAGGGTGCTAACAGGCCCATGGCTTAGAAAAAGTTGCATCTAACTCTAGGAAAAAAAAAACATTTGGAAGAAACTTCTGTTTTAGTTTTCTACAGCTTTAATTGGAAGCCTCACATGCCCCTTAAACAACATCATCTGAAGCTAATAAGACTTAAAAAGTACATCTGGCTGTAAAATGCTTACCATTTTTAACACTAATGAACTGAGGCGTGCAGTAGAGATAGCCAAACTGCGGGGAGATGTACAGTATATTCTGGAGAATTCCCCTGCTGCACAGGAGCTCATAAAACACATCTGAAGACAGGAACTTGTATCTGGTTATTCGTGTTTAATTGGAGGCGCTGAGTGATGCAAACTAGGTTTTAATGCCCTCCCCTGCTGCCTGACTACAAGTAGCATTGGTGTTGCCACCCCTCCTTTTCCATTTATCCTTGCAGAAATGACCAAACATACTGTTAACAATGGCTCAAACACACTCCTACAAACTCCCCTCTAAATGTGGCAACACAACATGCAGATAATAGACTAAATGTGTCTAAATGCCACAGTTTCTTTTCTTCTTTCTTTCCTGGCATGCAAGGAAGTGCAAAAGCATTGTGACAATTCTGCCAAAGACATAGTCTTATGACTGAAGTGAGAACTTGATTAAATTCTGTTTGCTTCCCATTCTCTTTTAACTGGCCACATTAAGGTGTTGGGGTTTATAATGTGATACGTGCGTCATCAGTCCCAGGAAGTTGAGTATTGGCTGCCCTCTAAAACGTGTTGCAGGGGTGAAAAAACAACATGTAAAGTGAGAAAGCTGGGTGCCATCTGTATGATTTACATTTACAATTGCATCATTCAAACCAGCGCGAGAGGAAGGCTCCACTAAACCTTCTGACTGTAGGGGCCCTTTGATATTAATTTTCTTCAACTGTCACATCTGCTCTCTGGCGAGCTGTATCGAATGTCCGGTTTTTGTTAAACGCTTGACACAACGCTCTGTCTCACGCTGTTATGTTCTCTTGGAGGCTTTGATCTTCTCCATGTACGATATAATAGCTCATCCTGTAAACATGAAAACAGATTGAATAAAGAATACTTTACTTTCCTTTGGCCCTAGGAAAACAGTTCTGTCATGTGCTGTCCACGCTCATCTCAGCTCTAGGCTGGCTGTGGTGCCTTTATTCAATGTGACAGTGGAGAGCTGGGGACTCTTTCTCCTGGCACCCCGGTACTCGCCACACTGACACTCTCCTCTGAAGTGCCACATTAATTCTAATAAAGCGCTGCCTTACCAGGGCCCATGAAGACCAGAGCTGTTGGGGGGGGGCAGACTCTAGTATAAATACCAGGCTTAATGAAGGGAGGCAGTGGTGGCGCAGGTGGTGTGGCAGTGCAGGTGGCACCTCTCGCCCCCAGGCTCCTGGGTGAGTCCGCTGCCACTGCCACTCCAGGGGGCACAGCAGCAGAGATTGCATTTTAATTACCAGGCACACCTTGTCCTCCTGATGGGTCACCGCCTTGGTGGGAGTGAGTGTGCAGACGTGCCTGTTCTCAGGCCTTCTTTATCTCTACCTGTATGTTTACAATTAGATACTCCCCTAAACATTGTAGTATAATGCTTTAACCTGAATAGGAATCTTATTGTTCATGCTTGGCCTGTCACCGCTCAGCATAACTAATTCTATGTATGGGAGAGACCGGCATCTTCCTGGAATTATGTGCACCTCTCTCCCTGTGGGGAGGCATCCATCCAGCCCCAGTCATTGCTAACCCTCCCCTGGAGGAGTTTATCCACAGGGAGGTCCACACCTGTTTCCTCCCCCCTCCCTCCTCACACTGGAAAAATCATCTCTCTCCCTCCTCCAGTGGTAACTCAAAACTCTTGACATTTCAAATGTTTTTTTAAGTTGGGGATTCAAGTTCTGTGCGAGTGGTGTACCTGGATGAGAAATAGATCATAGTTTCACTGCACCCATCCTCTCCATGTGTCAAGACCCTGTACAGATGGGTGATGAGAGGGCTTGGATGTCGGAAAGGAGTGGGGGTCGATGGGGAGCTGTATGTCCAGGACATGTGAAGACACCACCCCACCACCTATGCCCCCCCCCCCCCCCCCGACCCCTTCTCTCCCTCTCTCCCTCTCCTTCCCCCTCTCTCCCCCTCTCTGGGGACGCTTCTGTCAGCACACAGCAGCACTCAGCAGCACAGATGTTGTTGCATTGTCTGGAGCGCCGAAGCCCAGATCAGCCCAACTGGGAGCTCCTACTCATTAGCTATTGTCTCTGTGTGTCTGACTAAGCCTTTGATGAATGCAGCAGTTAGCCGAAGATCACACAGCAGACAGAGAGAACAGAACATACTATCTATACATGCGGTTTAAAAGATAATACCACTCTACGTTGAACATGTTTAAATGACCACTGCTGAGTTAAAATTTTGAAAGGCAGCTTTATATATCCATATAGGTGAAGGATATCATCTCCTTGGTTGTCTTTAAGTGTTTTCTGCACTCAGCAAACATACTATATCATCTTAAGCTTTGTATTTACCATAAAGAGCATGGGCTCTAAGCTCCGGAAAATAAAAGGGCACCGTGTCTGCCACTTGAAAACTCTGCTTCCCTCTTTGCTTACTCACCCAGAGAAAGGCCATGCTATTATTTATTTAATTCCCCCTCCCTCCCTTCTTCACTCTTCCCTTGCATGCACCTACCCATCCAGCTAGCCAGCCAGCCAGCCAGCCAGCCAGCCGGGCTATGAACACATTGCGGGGCCTGAGGGCAGTACTGTGGACAACCTGCGCTGTGTTCACATGGCTGAGCAGAGAGCGAGTGAGGAAGACTGGCACGCTGAAACCAAACAGGTGTATGATTCAGAGGCGTGAGCTGTGAAGGGTGAATTTCTTATACAAGTCAATGTTGCTTTTGGAGCAAACAGCGACTTGGAAGTGTCCCAGGAAACATTTACACGCACTATGACTTTTTCCTCTCATAAGCCAAAACATGTTTCTGTTGTCTCATGGCAGGCTTATCAAAGGCCACGAGGAATTTCACATTCCTGGCCTTATTTACAACGATAACAGTGATAGTTGGCATTGATAAATAAATATGCCAAGTAAAATAAGTTAATTATTTGCTATCTTGTTTTGTGGAAAATCTGTGGATTTTCTCTTGTTCTTAGTTTGTGTTGCCACAGATTATTGATTACAGATAATATCACTGCTTTTGTCAGAGTTCGATTCATTTATTTAAAACTACATTTCTGCCCAAATTCCTTCGCATCCTGTGTACGAGCCTGTTATTCTTATTCTTCTGATAATTACAAGAGTGAATGAAAAACTTTTCATGAAGTTGATGAATGTTAAAGGATATATTTAGAATATTCATAAAAGAGATCATTCAATTTTGTTTTGTCTCAGGAAGTCACAGTTTATCGTATGGATACACCATCATATTCATGATTATTATTTTCTGTAAATTTTCCATTTTGTCAAATATTGCCAGCTGATTATGATCTGCATCCTGGTACTTTGTTCTGGAAATTTACATGCAGCAAAACAGCTCTCATCTGCTCAGGAGGTTTACAGGAACCCTGTTCATCAATAGTTTCCTATTGTACTGCTGGATCAGAACAATATAGAAGCAACAAAATACACTATCCTGCACCATATGTTCAACAATTCAAGGACAACATTGTAAGATGTAGAATTAGTCTTTCAACAAACATGATCTAATCATTGCGATTTACTTTTTATCAGGACTTCTTTGTGGGCAAACACTTTCATGCAGTCAGTGAACATAAGACATTGATGCATCAATGTGAAGCTGATTGCTGTGCTTTTTTCCCCCCTTTGTTTTACCACTAACTGATTTCTGATTTATTTTACACATTAGAGACTGTAAAACATTTCCTCATAAACGCTTTGTGATCATTTTCCCAATCTGGCCATGAGTATGAAACTGAATCTAAAATGAGCATCACACTCTGCGTTTCTTCTACAATGTGGCTAGCAAGTTAGTTAGCCTGTAGGGTAGCTTTGATTTACTGCAACTTGGGTCTTATTTTCAATTTTTGCAATGGTTTATACTGATTATAATAACCTGGTTCTCCACATAGGAGTGATAAGATCAATGAACACGGCTTCACAGTAAAGTCACATGGGGTGAAGAACATGAGGATATAGACACTGACAGGTTGTAAACAAGCTAACCGTTTAGCCACATAATCTAAGATCCTTTATTTGTAGATTAAACCCAAATAAAAACACCAGTAATGTTGGTTATTACCCCTCATTGCCAGGGGTGTAGTGTTAGAGTATTGGAGCACACCTGTGATGAGCACACAATTAAATTATGGGTTGTTTCTAAGGTTACCACTGTACCACAGTGGCGAGTTTACTTACAATAGTCAATAATATACATTTATATCAATTTAATTTAGTAAAGTCAACAATCTAATCATACACTTTCCAACAGCTGTTTAGGATTACTCATCTAAAGTGGGATTGTCCGATTTCAGTCACAAAACGTTCCTGCAAATGTTTCAGAATAAAAGCCTTGTTAAGAAATGTGGATTTTATTTTGAAACAGCTCCAGGAAGTGTTGAGTTTGTATTAACATGTAATGCAGTACTTTTAACATGGCAAATTGTAACAGATAAAAACGAGGCTCCGAGTAGACATTCTGAATAAATCAATACATCTTGAATGTCAACATGACAACTTTGACCATTGCATTTGTTTTTATTGGCTTTGTTGCATTACATATGTTCTAGGAATAATTTGATCTTCAAGCTCTTAAAACACCTAAATCAATTTAACTTGGATCGAGAGACCTGACCATTTTATTTCCTCACATGGAGAACAAACGCTCCAGCACCACTACACCTAAACTCATTGCAGAGGAAAACTGTGAGTGTGTGCAGCTATGTTAACGAGGAGGTCACATTTTTTAAATGTTCACTCGTTAATAATGTTAATAAACTTTGTTTGCTCTTCCAAATAAGTTTGCCAAAGCTAGTTCATGGTTTCTGTATCTGAGTGTGCTGACTGATGTGGACTTTTAATGCAGACAGTAGTTGCATGGTTAAATTTGAAATAAAATTTGAGGGTGTAGGGTCTTGGTCTACTATGTGTGTAGCTGAAGTTGGCTGCCTTCCAATCCCAAGCACAGTGGGTGGACTTAACACGGGGTTTTCTGAGGAACTTTGAACTTTCTTCTGTGTTTGGGCGTCATTGTAGGAAAGCATGAAATCAAAGCAACTACTTCAATTATAAACAGACCGAATTTCCCTGTTCTCATGGCTGCATGTGATGCACATTATTGCTTCACAGTCATGGATGTGAGAGCCTATGGTCATGAAATTGATGGTGGTATATTCAAGGAGAGTGGTTTTGCCAGGAGTTTCATCTGTGTGTCCTTGTTCTCTTTTAACGATGAATTATTAAGATGGAGAACAGTGAATGTCCTCAAACAGCCTCTCCTCAAAACAAGAAACATTTTGTTTTCCTGATGCATGCTCAGTCGGCGTGCTTGCAGCGCGGACAGCTCACACAGTAAAATCATTTTTAGCACAAGGAGAGCATTAATTGACTTTTAACGATCACCTTATTGATCGTGTTTCTTTGCTCAAATATTTTTTTCTAGAAATGTGGCCCTATATGTTCATATATATATATGCAAATACAATGATCAGTACAATGTGAAAACTATGAAAATAGGTGAATAGTTAGGTGAAACCGCAATTTTCCCCATAACGTAACTGATTGCATCAGGTAACATAAAATACTGAGTGTAGGTTTCATGTAGGGAGCAGTTAAACTGTGGCTCTCATTGTGTTAAAATGGACATAATTTGGATACATTTATGTTTTATTTTTAGGTTTCCCCTACCTCCGCTCCGTAGGACTGATTTTCAGAGCCGTGAACTGGAGCTGCATAACTGTAATTATCCTTTTGAACAGCAATAAAAGTCAAACAGTTTCAATGTAGAATTTTTCGACTTAACTTATAATCAGTGACAATCAATGAATATTATAGGGCTACTATACATTCACACTGCACTGCTACAAAAAAAAAAAAAAAAAAAAATTGACCTGCAAACTCAGAAAGCACAGTGTATAATAATGTGGTTTAATAAGAAGTCAACAGACCTCTGCAACAGACTTTGGAATACAGAAATGACACAATGTCCCAGAGGACTCACTAAGGAAGCGGACATAAATCTTTGCGCAGTCAGTCCTCGAAGGCTAGACCTTGGGGTTAAGATAAGAGACCATGTTAGTGGTTATTAAGTGAAAGTTTCCAATCGATGGCCAGAGAGACGTAATCAGGGAGGGTTTAATTGCAGAGGGGAAGACATCTATTCACGTTATTGCAGCAGCTGTCCAGAAAACCTTAATTTTTCGCCCCAGAGTCTCCCTCCCACTAGCTGACACCAGCTGACCTCTTGAAAGGCTACCGCTCGCAGTGTGCAGAGGTGTCAGGCAGTTAGTGACATCACTCCAGCTTTATTTTGTGACATTTGTATGACTCATCTCTCTGCAGTACCACAACGTATTAATGACATCAATGGCACTGCAAAAAAACTAAGGATTTGTCTATGTTTTTTAGTCAAACTCATCACCACTAAATACAATCATTATTATTTTGCATTTAAAGTGTGATATTCTGCAAGACAGCCAAAATTTCAAGAAGATTATTTCACAAGTAACAATCAAGTGAGAATGGAGAAAAAATATCCAGAAGGAAAAAGAAAACTTGTGAATACAACTCCTTCTTTATGACTCAGAATTCTCTAAACCATTAACCTTTAAAAATTTGATTTACATCTGCATCTGTCAACCTCCTCCGGGTAAACTTGGCAATAAACACCTTGGAGACTCCAAACATCTCCCACAACCTCAAAAAATATTTGACTCTAGTTATATATCAACCATCAATTACCACTCATGCAAAATGAATCACAGAACAGTCCTCTGCTACATGCTGTCCGGTACATCAGCAGAGGAAATAAAGTGCATTGATATGGAAGAAAGGGAGAGGATTTCTTTGCAATATTCCAATATTATTCACCTCATATTCAATGTAGTTTTTGCTAACAGGGCTCTGCTCAATAAAATGTTTAAATATAAGGATTCAGCATCACAGATTAATTGGATTCTCATAGAGGAAATTGGGCGCATTATTCAGTGCAGTGGTTGTCTCTTTTCATATTCAACGAGACTGTGCTACATTATGTTGTGTGATCATAATAAGCATAAAAGCCCATTTATTTCCACACTGGTCCCTGTTCGGCAGCAGACTGTTCATGTCTGGCTCCATGTGCTGCTTGATCACCAAAATCCAAAGGCGACTTATTGCAGGGAATTTCATGCCATGAAATGATGATGATGATGTGAATGGATGGCTGATGCCACGTCAAATCCAGTAGATGTCAGTAAATTGGAACATATGTTACTTAAGCTATAACATCATGATAATTCTCCTCCAAGATGGCTCATAAAACTGGAATTTATTAGGCTAAATCTGGGGTGATGATAACATAGATAATTTTTAATGGAAGGTTAATGCAGGAATCAAAAGATAAAAATGGACCCTTTGGCCTTGTATCAGCTGGAGCCTACAGTGCCGTGCTAAAATCTGAACAATTTTTATGCACTGTGGGGTGTTCCCTTTTCATTACATTTTATTGCTTTAAGCATAAAAATATACGGAACATTTTCATGGCTAATAAAATCCCAGATCTTTACATGATAAGCAGAATGGAGACGCAGTGTAAAGGAAATCTAGCTGGAGCGCAGCTTCTGCAAAATATTCCCTCTGCTATTTGTCCCAGTGCTGTCCCACCAGAATGAGGAGTGTGTTCAGCTGCTCGCGAGCCATACCTCCTCCCAGCGGGGACCTGGAAAGCCTGCTCTGACACAAGCACAGAGTACTTCCTCTATTCCCACAGACGCACTTTTAAAATAGGCCACATTGGAGAAAACATGACTTTTCACTATTCTAATAAATGGGAGCCTGCCTGTTTATTATTAATGACATCCCAGCACACTTTTCAGATTTGGTTGGTGTTACACCATGTGAGTAATTTATATTCATGCCAGCGTGAGAGCCTGCGTGTGTACGCTTACTGTCTTTTTACTGTCAGCTTTGTGTAGTAGTTCCATGAAATTTTAATGTTTACCAGGTCAGTCCTGACCTTCTTAATCCTCCTGGTTATTAATACGGTAAAGCCAACACAGAGGAACAATTAATCAAAAACACCTCTTTTCTTCCCTTTTTCACCTTTCATACATATTAATTATATTCAGCTGCCTTGGGCTGAGGAGTGCATTAACATGTATGTACCAGCGCAGAGAAATAAGTCAAAAAGCAGAGCGACTCTGCCCCTACAGCGTGAGGTAGTTCCTCAGGATTAGCCTTATGAGGCTGAGTGGCAGGAACTTGAACATGACAGAGCACTGATACACTTTCTTGTCCAGACAATTATCCGTGCCCTACTTTTAAAGCTAATTCTACACGGCCCCCCCAGGTTGTGTGTGAAGCATCCTGGTGGGGGGGCAGCAGTGGAGGGTGTCAGTCACAGGAAGACCAGACTGCCCCGGAGCGAAGCTGCCGGTCCCTTCTCAGAGGGAGGGGGGGGGGGGGTCGGGATGATTGAAATAGAAGTTGAGATGTAGGACACATAAATAAAGTGTTTTTTTTTTTCTGGAATACACTTCCCTCTCTTCACATTTACATAATACTCTACCAAGCACACCATCACTTCTATCAAGCCCCAAGGTTTATGGAGTCATGTGATGATACATGTAGCAGCAGGATTTTCCAGTAATTCACATCCGCTTCCAAAATATTAGCAGTACAACTCAAAACGGGATGTTTATCGCAGGTAGAGATATTGTTCTTCATGTGTTTTACATGTGTTTTTTTGTCGCGGTACCTGCTCCTCGTCTCTCACCGCGTGTGCTGGACCTCATCATATTCACAGGATGCAGGCCCGCATTCACTCTTGCTGTTTTAGGCTATTGTACTTGCACACCGCATGACCTCCAAGGAGAGATGGAAGACAATGTGAGTCTGCTGGATGAAAGGGCATCGGAGAGCGGCCGCGTCCATGGGTGGGGGAATGGGGAGGATGGGAAGCAGATGGCAGTGGCTCTGTCCCATCAGCACAACAGAAGGGGGACTCAAGATGGCCACAGGCCCCCCTCACATTAACAGCATTCAGGGAGACGCCTTATCATCCCGCCAGCGTGATACGTTTTTAACAACATCCAACCCCCCCCCCCCCCCAACCCACATCCACCTCAACCCACCCAACCCCTCATCACACTACTGGAGATGCTGAATCAATCATCTGGGTACTTACAGTATTACATTAAAGTCAAGGGTAAGGCCTATCGCATACAGCCTAAAAATGGGATCTAGATGAGGAAATATATTCCTCAAAATGAGCCAGAATAAAATCAGGTTTAAGACGATGGGGCACGACCCGCCTGACGTGGCTCGTGGTCGACTATGAATGAGGCTGCGGCGTCTCTGAGCAGCTTGTCTGGGAGATAACCTTCAGGCAGCCTCCCAGCCCTCGCCTCTCCTTGCAGTGTGAAGAGCATGTACTGAATAGGTGCTAATTAAGCTTTGTGAATATAAAGAAGATGCCATACTGTTGCAGCCATGAAAAAAAAAAAACACCACCTATAGTACACTACTTTGTTCTCCTGTCAAGACATCACACCACCTCCAGTATTACTGCGGCTGTCCCGACACTGAAAGAGAAAAAAAAACTGAATGAGGAATATACTGTATATGTATATAGCGCAGTAAATCAGAGGTTGAATCTAAATTGTTCATCTGATGACTTTTCCTCATGCAGCACAGTTCATCATAGCGACCAGTGACAGAGCAGCAAAAAACCAAAGAATCATGCATCTTTGCGAGTAGAAATTAATAAAAACACTATGTCAAGGAGCCAGAAAAAATGGTTTCCCCTAATGGATTCTCCACAGAAAACCGCTTTTAGACAATCAATCTTTTCTTTGAAAGCCCAATTATTTACGTAATTGTTCCTTACAACTGCCACAGGAATTTGTCCTCTGGACGCTGTAAAAGTAAGCATCTTTTGTCACTCGTAAAACGGCTCATACCATTTTTATCGTACTCATTTAATTTCTATGCCACGGTTCTACTTAACACCCTTTGTCTACATTTATAAAACTGTTCATTCTCTATTTGTCAAAGAACAAACACAAACACAGACACAGACACAGACACAGACACACACACACACAGACACACACAGACACACACACACACACACACACACACACACACACACACACGCACACACACACGCACACACACACGCACACACACACGCACACACGCATGCACACACGCAGACACGCAGACACGCAGAGGGTTTGCAATATCATGGCATAATCGAAAGTACGGAGTGCAATGTCAATCAGAAGTGGAGCTTTGTTTTGTTTACAGTCTCTCATAAACACCTGTTGACTGACATATAATTTCTACAGTACTTAATAATGGCTATGCGGCATTGATAAACTGACATCGTTTGATTTAACTGGGCCACCTTCATTCAGCCTAAATAACAGCACAAAAAAATCAAAACAAGTTGAAATGAAATGACTATTCATAAAACAGTCAAAATCATTAATAAAACTATTTAAACATTTTTTTTCTTCTTACTGAAAGAAGGCATCTGAAATGGGGCAAAGTTCTGTATCAGAATAATATCCTCAGAAACATTAATTAAAAAAAAAAAAAACGTTCCCTGTGTTTTAATGATGTGGCACTACGATGGGTGAGGTTTGTTTAATTTGTTTAAAACACAAAAATTACCTTGTTAGGTTTGAGGAAATTTGGGTTCAGTTAAGTGCCTTGTTAAGTTTTGGGAAACATCATGGTCCAGGTTAAATAATTACTTCTAGTACCATGTGAAGGTTGTATTAATAAATACTTGCTTAAGGTTTGGGAGTGATTATGGTCATGTTTTAAAAAAGAAAAGAAAAGAAAAACACAGTTGACTCAGTTGAAGGAAGCAAACAGAAGTGTCTCATGTTCAAGTCTGTTCTTTTTTTGACCACCATCCACTCCGAGCTTCTTAATGCACAGACTTTGTTGTCTTCCTGACTTCCTCCTTTGCTCCGGTCATCATAACTATAGACTCGAGAGGGTCTCTCACTTGGACATAAACATGACCATTCATGTTGTTTTGTGGCAAATGCTAAAACAACTGATGCTGTTGTCCGCAAACCAATTTACATGATGAAATATAATTTCTCGGTTTAACAGGGGCCAAATAACACGTTTTTGCCCTGAGGCTCTTTATTAGCTCAGTCAAGCTATAAGTAATTCCAAAAACCCTAAAAAAGAATTGGTATTTTATGATAATAGCATTGAATAATTGTAATAAAAGTTACTGTATTCACAGCATTTCTGTAGAAAAGTTTAAAATAGAGACCTTTTTATGTCATAACTGTAATAAAGAGGTAATCCTACAAAATTGGTAGTTTAAGTAAGAAATGATTAATATATTTCAATTAACAAAATTGTCACTGAACAACAGGAAAACAGGAAACAGGAAACAGGTTGCAGTTGTACCTTGCGTTTCAGAAAAATGGGCTGAAAAAAGTATTGTGTGTATTACTTGCAATTAGCGGATATTACACACATAATTCTTGTTTGTCAAACCAGAAACAGACAATTACAAATACACATGTTTTTATTGCTTCCAGAAATATTCAGCATAAGCCAACAGTAAAAGGCTTTACTTGCATCATTATTATAATTTTGTTTTGCTTGTTAGTGTCCAGGTTACTGACAGCCTGCAAAATACTGTTACAATTAGGCCTGGCAGCAGTGCCAGATGTTTCTCTGAGAGGAGAGAGGGAGATGTCAAAACACCTGTCTGATCACCATGGTGCACATGCTGGCGCAACCAGCAACAGTGCAAGCAGTCCGTGTTAGTTTAGTTCGCTCTTCAAGGCCCAGTCTGTGACTAAACAATGGACACCTCTGCTCACAAAGACACTGCAGATTTTTTTTTTTTTTCTTACATTATCGTACACAATGAAGAATTAGTCCAAGAGGGACAATCTCCTCTTATTTGATGGTAAATCCTTTTCCTCACCTAGAAATATACTTCCTGTGATGTGTGACATATTTTTTTTATGCCAAAACATAAAATCTTGCAGTGCAACATCCACCTGTATTGTGTTGCAGTTTGCCACGCTCAATTTTTTTGGGGGATTTCTAAATATAATCCATGCCAGTGATTATGCTGCACCTACGATGTGTCGAATCGTAGGGTAAAGGAGACGGTTGCATGAAAACAAGTACTAAATGTACAATTAAAATAATATTACACAAAAAAAACTCCAGAATACAATGATTATGCAAATAGAAATAGCAGCGTGATACAGCACTTTCTATGTACCAAACCAAATTTCCCACTGCAGATACCAACAATCTGTATTTAGAAAAAAAACCCCCAAAAAACCTCAGTGTTTCTCGCTTGAAATAGCCACAGAAAGAAAGGCTAACAACAACGTACGGCTACCTTTTCAAAATCAGAGAATACATTTATCAGATTACTCAAAAAAAAAATCAATTAAAACCAGCAGGGGGAAATACAGCCTTCTCTTTCTCGTCACGCTAAAGCGGAAACGCATGACACCAAAGGATGTAACACACCTGTCAGTCCACTAGGGGACAGTGTGTCCGCGTGACAGTTGGCACCTGTCCACGTATTTTTTTTCCCCTTAACATGCTTTTTGTATTCCCGATGCTGTTTTTGAAGCTGTGCCACCGTCCAGTGGACTGGTGGGTGTATTACATGCTTCGGCATGATGTCAGGTTGACCTGTCGGGTCCGGCCCTGTCACTTTCGCCTCAACTGTTTTTGGACCTTGCGCTTTAAATATTCGGCGAGCTAAAATCAACAACTGAGGAGTCAGACTCCGACTGCGTAGCTAATGTGAACGCGATGCTATTTTGGATGTGACATGACATTTCAGGAAGGCTCTTGTGCACCACCAGGTGGAGCCTTGCGTACCACTGGTGGTACAGATACCACAGTTTGGGAATCACTTATGTAGAACAGAGATATTTAATAATGTACAAAGATGTTTTCATATAAAATGCATTGTTTATTATAGCATCCAGTGTAAAATAATACACAATACAAGTGTGAAACTGACTAATTGATACAAAGGAAAAAATTGATATCTGTGTAATGGCACAGTATTAAAAAAATTGTTCTGAAGGGGAGAGGTTTGCAACCCAGTTGTTTTCATCTACTTTACATGTTTTAACTGAGGAAAATACACATTTATGATTGTGCAAACAGTAATACTAAGCAATGAACATTACAACTGCATTAACCCGACATTACGTCGGGCTTTTATTGGTATATGTGCTCAATAAATTCTTCTAGTAGCTTGTGGGCCAATATACACTGTAGTGTTACTCATCCTTTCAAGTGTTCAGGTCAGTTACTATGGCAACCTGCACAAACTGGGGATGAGATAAGGGCCGGAGCCGTGGCCTTGAGGGAGTCGTTAAGCATCTGTCTCCTGACTCCCCCCTTCAGTCTGTGTATGGAGGAGGCTGCCAGGGAGGCAGCGCATAAACAACAAAGGTGGCTCACCCTTGCTCCCTCTCCAAGGACTGACCATCATCATGCTGAGTTAACAGTGCCACCCATCACATCTGAGTCCAGCTGAGATGAAGGAGACGATGTTGAGGTTTCAGAGACTTTCTGTTTTAGGTATTTTTCCATGCTTGTAGTTCGAAAATGGTTCATTTTACACAAAAAGATCTCGTTCACTCAGGTTTACCGTTGACATCGATCAAATAAACTTGCATTTAATCTTTTTTCCAGCTCTAAAAAAAAAAGACTGTAGACAGAATTCAGAAAATATCAATGTTTTCCTGGTCACATGATGCTATTTTGTAAAAAGTGTGACTTTATCTGTAAAATTACTTTTCAAAGAGAAAGCAAGTGATATACATCACTATGGCTACCGCGGGTGGCCAAGATTAGTGGGTAACTGTTCGTGAACCCGTACCAGGGTATACGTGCTGAAAATGAAATATTACTTTAAATTATTCTGACTCCATCGCTGGACAAGTGTGAAGACAAGAGAGATGTCAGAGGCTAAGTTCATCAGTGGATTCTGATGAGGTTGGTGCTGCTGCTGCAGCGAGTGAGCACGCCTCACTGAGTTTCAATGCAGCAGCGCTTTTCAAGATGTTCCAATCAAGACGTTACCGTCTCCTTTAGAAAAGTGAGTTTTGCAACAGAATGCAATACCCTGAATTTGAGCTAAAAAGTCTTGAGTTTGGGTCAAAGGATTTCTGAATGGTTTTGTTTCATAAAAAAAATCTTATTCAAATGTGATATTGAAGTCTTTCCAAACTGGCTCGAACAAGATGTTCTATTGGAGCCTTACTGTTCTCTTGGGTTTGATTTGAAAATCTAATGAAATCCAATGAACAACAAAAACACTTAAGCATCAGCACAGGAAACATATCTTATTTTTTATTTTTCAATTTAACAAAGGCTTTTGTCCTTAAGGCGATGTAAACACATGTGCTCAGAGCTTTTCTTTTTTACTTGTCAGCATCTGTCTGTGGACTGAATCCAGCTATTCCCCCACTGAATGAATTAATCATTCTCTAAACACACAAAACAGCAAGAGTCAGCTAACAAGAGGCCCCTGCTGGTTGACCACAGCATGTCAATGTCAATAACAGCAATATTTAGTGGACTCAACACCACCACACAATGAGGACAACATTTCAGAGGTCTCATACTCCTTAAGAAACCGCCACTCAGGTTCTTACCGGGGTACCTCTTATGTTAAAGTGACATGCTACACTCTGAGCACAGAGCACCGTGGCTACCGTCCACCTACAGCCTCACCTAGCAGTGCGCGGACCTGGAACAGCCAGCCTTGCTTTAGAAACAGATGATAAATAAATCAAAGTGCACTAAGCACTGCTTCCACATGGCAATCGCCTCCTTCATAGCGTCTGCACCTCATCAATCACACCATTGTCTGCTTGAAAGGCGAGCCTTGTAAATGTCATATCCACTCAAACCCAAGGAGAGGCGGATCAGAATGCAGCTGAGTTTTTTTTTTTTTTTTTTTTTTTAATTGGATAGTGTAATTAAACTAAAAAACCCTGCTAGGCTGCCTTTTGACAGGACAGATGAAGACCCCTTTTAATAGGGCTATGAAACATATTTGTTAAAAGGATGAGGCAATATGTACCATATGATTGGGTGCCCTTATGTGTCATACTTTTCATTTATGATTAAAATGGCAAAAAGGTGTCTTTAAGAAAAGAGAGATTTTTAAAAGGCTCCAGTTTATAAGAATAATTAATGAAATTTGCCATCCAAATTATACAATTTCGTGGAACCAATTGAAAAAGAGAGCCCTCGTATATTATATAGTACACCAATCAGGTGCATATATCAAAGCATATGTTCAGCAGCATTTGTGAAACATTCATCTTGGGACCAAGCGATTAAGAGAGGTAGAGCTTGTTCTTGATTAAAGTAACAACTGAGAGAGGCCAAGCTATAATATTGATTACATGCACAAACGGGATACGGGTCACTTTGCTACCCACACATGCTTTCTATTTAATTTCATTAGCGGCATTCTTTCCTGATGTACTAATGTTACACAAACACCGGAGGAATACATATACTGAAAAAAAAACAAAAAAAAAACAGCCACTCACCGTCACATGTCCGAGGTCATAAAAGCAGCGGCACACACATGTGTACACACACACACACACACACACACACACACACACACACACACACACACACACACACACATTCAATATCCTGCTGCTTTAGAGTTGATTTTGATGGTTGCCGGTGAGAACCTGGCTTGAGAGGTCTCTCTTGAGAGGCAGAGTTAGGCCTCGGCACGAAAGATCGATAGGACAAGGGTGCACAAATAAATCAGCGTGCTGTAGTGACGTCTGTCATAAAGCTCCCGCCACAGTTGCGGCTCTTAGGTTTATGGCAGCGTTGAGTGTTATTGCAATCTTTTGATAGCTTTGGTTAATTTATTTGATTACAAGAGCAACCAAAGAACAAACTGCAGTCAACCTTTCACATGTGTTGCATCGAAGCAGTTCTGGGGTTCTTGTGTATACAATCAACGTGGCACGGCTTTGGTTAGAAATGAGATGTCACTCTCATTCTTAAAAAAAAGAGACATTACAAGGTTCCTTGGGGAACGCAGCAATGTTACAGATGTTTATTTAGATGTTCAACATTTATTATTTTCATTGTATATACTATTTAATCTAGCGCTCTTAAATTGAGCATTTTAGCATCTTTCATCTCAAAACAGGGGTAAAAGGACAGTGACCGTTGGACTTACATTCTTCAGGTGAGCAGAAACATTGAATGCTAATGTCTCTCCATGTCTGTTTAATGTGTAACTAGGCCATATCCACATCATCTTAAAAGGTACTATAGGTCTAAGTGGCTCAAAAATGGAATAGCAGTTTAAATTCTTTACTTAAATTGTGCAGGTCCAGTGCCAAATTAGTTGTGCCTATACTTTAGAAACAAGTATTTATTTTGATCAAATAAAAAACAACCAGTATATGCAATGACTGCTATTTTACATCAGTGTACGCAATATTTAAATCACTGAAACCAAGAACAGATTAAAAAAAATTAAATAAGGTAAATTAACATTTTTAGGAGTCCTCAGCTGATTCTCTCTTCTACAGTTTGACCCATGCTTTCACAGAAAATTCACATTTTCTGCTTTATCATTTCACTGCTTTTAGTGGCTCAACATCAGCTACAAAACCCTCTCAATACAAGTGAAGACTGTGGACCTTATCCGAAGGGGCATTTGCCAAAAATGGATGAACACGTCAGCTACCTCATGGTTTTAAATGAAACTGCATAAATGGCAGCCCTGCCTTTCTACCTACTGGCAGTTGTGAATTGTGCTGGAAAATCTATTTTGGAGAGCCGGGCCATTCAATTCAAGGGGAAAAGACTGACTGCTCTAGCGACATCAATCAAACTAGGACGCTGTGGTGGCTTTGCTTTACAAGTGGAAGGTCCAGAGTTCACGGGTTAAAACAGGCAATATAAAAAAAAAAAAAAGGTGTGGAGAAACGGCTGAGCTGGGGGCAGACTATTGTTGGTCTCTGCTATCTCCTCAGTGGAAGTGTTGGAGAGGTACCCCCCTCCTGTATTAGCTGGACTTCATTAATCTTCATGCCATCTTCTTTAACTAGTCATGTAGAACGGCTCAATAGAAAGCCGTATAATGGGGAAGGCCCAGTGCCAATTACTAGGTTAACATAGTGTTCAGCCCCAGTGCAACAAAGGAATGAGATGGAGGAGGAGAGCTGGCTCACAGGGAGAGATGCACAGGATTTGAATTGACAAGGGATGCAAAATAGAAGTTGTGGAGTTTGAAAGGCACATTTCAAACACTGTTGAGGTTAAGATTAGAGGAAGTTTATGCAGCAGCTGCAAAAGAATGCAAAAATCACAGACATTTACTTTGTAGAAAATAAATAGATTGTAATTTCTGTGATTTTTGCTAAATAAATAAATTATTAGCGAAGCTCTTAAAACAGCAGAGGAAAACAGACAGTATATAATGTAGGACATCATGCAGAAATTTGAAGGGAACCACTTGTCTTATGCCACTGAGGTAATGCAAATGTTTAATGAATTAAACCTAAGATTTCTATTTTTTTTTTTTTTTTTTGAACAGACAACTCCAAAACTTGAGGACTTGAAGCCTTTTGACTTGAAATGCTGAGAAATAATTACTAGTTTTTTGTTATGTTTCCTTGAGTTTTAAGATTAGGAAACTTGCTATATTTTCACGTTTCTTTTTATAATTATAAAACGCAACGTTAACCATTATGAAGGGTTAGTATTTCACAATTGATGAGCAAACTTTGAATTAAGTATTCAATGTTAGTTCATTTAACACATTTTTAATGAAGTAAATTATTTCACAACACATTATATAAGAAGTATTTTGGCTAAAATGTAGCTTAGTTATGTTTTCAGTCACACTAAATAAAACATATTCCAACTTTATTTATTAAAAATATAGAAGAAAATTAAAATAATAATCACATGGGTCACATGAATTATAGAATATCCAGATTTGTAATATTTCTTTCACTATAGGCCTCAGAAACAGTAAGTATCACTCTTGTCATCTTCAGCCTGTATTTACTTTGTTTTTATTCTTCATTTGACTAGAGGGGAAGTTTGCTGTGCAAACCACTTGTCATGACTGCTGTCAGAACAAGTACAGTGTTAAACTGTAGTTATTTAATTCCATGTGATTAAAATAGGACTGGGTCAGTTTGGGAAGGGCCCGTAGGCTATGGTTTTATTTAGAGGACCAAGATTAAACTCAAGTAAAATGGAAATGTCACACCGTCATGGAAGATGCTGCGGGAGTTGTGAGAAGGATAATATTATTGTGATGTGAAGTGATAATTCCGCCCTGTCCACCCTCATTATCCAGCAGCCTAGTGTATTTCTGGCTCGCAGCTGTATGTATGTGTGTATGTGGGAGTGTGTGTGCAGATGCCCTTTCCTTTCTCCACACACTCACAGAAAATTCACATAACAGAAAACATGGGGAAAAAAATATTTGGCATCTTTGTTTTTTACTGCTGTCAAGGCCCCCAAATTGGGGCAAAGGGAGGACACGGCGTGTGTGTGTGTGTGTGTGTGTGTGTGTGTGTGTGTGTGTGTGTGTGTGTGTGTGTGTGTGTGTGTGTGTGTGTGTGTGTGTGTGTGCATGTGCATGTGCATGCAGGGTGGGTTAGAATGAAGTCCAGGGCCATGCACAAGTGTGTGTGTGTGTGTGTGTGTGTGTGTGTGTGTGTGTGTGTCTGTGTGTGTTTGGATTGGGGATTATGTTGTGCTTGCATAAACTCAAGTGCACTCAGTATTGAAAGTAGTTCGCCACACTCGCCTCACCTCCACCGACAGCAGCAATGACACCAGACTTACATGCAGAAGAGCAACACAACACCGAAACAACAACAGCCCCCAACAAACAGCAACAACCTATCCAAATGTTACACAAAGAAATTGAACAAGAAGATGATCTGGAGAGGCTCCACATTCATGCAGACCCCAGCAGTCTGAGATAAGGTATATTTTTGTCTGGCAAGATAAGAGAGAGAAAGCAAACATATTACAGGGCTCAAAATTCTATATCTATAGCTCCTTTTCGTGAGTCCAATAATTCATTCATTCATGGCCTCTGTTTCCTCTGCCTCTTGGAACATCTGCCTCATACATACATCACTGCACTGATAAAGATCGCAGACAGAATTGGTAATACACTGTGAATGGGAGACTGCAAGCACTGATTAAATAACTTCGGTGGCACACTAAAATTGAAGCGGCCATGGGATGAAAGGGGACTTATCGGGGGCTTTATTAAAGGCAGCGGAGGATGATTTTAGGTTTAGGGTGATGTACACAATTTAAGACACAATGTCCTGCAGCACTGCCAAGAGATTTAAAAAAGAAAACAAAAATGGCTTTTTTGACCTCTGTCATTGTATTTCCCCCCTATACACGAGAAGAGGGAATATTATCCTATATGTGCCAGGAATGAAAAGAAATCTAAGGTTGGAACATGTGACTGAGAATTGAAAAAGTTTTTCGAGAGTACTTCACTATAAATAAAAGTGTGGAGCTCTGCTTTCGAGAGTCTTGTTGATCTTTCAACTGTGTTTGCTCAAAAATGATCTCAGAATCACGTTGCAAAAATCTCCTATGCTTTACTTTGTGATGCTGCACTGTTTGGGTAAAATTCTTAATGTCTAATGATATAACTTCATTCAAAAGTAAGAGGTCCTCAGATGGGGAAAACACTATTGAAATCACGTTTCACCTCAGTGGCAGATTCCCTATCAGCTCAGTCTCCCTGACATTTTATAGTTGCAAACGAGGACGGGGTTGGCCGATATCTAATCCAGCCTGGTAATGACTCTTTTAATCAGTCACATTGTTCCCTCTTTGCACCTCCCAGGACATGAAATACTGCATGTTAGACGAGTCTTGGCTCAAAAAGGCTGATATGTAGTTTCAATGTAAAACACAAGCAGAATGTTTTGAAGATGACTTATATGAACTCTGTAGATGTTTATGTTTATGTTATGTTATGTATCTGTATATGTTTATGTTATGTTTGGGGTTTCAAAAAAAAAAATTGCAAAATGAAATGTTTTCTAATCGTCTTCTGACCTTGTTGGATGTGGAAACGCATTGAAGCAGTAATGCTGTTTACCAATAATTTGGTTTAAACATTTGATGAAGCCGACAAAATATGGAAATGAGCATAAAGTATTTCTTTTACACCAAAGAAGGAAATATAAAATGCTCTGTATGTTATATGGGCTACAGTATGCATGAATAAATATGTCTACATTATTTGCCAAAGCAAGGCAAGCAAAGTTGCCAGCGAAGAAACGTACTGTATATTATCCTGAAGATAAATGTTACACTGGTTTCTGGTCAGTTAACTCCCTATCAGACTTTTCATTAAGAAACTGCAATTAAAATCCAACAACCTAAATCTAAATCTAATTATTTGGCCGTCAGGAGGGTGTGTCAAAAGTCCTTTTTATACTAATTGTCAGTAAAGATCAAATGAATCCGTATTTAACTATGTTTTACATGCTGGGGTCACTTGGCCCCAGACATAAAAGTAATGTGTCGTTATCAGTTGAGAATCAATTTTCACAAAAACAGAAAGTCACAAAGAGTCAAACTAAGAAAACAAGTTAGTTATTAATCAGGGTTGATTTGCATCAAATTCTTTTTTGCTTTCTGGTGTATGTACAAAAATTGTTCTGGCGTATGGTGTCAAGTCACTTTTATTCATGTAGGTCAGTATCACAAATTTGCCTCAGAGGGCTTCACAGTCTGTACAGTCGCTGACACCCAGTAACCTTAGACATGAAGAGACCTCAGCAAGACTGTTGGAAATAAAACAAATGATCATATTTTTTCATTTCGGTAGCTTTAAGAAAAAAAAAAACCCAATTTGAATCCACATATTATTCTTAAAGCATTTTAACTGCAGGTTTAACAGGAGTTTTTCTTGCTTTTTATCCTTTTATTATTATTTTTTTTATATTGAATCCCTGTTCTGCTGAGTTCCAGACAAACAATAAAAGTTTGGATTTAAAGATTATATTTTTTTTCTGCACTGAACCAAAGTGCAAGATTCAGATTGTATTTACATGCAACTGCTAGATAGCCTCAGTGGGATTTACCAGTGCAGTTAATCCACTCTGATGGTCTAACAGGGATTGTCTGCACAGTATCTCCGCAGCCAAATCGTACAGTATGAAACTGCATCAAATGAACAGATGGCAGTGACACGAATTAAAAGCACAGAACAATAGTAGAATATAAACCAGAAATGACACCCAAAGTGGCTGTTGATTTATAGCCGTGGCGAGTTTGGTACTGGGCTTCCATGTATATTAGTGCTACAAATCTGGGTCCATTTAGCAGGGAGATGCTCATACATACATCACCGACTCCTGCTCCAAGCCAAGGTCAGTCCTTATTGCATCAATCTTTTCAACAGAGGCTACTCTACACAGCAGCAGTTTTGTTACTGTCGCAGCTGTAATGGAATCTTTTTTCTCGCGCTTCATCTTTCTCTTATCACATGAAATATATATTCAACTTCTCTTCTTTCCCTCATTCTCCTGATTCTTTTTATTTTATCTGTAAAACATTCCCGGGGACCTCATTCCTTTTCTGGGGGACACACTCCAAGTAGCACACATTTTAACCCTTTAAAGGTTTCCATCACAACGGGTCACTTTGGAATCTGTAGTGTAGATATAACAAAATAAAAAATTTAAAATGCATTACATCAAAATTGATTTGTCCCATTTATAGGATGACTTGAGTCGGTGACAAGACATTTATTAAAATCCTCCCACTTCCCTCTGCTGAATATATTATTCACAAAGTCATTTTCCAAAGGTTTGACAGACATAAAAGCACTTAACATCGGTGTTCTACTCAAAGTGTTCCTGTAAGTAGGACTCTTTTAAACATAAAATGCATCTTTTCCTGGTTTTTACCTTAAACGTCATTAAAAAAACAAACTCTAAAGTGTGTTGTGCTTAATGAATGTAGCTAAAACCCTCATAAAGAAGACAAGAGCCTGAGTTGCTGAAATGTGAAGTGCCAATTTAAGACATTCATGCTGAGTCAGTTTCTGTTGTCCTGATTACTCATGCTACAGCCTCACGTAGTACTTTAATAAATGAAGAAATAATAAAATCAATCATTTTAAATAGCGCTGGACCGTTTACAGTGAAGGGAGGAAAAAAAAGAGCAGACTTTTAATTGATGAACTTGACCTGCTTTTCCCTGATAACAAATTTCATTTGTTCTATAAAAATTATGCTCAAGTGACATTATTTGACGGGATCTTTATCACCTGCAGAGTAAATAAGAGTAATTTATGCTGTTTAATTTTGAGCATGGATTATAAATCATAGCTCTATCATACATTACTGAGCTTGCATTGATGAAGGAAGTGAGAGTGGGGCCAGCTGATTGGGTTGTTAAGGCAGCAGTACAAAGCAACAGTTACAGCAGAGACTCATTCTCTCAGCATGGTTCTTTACAGCCGAGAGCAGATTGATGCAGATGATAAATGATGATAAACACCGAGCACAGCCAAGTGGTGAGAGATAGACTTTTAAATAAATTATAAAGTATGCATCATTAAAAATCAGACAACAGCTTGATGCAGGAACAGATTACAGGTATGTATATTGTCTCGCCTGCAAATAATGTAGTTCAAGTTAATAATCATTACTGTAAATCCATGTGTTCATGCTACACTGCTTCTGCAGTAATAAAAACATGATCAAATGATACAATAAAGTACAATGTGTAATGACAATAAAAAAAAAGCTCAGGATATACAGTATTTCTCTTTGATATGATTAATGTAATTTAAATTAATAGAGGCATAATTTCACCTGCAAAGGCTCATTAAAGGCATCCATACTGTAAGAGAAACCTCGCAAAGCACTGAAGCAGTAAGCCGTCTCTTGGCTGAGAAGACCCTCAGATCCTCTGTCAAAGGGATGGCTTCTGACAAACATCACTTTGCAGTGATGAAGACATGACAGCTGTCAATCATCTCTTAATAACAGAGGAAGCAAACCAGCTCACATGCTGTGGGTTTGACCTGCCACACAGTCCACATAGACACACACACACACGCACGCACGCACACACACGCACACGCACGCACACACACGCACACACACACACACACACACACACACACACACACACACACACACACACAGACACACACACACACACACACACACACACACACACACACACAGACACACACACACACAGACACACGTAAACACACTTTACAGATTTATCTATCTATCAACTGTTATTAGTAATTATAAAATATCAGGGGCTGTTGAAACATGGGTGATATTTAAAACAGCAGCGGAGCAGTTAACATTGCAAGATAATAAAACCCTACTGTCAGAGCATAAAATCAATTTTCAGAGCAAATTCAAAGAAATAGTTTTGGAAAATATACTTGTTTGCATTCTTTCTGAAAGTTAAATGAGAACATTTCTACCACTTGCATGTCTGTCCATTGAGCACAAATCTACATCCAGCAGACAGTTAACCCACCAGCTACTTGACCAGACTAGGATTTGTGAAGTTCACAAATTAACACCTTATAACTGGGTTGTTACATCTGCACAAAAACCAAAGTGTAAAAATGACACATTATGTATTTACAGGATGTGTTACACTATTTGTTAATCAGTGAAGTGACTGTTTATTTTCTTAAAAATAAGTCTCTATGTTTCTGGGCTGTAAGAACATTTAAATTGTAACAGTTTTTCAGTTTGAGATTCATCCATTCGTGGGAGTTAATGAGTTTCCACCAGTTTTGTGATTTTTGTGATGTCTGACGTAAATGCGGGATGATTCAATTTTGCAACAGATTTGGGAATGTGTCTTAAAAGCATCATTCAACAAGATTATCTTTAACAGGGACTTTTCATATGGACGTTCCTGGAACAATCATGTCAAATCTTCTGATAGTATGATTACTTTTTTTTTTTCAAAAACAGTTCCGAAAAATTTTCTTCATTTCTGAGATGGTCTGGTTGAACAATGAATAAAAAAAAAAACGTTCATTGTATGCGCCCCCAGTGGGACCTCTTACCCTTCCAATACATCAATTTACACTACAAATAACTAATTCAACAAGTAAACTTATGCATCTGTCAGACCACTGTATTTTGTAATATAGGAATTATCAAATCATCTTTTAACTGCAGAATTAAGGTTTGTTTTAAACAAATGGAGGCCCAGTCTGTTGTAATATAAATGTAGCATAAAAGAACTTTAAAAACTTTAAAATAGTAAATAATAGAGACAACAAATTAAACCCTGCCGTCATTCTCAGTTTGAGTGAATTCATGGCTAACAATACCTCGGATTGAAATACAATACTAACTATGTATTTCAAATGTTATTATTTAAGATATTGTCAGTTATTGGCTTCTTTAAATTATTGATTTAACTTTACAATAAAACTATTGAATATTAAATTCCCTTTCAGTGTAAACGGCTGCAAATAGCTGCTAGAAAGGACTGTTAGTAGTTTATTGATGAGCCTATAACTTGGATGTGGTTCTCAAACTGAAGCTAATTTATTCACCAGCAAGTTAACTATTATTTATTACAGAGCCTATTTTAGATACAGATATAGATATAAGAAATACCATAGTACATTAAAAATCTATTATTCATTCATTAGTATGAGTTTACTTGTCATCCCAATAACATTTCAAAATTACAATAAAATCAATGTTTTAATTCCAAACGTTGTAAAAGCCCTACTCACAACTAGTGCTTAAACTAAATGTCCTTCTAAAAAGGTTTAAGTTGTCCACAACAGTCCACAAGCTCATATATTACATTTTCTATACAGGCCTCCTATTCACAAAGATGTCCTCGTCTCTGAAAGACAAACCAGAAAAAACCTTTGCATCATAAAGACAGCCCGCTGCAACCATTTATTGTGATACAGCATAATACTGGTCTCAAGCCTGCATGCTGCGTTGCACAGAACGTCGTATATTCTGATGAAAAAGGATTAATAATGTTCTTCCTCCTTTCGTTTCGTCCTGAAGAGCTTTACGAGTTCCTTCGATCCCTCCTTTCAGAAGCTATTAGCGCTCTTCTTCTTGAGAGAGCCCGGAGTCATAGTGAGAGCTCTCCTCCTGCTCTAACTAGAAATGACACAATGTCAATAAGTATACTGATTATTCTGCCCATTTGTTTTGCACAACGCAGTTAATGAGCTTTATTACACAGAAGACACTGAAAACCTAATAACCATTCTTTATCATTTGCTTTGATGAGAGTAATAGAGTGGCTCATGCGAATAGTTTGTCGAAACTTCTGTTAGCGGAGAACACAGTGGATGATTTCCTGCATCTGCGGCGGTTGTAGCAGAGGAACCACCACGGTGTGTAGTGGGATAGTGAGATCAGCCTCAGTCCTCTCCATCGCCTTGAAGTGTTTGTGTTCGTACATCAGCTGTCCTCCCAATTCACCATTTATCTTCCCTGAACTGTCCTAACCTTTTCAAGCTTTCACTTATGACAGATTCCAGATACACTGGGCCAAGACTCACTGGAAACCAGCTACAGTATCATACACACAACTGTCAGTGTAAAAGGAAGCCTACACATGGCCTGGCACACTGGATTGGCCTCCTCCTGTACAGCCACATAAATCTCAGCAGCATCAGACAGGTGGGAGGAAGCTCTGGCAGATGTAGCCAGACCTTAGACAGGTCCTCTTCTCCACCTCTGGCCCTGCTCTCCTGCAGAAAGAGAAAGAGTTGTGGGAGTCTGAAATGAAGGGTGAGTTTTCTGGCTCTTGCAAATCGCTGGCAGCAGGAATTCAAATCTACAGCAGGACCTCTCAAAGGTTTGGTCACAAAAATAACATTGAAAGAAGTTATTTTCAAAATAAAGTAATACAAAATAAAGAAGAGACGGAGAAAAAGAAAAATAGAAGTGAACAAATGTCGAATACATTAAAAGTGGAAACGTTTATAACATTAATCAATAGCAGATGAACAAAAGTATGTCTTTTTAAGGTGTGACATATAGAGCGACTTTAAAACTAAACTTAACAAACATGAATGCTAATTATTTCAAGGTAACACACTTAATTTAATAATAATAATAATAATATAGATTATACCAGCACAACAATACATATTTTTTTTAAATTTACTAGCCTGAATTAACAAACAGCTGTACATACACCTCATTATAAATCCCATGGTCTTCAGCAATCCTAACTCTTGGATCAATTATGTACAGAAAATACAACAATAAATAATATTATTTAGTTGGTTTTCTGTCCATTAGATAAACTTAGGTTTCTGGTTCTTGTCTTCAGCTGAATTTGAAATGTTAGAGAAAACTCCTTGGTTTCATCTTCGTGTTACAACAAGCTCAAGGAAAAAAAAATAGAAACATGAGATGTCTTCTTGGATTTGTGCTTTCCTATGGGGATAGCTGAGAACGTCATTTCTAACCGAGAGCCTCAAATGAGCAGTTCTGAAGCGTACTTGATTGACCGAACCTTACAGCTTGTCATCTAATCAGTGAGCTAACCAAGTCTGTGCTGTACATACCTTGCCATTCACTCTGTGTTGTTGTTGGAGAGCTGATAGACCAATTCACTTCTCTTCCTTCAGAGCTACAGTACAATGCCAAGGCACACATTCAGTCTGAGATGTCTGGATGTGTTAGCGTGCTGCATGTGTGCTGACATGTTTTAGCTTATGACTACTTTATAATTCCACGTAAAAAAGAAAAAAAGAAAAAAAAGAAAAAGAAACTGTGAGAAGGACATGTCCCCAGAACAAAGATCTTGTATGTATGGTCATAAAATGTAGCGCAGCGTCATGTCACTTACGTGTGGATTTCACAACATGGCACTTGTCATGCCACACAGCTCCAGTCACATGCACCGTCTCCTCCTGTGGGCAAACAGTGAGTATAATGTGAATTAGTTACAAGAGACTCCGGCTGCTTTACTTATCTCTATGTGAATGATATGACAAGTTCATGATCAACCGAATTTTGTTAACCCCCCCCGCCCTTACCATCAGGTTATATCTGAAAACTTTAACATTAACGTTATTACACACAGCTATACGCTTTATGAAAAGCACTTGCATTTCAATGGCATGATTTGGCATAACATTTATACACAATAACCACATTCAAAGAGATAAAGTAAGGGAGCCCACGTGTCACTTTCTACTTCTGTAATAGTTTTGATCAAAACATTTTTTTCTCGACCGAAGTACATTGCCTGCCGCAGTGTATTGCTTGGTTGTGACTGAGCATATAGGGTGCACAAAATTATTGTAACAATGAGGTGAGCTGATTTTAAAATACCAAAATCTAAATACAACCATTATCTCCTGCTTTAGAGGGTCATGGGGAGCTGCAGCTAGTCTCAGCGGATGTTTGGTGAAAGGCTGGGAACAACCTGGACAGGTCATCAGTCAATCACAGGACTAGCAAAGACAACCATCAACGTTCACATTCACACCTACACCCAATTTAGAATCACCATTCAACCTAACATGCATGTCTTTGGACTGTGTGGGAGGAAGCCGGAGCGCCTGGAGAAAATCCGTAGCGACACAGGGAGAAGAGAAAGCCTCCAGCAGACCAACAGGTTCCAGTCTAGAATTTCTCTTGCTGTGACGCAGGAATGCTAACCGCTGCACCACCGGTTCACCCAAAATCTAAATACAGACAATTTCAGTTCATCAATAAAGAGCTGACGAATGGTTAAACATACAACAGTCACTTAAAGAGCGGGGTAGGCAACTAAAACTATGTTGCCGTTAATGAATATTAAATCAGGTTTGATAAAGACAACCTTCCCGTGGTCTTATATTTTTTTCTCATGAAGAGGTGAATAAAAGAAGAAAAGAACATTGTTTAATTGTTTCCATTGCACAAAAAACAATACTAACCACTCTGTACCAAAGTCCTGCTTCAGACATTTGATTAATGTACTTCTAATCTCCACTTTAAAAATATGATTTCAATTCCAGAGTGTGGTCAGTGTGGTGTGCCACAAGGCTTTGTTCTGGGTCCCATTTTATTCTCTCTTTGCATAATGATTATTGTGATGATTACTGTTGTTGTATTTGGATTAAAACATGTATATCATATCATGTATAATAAATAGTAATATATAATTATCAACACCCAATTAAAGGGTCTTTGTTTCAAGTTTAGTCAATTAAACTATGAAAATAGCTTCCATGTATCATGAGTCCACCAAAAGATTATTATAAACAATTATCGTGATAGAGTTGGATTTAATAAGGTCCTTAGCGAGGCTTGTTGATATTAAATACTATTAAAATGGATTGCTACATTAGCTCCACAAAGCACCAAAGGTAGTAGGTTAGCAGTGAGGATGTTTGCTCTGAAGCACAGGAGGGGTAGTCGGGGGTGCGGTCTGTTTTCAGCCATCTCCTTGATGGGTTTACATTTCAAAAGACCTTGGTCCAATCCATTAGGGGTGTAGGAAAACAAGATGTTCCTCTCCAGTTGAACTAATTAGGATGTTTTTTTTTTTTCTTTTTTATGAGGGAACCTTCCATATCGTTAAATTGCTGTGGGGATCCAGATGTGTAACTAGGCTAATGACTGACTGGCTAACAAAGAAAAATGGGCTATAATCCTTGAGCAGCATAATAAGTCACCTTCTGTGAGGCGGTAGTGAACAGTCATTGTCCATGTAGCTATGCTCACTGTACCAACCTACACTGTACTGCCAACCTTGTTATACTCTGGGGTCAAAAAAATATGCAAGCCACCCATTAGATACACTCTAAATAGAGTGGTTACAAGTTAATTTACATGTGGCAACATGATCTGCGCAGAGACAGAGGAGATGAAAAGTGACCATGAGAGGATGGGAGTGGCCCAGGGGGTGAAGGGTGAGAAGGCGCGGCAGTCTTGTGCTGAAGCCGTGTGTCTGCTTTGAGGAGGAGTAGAGCTGACAGAGGCCACCTCAAGAGACTCTTCACTCTCCATCAAAGAGCTGAGAAGAAGAGGCAGGGTCTGTCAGGGGTTCCCAATTCCTGCAGAGCACCCACATGCTGCACCTCCCACCCTAAACACCTTTAGTCAGTCTCACAAAGCTCCTCACGCTGCCACAAGCCTCCAGACTCATTGGCAATGCATGACCAATCCCCAGCTCAACCACCCAAACATCACCCGAGTTTAGCACTTAGAACATGACAGACATGTCCAGGGGCTTCATTTCCACACAGCCTGCAAACACTGGGATCATATGCAACTCCTGCAATGGAGTATTATCAGATGGAATGTACAGTATTGTTTCACATCACAATAATCAAACAATATTATATTATATCTGATAGAAATCCTAAACTGGTGAGACAGCTGTAAGACTTCTCCCGGTTGAAGCAGCCCATATCTGGACACCCAATTTGACTTGATCCCCTTGCAAATTGAGATTCCTCCAATGCCCACCACCACCCGTTTTGAACAAGAGCTATCAGTTTTAATTTTCCAAACTTTCTCTTTTACGTCAAAATTGGGTAGGAGGAAAAAGGGTAACGTAGAGGCAGAGACCACCATTCCAAGTTTTATCTGCTCTACAAAATGCCGTTATCTTAGTGTGATGTCAAGAACTCTATCTCTTTTTTTTTCCAGGTGACAGGCACAGACGAGAGATAAGATTGGAAAAGAATCCCACTCCACTGAGTAAATAAATAATCAATACTCATCTAAATGTAAATGAGAAAGTAGCCCCCTTTGATAGGAGGGTTTTTATCAACCAACCAATTTTCTACAGGCACTCACTGGGCCTCAACCAAATCACCATCATTCAGCTCCCATGTAATGGATAAGAAAGGGGAAGGGGGAGTGGGGATGGCTGTGGGGGAGAAAAGAGGAAGGGTCATCTGAGATCAGCCACGTTCAGATGGCTGCATCAATAGCACGGCTTTTTTTTGTTTTTGTTTTTTAAATTTCCTGACTATTGTATGACAATAATGCTACACACAATAACCAGAGTGGTAAAAATGATCAAGATTAAATCCTCATTTCTGTAAAACCAATAATAGCTACATTATACATATCTACAGTACTTTTGCAATATGGTTTGATGGTTTGATTGCAAAAAACAATCTTATGTGAAAAATATGACTCTTAGGTGACCTATTTATGAGGGTTAAATGCAATAATTAAGATAGGAAGGGAGCATGAACCAAAGCTATTTCTCTCTGCTTTAGTCAGAAGTCATAAATAAATAAAAATAATTTTGTTTTGGTGGCGTTTAAGAGATAACCTGATTAAGTTACCATTTATTATGTCGGTGCTCTGTGCCGGAACAATCTGTGAGAAAATGTTTTCCAACATGGAGCTCCTCGCTACATGTTTGATGAACCTACCCAATCACATTCACCAGTGTCAAGTTAAATTACAGCTGTATTTCTGTCAGAAAATGAAGAAAGACAAGTCTGGAGACGTTATCATTATTTCTTGTGTTAACATTTTTGATACCTGTGCACTTTTCTAACCTTTTTTGATGGTGCATATACTGGACAAGATTAGCATTTTATTGTCATCAAAATGCACTGCTCTGACTTTAAATTGATCCAATAAAAAGCCTCAAATACTATTTTCCTCATCCTCATTGCATTAGGTTTTATTTCATAACTCATAGATGTCAATAATGGAAACCATTATATAGCAGTATACTCAATAACAGAATTTTCCTGCTTGAAATGCATACAGTATTGATTTCATGTTTTTCTGGGTCCATAAGGGCAAGTAGCGTGGCGGAGGTTGTTTTACTGTAGTCAGTCAGCAATGTAGAAAACAACACAGAGAGCTGCTAAAAAGTACAGCTTCAAGACAGTAAAAAAATGACATGTTACAACAGTTTTACAACTGGAAATAAAGGATGAACTGGAAGAAATAGCTGATATTTATTTTTTTGTTTTCATTTCAACTTAAAAATGTAATTCAATTTGCACAGGAAGCAGTTTCAATACACAAGCAATCAAAATTATAATGTTTTATTTCAGATAACATCCAATCACATTTTATTTAAACCACAAACGCTATATGTTTGGGATTGCTGTAAATGCAGTGTGGGAGTTATGGGTAATGGTTGTGCAGGAAAATGATTGTTTTATAAAGTCTAAAATGAATCAGGACAGCAGTGTTTTTACAATAGCTGCACAGTGTCTGAAGCTGGTACTGTACTGAGGAAGGCTCCAGGTGAAGCTGTGGTCTGTGGCCAAGCTGCGTTTGATTTTTATTGTGCTGAATTGGAATGACAGAGCAAAGCTTTTCACATAGTGTGTCTTCCATTTCTTCCCTGGGATCCCTCCAAGCTAGCCTCTCGTGTCCCATGGGAAACAGACCCATCCAGCTAATATGCCATAAGCTGACAGCCCTCCCATGAAATGTGTGTTAAAGACCCAGGTTTGGAAACATAAAGGCATTCTTCAGAAGCTGATGCAATTTCTTTAGAAAATCACACCTCTCAGTACATGCAGAACGCTCATCACTCTGCTAATATAAGACTGGGATTTCAAGCATATCTATATACAAACGATACAATAATGTCCAAGAAATACAAGTACATTTTCTATTAAAAACAAATGCTGAGTATAAAACGACTGTATGTTTGAGATGAACTCCTAAATTCAGCACAGGGAGGCAACAAAGTCACAGTGATGCTTTTAGCAGAAAAAAAAAATAAAATAAAAAATAAAAAGCCTTTACAGTATTATATGCTTCTGACTCACTGATATCTATGCAATTTAGCAAGCACATGAAATTGCCCCAAGTTTTCCAACCTCAACTGTAATCCGCTCAAGGAGGATTTGCAGACTGTTCCTCCAAACCATTTTAAATCAGACAGAACTGCGAGGGGGGAAAAATAACACTTTAAAATGAAATCTTGACAGGACAGTGCAACGCTAACATTACACCCCAGCTGCTTTTGTTTAAATCCAGCGCATTCACACCTCTTAAAACTATTGCATCACTGCTGGTTTGTAATCTGTTTGCAATTTTACCCTTTGATGGTCTTAAAGAATGAAAATGCCACTTCCTGACTCATTTTCACAAGAATTACAGAAGACCTAAAGTGAGCATTTATCACGCTACACAGGCCGAGCTGAAACGCAACATTTAGACTATATTCACATCTACTGAGACTTCCGTTATTCAATTTACACAAAAAATATTAGAGCCAGAACTTTTAAATACAAGAAGTAATATTGCTGTTTCATAGAGCAATCTTTCACAAGCACATTGTTCAACAACAGAATCACCAGCCCTTTAAAGACCAATACCAGAGACCATAAAGCCTTTATAGTTGGTGTTGTCAACTCAATTTTCAAATTCCTCCCCACACTCTGGCTCTTCTATTGAAGTGTCATCTGATCTGCTGAATTACTGACAAGACCACAGTCATCACCGTAACGCTCTGCCTCTCTCTCCAGCTACACCCACAGCAGCTGCATTACATTCACCTTAAACCAAGGAAATAAGAGCTCTGTGGGAAAAAAAAACTGCTCAGAGCCATTGTGCTATCAAACTCTCAGTACCAGTGTATATTATCTAAAAGAGTACATCTCCCTGCAAGTACAATTGTACTGTGCCTTACTTAATCATGGAGAGAACATTTGTAAGTTTACATATCAAAATCAGAATCACGATAGCTAAAATTCTCACTGATCACACAATAGATGACAATGGTCAAGAGATTGTGAGAAACTACTACACTTCACAGGCATGTAGGCTTTATTCAGTTGGTTCTTCAAAATGGCTGTTTTTTTTTTGTTTTTTTTATTGTTTTAATTAACGGGCATTTTAGGAAAGTTCAGCTTGTTAATTTGGTTGTATTATACTTTGGTTCTTTTTTTGATTCAGTGTCACTGAACACTAAACCGCACTGTCATAGTGCTGTTTCTGGCCACAACAGGCAGCAAAAGAGTAAAAAAACCAAAACAAAGCTGTGCACTACCTGCCCTGTACTGAGCAGCGTTGAGCTGCCAAATACAATGATGGGTCCATCAGGAGTTGCTGGAGAACCAAAACAGAGCTAAAAGAAAAGTAAATACTGGAATTACATTTGTCACATGGCACAAAACACGGCTTCAAATTCATTCTAATGTTGCTTTCGGTCTGTTGACTGTTTAAATTGGCAAAATATTTCAACAGCTTTACCATGTAAAATCTAAATGTGATATAGTGTGTTTTGCTGCCCTGAATGTACAAAATAATATTTACTTCTGGTTGAAAGTGCTTTGACATATTTAAAATGACCAAATGTGGTTCTTATTAAACTTATAAGCGTTTTATATTTCACCAATACAAATATGCTAAAATCTTTTTTGTGACTAACCAGCCAACAGGCTGTAACTTTGCACTAGTTCTGCATGTTCCTGTATTAAAATAACTTTATGGTGCTTTCAAAGGCAGTAGTCACGAGACACTTTTTCCACGTAGGTCAACAGGAATGAGCTCAGTTTTGCAGTCGTCAGACCAACATGACCTGCAACTTATCACCGCACTGGGAAAGATTCAACAACCTCACCAGGGACACTGGTCCCAGGGGTGGCAGAACGGAGGTCCTCCGGGAAAATATCATACTCACGACCAAACAAAACTCAAGGACATAAAGAGCAAGAGATACAATAAGCACGCAGCAGTATCACTGCTCACTGATAAAGTTGTCCAGCTCTTGATTCAGAGATTCAGTTTCTGACACTGTGACACTATGTGGTGGATTTAGCCTCGTGGTATACAAGAGAATCTTTCCATATTTAAAGCGGCATTAAAAGGTAACAACGAGGTAACTTTGCACCTCCGAAAGACATTGTTTGAAATCTTTTCAACATACTGAAGACACTAAACACATATTTACCTACCGGCTGTTGTGTGAATGCTTTGAGCTAAATGCCTAAAAGAACTTCAGATTTGAGTTTAGCTTTCACTGCCTGAGGTACTTCATTGTTATTGTCTGGGTGACAGTTTACATTTTATTCTTTAATTCTTTAGATTTCCCCTTGCTGCTTCCAGTGGGTGAAGGCGCAACTATCAGCTACATCTAAAGTTTCCATTTTGGAAAGAATTTCAGTGGGAGAACAAAACTTGCACAGAAAAAATATTTCATATAGGAGTACTTCCGCACTTGTCCCTGTTTTTCTGGTAGTGGTGATTTGAATGAAACATCTAAATATGTTCTCCTGCAGATTAGGAATCCCCTCCGCACCTGTTTTATTCATATATCTTTTTTTAGGTAATTGATCTTTTTGCCTCAGGCACCATCACATTGCGGGTCATGAGAGACCTATATAACTGCTTTATATAGGCTTCAGCCTGTGAAAGATTCTTAGAATTTCTATTATTTATTATCAAATGGCCAAACTCTGTTTGGATGCACTTATGCTGAGAATAATGGGGAATCAAAATAAATGCAACATCCCCAATACCACATGCAGCTGAGTCTCTGAGAGTTTCACAATATGTTGTGTAGTTTGTTTAGTTCAGCCTTAGTACCTGAGTTAACTGTTTGCCAATGGGCTGTTCAAGAGATGTATACTAAAAAGATTTCACAACCAATCAAGGTGAAGTTTCATTTGAATGAATCACATTTAAAAAAAACAACAACAAAAAAAAAAACTGGAATTAATATGTTTTGACAGTTAATATGTTTTTTTGTTCTCCAACTGAGACTGAAACGGAATCATGTGGTCAATACATCGTTATAGTTAACCTGCTAGACTTTAGACCACCAGATGGAGTGGCGTTGTTGTATGCGGATCACCAGTTTGTATTACATGCACTACTTACACGCCTGCATTTCAACCAGCTGTAACGTGCAGATGATATTACATTCAATTTCATTGTAACAGCGTGCTGGGAAAAGTCTCAGTTGCAGCTGCAAATGAAAAGCTCGGCAAATGCAACCTAAAAATATCTACTTGGCTGGATACCGCTGGGAGTAAATGGAAAAAATATGTTTTTCTAATGATTTGGGTGAACTGACCCTTTAAGTAGTGTGTGTACAGAGCTCATTTTACAAGCTGGTCCTCCTCTACACATCTGCTCCCGCTAATGTCGTCTCCAACCAGCATTCCTGATGCTCAGGTGAGTGTTCTCCTGGTGTGAATTGCAGACCTTGTGCTGAACATTGATGCACTGCCTCCATTATCGCCCTGCCTCCTTCCGAGGAGTCGACGCTATTGTTTATGACACTGACACATGCAGTAATGGGTATTTCACTTCTGCACCTATACTGAGTGTGTGTTGAAACTGGAAACATAGATAAATATGGTGCGTATCCACAACATCAGTAAATTTCTATTTCATCAACAGAAGCATTAGACTGATCACGAGAACACCACGGCGTTGTGGGAGCATTGCTCATTCCGCACGCTGCCAATAGAAACAGAAATTATAACGTTGTCTTAAAAGAACAGAAATAATCCCATGGGTAAAACAGGTAGCTTTCACAAATCCACTTTCACTCTGTGTTTGTTCTCTGTTATTTCCGGAACTTAAATGTTCAGGGAATTCAAGGCGCAAAACTTCTAAACAAGACTCAACTGGAACCTCTCTTCAGGAAAATCATCAAACATGTAAAGATGTGTCTCAGGGGATTTGAAGAAGTTCAGACATACTGTACAAGTCAGATGAATCCTCCAGTACTGTACGTCCCCGCAGACTGGGGAACATGGCAGCTGTCACTAACAAGGAAAGTCACATGCCACTCTTCTCCTTTATGTTCAAATACAAACACAGACTCTGGTGTATTAGTGCCAGATATTTTCAATTATCTCGTGTCAACCTTTATCTCTTCACATTTACAGCTGGATTGATGCCTTCCTTTTTTCATATTTCAAGCACTGTTGTACTTCAGAGGAGAAGGAGGAGGAGAAGATCACAACAGTTTCATCCAACTTTTATGTAAGTGTTTTAGATTCTGGTAGCCCGGGGGTATATGGTGCACACTGTTAAATTCTTTAACAATGCTTTTAGCAGCACACTGATTGTAAATAAAAACGAAGGCTCCGGGGAAATGTTTGTCTTGAAGAAATCTTGTTCGCCAAACAGCTCATTCATTTCAAACGCAGGAATTATCAGTTCAGATAAAAGACTGATGAAGTTTGCAGATACAGAAAAAACATCCGGTGTGGTCGCATTGTTGATAGTATATATTTGTATTACAGTGTAGCAGTAGGCCACAGCATGGTTTTACATCTACTCTCTAGTTTTCTATTACAGAGCAACAAAAAGCCTTTTTCTGTTTACATAGCAAGCCTGCATCAAGTGGAGGATTGTGCACATAAAATTACCATAATAGGCCGCCACCGAGTTTGCTAATGTGCTTCTCTGGATGAGAGGGCATGCAGAGACTTGCTGAGGAACTGGCAATGTGGCAATAAAAAAAAAAAAATCAGAAAACTCCTCAGTATATCCTCATTTTTCCAGGCCCTGTTTAGTACATGGATGTGCAGCCACCCCAGGAGCAGAGAGGTTACCCCACATCTGGAGAAATGAGTTTGACCCTCTCAAAGGGCACAGGAAGTTGCCCCTGAAAGCTGCAAACAAAAGCAGCAGTGGCGAGCAGGAGCCCAGAGCGCCATTCATCGCGGCTAATGACTTGTTCATTAAGAGTGATGATGGATAAAGACTTCTCACGCTGAGATGAAATCAAGATTTATATGCGTTGTTTCCTCACCCAACTTGTGGGAAGATCATCATCATTTAATTCTATCTCTGCGGCCGGTGATGGGCATCCAGAGAGCGGGCTATCAAACGGTGCAGTCAGCTGGCAAAATCCAAAACGTGCCGTTGGCACATCTGGAGCTTGCCGTCGCAGCTGAGGGTGAGCAATGGCTGCTGGCGGGTGGCCAAATTACAGGCAGAGACGCTTCAGGACTCCACAGCCTCCACCCTGGCTTCTCCTCGTTTAGATCATCATCATTATTTATTTGCTTATTTATTATTTTTTCCATTATGTGTGCTGTGTTGCATTTCAACAGCACTTTTTATTTTTTCTTCAGCATCAGCGTATTATCGCGCCGCGCTAGACCCTCGACCCACCTCTCTCTGTAGGTTCTTATCTCTAGCTGGAAATAGGCCCCAAGACACTTCATCAGTGTCCTTCACCCTGCTATCTGCTGCTCCCAACTTTTATTAAAACTTCAGCCTTTATCAGCTCCTGGGTAATTCAGGCATGACAAATTGGGCACCAGATGCCACCTCCATTTGAGGCCGCTGTACATCTCTTGCTCCCCTATCAAGACAATGGGAGGTGGCGGGCTGCATCATTGTGGGATATCCACCTTTAGCCCACCGCATCAGGTTACTTCAACAAACTTCCCGCATCCATCTGAATGCTCTGTTTGCCGTCGTAAAAGTTCTCCAGTATGCATCACCTTTACATCAGTGCAGTGCTTCTCACTGCATTTCTTTTTATCTGCAATCCTCAACAGGAGAATTACTACAGTCCTGATTGACTCTCAAACTGAGAAAAATGGTCCTCCACAGTGTCTTCTCACTATTTGCTAGATGTTTTATTTTTCCCCACACAATTTCATACTATTGTAAAGTGTTTGTACTAAATAAATAATTTGTCGTGCCTGCATTTAAAAAAACAGTAGTCACACAAAGTTTATTGTTGCATGTATTTAAGGTTTAGGCATCTTCCTCTGCATTTAGCTGCACTTGTGCAACTGCAGTTTTTATGGTGAAGACAAGTGAGCTTCTAAGGATGAACCTATATTTGTCTTGAGAGAGTGAGCTGTATAATTATTAATAACAACAACTAAATATCTATCTAAACTAAAAACAATCATGGAAATTTGTGTTTCTGGGCCAGCAATGCACAATTAGCTTCCCATTGGGCTTTTGAATGCAATCATCTTGATGACACAGACAAGAAGAGCGCTGGACAGCTTATATTTACTGTCGCCTCCTCCTGCCCATTTCATTTTGGGCATGTTTAAAGATAGGACATAATTTATGATGCATTAAAAAGAGGGAATGTGGAGCAGAGTTGCACGCCCAGTTGAATAAAAAAAACACAGTAGATATGATATAAAAAGAGAATTAGTCAATGTCATTCGTTCATTTATGACTGACTGAAATAGACAATACACCTCTACTCCCATGTAAGATAACCTGACTCTGGAGTGTAAAAGATTTTAAAGTTGACAGCCCTGCACATGAAGCGACTGGTTGGATCGCTTACTGGAACTCTTGAATTGTATTCATAGTGATGCGGACAGTATTCATGGGATATGGTCCCCACCTAGACCTGCACATCATCTGCTCCTCAGGGGATTCAGTGAGGGTCCTGCCTGTAAATAAGAATCCATGATAGAGGGGCAGCAGGCGTGAAGCATGAGATTGGAAACCAAAGGCATCACACTGGGCTGTTGGATCTTAGTGATGTTTAGCAACACATAACTCTACACACAGACCCTGAATCTGGCATGAGCTAGTACACACTCATGCTCACAGGGTCAGCCATGCATGTGAACACTCTCTCACACACTGCATTACATTGAGCTCCCCCTTTCACGAACATATAATGTCTTTCAAATTAGCTTACAATAACCAAAGCCTGCTTGTGCAAAGAGTTGCTGGTTCAGACAGGGGGATGTTTTGAGGATGAGAAATGTCCAGAAATCACAGTCCCAGTATACCATAGATCCAATCCCATCACTCCAACTGCGTTCCATTTTAATTTCTCTCTAACATCCCAACGTTTGATCCTTCTGTGCCCAACGCAGCAGTGCTGGCCAAGATGCCAGCTGTGTTTCAGGGCTAAAATGTGTTTTAAGAGCTGCTGCAGGATGGTAATGTGTTGTGCAACCTGCCAGCCCATGAGCATCCTGAGGCAAATGGGAGAAGCAGTGGTTAAAAAGCAGGCTTTTTTTGGGCCAGAGCCAGGGAGTAATCTACCACATAAAGGCATGGCATAACCGGAGGCTATCACATGGGATATGCTTCCCTAAAGACATCATTTTTTTTCAGGAAACCTCCTATTATATGGTGCCAGTGGAACTTGGCACTGAGGCCTCTTTTGGTCAATTAACATTTGAAATTAAAAAGCACTTTACATAGCCATGTTAAGTAAATTAGCAAACAACAGATTGATTTGTCAGTGATGTTGCAACCATCATATAACCACAGCAGAGAAATCACTCTACTGAGCAGGAAATGGAGACTGACCTCTCAACGGAACGGGGATGTGTTCTTCTTTCACACATTTACCTATTGGTTTGAAAAATATACCAATTCCCTGCTGGAAAAGCCTTTCATTTTGGCAATTTGTTATGTCAAATAAGTTTGCTGGGTGAACTGGACTTGGGTACAGAAGTCTGTGATGAATAGTATCCATTAAGCTGGAATCTTATAAACCTTAAAGTGAAAACATACCTAAAACAAGAGCATCATTAGGAAAATGAGCAAAGACCTGAACCTGGAGTGTTTCTGAGCAGAGATGAATGATGGCATCACACCCCGGTCCATTATAGACTCTATTTATACACAGGGACACAGAGGAGCAACACTAGTTAGAGGCTTCTCTCCAATTAGGTTATTACTGGTCTGGGAGCCTTTTTACTCAAGGAAATTTCAGAATAGAAATTGTGTCTTTAATCAAGCATAAGGAAATCTGTCAGGGAGTGGTTCTCTTTCCTTGCTGTTTGCGCTTTTTCAAATACAAAATTTACCAATTTCATTTAGTATAGCAACTAATATCAGAAGTATCTTTTCTACTGAAAATACAATATGCATGCATTGATCATTTGCTTTGGAATAATTCACTAAAATATCACCAAATGAGAAGAATAAATGGAGGAAATGTCACTTGGGGAAAAAGAGAGATTATTTTGCTGGGTTGGGTTATTTGTCTGCACATAGTTTCCAGAGATCACATGTTGGTGATCTACAATGTCTGTCTTTTAAGTCCAGTATCCCACAAATTGAGTTTTTACACCCTAGTTTATGAAACAAATGAGATGTGATGCGTTAATTAGAGATCATCAGAGGTTCAGGTAGGCATATTTCTGCTATTTCTTCTTATGCTATGGTAATTGTATCCTGGCTTCACATTTAATGGACAGTTAATGTTTAATTAATGTTCTTGTTCGGCAAACGTGCTGCTCTTTCCTTGAACTGCTCATACCAACTACGCAAACAAACAAAATGAAATGATGCTGCGTGAGAAGTAATTTGTGTCAAACTCAGTGCAAGAGGATTCCTACTGCAAAGTCCCAGAAGAAACTAGGTGATCTAGGACAGCAACTATAAATCCTTCCATACATTTGTGTTTGACTTGTCTTTAAAAAACAGGAAAATGTTTTACACTCACATAAATATGAAAAGGTTTTGACCCATCTCTCACACTTAACGCCTTGTCTTGAAAGGTATTGTTGACGGTCAAAGCAGAAATGCGTTGTCGATAAAAGTTGACCATAATATGAATGTACACACTTGCACGCAGTATGAGTGACAGGTCAGCGTTCAGCCCTGGAATTCCCCAGCTCTCCTCCTCATCGCAGGACATGGTGGCCTCACTTGAAGTCGAGCGAGGAATAAAGGATTGCCCTCTGTATTTTTTCATTAGACTTTTCTTTTGTTACTGAATACATAAATCCATTGTGGCAAGATGCAATATGTATCATGGCACTCCACCTGCGGACGTCTCATAATGGCTGCCATGTCCCTCCAGTCAGCGATGATAAGTGAACCCCCCGTGAATGTTAATGATAGTGATCATTCTGAACCAGCCCGCCTCTCCGTCTTCGCTCACAGCCTGGGTGTCACACGCAGGGTGGCAAGGTTCAAGGGACCAAAATGAAAACAAACACTCATGGAGATATAAATAAATAAAGACAGAAATGAATGAATGAGGGTCCGAATGAATGAATGCATCTAGCCGCACTGCACCTGAGAAAAACATACCGGGGATGCACGGACATTTTGCGATTACTTTTTTTTATTTTTTTTATTTGCAATTCCTAGAAATGTTGTTTCGTTGTGTTGATTAATTATTGTGTTATTTAATGCAAAAGTCCATGCTGCTGTAATATTTTTTATGCAGCAGGACTTATTTCATTATTTACAAAGCCCAGTAAACACTGGGGAGCAGGTGGGTTCAAACAGATGTGGCTGTTTACATGACCGCAAGAGTCTGGGCTTCATATCTGGTCATTGCTCGTAAATAGCTTTGACAACATGCACACTTGCCGGGCCAGACAAAGGCTTGACTCAGCTAATCAAAACTGACAATACTGAAATCACAATGAGCCTTTTTCTATCAAGTGCTGTGAGTCAAATGGGAGATGAGTTTAAGTATCCCAATAATCTTGAACAGCACCCATACAACAGACGTAACCTGCACAGCTGAGAAAATTCTGCTGCTGGTGTACAAAAACAAAAGCATGTATAATTTGAAACCAATTTAATCACATTTTCCCCCCACAGCCGAGTCTCTGCAGCTTTCTCTGCTGTATCTGTCTCTTTCAGTATTTGCCGGATTGTTTTGACCAACACAGCACCTCTCCAAGCAACACACCCAGCTCAAGTAACAGGCAGGGGAGAAAGCAAACACAGAGTCCATGCCAGCTCATCCCCCTCTCTACATCTCACCGCTTCCTCCTTGTCTAACTTTGCCAAAGTCCTTGGAACTTGCCAAATCCGGTCATGCCTGCTTAGCTTGCTGGACTGATTGTGCCAGAAAAGAAAATAAGACACAGATGTATACAAACTCTTGGTAGTGCCAGTGGAGAGACAGCTAATGGCTTCATCTCGACCCTCCCATTGTAGCCGGGCACAGGTGGGGATAATTAGAGATTTCTCTCTCCCCTCAAAGCTGATTCTTTTCTGCTTGTGACAACCAAAAGTAGGCTAGGACGCCGGGCTCTGCCCCTCCCATCATCAACCCCCTTACCATCTATTACAGCCTTGGTGAGAACAACAAAACACCACTTCTTCTTTATACTGCATTATACCACAACATTGTGCCTACCAATGGTTTGTGTTGGCAAAAAATGAAGAAACTCTGGAATTTTTCAAACAGACACCAAGAAATATCCAACTGGAAAAATGGCTCCATAGCAGATCATCTCCTGTCAGGCCAGGTTGTATCAACGCAGTGGAAGAAGAACAAAACCACAAGCAGATAGATTCGGGGAGTGTTTCTCAGCCAAGACTAACATACTGCTGAAAACAACCCAAGCGTTGTAGACATACAGAGTAAGAAAAATGACAAGAAATGGAAGGTTTGAATAGTCCATCATGAAAAGCAGTGATAGGTGTCTCAATCCAAACTGATTTCTCAATTAACAATTTATGTTCCTGAACTCCAGATGTTTGAATGAGCTCCAGAGTGTGACCTCTGTCCTCTCTCCGGGAGCCTCGTAATGAAATAATCCTGTATGAGCAATTCCTGATGCAAAGAGCAGTGCTAATATATAGTCCTGTGTGCTTCAAAAGGCTTGAAAAGCCCTTTTTCCTCCGTTAGCCTGAGTGACAGCAGAGAGACATGTGCCTTCAGATGAGAGGAGGCGAGTCTCATTACAGCGTATTTGGTTGACACTGAGTGATTCAAGTGTTCCTGGACAATTCAGACACACTGATATAAAACACATTAAATGTCTTTCACAGCACTTTACCTGACACTGTTCATCTATGCTCATCTATTATCCCTGACGAACCGGCTTTTGTCGCCGCTCAAGTCTGGGATCAGGACTGTGGCGAGCAGTGAGTAAAGAAGAACGAAACAAACAAAAATAAAACATAAAAAAAAAAAATCAGGATATAAAATGTTCAGATATAAAAAAATCAAATCCCTTTTTGAGGTTTTTTTTTTTTAAGGAGAATATTTAAGTCCTATGTTTTTCAAAGATAAAGAAAAATTACACTCAGACATAATACTGTTGTTGTGCTGTAATGCCGGATTGGTAACCAGCAGATACCAGCTGCTGTATGCTTTTGTCAAATTTGATAGACCACATGCAGATAAAATCAAACGGACTGTAAACTTAGCTGACACATATGGGTGTCTGACAAAATAAACTCTCCCAAAAATGATGTTTCTCATTGTACAGTAGTCACACATGACACACCATAATAATATTTTGACATCCCGCATTGAAAGAAAAGGGAGAGTAACACAGGGCGGCACATATATGATGTACAGTCTCTCTGGGAGTGACGGGCATAGACAGAAGATGACGCAGTGAACTGAGCAACCTGAAAGACAATCCCTGTGACAATGAGGATTTGCAGCTCAGTCAGGATGAAGATGAAGCTCCACCTTTGACATACATATTAATCACAATTGTATTAACATGTAGCTCGCCAAACCGAAGACAAAGTGCCGCCTGGTCAATATTACACTATTTTACATGCAGTCACAAAAGTGAAATAAACAACTTGACTAATTAAAAATCTGGACTTCTCACAAAACTGACTTCTCTGTCAATTAGAGTAAGAAATATCTGATTAGTCACTTACATTTGAAGGGAAGGTTTGTCACTTTGTCAGACTGGGAGTATTATCAAAAAACAACCAACCAAAGTCAGCACCCGGAAACGATACTTGTAAGCCCGCAGTCAGAAATTGTTAGCCCACATTCCTCCTCTTTGACACTAAGGCGTTGATCTTCATTCTCGCTGCAAAGACTTTGAGGTGAGAGTGAGGCGAGGATAGAGATACGGCGGAGGCGGTGATAGGGCAGGTGAGTGGAGAGGATGCCAAGCCCAGTGGTCAGCGGGTAACAGAGAGAGGGCGGCTGTCACATCCTGCTGACTTAGCCGAGACAGATGAGACAATCAGCAACCCAAGGCCCGGACAGCTCTTCAACCCTGTCCGCATCCTGTGCTTGAGGGCAGCTTGTCCACAACATCTCAAACCTGATCTCACCTCTCTGCAACGTGGAGGTGAGGCCACTGCTCGGGACTGTTTGAAATGTTGAAAAATGCGCAATGTTCTCAGCTCATTCTTTTTCTTATTGTTAATATTATTAATTATAAAAATGGATGAAATGTACAATTTGAAAAGAGTCACTTCATATTCACAAACTCTGATGTTCCTGTCAGCTATGTGGAGTGTTTTACTGTTTTGGTTGACTCTCACAGCTGTCATCAGCTTGGTTTTTAGCTACAGCAGGGAGCTGTTTTGAGCTAAAATGCTCTGGTATGGCTGCACTCATATATATATATAAAAAAAAAAATAAAACTCAGAATTTTTTGTATTTCTTTAAACCAATCACAATTGTCTTAGTGGCGAAAAGCCCTCACTGCAGTAATGGTGCCCTTGCAAAACAGTGTCGGGCCGAATGTGTTTTGCTAAAACATTTCCACATGGGGAGACGAGCCCTGGTGTTAAAATGGTCAATTCCCTCCAAAAGACTGACAAGAACAAGACAGACCTGCCTTATCGCATGATACAAGTCTTCATCAAAACTTGTAGGTTGCGTGTAGGTTGCTAGCTCAGAGGTTGTTGTTGTTGTTGTTGTTGTTGTAGTTTCCGGTTGTTACACGGATTTTGAAAACAGTAACACACAGATATCGTAAGGGGAGGAGAATGTAGCCTGAAATAGTTGCCCAATGGCAAGTTTATACCAACATTTAAAATTCAGTCAGTCCGTTTTTCAAACAGCAGCTAGGCAAATTTGGCAATTCACCGTAGAACAGACTGCAGAAATGAGCAGCTAGAAAGCCAAGTTTGTGCCTCAGGAGTTGGTGGACAGCAAAACAAGACAAAAATGTGAGTGAATATTGAGGAAGTTATATGCGTCACTGTAAAATGTAGCAGAGCTGGTAGCAGCAGTGGAAAAGGGGCTTCAGGTGATAATATGTCTATAATATGTTTACAGCTTGATCTGCAGCAACCAAGTGGCCAAACAAATCCAATAATACAGTTTTAATGTAGTTTCCATTCACCATTAGAGGTATTTTTTTCCTTGCTTATACCATTAACCTGTTCATCACTTTTGCCTTTTCCAAGATTTTGAAAACTAACAACTAGCATCCTTTTTAAAAACAAAAACAAACGGTTGGTTCCTTCATTGAATAGAATAATTAATTATTACAATTTTATAGAATGCCTTTGACAGAAAATGCTGAGTTTCTTGCCCTGACAAGCTTGCTCTTCCTCCTACATGTGAAGCTGTGTATTGCTAACATTGGATGAAGCAAAATGCTGTTGGCAATGTGTAAACCTTGGACCGGAGGTAAGCAAAGTAGTTTATGGAGAATGTGGTTTAATTTTGATAAACGCTAACATCAATAAAGGTGGTGTGAGACAGGAGCAGACAATCATCTCAACCGTTGTCTCATTTGTTTGTGGTAATTATACCAAGATGTCACAATTAATTTGACAATGACATATTGATGTTTAAAAAATGCAACGCTTATGCAAAGCTCCAGATATTTTGCAGAGCACGCTGGATCTTCAGTATTACTGCTGCTAATTATGGCCATAGTGTGTCCAAAACTAAAACAAAAAAAAAAGAAAAAAAGAAGGAAAAACCTTTGGGAGTATATGTGTGTCTGTGTGTGTGTCAAAATTTTCCAAAGGACCATGCAGGACCCCAGGCCAGCTTCCAGCCTCTCTCCTAATTGCATTGATTTTCAGCACAGTAAATCTCGCTGTGTCACAATCTGCACTCCCCAGGCATGATGTACTGCTCCAACACCAGCCTGCACGTCTGCTCCCAAAATTGCTGGCTTAAAATTTTAGCTGTAATGGTGTGATTAATGGTTAAATTAATTAATTGCTAAATATATGCTAATTGTTTAATTGGTTGCCCGATCTATATAAGATCATTTATAAATTAAATGAGTTGATTTACAAAGTTTATTGATTAAATGTGACAATGAGTTATACGGCTGACTACCTGATTTGCAATTTTCCCAATTAGATTCACAAAGCTCTTTTAGGTGTGGTTTTGCAAAGTCTGCCCTATCCAAGTGATCTATACCAGACCTGACACTGCTGTACTTATTTATGAAATCAGACAGCTGATAATGATGCATTAATATTAATGCAAACTGTAAATTTTCATATTGCTCTGCAGAAACCAATCCAAGAACATTTGTCATTGCAACTCCGTCTATATTTCACATTTTTAATGCAAATTAAAGTGGAAGTCCCCAAGAAGGTCAAGTCTCTGAGAGGAATTTGATTTCTTTTTGTTCTACAAGCTACAGGTGAAGTATCCAGGGAAGACACGCGAGAGAGACTTTGAAGAAAATATTTACAAATACGCTGCAGATTTATCTTTTGTAGAAAAAAAATGTAAGAGCAAAAAAAAATAAGCATATTTTCCCAAATGTCTATCTATTCATTTATACAAAAAACTTAAACAGCAGCTCCAAACGTGTCTTTATCAATACGTAGAAAGATGGGAGTAAATATGCTCCGCCTGTCTCCTCAGCACAGATTTATGAGAGCAGTTTTAAGATACAATGTAGATAAACTCTTAAAGTATTTAGATCTTCGTAAAATGAGAAAAATCCACTGAAAGTATTCCAGTTCAAACTGTAATTGTATTGCACTCTACTTCCTGCCTGTGAATTACCATTTCTGTTCTTTCCTCTCAGGGCTTTATGACATGTAGGGATGTTGGGATATGTGGTATGATGACAACTAATTCAACTGCCCCTTTAGGGGTTTGAATGGGGGTCGTGTTGTGACAATCTGTTCCAAGGTCAAGGATAACCCAATGCCCTCTGATTCCATGTACTACAGTTCATATATATTATTATTATTATTATTATTATAAGAATAACATAAGCTGTTAATAAACATATAAAGGTATTTTAATGTGTTTAGTAATATTCCCAACAATTATTATTCCTCCTGTAAACCAGTAATCATTTTTAAGTGTCAATTTATTACATAATTAACTAAACAATTTTAATTAAGGATCTCATTATATAATATAATACTAATTGTGTTAAAGTTATACATATTAATCAAGTTTTTCATGAAAACAGCTGTTTTATGACAAACTGTTGCAGAAGTGGCTTAAATTTCCAGATTTAAAATTGGTTTTTTTTAAAGATTAACTGTAAAACTCAACATATCTTCATGAATTCTGAACACACAACATTTTTAAACTTTCAATAATTCAATAATTTGAACAATGATTGGTTTATCTGTGTGATATCTATGACAATGTTTATTAAATGCTCAGTCTATTCTTATGTTGGAGTTGTAATTGTGGGGAAATAAATAAAAAAAAAAACATACAAATGTCATTATATCATACATTATTTTCAACTATTTATTGAGTTTTACATACGGTAATGCTCATGTGAAATGTGTTTGTACGTGCAGTGGAGCAGAGTTACCAGTGGGATACTTTGAAATATAATTTTTTTTTAAAGTGATATGAACCTGTTAGATTCAGTATTTGTGAGGCCAACCTAGTTGCATTAATAACCGAGGGTCTGAGTTCTTTTTTTTTTTTCTTTTTTTTTCAAAGCTGTTAAAAAACCTAATTTGATACCACCTTCTGAGAGTGATGTCATGCAATCAACAGGGCTTGTCATTATTTAAACAAACTCTTAAGTAATAAAGAAAAAATTCTGAGGTGTGATAAGATGAAGAGTAACTGTCACTCTTTCAGGAATGGGCTTCCTTGCTTCAAGTTAGGTTTAGGCATCAATAAATGACTCACAGATCATACTTTTTTGCCAATGTGCACAGATGTAAATATTTTAAATAGATACTGCAGATAATAAATAAATCAGTGGTCCAATCTAGCAGGCTAAACTCAGCACTAGATTGATAGCGAGGGTAATTTATGGTATTGAGCTCCATGCAGCAAAACACTTTCAAATAAATAATGGACTTCATGTGTGCCACAGTGCATAGTGCAGCCACTGTCTGCTGTGGGTCTGTGATGGGGAACAGAGGCAAAGTTTACTGTCAGGATGCAGAGATGGCGGCCTCGCATCGAAACTGAAGAAATGTCCGTGTTAATTGTGCTGTTTGGATAAACCATGAGTCAGCACAATTATTAAAAAAAATAAATAAAGTAATTCCAACTTTATACAGTCAATGAAATACACTTATTCTTTAACACATTTTGAGAACTGGGTGTCTTTTTGCCTTCATCCTCCATATCTACAGTAACCAAAGCTGTGCCACTCTCATACTGGAGCTGGCAGGAAAATCATAGACGCAAACACACATTCGAAAAGAGCAAGAAAGATGAACCCAGACAAAATGAGATGTCCAATTGGGCTAATTTGTTGTGATTTACAGCCAAACCTTGTATATACAGTATAAAGCTCACAGAAGTGTCCGTTTGTCTGGATAAACTCTTTTTCATGCAAACAGATGAATTCCAAAAATGAAATCCAGGTTTTCTCGCAATTCAGAACTGCCAAGAAATCCTACCTTTCAGACACATTCATCTTCTTCTTTGTCTTGTCTCCCACCGTCTGTTTATTCTGGCATTCATCAGCGCCATTACTGCCACGCCCGTCAGATCTCTTCGAGGAAATGAAAAACAGCAGTCATTTTAAGGTGCAGGCTAAAGGTTAGTTCATGTAGATGAAGTCTGGCACATCAGTCCTTGAATGCGTCTCCCCCATGCTGCTATATTCTTTATTACACAGTACATACCACAGAAAAAGTACACCTAAAAGTTCACAAAATGCCTCTGAAGTTAGTGTCTGGGTTTCAACACAAATTATCTGGAAAAAAAATGGAGGGAACACAGAAAACTGCAGCAGTAGTTCTGAAAGTAACAGACACTTTGGGATTTGATTTTATGGCACATATAAAAGCTTAAAAAGGCTGTCAGGAATAGTTTGTGATGCAAAAATGACCAAAAAGAGAAAAAAAATAATTCTACCACAGTAAAAGTGTCTTCCACTTTTTACTGGACTTGGATTTACCTCTGGAAACATTGTTTTGTGAGAAATATTTTTTTTTTCTATTTTTAATGCCTCATTTTATTATATCTATCCCTGCGAGTAAATGAAGAGCAATTAGCTCTATTAAATTCTCCAAAAGGCCACAATGGCGATAAAAAGGAATGATTGTACAGGTGGCAAACATCGCCTTGTCTCCAGGAGAGGAATGCACTTTTGCTAATGTTGGTGGTGTTGGTCCAGAGGTTACATGGGTTGCTTGTGGTGATTTCTTTTTTTCTTTTTAGCTTTTTGTAGTTCCTTGGAGGTGATGAATGGCAATGGGTATAGTGCCAGTAGCAATGTCTCTAGAAGTAGCTTATTCTGTGCTGCCAAGCATGATTTATGACAAGAAAGGGGAGGGGGGAATCTCTGACTTCACCGTTTGCCCTCCTGCACTTTTCCATATCGTCCAAGAGGAGTTTGGGGTTATTGGATTGACGCAGCAACGGCACACATCTGGTTTGGAGATATAGCCAGGCCTTTTTCATGCCAACAACAAATTTGAAGGAAATAAGTGGGACAATGGAAATATGATGTGGTAAAGGAGGGAATAGTATCCATGACAAAAATTACTGGATTGTTGGATTTCAAGAGTTTGTTGTGAAGTATTCCATAACTCCAAAAAACAGCAATGTGATTTTGGGCTTTTTCAAGTAAATGCAGATGACAGAGATTTTTTTTTTTTAGCTTATGTTGTCACAAACACTGGCTGTTGACCGCTCGATAGGCGTGTAGGGTCTATAGGGTGTGTCAGGTAAACTATTATTGCAGCTTAACTCAGGGAAAGATTTAGGTTTCTTTTATCATAATCAAAATTAAGTTGTCCCACATGCGGATCTAAAGACCAAGATCCCAAATAAGATTAAACAGGATAATTGGTTGGACAGAATTCAAGTTCAGGGAAACTAAAATAGGACTTTCTCAACTTTACAGACTTTTTTTTTTTTTTGGGAGTCGATAATTGATTGGTCAACTAAGAAGGTAAAAAAAAAAAAAAACAGCCCTTTTTCTACTGTTGTTCAGATAGGATCTGTAAGTCGCCTGTCAGAATGTATAAAACATTTACTCAAGAACTTAAGTTGCACTTTTTGCTTTATGTGAGTATATTCCATTTTCTGCTCTACCAAACAAAGCACTCTTTTAGTGTAATAAACTAAACAACTGTATAGTTCATCTACTTGTTGCACTGTAGTTTAGAATTTAGCAAACAAAATCTTTAATCAGTAAATAAGTATGATTATATATTAAACTATCCAACATGAATTGTTTACAGAACATTGTTAAAGTAATAATAAACAAATGATAAATAGTAATGCAATACTGACAAGATATTATAAATATTTTATGTAGATTTTGCTGAGAATATATTTTTCCTTAAATGTGTGTTTGAATACAGAACCTTTACTTATAACGGGCTATTTTTTTACTTCATTGTTTTCTATAAAAATGTAAATATGCTATGAAAGACAACAACAACAACTTCTCTAAAGAACCATAAAGAAAAAAATATTTCCTACAATTTAACGTCCATTTAGCGATAGAGATGTGTAACATCGGCCAACTGTTGTCAGACTCCTAAGAGATCCTTATCTGCACCATAAACTCTGCTCTTATAGCAGATTGGTAGCATTAAAGGAGAATCCTGTCTCCCTGTAACCCCAAGCCATTCAAACAGGAGGTAAAAATTTACTTTAGTTTGTTTTTCTCAGAACCATAAAGCCAGGACATCAAGTGACTAAGTACCAAACAATCCATTGTAATATACAACAGCTATGATACATTTTGTGCCAATGATGCAACTTAGTTTCAAGTAATTCTGACTGAGAATGTTATTGTTGAGACGCTTTTAAGGACCTGTCTTCTTAAATATTATTCATATAAAATCGATGCGGTTAAAATGTTCAAGGAGAATTTTTGCACCATAAGGATAAATTAGACATTCAGAAACTCTATTAATTTCAGCAGTACGTGGCGTCATATTTAGATTTAATAGAAAGTTTTTAATGAAGCAGATTGGAGAAGGGATCCTTGCCTCCATTACCAGATGATGGATAACTGAAAAAGGTTAGCAGCTAGTCATTAACACTCTCTTAAATTACGAAAGTACTTGCCTCATTTTTTCCCCTCCACCTTTCATTTTTTTTCCCTTAAATGAGATAAAATAATATTGAGAGGATGAGTGTTGAATCAAGTCCAACTATAATTAAATACACTGATGGGGTGAAAGTGTTCTCTAGTGCTGGTGGTGTTTAAAAATGTTGCTGTGTTAAAATCACTTGTGTTTCAGTCTGCACCACTTTGATGAGTAAGCAGACTGTCCTCCTCTAAAACACGGACATATGGGTAATCCACGCAAACAGCTTAATGCAACTCATATTTACATGTACTGATACCGCTAGTGGCCACAGTAATAATGACAAACACACATGGGGTAGTCAGGTGGGTAATGTAGAGATGACAAAGTCTGCATAAGAATGACATTGCGGATAATTGGATGAAGCAAACACAGGACTTTCAACCAAGAGAGAGCTGTTGCGTACATACGTTAACTTATGTACATAACTTAAGTTAGGTCAAAAAAATTAAAAAATTTAACCCATGTCATGATATGACACCAAACTGCAACAGTTTCACAATGTCAACCAATTTTTTTTACTGTTGTTACCATGACAACAATAGTTTAGTATGCCCGTTGTAGGTTCCCTCCAACGATAATAAATGTTGTTTTGGGAAATTATCTATTCTTGTTTAGGTATGAGGGGTTTAGGAGTCATTGGAAATAGACCTACAACATTGTATATTGTTTTGGTATGAAGACATGTTGAGATGAGTCTTGAAGTCTATCATTAGCTTCAAATATGGATGTACTGCATTTCATCAATAACATGCTTATTGGAAATGAGAGCTTTAATTTACAGGAATATTCTGATCACGATTTATGGTGGATAACATGTTCACGAGTGAGAAATGCATTTTATCAGAGTTCTGAAGTTAAACAACAAGGACATCATTTTCACTGGGGTTTTACTCAAAACCGAGGCGTGAGTTCCTGGATTCTTTACTCATCAGAACAAAAACTATTCAATGAAGTCTTTTCCATCTCTTGTTTCCCTGTTTAGTAGAATGAAACACCATACTTACCCCAAATTAAGACAATATGCCCAAAAAAGACGTTTTTTTTTTAAAAACGTTTTCTATTTGTCAATTTTCATAGATTTATTCTCACGGCAGGTTAAGAACTACAATGGAGACAGAAAAGGGAGACATGGGTAACAGCATCGGATAAAAATAGAGGTCATAAGGTATTCTTCATTTTGCTGAGTGCTACAGAATTGGAACCACTTGGGATGTTGGTATATAGGACGCCTGCTGCTAAAACACCGCCATGCAGCACCATGATTACGACTTGATCCTGCCTCCACTGAAAGCTCATGCTGGCGGAAATCAAGTACCCCGAGGCTTACAGCACGCAGCCCAAGGCCTAAAAGGTAATAGCATGAAATATAGATACGGACGTGACAGATGTTTACAGTGCGTCGTGAGATGGCATTGAGACACAACACAGTGGCTCCCTCCATTGGAGAGGAACCTGATGAGTAGTATAGTAAAGAGATGGAGTGATATAGGAGGTGCTCTGGCAGTGTTTGCAGGCAGATCATTAGGGCCCCTCTTTAACTCAACCCCCAGTGACAATCTATTGCTCTCCTCCCCTGTCAGCGAATCATTATGGTCTGATCATTAGTGACATCGCCACATGCCCATCACTCAGGCTGGTGCCATATTGGCAGATGAACAGCCTCTGCCCCAGGCCCACTAATCTAGAGACTTCAGACAGGGAGGATGAAGGAATGTTCGCCGAGCATCAAAAACACTGGACTCACTCTTTTCACTCAGATCAAATGTGGACTTCTCAGCAGCTGTGTTCACGGAGCGGAACAATAACTGGAGTAGTACTTGCACTTTAAATAAAAAACACAATTATTGTCTTTATTTTAATCTTTTTGGGAGAAAGCAGAACTCATGTATTCAAAGAATATTCTTCACTTCCTCAAACAGATGCATGCCAATCAAGTATTTGACAAACTGCAGGTTGACTGCTTACGTGCTAGTCTCTTCTACCAACTTTATATGAAGGTATGATGCGTGTAAATGAAATAAAACAACTTACTGTCGCAGTTGTGGGTCAGAAATACTCATGTTGTGCAGCCAAACGTTCCAACCCAACAGACTATATTTTAAATTGTGGTGGAGATCTGGGTCTGAATTCTGGAAAAAATGTGTATAAAATGACACACAAGGCATGTAAGAATATATCTGTCTGAAGGAATGATGCACCCATAAAACACATGAAGTCGTAGATGTGATTGTATTTCACTCAGTGTCAGCATGATGCAGAATATGTATGTACTGCTGTCAGACAGAGGTTTAGCCGACCTTGAAGTTACTTAAAAGGGAAGAATGTGTGAAAAGAAATCCTCTTTTGAAACTACTGACCAAAACTCAAGTATTCGAGTGTTGTTGAGCCAAGAGCTTCATGAGATGTGGGGTGCCTTTATCTTTCAAAAACTTCTATTGGTCTGATGCTTGATTATTCCATAAATTGTATTAATTAATTTGATTGGTGAAATGTCTGCACAGTCAAGAGGCAGCAGGCCAGGTTGTAAGTTTGGTTTATGATAAATTACACTCTGACCAGTCAACCCACCCACATTGAAATACGTAATATCTACATTGGTTCAGCACAAAACGTATTAGTTTGCCAATTATGGCTTACAAATTCTAAGATGTCTATGTTTTTCTTGGTTTATTATTTCATATTGTGTGACTGTCTGACATCTCAGACAAATGCACAAGGTGTCTTCGATTCATGCACCAACACCATTTGGTTAGATTTCGGAAGTCATCATGATTTGGATTAACATAAGTGCATTATTTACGTAAGAAACGTTATGTACGCAAGTTAATTGACATTATGTATGTTCATATGTTAGATACATTATATTTATGTTACTTTAATGAAATCCACGTTGACATGCTTTCTCACTGACTCGAATACCGCTCTCCTGGGTCCGAGTCCCGTGTTTGACCCGTCCAACCACCCCCACCTCCACATTATGTCACTCTTTCTACTCCGTAACATCCTTCTTTAACAACCCAGTTTCAATTGTGAAAGTAATACCATTGGTGCTGTGGACCAACGTAGCAATTACATATTGTGTCGTGAGACTGGGCTGGATCAGTGCACTTCATTAATAAACCCTTACACCAGAGTAAATGCTGCCATGCATTATGCGTCAACTGATTATCATCTCAGTCTTGTTGCTATGAATCCGGTTTTTTTATATCAAATGTCATGCCTAATGTTGTATTGAACAAAATACCCTTTTATACTTTCACCGTCTTTATTTAAAAATATTTACTTGTACAAGTCCCATTAATGTTTCATACTGTACTCTAACATTGTGATTGTCGAACAGAAAATAAAGGAATATATATTTGTATGTATTGCTGATAAGCTCATTACATTTTAGATGTTGAAGGTTCTCACAAGCCATCAGGTATGTATTTATTCTTGTTTGCTTCTTTCTCTCTTCATTTCAAATTTAACGCGGGCTATAATTAAATAGCTACACGAGTAAAGAACCAAACCATCCCAGTTCTACATGTATACTACTACCAGCACAAAAAAGTAATTAGTTTTGAACACAATATGCACGTTATGATTGATTTCATATGGAGGAGCTCCAGAGATGCTCTCAGCTTGGTGCTGTATGTTCTGAGATGATGACGCAATGAAAACCGAAATGCATGGCCTCTGCTCTGTGACCTGTAAATAATTGATAAATCAATTTTCTTGACTAGAACACCAAATAATGAAGCAATGCAATTCTTATCAATTACATTTTCGTCTTAATTGTTGACTTCACTTAGCACAAAGCAGCACAGCGAAACACCATGCCATTTTTCAATTAAAAGGTCCAGATGTTTTTGGAGGCTTCAGTAGACACAGGCAGTTGTGAGAAATGCTTTATCTGCATTGTAATAATCACTAGAACATCAGCTCCAGGCTGCATTTACATACTCATGTTTTATTCCAGCCCTCTTTCTAATGCACCGCTTAATTATACTGAGCGCAGACAATGTCAGACCCCCATAGCCCCAAATTTATTATTGCACCGTGTGAAGCAGCAACCATCAAACCTAGTGTCCCTCATCACAGCATACCACACTCATCACTGCTCTCACACTATGAAGTACACGTCATACTCCCTGTACTGAACACATATCACATTTTCTGATTTTCATTACGCTAAGTCAAAAACATTAATAGTACGGATAGCAAAATTCAATCTGAACTTTTCCGTCCAATCTTCCCTCTTTTTTAATGTGGAATCTCCTCAATACTTAACTGTTTAGCAGTAGATAGCTAACATGTAATGTTCATTTGTTTAAAGTGCAATGTCAAGAATCTTAAGACTGTCAGAAAAGTATTCATATTTATTCATTAAATATGATTCATTATTCAATAACTATTCATATTTTCCCCCATAAATTTTGTAACATCAGTTGTTTACATACGTGTTTTTCCAAGAGAAAGATTAAACTGTTATGAGAATTATGTTATAAATGTGACCCAAGATCTATGATCATGAGTTCTAATGACTTTCAATAACCAATTAGCAGCATGCGCCAAACTCTAAAGGACGTCTACAAACTTAAAAAAAAAAAGCTTACTTTATCTCAGTCACTTCCTCTGATGGAAATAAGTTCATCTCGTAAGAACACATACTGCGGAGTAGTTGCATCATGCAGAGAGCAGTTTTGTCTGTTTTATTTACAGTTTTCACATGTGCAGTGTTGAAGGAGGATTTAAAAATGTTTTCCTTCACTTTTAAAATACTCAATTGGAAGTACAGTCTCTGTATGCAAAATGTAATGGGAAAGTCTGTAAATATTATCAGAGAAATATATATAAAGTACCATGGGAGAATTGTTGGTTTTGGGTGCTGTAAGGATATCCCTACATAAATCAAAGAACTATTTAACTGTATCAAAAGTGAAAGTGCTTCTATTTCAAATGTGTTATATTTATGGATTACTAAGCTGTTACTGATGCATTAATAAGTTAGTAACATTTTAAAGTTGTAGTGGTTCAAGGTAGGTAAATGGATCATAATGTTAAAAACGGTTCATATTTACAATCTTGATCTGAAAAATATAGCCACTAAAGCTCTCAAATATATGCAGTTATGTAATGATATAAAGTATCTCGGAATTGTACTTAAGTACAGTACTTGACAAAATGTGCTTCCAGAACATTTAGGATAAAAAAAAAAAAAAAAAAAAAAAAATTTAAAAACCTCTTACGCAAATATAAGTGCAATCATTGCAATTTATTTAAGAGGCAGATTCATGGTTTGGTTCTCGTGCAAGGCGGCTTCTCATATCGTAGGGCTAAAACAGACATCCTAAGTGCACAGTACATAAAAAAAACACTTCTTATAGCAATTCAAGCCGACATCTCCAGCTTGGTAAGGTCACATGTTCCATTACAGTGAGCACAGAGTCGGATCCCCGCACCCCCTCCCCCTTTCCCACCCCACACCCAGCCCGACAACTCAGCCCTGCTGCACACCAATCCCTCGAAGAACAGCCAAGCATGGAAGAAATATTCTTATTTAGATGAGGGCTCTGCGAGGGGCATAGTATGGCATAACAGAAGAAGAATACAATGTACTGTAGCAAGCATTGAGAAGTGACTCCAATACAACCCCCTTTACAGAAGGCAATCAAATCTGGCAGTCATGTGTAAAGATACTTATCTGCCTGGAGAAGATTTCAACACCATATTTCTGGGAGAAATGGAAATCAATGCTGACAGCAGCTTGTCAGTGTTATATATTCAGAACATCTGATCTCAATAGAGGAACTTCCACGAGAAAAAAGGGGAAAGATGAAGAGATATTTAGTGGTAAAAGGCCAGCCCTACACTGTTAAAACAGAGAGCAGGAAAGATTTGCCTGTGCTGTAAGTATTCAGTATCTTGATGAGGATAGATATTTCAAGAAAACACACTGATCTCACCAGCATGCTTTTCCCCACTTTACATTTCATATTGCCTCAGGCGTGCTCTTGCTTTTGTTTGAAATTTGGCACATTACATCGCAGCACAAATGAGATCTAGCACATTTCTGCATTCCTCGACAAATACCTCTCTTCTGATGTGTTTTTTGAGATTTGTTGTTTTACAGTATTCTCTTGACATATCTATAAATTTACTGTCTTCTGGGGTCTCGTGAAATATGACGATATACCAGTAAAGAGAGACTTTGACACGGACAAAAGCACTTTATGAGCTGGTATTCCTGCAAATGTGGAATTATCGCCCAACCACCGAAACGACTTCACAATTTCGGCATGCAGCGTTAATCAGATTTTCCCCTCCAGAGCTGTAGTTCATTGTCATTGCTAATGGAGCCTCCTCTGCAGGTTGTTGCTCTTCACTAAATTAGTGTGAAGTCTTATCCCAAAAACATTGACTAATACTGCACTTAATCTTAGAAACTCTCAACTCCCGTGAAAAATCTCATCTGGAATGACACTGATGCATCGGAGCGTTGCCCCGCATTGCATTCATCATGCTCCTGACAAAATTAATCTTGATAGACTGAAACCAAATTACACCTGAGTTCACACTCATTGCTCACCACAAGCACTGAATAAATATTTATTGATGATATGTGTAATTTCTTCTGCACTAGTAAAGTTGTTTAAGAAAATCAGGCGAAAAAGGAAAACTTTCAAAACAAAATGCTGAATATTTTTGCTGTTTGAACTCAGAATAAAGAAGATTCTGCAGAACGTTAAAAAGAGCCGAGGGCAGCTCCTCAAGGTGGAAGAGTTGAAAGACTTTATTGAAGGTACGTTGGAACGCTAACGTTTATAGACTTGACTACTAGATGTTGGAGTTACACAGTTTTTCGATATGAACTGCCCTCTTAAGACTATCTTTAAAGTCTTTTGAGGTAGTGTTTTATCTCCTAACTTTTACTTTGATGATGCTCAAACTCCAGAAAATATGGAAAATCTGCCTCTCATTGCTTCATGTACCATACAGTGAAAAGACTCATTAACATTTTATTCAAGCAGTGTCGGACATTCTTGCAGTGCACATACAGAATGACAATATTTTCCAACTGCTCTCAATGAATCCTTTCGCCAAACATTTTATTTGCAATCATTTTATGGTATTTTGAAAGGATTATGAAACCAGCTGCATCCCCTTTAAGTAGCTTTGTGAGCTACGCAAACTGTCTCACTCCTTTCTGAGAGAATGAGGTGAAAAACACCGTCTTTAGCCCTGCCAACCAAAAACATGCACAGCTCATGTTATTTATCTTCCAAATGAACTCATTTTTCACGACTAATTAAAACATGTTGAGATGAGGAGGAACATGGAGGAAGGGAAGCATTTGTTTGGGAACTGCACCGTCATTCATTTAGACATGTACTGTATGTTTGGCTTCTGTTTAAGGAAAGCAAAGTGATGTACGAACACAGAGCAAGTTGTTGTCACTAATAGCAAAAGGGAGTCGTTTGTATTGTTGCGGCGATGCTGACAAACCGATTGGATTGACAGGTCTTAAAAAAATTGCCGGGCAGTTTGCCAATCTTTTTGCGCGCCTGTTTTAAAATAGATCAACCCGTCGCTTCTTTAATGTACCTTAATCTATTAGGTACACAGCAAACTAACAAGAATATTTTTAGATGATGGGTTTTATGGCTTGGTGTTGGTGATTAATTGAAGAAAAAGACGGCATTTCACAAATCATCCCTTTAATTAGTCTGCGATCGTCAGTGTGACGATGCTGCCTCTGTCTGAGAGCCTGAAGATGGGGGGTGGGGGTATCAACCAGAGCTCCAGCAGGGGCCGGGGGCCGTCAGGGGGCTTTGGAAAGATGCGGGGGGTGGAGGTGGGGGAGGAGGGTGGAGGAGAGGAGGAGATGAGGAGAAGGGTGGGGGACAGCACAGCCCCCAGGCAGCCTGTGCTGCACACCCAGGTGCTGTTGTCAGCTGGAGTCCTGCTCCAGCTGCTCGCCAAAGATTGATTTAATTATTTCCATTCCCTCTGTCCCTGCATTTCTTTAATTCTTTGTCTTCTCCACCTTGTTGCCTTTTGGCTTCTCTCTCAAAACCGAAAGGTCTATTGTGGTCAAAACAATACATTAGATATTTTCAAATCTCCACATGGGAGTTATTTGATTTCATGCAAATGTAAAGCTTCCTTCTCTTACATTCCTTCCTTACATTTCAAAGCAGCACTCAGCGTAAAATAAGAAAAAAAAAGAAAAAAAAGAAAAAGATAACTCACATTTTCTAAAGCCAAATTTTGACACCCGTATCACTTAATCTACTTCCTTTCATTCGGTTCATTTTCACACATAATGAGACAGATTCGTTTTATAATTACAGATGTACTGTATTGTTACAGACCATAAGTGCTGAAGGAGATTTCAGCTCTGGTCGCTGAGTTTGAGGTCGTAGGACTTGTGTTATCAATTCTCACTGATTTAAATTACTAAAGTTCTTTTTCTCTTATCTGATCTTTTAAAGGGCAATGAAAGGGCCCATCTTTTTACTGAAACCCATCCTCAATCACTGTTAATGTTAACTCCATGTACACATAAGAGGGCTGATAAAGAATCATTAGTCTCGTTAATGGAATCACAGGTCCAATCCCTCCATCCTTTTCTATTGAAAAGCGCTCTTCATTTCAAAGTTGTTCTGCTTTATTAAAGCTCATTACCATTTCTCTTTTAATAAGCACTCTTTAAAGTCATTACCTGCAGTGGAGTTAAAGGCTCAGCTATTAAAAGGTTACTTTAATGTGAATAATGGCCTCCCGATATACTCAAGTTAATTACTATTGGATACTGGTTCTAGTTTAATCTAATGCTTAAACCTTAATGAAAGATATGTCACAGAACAATGAAAGGGCAAAAATTGTTTCCAATCAACAGAACTATTTGTGCTATCTTGGCTCACACAGGCAACATTCTTCCATCTTCACCTCTACAACAGCCTTCCAATACATCGGATTGCAATGTGCAATATTTTCTCGGAGCATCAATAGACACATGGTTAGCATGGTTAATTGCAATTGAAGTCAATCTTATTAACGTTGTCTTCATCAATCCCTTTTTGTAACGTTAAGATGGGTCAGTTACCTCTCTATCCTTTAATTCCTCAGGCAAAAATTATATAATTTTCCATCTGAAAGGCAAACAAACAAACAAAGTGATGCAAATTTTTGCATTCACAGGCACAATGCGAGTTACTTCCTGTTTTGGTTTGGACTGACAATGCTCCCTCCTGTAAATCACATCTACATGCTACAAATCAACAGAAATTGCACAAGAAACATAATGCTGCCCCAAAATATTTAACATAACGAGCAAACATTTTTCATGACTGCATCTGCCACGTTGAACAATGTTGATATCACACATTTCAATTATTTTCTTGTAAAATCAGCTCATGAAGTGTGATAGAGCTTTTTGTAGTAATCTGAGTTGCTCACAGCATTTTGTCACGTTAAGGATGAATCAAATGACTCCATGAATGAGAAAGTGGTTGTTCACAGCAAAGAACCCACACAGAACTATCACCGGACCTGGCAGATCCGAAGACTGGCATTACTAGAACCAAATTCTGGGTAAATAGTTTCCAGTTGTTGCATCCTGCTGGGCCTTTAGCTCGGGTTGATTTTGAAACTACTGGACCAGCCTCTAAACAATCAGCATTGACCACTTGGAGAAAACGCCATCTACTTTTCACTTTGTTTTTAATGACTAAAGTGTCAGATTTATGTAATGAACTGCATCTGAATCGGCAGGAGGTGGTTGGGGTGGATGGTGGGTGTACAAAGTGTACGACACTCACATCAGGTAACATGCAGACTGCCATCAGTAGTTACGTTTTGTCAACAAAAGCCCTTAGCTTAGGGTAAGGAAAAGACTGGTTTCCATTAAATGTAAATATTAGTTGTGTTGTAGACTCATTGTGCAAACTCTGGTTGCTGGTGTCAAAGTGTAGCACACTACTATGTGTCCTTCATCCATAACCACATGACCTCATGAGCATATTTTGTGAAGTGGGAAAATTGTCTCAGCTGAACAAATTTCTGGCAGCAATTATGTCACCCCCAAAACTTTACATTTCCAGTAAACTGGGAACATCAATGAAACTTTAGGTTTCTGCTATACTGGGAACATAAATGAGTAGTATACATCATTTCTAGAAGACAGGGCTGCATACAGCAACAAATTAGTACAGAAGAAAACTCCATCTGAGCCACCAAATATGTGCACACATTTTCAAGAAAAACAGTCAAAACCCAGAGTGCGCACATCAAATTATTCACTGCTCAGATTTTACCATAATCCTACTGCTGTAACATGAAACATTTGACCTCTATGTCAGCTCCCTTTTCGAGGGCACAGGGTCAGATAATGAAAGCTGACCCCTTCATTTTAAACAGTTTAAATTCACAAGTGAAAAGCCTAATTGCAGAGATCTGCACAGAAGGCCAGAGGTAAAGGCTCACGAGAAGCATTAACCTTGAGATCTGAGCGCAGTACACTTTTCGGAGAAGTTAGAGCTGCAGCAAACTTTTTTTTTTTAAATCGAGATAAAATGTGGAGCAAATTTGACCAAATTTGACCGTTGCAAATCGTCCACATACCTTATAATTCCATCAAAGCAAAACCTGAACGCCTATCTTCTGTCCTGCTCACCAACTTTCCACCATTACTGTGACAGATTACCATACAGAACATAGAGAGTGTTTAGTGAATTTCAAGATGCTTTAGTGGACACACTGCAAACCTCTAAAATCATCAATTTTTCTCTAATTCCAATATTGTCAGAAGAAAAATAATTATAGCCACGACATCACCATTTAACAAATTACTAGTACTACTACTAATTGCAAAAGAGCAGCTTCCCTTAATGTTTAAGATAGATGAAAGAACACATCACTCTAAAGCCACATTTGTATTTTTCCTGAAGTGAAATTTGTGTCTTATTCATGCTCAGAATTAATGCTCACCAAATGCACCACATTAGCATTTTCCAGTGATATGTTTCTCTCTCTCTTAAGGTCATGTGGCTTTAACGGGAGGCTTAAGTAAGACTCATGTGCATGTGTATGACCCATTTCATAAATCCTGTCGCCTCCTCAGTGAGATAGTGGATACTAAATGTCACAAACCATTGGGTCATCTAATCCCTTTTCCTCAACAAACCGCATTAAAACAATGATAAGAAATGAGCAGCGGTTGTGTTGGAGGGCTTCACTGTGCTAAAAGACTCTTGATGACAACAAACGCTTTCCATGATGTCAACAACAAACGGTGCATTCATGAATAGGTTTGTGGAGATGTGGTGGACAGATGTTGTTATAGTCATTGGTCCTCATGCTTGACAGATTATTTGCAGAACTTCAATGTATCTTTGAAGCCCAGGGGTCGCTTACTGCCAGCCAAACAGGAATGGCACTGTCAGACAACGGATGGACAGGCGACTTCCAGCAAAGAACAGGATGATGAAAAGACGCGACATTGTTTCTTGATCAAGAGCGTGAGGCTTCTGTTGAGCACGGGCTTTTAAGATCAAATATTTCTGTTGAAAATTGGCTGTAGCGCAGGCTGTATGGTGGTGCACTTCATACATTTCGTACTGTATGTTTCACGTGAATGCCGAGACACATGGTAAGTAGTCACCTGAAGATGTTTGAAGAAAGCTGACAATTAAAAGTGTAATCTTGTGACTTCATAGAAGCTAAAAATAAAGAATTTTGCTTTTAGAATTTATTAAAATGTCTCCTAATTACACAAACCAGGCTGACTGCTGTTTTCCTTTTTCTTTTCTTTGAGCTCTCCGTACAGGACACTTAAGAGAAGAAAAGACAGCTATTGGTGAGTACGGTCATATTCACACCACTGCTTGTCAGGAACCCAACATTAATGAACTCACTGTTGAGTTGTTTGGTAAAATAGTACTATTTTCTATGTGGCATGCTTTCATGAGAAATAAAAGATGACAAATGTTTGGAGATGAGAAAAACAACTGTCTTAAATACTGACATGTGTGTCAGCATGTCAGACTGAAATACTAAAACAAAAACCTTCCTATTACTGTAAAAGGTAATTCAAGTTTAGATTATATTAGTTTCTTCATATAAATCCAGAATAGGTTGTTAAAAAGGCTGTTTATTTTTAATCTAGGTTATAATCATTGGGTTGTATTTTCATGGTGCCAAAATGTATGCTAAATTTGTTACTTTTATTTGCCAAGCAGGTTATGTTTTTTGTGTTGTTTGTTTGTGTGTTTGTCAGCGGGATTACAGAAAACTACTGGTCTGATTTACATGAAACTTGGTGGAAGGGTGTAGCATGCGACGAGAAAAACCCCAATACATTTTAGACAGTGGTGTCATAGGAAAGGACCGGAACCGGTACAACAGCTGAGATGTGAGGATTCAGCTGGGCATCTCTACAATAGTTCTGGAAATATAATTGGACATTTATAGTGGTTACAGTTGTAGATTTACATATCATAGAAGATTGGACTATTGGCCTTGGAGGAAGCCTGCGCTCTCTGAGTGCCCTTCTAGGTAATATGTCTTGCATTATTTGATAGAAATAAGACTCCTCCAAATTGGTTCGCTAAACTTAGCATAAAGCTAGTCTGGTATTACCAGACGCAAATTCATTGCATGAATATATGGGTCTGCTTACGCTCCAAAGAGGTTTGTTGTTAACTCTGAAACTATTGGAGCAGCTTTTAACCAGTCGGCATTAACCGCCACATGACATAGCCCCACCGCTACCATTGTTGGAGCAACTTCAATGTCATCGCACTTAGCCACCCCTTCTGGTTGCTGATTGGTACGCCCTTCAGAGCGGATGAGCAAACCTTATTGTGAACAGGGTTTCCAGACAATAATCACAGCAAAGACTAAAGCTGCCAATAGTAGTCTGACAGATCCAGGCTAGCATAAAACTGTAAAGGGAAGAAACATTTTTTCAACAAAATAGAACAAAATCCCCCTCGCAACACGTTTCAAGTTTAGCAATTAACATGTCTTATTTATTTAATCCTTATCGCAGTTTAAAATCAACGCTTTTTACATCAGTCTTTAATCTACTAAAATATAACTGATTGTGGCCAGCCCCTTCATGTTTACTGTACAGACACGAGGGTGGTCTCAAGCTTCTCATGTAATTCTTGGCAAAAGAGATAATAATTTTGTAAAATGTCTAATTTAAACTTTGTACTTTGTCACATTGTTGGGTTTTACATGCAAATCTGCATTGTACCTCTTTTTCCTGCTGCTTCATTACTTTTCATAAAAAAAATGTAATGTTTGTTTGCACACTGCTCTTCTTTCATGCACCAAAGATTTTCAATATAATGACTATTTCATAATGACGAGCTCTTTCTGAACAGTACACAATATACTGGTATTATCCTCGTTCCCTCAAGTGAGACAAAACAGACAGAAATAGTGCAGCACCAAAAGAGCCTCATGAAAATAATGAAACTCTGATGCTAGCTGCTTTCCCTGTTTTCTGCAACACTACATTTGAACTGTATGTTGACAAAGCAACAAAGTCATCACTATCTACAGCTAGAGCTTGCATTATGCTGATGAATGGAGAGGCCTGCCAGATTACTTGATTTGATAAGCAGTACAACCCATCGGTAACATAATACATCACAAATTGTTTTGTCAACAATTTATGATACCATTTATCAAATGACCATCGTAGTGGGCTGAGTTATGGTGTCATAGCTGGCATAATGTCAATACTCAAGCTGAGTTGAGGGCAGTCTGGCCGCAGTGATTTAGACACACTACACTCTGACCTCTTTGGAGATTTTCTCTTCATTACCAGACAAATTGATGTTGAAAGGAGAAAAAAGTTGTAAAATGTAATGTTTTAATCTTTATAATTACAAATATGAAGGAGATAAAGTAAATTAAATAAAGTCCAAAGTCAGTGGTGCCGAGGGCTGCTGCAGAACGATGAAGACTTCAGTTTAACAAAACAGGCACAGAAGTTTAGCTTAAATTTCAATTTTCATTTTATAGAATGAAGCAATTTATGCTGCAAAGAAATACGATTAAACTATTTAATTAAACACCAATTGATATTTATGGTGCTTATGAATGTTTTTTTTTTTTATATATATCAGTCCATGTATTTTCTAGCAGCTGATGAAAAGTTTTACCAACAATTGCCAAATTGATGTGAATTTTGCCATGAGAGCACGGGTCTGATTTTTATTCCAGTCTCGAGAATCAATTTGGGCCGCACCCTCGATGACAATTAAAATGTGAGGCCTTAAAATGTCTCCTCAAGTCGATCCGTGTCTCTGGTATTGACCAGAATATATGGCCCGTGTCCAAGCCACCGCCAGTTGCTGGCCAATCTTAAAGGTTACTGCAACCACTACATGTACCCACATTAACAGGACACTCACCTCTCTGGGTTTATGGCCTGTGTAATAATTTTAAGCAAAGAGAGAAGCGCATTCAGTGGAGACAGTAACAGTGAGAGAGTCGAGGGAGGACAACTATAGTATGATTGATCGTGGAGAGCGGTGTAGCTGTGTACCTCTCACCTTCCCCCCCTGATTAGTGCCTGCTCCTGATCTCTCACATCTGTCTTGACTTCCTGAAGAAACAGATTCCTTAGATGTAACACTCCTGGGATTAAAACTTCATCGAAAGATTGACTTTTTAGGGACCATCCTGCTTTATTTTTGTGCAGTTCTACACTTGAATAAGGTGCCCAGCGTGGCCACAGAGGGACACTGAGCAGCTCTTCTGGGGTAGTATAAGTTACATGTGGTGTTTTGATTAAGGGCATTTAGAGGGGAGTCGTTGAGGGAGTTGAAACTGCTTCTACCGGATGTTCATCACCCTGATTTTCAAACCACAAACAAACTGCAAAGTCGGCGGTAACATTTTCTCCCATCTCCCAAACATGTTCGAGATGTATCAACTCTGTAATTGTCCATTTAAACGTTGTTAACGGTTTATTAGTTTATCTCCCACACTAACACTTGGAATTATTTAAACACCACAGGGGGAGTTAACAACACTCATTAGCAGATACAATATTACCTACATGCTTATCTACCTTTCATACAAACTACTGGAGTGCAATATAAAAAAAAAAGTATGTTAGCCAAGGACTGTATTTAAGTGCAGCTTTACTTTTACTTTACTCAACAATTTCAATTTTCTGCTCAGGAACTTTTCTTTTTACTCTATAAGTACTTTATATTTATACTTTCAAATTTAGCCACTGAAGAGTTACCAGTGTCTTTGCAGATTGAGATTTCATGTTAAAAACAAATAATCAGCTCATAAAATATGACACATTGTTGTGAATTAAACAACTGGAGAAGAGGCTGGGCCATATGGACAAAATCCAATATCATGATTTTACCAGATACCTCAATGTTAATATTGGGATAATTTTGTAGGGATGAACATTGGTGCTTACAGATAACATGTACACAATACGTTTTTGTTTTTTTTAAGTGTACATAAATGTGGATATACTGACTAAGTAAGTAAAGGCACATTACAGAAAAGCAAGAATAGTCTGTTAACTTCAGGACATCATCTTACTGTAATGACAACACCTGTGCCATATCAAGATATATCCAGAATCTAAGACAATATCTGGTCTCATATCACAATATTGACATATTGCTCAGCCAACAGCATATAAAGTATTTAACATTAGCTCCTACTTGACCAGCCACAGCAGTAAAATACTGATTAAATGTTTATTCATTAGCATTAATTATTCAGTAATATTCTAACTCTGCACGAGCCATGCTGCTGGAGAATGAATACTTTTAATCGTTACATTTTGTTACTAATACTCCTGAAAGAAAGACTTTTACTACTATTGCTATTTTCCAGTAAATAACGGATCTGAATACGTCTTCCACCTGCAACTGACCCAGACATCGGAATTTAAAAAAAAACTAAAAACATTTCTTGGAAATTAGCTTACAACAGGAAACCAAGGAGCTGATTCAACCAATATTCACCCTGCTTCTCTCTGCTTTCACATGTGCAACCATAATGAAGACAAAGTGCATGCATAGCAGCGACAAATATCAGGAAATAAATAAAACAAAGTATCCAAACCAGATGAAAGACGGTTCATAATTGGGTTAGTAATGTCTCTGGCACCGTCTGCTCGGTCATTTCCTCCGATCTCCCGGAGCAACAGGGGATCCTTCAGGCGACACTCAGACCAGGAGGTATCTCGCTGCCATGCGACAGGCTGCCTCCGACATTCTTTCACCGTCTTCAACAGCAGCACTGATGCAAGGAAGCTAAGATTTTCAGATGTAATACACGCAACGATTTCACAAATCTTTTAATGATTTGTGACCCCTCTGTGGACAGCAAAACTGTGAACTCATGCACCCATAACTTCTCACTTAATCTGTATTACTCTCATCACAACAGAGCAAGCCACTCTATCAGTAAATGCTAATCTCCTAATTAACAAGCTAATTAGGCAATTACAGCTTTGCAGAAGGATGCCTAAATGAAATATGACAACACAGTCACTTTCTACAGCACCTGTGGGTCTTTTCAGATGTCACAATGAGAAGCATGATGACAGAGTGTTGTCTCTAAACTCATAGGTGCTTATTCCTATGCCTGGTTTAGCTCATTTGTAAAAATATTGTCATTTTATTTAACCTAATCTACAGTACTTGTGGAAACAACACGTCAAATTACAGGTAAATTATTTATCTTCAAATTGACTGACCTGCATTATTTTCATGCCATTTTTTTTTTTTTTTTTAACGGAAAAAGGGGTTAGCACAAACCCTTGGTTATGTAAACACGGTTTTGTGAACGCCACAGTGTCTTACTGTAAGGAGCTGTCACATACGGAAATGAATTATGTTGACATATGGCTGAAAACAATGGTGAATAGGCCCTGCTATGCAATGCAATGAAGAATCATGCACTGCAACAGAGGAGAGGAGCCGGAGCTGTACCTTTGAGCCCTTCTTGACAGGTATGTAGTGTGACTTGACAGCTCAGTATTTCAATGATAAATGCAGTAGTCCTGGGACTCCCATTGACTAAACTCAAGAGTGTGTTGCTCCGATACTTCAAGGTCAAATGAATGAGCAGAACCACACAGTCCACTAAAGACAATCTGCGGTTTTGTCACACGTTGAAATTGATTTTGATACTGAAATTTCTAATGTTAGAATTTAACACATAAAGTCATGTAGATTTTAAGATATTTCAACATCAGTGATGTCCTCAAATTAAACATCGTACTGCTCAGATTTCATTAATTAAACTAAGGGCGAAAGCTGGATTCCATTCTATATCAAATTATATACATTATAATTACAGCATGTTATTCTAATTTATTTTGGGACATCTTCGACTCATCCTCTTCGCGTTCCTGGAATTCAAATTGAAAACCTGACAGGGAACAGCAGGGCAATGTCATCTCCTATTCGTGTAAGATAATCAGAAGCTGAACAGTTATTTTAAGTAGTGACTCACTGTATCACAACTTCAAATAAAAATGTTTTTTTAATAAAAGTTACTTCCTTCTCTCTTCTCTTCTGACTCATGACCATGAATCATTTCCTAAGACTATTCACTTTCTTTTGACCCTGAAGAACATACAGTACTTCAGAGCATCACTCACAAACACCGAGAATATTTCAAAGGGTGAACTTAATTTAGTATTCTGACGATCTAAGATGTTTGTGATAATGAGTAACACACAATGTAATATAACAGAATGCGGTGAATATTGTGTTTAATTATCAACAGCAATAATCCATCTCTTCTATATTTAACAGAAGAGAGTTAAAGTGCCATAAGATTCAACTAAATGCTGTAATATCGCTGTCAAAACACAATATAGTTTGAATTACCACAAAGAAATAAGACGGTGGGCTTCAATGTCAGAGATGCTGCTGATGTTCGATCAAATTCAGATTTTCCATAACACAAATTTTCTGTGGGAAATATGACACTCTACTTGCACTTAATCTCAGTGTCACCCTGCAAGTCATTCTAATTTTTAATTTTGTTAAAGAAGGTAATATATATGCTGCAGTGTAGCAAGAATTTTAATTTCTCTTTGACTTTTTGACAATAATGTCATGAAATTTTCTACATTTGAGTTTTTATCAGTCAACAGATTCCAAATGGTATCTGACACAAAGGTACTCATTGCAAGAATTCAGAGAGAGTTACAGGCTGAGAGTGATGCAGAATACCCAGTATGGTCTGTGTGTTTGTTACAGTATCAATCGTGTAAAAAAAAACAACTATATGTGCTGATCACTCAACATGCTATAAATTGCATTTAAAAGTGAAAACACAACATCTTTGAGTGTTACAGGCTGAACAAACTGACCCTCAACTACAAAACCTCTGAATCATTGGAAGGATTTTCACACAAATATTCAGCCGCACGACTGCAAAGTTATCTTCTCAGTAGCAGATTAGGTACCTCAGAATAAACTGTACTCCCCGAGGATGAAGCGTACAACTTCAAAAAGATACTAATGGAGCTCACATTAACAACATAAAAGCAAGAAGGGTTGCAGATAGTTACCATCTGGATTTTTCCAGGATACTTTGCTGATCACTGCACTTTTCTTCACATTTAATAAATGAAATTTTAGGCATTTTTCCCCTTCCTTTCCCGCTTTTATCTTAACTGCATATTAATCTTTAGTGAAATTGCTAAACTTCAAACTATTTGGAGGCCATTTATTGAATCTCTGATGTCTAGTTTTATGAAAAGTGACAGCCTCAGTGATGATCTTCACTCCTGGAAAATATTAAATTTTAAGTGAGCAAACAATATGGAGCAGCAGAATTGCTCTTAAATACTGTTTGTGTTCCTTTGTGGCCTATTTACAGGGTCATCATCAACATACAAACCCCGTCTGTCAAAAGTTCGGTAAGGCCTTGTACTGCAGAAACCCTCTTTGAAAAATGTGCAGTCTTTAAAACGCCAATGTAGGAAAAAGGAACCTGTCTGTGACGCCACTTTTTTTATTTATTTATTTCTGCACTCTTATCATGAAATTCCCTTAATCTGAAGGCAATCCCCTGTTTGTTTTGTTTTTTTTGTTTTGTTTTTTTCTCATGAATCCATGATCTAGATGCCTTTTGGAGAAGTGCACAGTATATTTGCTGCCATGCATCCAGCTCAACAACTTGTCTGCTGCCATAGCAACTGCGGAGGAGCACCGAGCAGCGCCGCCTGCTTGTGCAATGGATGTCACTCGTAGCAACGACCAATCAGAAGTTCCCATCCTTTTGTAGGAGCAGTGTGAAGATGGAGGGATGAAGTGGGTGGGCTTTCGGTATCATGCATCTGCCAGTAATAGGACACGCGGATCGTCAGTCTTCGTCATTCTCGCACGGGATTGGTCGAGGAGCTTTACTTTCCAATAATATAAACATGTCTACTGCTTGCCTGGCTTGAACCAAGGCGTACAAGAGACTATGCAGTTCTACATCAAACTGTATAAAAACTCTCATTATGTGTTTGCCCGTGTTGTAGCAGGGCCAAATCTTTATTATTGCTAGAGAATATGCACATAGCTGCACGTGCACGCGTGAGGAAACGAGGATACCCTGCTGCCGCTGCTGCAAGAAAGAGAGAGGGGACTCTGCCGTGCTTTCATCATTATAATCACCATCCTAAGTACTAGCTCTTAACATTTTGTTTTTCGGTGTTCAGGCGAGAAGTGACAAGAATATAGACCCCTCCTCTGCAGGGCGGAGCGTGCATTTTCATTTCGTATTTTGTATTTTTTTTATTATTTTTTTTTTTTTCTACCCCTGTTCCCTGCTCTGACACGTCTGCACTGAGTGAGTGGCATTGGCACACTGTCAATCGCTCACTACCGCTACCATCAAACAACATAAAACACACACAGGCAGAGGCTGGAGCTCATAAATTTCAGCAGGGCAAGATATTTTTCGCGCATCGCCTTTATACAGCGTTGTATCCTAATTAATTTCTTTCCGCTGTGGCATTTTTTTTTCTAAACAGAAATCTCTCAACTTTTTGTACATTTCATATTTTTATAGCCACATTTGGACACCTTATTCTGCAGATTGTGTTTTTTTTTTTTTTTTTTTAACACTGTCAGCTGTCGCGGGAATCATTTCTGCACATTTATAGTTGGCAACACCTGCAAGCCTAAGATTGTTTTATTTGTTTACACGTTTCCACATTGGATATTTTTGTTGCCGGTGCTTCACGAGGAGGATTTGGACATTTTCGAGAGGAAATGCGCCGGGAATCCCATGAAGAGCGCTGATAAATGAGAGATCACCAAGGAGCGTTTCTGTCTGTATCAGCCGTCAGATCCCAGAGAAAAGACAGATTGGTATGAGGATTCGTGCGGGATACGATGGACCTTCAATTTTGACAAAGAAGTTTTGAGAAGAGGAAAAAAGATTTATGCGTTTTTCTACAAACATAGCCACGCGTTTTGGCACTTTGGATCGCGCGTAAAAACAGCGAGAGGACAGCGAGAACTTGGACACAAGATTTACGCTAAAACACCACTGCTATCGTCTTCATTTTAAAAAAGAAATCGTGTGTGCTCCTATATCGCTGAGAAATCACACAGTCGTGTAACCCTCTAGTCTGCGGTACATGTTGTAGCCGATTTCGTATATGAGTTTTTCAATTTGTGTGGCTCAGTGCACAGACTCTTTAGCGGCTACTATGGACGATCAAGCCCGGATCATGCAGTCGATCGCCGGTGTCAGTCTGGCCGGCCACTCGGTACAAGGAGGCATGGCACTGCCGCCTCCACATGGACACGATGGGACAGACGGAGACGGAAGAAAACAAGACATTGGTGACATTCTGCATCAAATAATGACCATAACTGATCAAAGTCTGGACGAGGCGCAAGCAAAGTTGGTTGATTTATATGTTTTATTAACTTCGCCCCACCAAAACGCTGAACGCATCATTATTGAGATGTGGCCCGCTTAACTGAACTCCCCAATGCATAACAATAGGCTGGAGTGGCTTTAATGATAATCTTACAGTGAGGTGTTTTTATTGCCTCGCAGAGCATTTTAACACGAGAAAGTTGTCACTGAGGGAACAACAGTATTTTATTTGAACAGCCAACGTGAACCTGAGTGAGGTTGTGTTGGACAAAAAGTTTGTGTGCACACGTCCTTTATAAATGTTCATACATCTGCAAAACTAGAACTGTTGTTAAAAAATACAATTCACGCCATTATACCCATTGTGTGAAGAAACTGCCATTGAAAGTAATATTCATAATGGATTATTATCATTTGCATTATTTTATATTATTTTCTTTTAACTTTGCAAATATAGTAGAAAATGCAAACTTTTGACAGACATGTGTAGGTTGGAATATTTCAAGGCATAATACAGTGATAACTAAACTTAGAACCTTAAATAATTATAATTATAATGTCTAATGTGATTTATCAGTGAACTTATTTCAATATTTTATTTTTTCTTATACTGAAACAGGAAACATGGACTGAACTGTCACAGAATGAAACCAGCACTCTTCAGCGTTCTCTGTGAAATCAAAGAAAAGACAGGTAAGATCTTTGTGTAAAAATATTATTGTTTGTCTATAAACTCAAAGAAAAATAGTACTGGAGACTCACCACAATAGCACACAGGTATTTTTTTTTTTTTTTTACCTCCCAGTGATCGGATGGCAGCCTGCATCCAGGTTACAGGGGACCTCTGCCCAAATTAATCAATCACGTTTTAAAATATGTCATTGCCCCATACAGAAAAAGTACGGTTGTCACGGTAATGTAGGTAGATTCTTTTTTCCACTGAAGATGCTCTTGTTTCTGGAGGAGTGTCTTTTCCAGCACTGGTTGCTTGGATTTAAACAGAAAGTGCGCTCCAGCTTTCACCCTCAGCACTCTGGCACAGAGCAGGATGGGGAAATCCCGCAGCATATGCTCTACATAGCTAAGATCACACAGAATTCATGCTTTATAACCTGACAACAATTGCCAAGGCTTTCCACAAATAAGGGGACTACGCTCTCAATCAACAATTAGATCTCAAATTCATGCGGACAGCTTTTCTACAAATGTGGATAGTTAACCCTAGTAAAATGCAAATCACAGAAACCGATTGTAGAAAATTATAATTTTGTTAAAATTTAAAATAGAAAAAAAGCATCAGGTCTGTGGTATTTTCACAACCAGAGTCTAAAAGTCTTCATGTGCGTGCACACGTATACACACATATATGAGCGGCAGTTGAAATATAGGTGATATTTTTGTGTTATATAACTAATAGCTCAAACTTTGGCATATTATTTTTTTTCTAAGTCACCTTTGTCCAGACAGATCAATGTTTCTACACTTATTACACAATGTTTAAGTGACATACAATAAACAGCATCCCTTTTATTTCTTAAATTAAGACATAATAGATTTTTAGTAACAATAGTTTTTTTTTTTAGTTTTTTTTTTATATACCATGTTTTATTATGTCCTGTATTTTATATTCTTGAAAGTAAAACAAAGTGCTTTTGAAATAGATGGCTTATTATCAAAACTGCTGTACGTCACTATTTATTTTCCAAGTGGATATTTCTCAGTCAAAGAAAAATAACAATATAGGAAAAACAAAAACAATTGAGGGAACCCGATGCCTTGTCAGATTTGTGACCTTTGTGCAGTTTATGGGGAAATTAGCTTGGAGGAGATCATAAAAGTTTATGAACTTCCTCAACACAGGTGGCGTCCACAGGGGCAGGCAGAGAGTCCACAGTCTGTAGCCGAGGTGTTCTGCTATGTTTATTTAGTTCAGACAATAAAAGAGCTAGAGCAAGAAAAGCAGAAGACACACATCACACAAAGTTCCAGCTTTGATGTGAAAGCATTGCTGAGTTTGTAGAATGTGGAAAGAAATATTTAGATAGGTGATTTTAATTTGAAACTTGGGTTATATTAGGTAACTCTTCAAGTTCCTTTAATCAGACGCGTTTGTGTGTGGAAACTTATGATGGCTCTGGTTTGAATGTTTAGGTTTCTCAGGTTTAAAAAGGCACTCAAAGTATCATAAAAACGTAAGCGAAAATGACAGATCATTTTAAATTAATATGCATACACGTACGTCTGTGAGAGATTATACGTGCCTGGGAAGAAGTGTGTGTAAGAAAGAGAGGAGATATAGGAGGAGAGGGAGAACAAGCTTTTGTGTGTGTGTGTGTGTGTGTGTGTGTGTGTGTGTGTGTGTGTGTGTTTTTGTGTGTGTGCGTGTGTGCATGGTTAACCTGTGGTTTAGAGTCACAGCCTCCCCCTCTTAGCCATTGACAGAGCTCAGCTGGTCTGGTGGCCTTGTTGACCGGCCTGTTTTTCCAGCACACAGTGAGCCTTTCACTGGTTCCTGAAGCATCATTCACAGGGCTTTCTCTTGGCCCTTTCATGTCTGTTCACATTGCACATGGGACTGCTGTCTTTTAGCCATGCAACCCACCACTGGCTGAAAATGACTTTTAATAATACATTTGAAAGCGGTCCAAGAATCATCAGTGTAATTACTGTGTGCATGTATCATGTTATCAGGGATTGTCTAGTGTGCAGATGAATAGTGAGACTAAGGTCTGGCTTTGTATTATTCTGTGATCAAGGTAGCGAGAATGATTTTAAATGAGATTTTCTAGGTTTTTGAAAAAAGAGCGGTAATAAAGTTACATTTTCTAGTAATAGCGAGACATTTTGAAGACTTTTCAGGGTGTTTAGAAGTTTATGGCACTCTTCTAACTGTTATTGTAGAGCTATGGCATATTTCTGCATTGCTAATGCCCTAGAAGTATTAATTCACTTTGATATGCTAATTAGAGAGCATTATGCAAGAAATGAGATTAAGTGGCAGCATGAAGTCATTTGCCTGTCACTAAATTGAGTGTTTTTAGCAGGAGGCTTTTTTTTTTTTTCTCCCCCCAAATTTTCTTGGTTTTGCATTTAGATAAGCTAAATGTGAGATCCGGTTGGCAAGTGTTGTTCTTTGTCCGTCAGTGTGGGATGTGTTTCTTTTGGTACGAACATAAAAATTGGCGGTTCAAATTCTCTCGTATTTCTAACTGTCTCAGGACAAAGGATACATTCACAGTGTACCTTTTTCTCTGCAGGCTGCATGAGAAGACAATGAATGCATTGAGTGAAAATTTTTGTGAGATGAGATGAGTTTAACAGTTATTCCTATGTGCTGGGTTTGTTTTATCCTGCTGGCTACTCCCTTGTCTTGCTCTCATGCTTGGAAGAGAGGCTCGCAGCAGCAGCAGCAGCAGCGGGAGCGGCAAGAATAACAAAGGTGAAAGATTACCTCCATATGGTATTTCTGACCAGCAAAAGAGAGGTTCTGTAGCAAGACTCCTCTTTGATGTGAGGTTTAATCAATAGAAAGAGATTACAGAAAACTATTACAGGCTAAATCATGGAGTGCTACAGAGAGGCTTAGCCCTCTCCACAGCTCTCTCAGCTGCATGGCGCGTCTTTTGGCTGCGTATTGACTTGTTGTTTTCCTGACCTTTGACTCATCAGGTTCAGAAACGAGGGGGGGGGGGGGGGGGGGGGGTCTGGAGAGGTAGGAAAGGGAGGGGAGAGAATGTGGCAGATTCTGGCTGATAAATGCTGCGATCCAGTCTTTAGAGCAGTGGATTAGGGAGGGACTACACTCACAGGTCGAGCCAGTGTCGCCGTTTTGTTGCACATGTTTCATTTGGCTTCTGAAAAAGCTCAACATTCCACCCTGTATAGTGTTCAGCTAAGAAGGACTGCGCTAACTAAATACAGTTCAGGATGAGCCTGTAATTAACCACATGCAAGGCACACTAAAAGCATTACCTGGAGTAAATAGAGTTAGGACAGAGGTAAGCATTTTTTTTAAATCTACAGGGAACAATAATTTCAATGTTCCCTGACAAAGTTAATGAGCCTTCTCTTTCCAATTGGGTTAATATTATTAATACTAATCTATTATCATTATTATCGGAATTATTATTATTATTATTATTATTATTATCATCATTGCAGCTGCAGCTGAAATAAAAGGATCCTACTTACAAGCTAGGAAACTAAAATATATTTACTGTGTATTTTTACTTTTATTTTACTACCTTGTGGGTTTTTCTTCATCCTGAAAAAGCTCCAGTAAATGCATGACAGAGAACAGAAAGCTATTCAGCAGCAGAGACAATTGACTTTGGCTGCTTTTTGTCTCAGAGAGCCCCAGTGATGCGGCTGCAGTGACTAGATAGTGTTGTGCCGAATGGCTCTTGCACAGCTGGGTTCCTGACTGTCTCAATAGAAGGGCCACTAGTGCTTCCTCCTCTAAAGCACGAGGGGGACCGGGGAAGATGTGGCTATTATCTAAGTAGCTCCCAAATACCGTCCATTTCCCCATCAGCAAAGATGAAAAGAAGGAGAGCCAGACAAAAAGAGCAGAGGAAAAAATAAAAACGAGAGTGTACATATCAGTTTCATTTGGAAGGGTAAAAGGCTTTTGTTTTGTGGAGAGAGATGCCTCTGCAGCGGTGCTGGCTGGTGTCTGCACGTACGGCGCCTCAGATCTGCTTTTTTTTTGTACAATGATCCAATGCTGTCCCTCCATCTGCACACGCGAGCACCCATCTTGCACATGTCTCCCTCTCTCCCCCTCTATCGCTCCAAGCGTTTTCTGCGGGCTCCTGCACGATCAACAGCTCATAATTGTTTTTTGCACATACGTTATGCAAATGAGTCTTTATGGCAACTGGCATAACAATTAGCATCCTCCAACAATATTTTAGTAGGTTAATTGCAAAATTTCTGAATTGTACATCTGAGTTGTTAATTAGGCATGACAGAGGTGGTGAAATAGTTATCTTCAGGCGGTGGCAGCCAGCAGAGGCTGCTTTGGATGCAAAAAGGAAGGATTGATTGAAATTAGTTTACAGCAGTAGGAGCGTGCCTGTTGGAAACTCTTTTCTCTCTTTGCGGCATTTGTTTTTTGCTGAATGTAAAAATAACAATAAACCTGAAGCAGACAGGAGGAAGGTGGGACAAATTATGACCTCTGTAGAAATAGATTGCCCCTTTTATGTTGATTTGAATAAATACTTGATGTAAATATAAATAGATGTGTCATGTTGACGTGAGTTGATAAGTTTTCATGCATGTGTGGTCTTGAACCAGATTTTACTTTTGCAAAAGTTGCATTATGAAGTTTTCACTATTTCAAAATGGACAAATTCACAGGTAATTTTTTTTACTTGTAAAAGTAGTCAACAAATATGTTAATAAAATACACATTTGTAAAAAATTTGTTTATTTCTAACGTGCCCGTGATTATGAAACCTCATATTATACATATTGTACATATTTTTTTCTTAATACTTTTGAAGTAGAGTGAATCTTACTTATGCTTTTACCTTTAACTTGTATTTATTTACATCCAAAAATTGGAAACCACATAGACTTTTTTTCCACATGAACTTTTCTCTGAGTCTCCTGTGTCATGATGTTCATTACGGTGTCACTCGATGGCCGAATCCATGTAATGCCATAGAGCTGGTTATTAGTGTAAAAAGGGTTAGAGTGAAAGACTGGTGCAAAGCAAGTCCTCTCTCAGTAATGACTCCGCTATTTATAGGTCCCTATTTCATTAGCTCTAGTGTTTCAGGGAAGAGTTTTCCTCATGGGACAATAGACACCATGATGTTCATTTACTCTGTACACATTACATGTGGACAACTAAATGACCTATCAGTTGTGAGTGCAGGAACACTGAAAACAATCCTTTTAAGACTGCTTTTGAGTGTGTGGAGGTGTTACTCCTACAGGTGATGGGATTCTGTCGCTAAAGTTATAAAAGAATTGAAGACTGACGTCGGTAAATGTACACATTTTAAATCTCATTTGTTATGTTTTGACAGTGTAGCTGTCTATTGCTTGTTACTTGAAAAAAGCAGTGATACATAATTGTCACCTTTGTTTTCTTTACACAAGATTGTTTTCCAAAAACAGAAAAAAAAGTTAATCCGTGCTGTCTTTTCCTCATTTGCAAGCTTGGAAATGAAGCCCCTCTTCCCATTGTTCCAGATGCCATTGTTCCACGTTTCATACATTAGAATGATATATTGAAGGCAGAAATGGGAAAAAGACTGCAATGCAATGAAATTTTAATCAGCGTCTTCTGCTGCTTTAATAAGGCAAATAATTCTTATTGGCTGCTGTGTTAAGATTTCTAATATTTAATTCATAACAAACCTTGCATTATTCTGCTCTAGCCCTAAGACAAGCTCCACGCTGCTGCCTGTTAAAAGGCAACTATGGGGGGAAAGAAGATGTAAAAAGGAAGTGCACACTGAGCACTTTTCTTATCAGTTGTGGCATAAATCTTGATATTGCCAGTGAATTTAAATGTAAAATAATTTATAAAAAAGTGCGTTACTGTAGCTAATGAGGGAGAAACTGAGCTGCTGCTACTGCTGGTGTCAAAAACATAAATACCTCTCTGTAATTTCATCTGCGGTCAGTAAAGTGCGGCCATTTGCTAAACAGACCATCCTTTTATTTTCTTAAGTCCTTCAAGTTCATTTTTGTGTCTGAAGTAATGGAAAGATGGCGAGGGGCCAGCAGCTTAGGTGCTGGCTCATGTTACAGTGAAACGGCGGGCCCTGTTTTCGTCTCCCGGTGAAATGGCTTAATTGGTGTCAGAGCCCCAGGGATAAAGGCCTCTTGCTCTGAAACACAGCCACACAGGCCCTGTCTTCCCTCAAACCAGGAGGAACGGCCGACGTCTGCTGGTGAATGAGGACTAAGCCGTGGCATAACAATACCAAATGATGTTTGGGATGACAGAAATTAATATGCACTTGCTCCCAGAAAGCTATGATTAATGACGGCGAGCAGGGGAATGCTGTCCCTCCTTTTGCTTCTCTTTGATAGGGATTGAAAAGTAAAAAAAAAAGGCTGGTTTCTCCTCTCTTTAGAAAGTGGAGGTCATCCAGAGTACATTACTGCTATTCTTCTCCGGCTTTTTCCTCAAGCAGGAAGCAGGAAAGGACTTGGAATGAATTTTGGAATGATTCCCTCATATTGTGGGCCAGTGTATTGTCCCATGGCATGTGGCTCAAAGACAAGACAAGACACATACCTTTGCAAAGATGTTCATCCGCTGCTCATAATTTTAACTGAGAATTAAGAGTCTGAACATCCCACTGATGATTAACATTTTTTGTAATCTGTGCAGGATCATTTGAAGTGATAATTTGTACTAAAAAAAGAAGCACCTCTGATTTTAATAATGGGGTTAATAACTGATGTGTCTCCTTTTTATATGGAATTTTATACACACCCATTGATTCAGAGCCAAACGTGTGAACAAAATGGTGGTGTGCTGTTGCCATGATAATGATCTGTATCTGTTGTGTCCTAGGAGGAGACACATGAATATTTAATTGTGTCTGCTAGAGAGATCCCCAGACCCTTCTGTTCATTTCTTACTTTCTCTAATGCGTTTCCACCCTCCCAGGTACTTCCTCTCTAAGTAATGGAGAATTAAAGCACGCGTTAAAATGATATAAATTGCAATGTCAGGGATTTCTAAGGACATTTGTCTCCGCACAATGTGGTTGAAAATTCAAATGGCAAGTTTTGACAACGGACATTCTGCTGACGCCGTGCATTTGCCTCACGTTGGCTCCTCAAATAAGCATTTCCTCTGTCAGGGTGATTGATATGTATTAAGCATGCACTTTTTACATCACAGTACTCTGCAAGATGATGTGGGTGCGAGGATATGAGTTTTAAACAGTGAATGAATTCCCCCCTCATATTGATCTATTTGTGTTGCCGGAGTGGCAGGTGCTATACGAAGACTGTGTCAGCTTTGATTGTTTGTGTCAGTGATCCGAGCCGACACTGAGCTCTCTTACTGTTCGTCACCTCACTTGCTTCCTCTTGATGAATGGCAGTGCACTGCACATATCCTCAAAAAAAACTCTATGCTGTCTCTCCAACCCTGTGAATCAACACCGGATCTCAGAGATTATTTATCACACCGAGATTTTTTTTTTTAATGCAGAATTGCAGCACATACCTAAAACATGTCCAGAGGGTTGCTTTTAGGTCTATTAATGCAATTAAGTAAAAGCTTTCTATGACTGGGAACATCAGTTGATGAGGGACAGTAGGTGTGGTTCCTCTCCTTCTTTAAATATTCAACTTTAGTTCTTAACCTGTGTGTGTGTGTGTGTGTGTGTGTGTGTGTGTGTGTGTGTGTGTGTGTTGGCAGGAATGCTAGGTTATGGTGTGAAGGTGAGCCTCTGTAAGTATGCAGAGCACGGCGGGCCTCGCACGGGTGCTGAAGGAGAGCATGGAGTGGCAGAGTTAATTTATTTAATGACTGAGCGTCTTATATCTCCCCAGCCCTGATTAGAATCCATGCTTGATGAGGGAAGCGATAGAGGGGTGTGCGCTGCCCCCAGGCCCTCGCACGTACGTTCACGGTTTTCTTTCTCCAGTGCCTATTTTCCCTTCCCCCAATCCACTGTGGTTCGTAATAATAAAAAAAAAAAATAAAAAAAAAAAAAAAAGGAAGACAGAAAAAGGAAAAAGTGAGCGACCAAATAGGATAATTCCAACTTCTGTCTGTGGTGATATTTTGTGATTATGTCTGTACGTGTGATCATTTTGTTGTATACTGACAGCAAATGCAGAGCTCTGAGGCTGATTAAATGTGCGTGTTTGTTGTGTGTGTGTGTGTGTGTGTGTGTGTGTGTGTGTGTGTGTGTGTGTGTGTGTGTGTGTGTGTGTGTGTGTGTGTCTGTGTGTGTATGTGTGTGTGGCATGCTCTGTGATAAAGACGAAGTGCCGTGGAGCTCTATGAACGTGGGAAAGCCAAACAGAGTGTGTCACTTTGGCAGCACGGGCTGTCAGCATTGGGGAGCTGCAGTTGTAAAAACCATGACCTTCCTCTTTGCCAGCATGTCTCTTGCAGAGCCAAAGCGCTGCCCTGTAGATCTGGGCTGGCTGTGGGAGGGAATACAAACACAGAGAAAGGACAGACAGTGGAAAAAAACGGTAAGAGCCATAATTGTGAAGAAAGGGGGGGGGGGGGGGTGAAGTAATGAAATACTTCTTGGAGCTATCATGACTGAGAAGGTGAGGGAGGGAAAGCGAGAGGACTAGCAAAGAGGGGGAAAAATACTCCGCGGCTTCTAACATTTCCATGAGCCATCATCAGTAATGCCGCAGCAGCCTCACAAACCAGAAATTATTTCTTCAGGCGTCGCTGTCAAGTGTTATTCAAATAACACCAGCCTCACATTTGAATAACAGCCGACATTTTGAATTAATTAATCAGACAAGATAGTCTGGGCCTTTTCTCATTAGTCTACGGGTCAGGCTGGGGAAGATATATGCGCCGGTGATGATATACTTGTCTTTAATAGTGATTTATGGAGATTTTGGATTGTACTCGATTTGTCAAAGGACCCGGTAGCAGAAAAACAGAACAGTGTATATTTCATTACCTAATCTTTGATACGTTCCATGATGCTAAAAGATACAATCCTGTTGTTTAGATGCACAGGAAGCTCTTTTATATTCACTCTTTCTGAGTGAAGAGGTGCACACACACACACACACACACACACACACACACACACACACACACACACACACACACACACACACACACACACACACACACACACACACACATATTTAATCTCCTCTCATACTGCAGACCTCTCCCATTTTACTTTTCCTATGCAATTAAGCGAGGGCTGTAAATTATAACTGTGCCGTACTTTAATTATCATGGTGTAAAAATAGAGTTCCTGTCTTTGAGAGGATTTCATTAACTTACTCAATATTCCATGTCAGCTCAGAGAATCACAAGATTTTAGAGAGGTCTGTGTTAAACATGCTCGGAATCAAGAGTGTGACTTACTTTGATGCTATTTACAATTACGAGAAGAGTAAAAACAAAATGATTAGGTTTACATGTTAATATGCAGTCTATTTTTTTTTTCATGGCTGCATTTGTGGATTCACCTCAGTGTAGCTTGTTTACCAGCTGGTGTGACATTTTTATTTTGGGTTCATGTGGGGAAGTGTGTAGGTCATGGAGGTGTAAATGAAAAAGTACATTTTTTTAAAAAGAATAGCGAGTGTTAATGACGTGGTGTCACCTGCTTTATGGGGTGTTAGATATAAATGAGGACATTCAGTACACTTACAGCCATTTGTCTTTTTTTTTTTTTTTTTTTTAAATACACAGGTTTTAATTATCTAAAGTAGACATTCAGCACATGTTGTATGCATCTGTAATTATTTTTTTTTATGCCAGACCACGTGTGTGTGTGTGTGTGTGTGTGTGTGTGTGTGTGTGTGTGTGTGTGTGTGTGTGTGTGTGTGTGTGTGTGTGTGTGTGTGTGTGTGTGTGTGTGTGAGAGTGTCAGGCAGCTACGAGCTGTTGCCATTCCGGTGAGCAGCCCACACACAAAATGCACCAACACCAGTGTGACAAAACATTCAAATAAATTGCTGTCAGGCTGCCGAAACACCAAGTGCAGCGATTTTTATCTGACATGTGGAAGACCCAGACATGCAGTCCTGACAAGTAACGCCGGAGCACCTGTGAGAGACGAGCGATAAAAATCAGGATGTGCCTGATCCTCGGCATAACAATACCTATCATTACTTGATATTATTACTCTTCTTTAAAAGAGAGCTCAAGATGGAAAGATAGTATGAACGTGGATAATAAATGATCTTAGCCTGTTGTTTGCATAGATGCACACAAATTTACGGTTCAATTGAATTATGCAATCTAAGGGCATATCAACAAGTATTAAACTGGCTTTTGTATTTACATAGAGTTGTTTATTGTTCAAAGAAATGTGCCGTGTTATTTGTCTGAACTGCAGCAGGTTCACTGTAAAAAGTCTAAAAGTTAGGGCATTTATTTTTTCTAGTCCAGCATCAATATTCACAAATGAGCACAATCAAATACATATCCACAATAGGAACATTTGGATCATTTAAATATACCTGTATGTTTACAGTTTTGCAATCTGAAAAAGAATATATATATATATATATTTGCAAAACTTCTTAAAAAAAATTATTATAATTTGTGCCAAAACATCTGGAATGATAAATTCTGCTTTTTAGTTCTTGGCAGTTTAAATGTAATTTAGTGCAAAATCAACCTGCCTGATGACACTGATTTACTTTGTTTTCCTGTTCCAAGCAGCATGGAGGCACAGATAAATACTAAGAGAGTCTGTGTTGCTTCACTTATTTTCATTGAGTCTACACAATTGACTCAGTAATTCTTAAATCCAATTGAGAAGCATTAGAAAAAAATGCTTTTTAGAAACTCAGAGACAAAGGACTCACTGTGGAATGTGCCATCCATTCTCTACTGTATTGTTATTTTCTCCCTTATAGGTTACTAATGAGGAATCGGCCCTCATTATGATTTTAAGGATGAGAGAGGAAAGCTTTTAATTAATGATATGTAAATGGTTCTGAATTGATTATGTTAGAATATCAAGAGAGATGGGTAGAAGCTGTGGTGTAATATATTTTAATTAAGAATTAATTAAAAATGATGGCAATTTTATAGAGGCTCACAGAAAATAGAAGAATTTATTCTCTGTCACAAGTAAATCAGCCCTTGATTAAATAAACAGACACATGCTGTATTCATTGAAGAATTATATTTATACTTTGCCAGAAAGAATTATCCCGATTATTAAAAAAAAGAAAGAAGAAAAAAAAAAGGAATCAGTGCGGTATGTCAGTGGTCGACCACAAGCTGGGTTCTCTGGGGTTAATGGTGATTTATCTCATTCCTAATTCATGAGATCCTCCTGGTTTGTGTTAGGTGGATCAATAAAGCTGTGTTTCCTTTTTGAATTCAGTGTCTACAATTAGATTTGCAACGTGGAACACAATTATGAGTAAGACATGAATGTGTGTTTTCATCTCTTGTGGCAAGTGAATGTGCGCCCCCAAAAGATATCAGTCTGTTTATGAGCTAAAAAGATTTGTGTGAAAGAGATGACTTGTGACTAGACGTGGACCCTAGTTAACCTTTTTAATTGCTATCTGCTTTCTTTCATTCATTGTTCGGGGCGTAGGGAAACAGAAGACGTTAGGTGCATTAACGGTGTGCGCCACTATTAAAGGGAGCGAGGTCTTTGTTTTCTGCTAACGGTGGCATACATGCTCTGTGCTAAACTCCGCGATCAATGGCAGAGAGGCTGCTATCACAGCACTCAGAGCAGGCGTAGCTCAGGGGGGAGGGAAGGGGGGTCCCTGGTGGTTCATTTTGATTGGAGCGCGGAGTTTTGTGTTGAAAGGCGAGGGAGAGACAGGCTGTTGGAAGCAAATCCCCCCGGATCAGTTAGAGCTTTGCAACAAAAACACCTTGATATTCCTGGGAACATTTGCTTAGGAAAAAGAAAGAATTTAAATAAACGGGCAACGAGAGAACGAAATGATCTAAAGCATTTTTGAAGGTTTGCGTGTTCAGAGAAAGCTTGTGTAGCTCAGGTTTAGAATTAATTTTGAAACCACTTTTCAAATCAAAGTGAAGCGCTGCAGTGTAAAAAAAAAAAAAAAAAAAAAAAAAGGAAATGAATGCACCTGTGTTTTTAGTTATGTTGTTTCACATTTAAACAACAACAACAACCTTTTAAACAAATATAATGTACAGTAGGACGACGGTTGATTATACTATGGTTTGGTGAGCAGACAGAGGCGGTGTCTTAGCAGTATGTGTGGAAGGGAGGATGTGCTGCTTGAGATGGAGGGAGTGTTGAATGGATTATTAGCACAAGTCCACCCCATACCTGGTCACATGTAAACACTTCATGAACAGTTATGAGCACACATCAATTGTCTGTGAATACATGCACAAATACACATGATGTGCAAAGGGACACGTTCAGAAAAACACGCAGGGGCCCAGATGTGAGCATGCATGCATATATACAGTACAGTGCATGCACACCAATGGCTGGCAGAGCATCTTCTTTTTGACACCTGCAACTAGTTGCAATACATCACTGTCAGGATCGCTTTCTCAACCTATCCACATTTGCGCGTTAGTTATCCGCGGAGGCCTTCGTCAAAAAGTTGAGCAGTGTTGACACCAGCTCCCTAGTGGGAACAGAAAAGGTGAAGTTGTGCTGGGAGGTGCCATGGCGGGTGTCATCGCCGGCTGTGCTCCCTGCACCCAACAACATTGTAATGACAACTGAAGGGAGAAATGATGGTTTAACATACAAATATTATGCCACAATTAATTCTGCCATTGACACGTGAGGAGAGATTCAGACTGGCAAAAGAAAACATCTTGTTTTTGTCGCTGCTCTTCATCACACCTTAGACAGAACACTGCGTGTATGGTATCTTTAGAATGAAGGGAATGACATAATGAAAAGCCAGGCGGAGGTATATTTTGTTTAGGGCCTCTCGTAGGGAATGTGCTTGTGTAATGGCAGTGAGTTTGGCTGTTGAGGAGGAAGTGAGGGCACGACACCTCCTGTGTGAGCTCACTGTGGAGACGAGGAGAGCCTGCCAGTGGCACTGCTAGTGGTGAACACCAACAGCTCCGGCCACAACCTGGAGGAGGTGGGGAGTGGTGGGTGAGTGGTGGTGGTGGTGGTGGTGTGTGTGTGTGTGTGTGTGTGGGGGGGGGGGGGGGGGGGGGGGGTCAGCATCTGAACTGGCTGATGGGAGCCAGAACATGAAACAATGCCGGGGGAACGTCTGGTGGGTTCGCTGCACAGAATTACAAGCGAGGGAGCAGGCCTGCTGAGGCAATTACAGCTTAATGGGGTCATTTGGAAGGCAATTGCCAGGGGTTAATGTAGTATGGAGAGATGAGGTGAGATTGAAGTGAAATTTTTGGCTAGAAAATGTGTTCAAATGAAAAGGGAGCAGGCAGACAAGTCGCGCACTGATAGGGTGGGAGGTTGATTGGGGGAACTGGAATGCAGGTTTTCACTGCCACACAGAGACATGAGGCCTGACCGCTCAGTCCGATGTACACCAGTGCAGGCGAATGCATGTCCACACAGGTGCATCTGCACTCCATCTCCTTGCTGCCCCATGAACAACAGCTCCACTGTTCGACTTTGCTACTGGACACTGTATTACTCACAGACATGCTTAGGGGAGGTTTTCTTTTGTCTTGAATTACCTGTGATATCAATTCCTGCATTTGGAGAACCAACCATCAGGATACAAAACAGAAAGCAAAGCTGTTTTTAAGCGATACAGAGAAAGATGTGTCAGATAAAGTACAAGAGGCACCTTAGAGAACAAGGATAAAAAGGATCATTATGCGCTGTTACGTTAGCCAGTTCATTACCTTAATTGCCCAACATAATCCAGTGTTGGAAGGGTGCACTGGAGCTTTGGGAAGGAGTCTTTGCCAGGACCTTCTAGCCCAGGTCTCATCTCCCTGATCCCCTGATCTGCAGTAAGCAGGCTGATCATGCTAACGCTAAACTTTGATCAAAGCCAAACTTATTTAAGGTCAGCCATGTGAAATCTCCTGGGAGCTACCGTGTGCGCCGAAGCGCACTGTGATATAGGAAGTAGTACAGCACTGTGCCTTGCTGCTGCTGCCTGTGACCGTGCTGGATCACTGGACAGCAATAGCATTATCATCAGCCCTTTCAAGTCTTCAGCATTTTTACGCGATTATGCTCAACAGTGGAACTTAACATCATCCACGGCTGGAGATTCCTTGAGAGTGCGTTCTCACTCCCTCTCTTACCCTTCTCTGACTGTCTATCTCTCCCTCTCACTTTTCTGTCATCTCTGTGAAGTCTCTGCCTCCCCTCCCCTCCCCTTCCCCTCTACACAGGGTTTTGGCCAAGAGCCGGCCACTTCACTGAGGCAGATTTTCCCAGGCTCCCCAAAGGCTATTTTACCAGGATTCCCATTAGGTCTTTGCCCATTACCAATGTTCCAAATCATTTACAGAAGAATCTATTTATTTTATGCAGCAGTGGATTCATTTTGACATGGCTCTCTGTAATGAAACTGCTTTTAACATGCACCTTCTTCCAGTTCAATCACTTCCTGTACGTTTGGTTTATTTTTATCTGTTGCAGCAGTGATTGTTTCGTATGTGCCTCAAATCATCCCCACACTATGCTTTCCATCACAGCGCGATGTCGCACAATGTAGAGGTGGTGGAGCATTGTGTCACTGCTGCAGGAAAAACAAGTATGATGCAACTGTGTTGTCATTTTAGAGTGACAAATAGACAGTGGCAGACCATCAGAAAGGGGAAGAGAGTGGAATGGTGTCGCTGACAAACTGCTATGACCTTAAGGTCCTTTGGCCTCCAGAGTGCATGGCACATACAGTGTTTACCTCAGGTCAGCAGCAGCATGAACATGCTGGTCCCCCATGGAGAAAAGCCTATTGCACTCATCACATTTGGATTGTCAACATCAATAATCACTCAGATAACCTGTAGTCAAAGTGGATGTGTCTGAAATATGATTTGAAAAAGGAGGGGGTGGTGCATCTGTATGTGTTTTTACATTTTGAATCATTATTTGGCCATACTGCATCAACCTTAATTCACAAACAGGCCATAAAGCATGTACAACAGCAGGAGAGAAGCAAAGCACCTAAAGCTAGTGCGCACTTCTCCTTTGCCTTCTCCATGTCACCAAAGCATCCCATCAAAGCCTGCCTCCTTCCTGTTGTAAGGTAGGAAAAAAATCAATGCCGCAATCTTTTCTTTTTGCCTCCTCCAATCCGTAATTGAAATAGAAAATCAAATGAACGGCAAGCAGATAATTGTTTTATCAATATTCCCTGCCTGCCCTACAAGGGTCAGTGCAGAATGATCATGAGTCGGGGATATGACGAGGACAAAATGTGAAATTGAACAGCTAGGAGGCAATAAATCAGCCCTGACAACTAAGAGTGACCAGCATGTAGCTGCAGCAGGCAGCTCTCCCTTCAAAATTTGTCCTAAAGCTGTCTACACTAAATGGGGAATATTCATCTCATTATTGTTGCACTTAATATTGCTATCAAATATTATTCTTAGAGTCCAGACGGGAAGTCAAGGTCACCCACGCTATTATTGTTGTCATTGTTAGTGTGATATTGAAAGTATAATGGAGGGCAATGCCATATGGTCTGCTAGGCTTATGAAGAGGCAAAGAATAAATGTTGTCATTTGTTAGAGTTGAGGAAAGTGGTTTGTTGCGGTTTCCTTCTGATGTGATCATTACTACTGCTGCTATGAAAATATGAAATTCAACAAGAATGTTTCATGGTCAAAGTGTAAATGTTTGTGGCACTGTCTGGTAGGTTAATGTAAAGAAAGATGGAATACATTTAAATACTGTAAATAAATTAATAACCCTGTCAACAAATAATTGACACAAATAATTTGATAGTGAACTAAAATTCCTCTGACTGTTCAAGTCTGGAGACTTTAATTCTTGATTGATGTCTTTGGAGGGAGAATTCTTAGTCAAAAGTAGGGCCGGGAGCAAACCTCGATACTTTTATGACACCAACCGAATTACTAAACAAACGGCTTCTCTGTGTGCGGCCGGCTAGCTAGTGTCTACCAATAGCATGTGAAATGCTTAGGGAATACCGATAAATTGTAGCATCTAGCAATAGCCTGCATGAGCAGTGCTTTTGTAACATGTTAATTTTAGCATCTGATAATAGCTTCCATGTGATGCGTTTAAGGAATCGGTAAATTGCAGTTACGGAAAACAACCGGGGCTACACTCTGCCCTTCTAAACGGCATAAAAACAATTGAAAAAAGATTTGTACTATAATGTTTGACGTAATTTTACTTTTCTTAAAATGAATCCTTAAAAATTGGTATCGAAAAAAGTATCACTCCGGAAACGACATTAAAGACAAGGTATCAAACCTCTTGAGCGATACCCAGTCTCAAACAATAGTTCTACAACCAATGCTTTTTATGTTACAGTCTGAACTTCAAAGCTATTTAGTTTACCAACATGCAAAAACAAAAACAACAAAGAATGTCAAAAAAATCCTCACACTTGACAAGTTGCAGTAAGTCAATGCTGATCAACTAATCAATGAATGACTAATTGTTTCAGCTCAGAGCATGCCAGCTTATGTTTGCGACTCCTCCATTATATATCTTTAAATAAACACATTGTGCCAGCTTTCCAGGTCTTGTAAAAACTGCAGATAAAACTGTTGCCAGAAAATCGACATCTTAAATCATGTGACGTCCCTTCCCATCTGACTCATCCAGTTGCAAGGCATTGACAAAAATATGAAATTGATTTGGTTGAAGGGTGTTAAAGAGCCGACAGGAGAATGTCACAAACAATGAATGGTCACAGCTTGGAGGAAAATCAATGACAAGAGGTTGAAGCCAGTCTGGAGTGCTACTTGGCAGCATTACACTGTTCCTGGAAAAGAGCTGTCTTCTGGCCTTGGTTGTCTGATCAAAAGGAAAACTTGATCGTTTTAATGATGGAGGATACGATAAAACTGACAGCTGAAGTAGAGACACTAGAGCAGAGATGCTTTGCCTTCAGTGTAGGTGGCAGCTACATGCGTTGTTTGAAATTCATTTTCAATTCACTACTGCTGGATGACTTTCTATATCCATGCTTCATATGTATATGAGGGGTTGTAATGGGACTCCCTCCTATGCTTGGGAAGCGATAGTCCTCATCTTGTAAAACACAGGGGTACTATGTGTACATCACAGTGTTTGCAGTTTTACATTTTGGAGATACGTAACAGCATTGCTCCATAAATCCAACTGGCCTCGAGTCAACAGATGAAGAAAAAAAAAAAAAAAAAAAAAAAAAAAGCTCAGTATTGTACCCAAGTTGTGTTAATTTTACTGTGTGGATTATCATCCTTGGAAAGAAGAAAAAAAAAAAGAAATGAATTGGCAGAATGTCTTTCAAGTGGACAAAGTGATGAAAATCCCCCCTACTTTGTTGGGATTGCAGTTGTAAGCTTTGCACCATATGCTACTTTCCTCTTTAGCTGGGATTATGCCATCATTATTGCTGATAAAAGCTGTTTACTGCCTTGGCTCCAAATCGATGCTCGGGGCGCTCTGAAACTGGCATTCCCTCTCCAGAAGAGTTCATTCCATGCCAGCTGCTCAGGATTCAACCCCCTTTTGTTTAAGATTTCACAGTTTTTGTAATGTTTATTTTCTATTTCGTCCCCCACCCCCACCCTCCCTCACACACAAGGTTTTTCCTGCATTAGCATATGTTTGCAACATTTAGACATTTACATTTGATTTGCTTACAGCAGATTGAAGGTGTCTGAGGCATGATTACACAATGCTCTCAGAGCTGCAGTGCTGGTTACTGCAGTAGAGATTGAAAAATAAGGCCAGTTTTTAGGGGATGTTTTTGGTACAATGCAGTCATGGCTCTGAATTTGGAGCAATATCCTAAAGGCTCTCCTTCTCAGCGTTACCAATCAATGGCATAATCAGTCAATGCAGATTCAGCCCGACAGCTGTGTTAAGATAACAACTAGTTCTCATGACTATACCGGCCCCAATGACCTTGTGTGGCTCAAATTAATAATGTAAAATCAACACAAGACAACCACCCCCCCGGTTTCCACGCAGACAATGATGAAGTACCTTTTTGCCTTACCATCAAAGGCCACTCAGGCTAAGTCATGTTTCATGGCATACAATAATGTCACATTTTTCCTCCTTTCTTTTTTTTCTACTTAGGCTCCATGCCCCTTAAATAATGTCTCTCACTCTTCCTCTACAGCTCCCCAGTACCCAGGGAAATCACGCTGATCAATATTTCCCATTTGAGAGGAAATGCAGCAAACATTCACACAGGATTTACTGTAGACCTCTGTTAGACTTTAATCAAGCTATAATTTAGATCCAACAAACAAAGGGTTCTCTAGAAAACAAATGGAAAGTGTATTTTCAATTTTACAGATTCCCTTTTTTATTATGTTTATTTAGTTTTCCATAGTCTCCCTTATTTTATGTTTTTCATATTTTTTTTGCCTGCAATTGATCTTTTTCTAACATTTCCTTATTTTTCAGCAACTGCGAGTGTTGCTGTTCATGCATGTGCTCGCATGCATTGATAATGTCTTCACAGGGCATAAATCAGAACATGCTATTTCAGTACTTCTTTATATTGGTCAAGGGCCATTGAGCAAAACAGCTTAATGCGCCCTTAACCGTTTCAGTCATGGCAGGAAGTGGAAAGACTGCTGACTGGCTGACACGGGGGCCCGACACTTTGCAGTCTGTTTATTGTTTAATCATAAAGTGGGTCTGATTTTCTGGAAAATGTATTAGAATAACCATCAAGAGCTTGAAACGGAGTATATTTTTGGCTCAAACAACTAGCTAACCTCATGGTAATGGTAAAGCTTACTGTCTGTATGGGACAACAGGACAACATTCTAAATGTTTTTCATGATTTCAAGGGCTGGGGTCCAAATTGTCAACATAAAATTTGGGTATATTTTAGAATAAATATAGATAGCCAACCTACAGTATGTTAAAAGAAGACAAAATTTCACTATCCTTAAAAATCGGATTATACTCATAACGCTAAAACTCCCGACAGTGCGAGACTAATCTTTTACGCACAATCACACAACTCCTCAGTTTTTAAATCAGTGTCAAATAACAATACAATAGGTCTTCGCCTACGAAAAAAAAAAAAAAAAAGAAGAAGAGAAAATACAATGACAAATGAAGTGGGTCTTTTAATGCTAAAGTTTAGGCAGTCGATATTGCTTTCATACCTCTCGGGTATCGTGGAGCAGCTCCTTGTTCATGCATGACTGTCGGCACACAAACTTAAGCTTAACCCTATATTGAGGGAGCGCTCCCTGAGCTCCCGAAGGTTTGGCAAGCTCGGGCAGGATGTGAAGGGCTGAGTGGAGCTGAGGCAAATCCATAATGAGCATGTAGTCACGGCTTCATGGGACATATGCACATAAAAGGAGAGATTCAAGACGAGTACATCAACGATGCGTTGCAACTTTTTCCTTAGTTGTTCTTGAATGAACTAATGTTACTATTTACTCAGGAAATCTCAGCAAACACTCGTGACGGCCGTGCGCGTTGTTGAAAGCGTTTTATGACCGGAACGCGGGGCAAGACGTTTGGGTTTGCTTCGTGATCCCTACTTGAGCTTGATGAGAACAGGGTGACCAGAGTTCAGACTGGTGTTGACCGTTTTCCGAGGCAGGTGGTGACAGAAACATGTGTGGTCCCCATCACAGGTGTGTGCAATTAGCCTGACAGCTAGTCCTGGATTGCTGTGAAATAAGACCCTGGACTGTTTATGTGACCGCGTGTGTGTGTTTAGGTGTCTGCTTTTGTATGTGGGCATAATAGTTACCAGGATATATAAACCGCGGCACTTCTACACGATCCCTTAACAAAGCACCACGGTGAAGCAGTGTTAGATGATGTTATACAGCACACTGCTCGGATCTAAACTGGGTGCCGTTGCGAGGAAGGAGAATCTGTGTGTCATTTATTCAGCCTCCTGTAATGGGGAATGGACTTGGAAGAGAAGAGAGGGTAATGTATTGGAAAATATCCCTTTCAGCACCTCAGCATTACTTGTCATAGGTCAGGCTTAAAACGTAGCTTGATACAGTTATTAACTCTAATCCGGGCATAAACACAAATCCTCGAGCACCAGCCCAATTAATAATTTGCATAATTAACATGCATTTTAAATAGAGGCTGGTCTTGTCGTTGCCAAAGCAGGGATGGGGGTAATTAGGGCTAACGGAGCAGCGCCTAGGGCCTTTACCCGCGGACGTGCTGCAGTCATTTCCAGCAAAGGGATTGACAACTGCAAGACAAGCTCCCTCGGCTTAGAGCAAAACCCCCTTTGACAGAATTAATAGTTGACAAACTGCTCCTAAAGCCCTGGCATTGTTTCTGTCAGTTGTTTGGTTTGATGTCACTGTTAGACATTATAAATCAATAGTGTCAGGATTTAGTAATGTTTATAGGCAGCCATGGTTTATTATTTCATGTGACTGTCATGGACAAATAGTATTTATCATAGCTGTCTATAAATTACAGCAGACAGACTGTTGGTTTACCCAAACTCACTCTGCTCTTACAGGGCCCATTCCAACGTCCACTTACATATTTAGAGTAATTTATTTTCGCAGCCGTAGGCCCACATTAACCCTTTGCTTTCTCATACTCCTCTGAGACTTATTGTGGCTTGATTGCTGCGCCTCCGCTGACACATTAACACATCAAAACAGCTGATCAAAGCACCTTCCAAACTGCTTGTTGCAGGTTTTTTTTTTTTAAGACTCTTATCTGTGAATTTGTTTTTAAAAGGTTTTAAATCCTGATAAACAAAATTGACAGCTACCTTTTTTTTTTTTCTTTTCCTGTTTTTACATTATACACTGTCACTGGCTCCTCTTGGGTAGAAACGGTTGATTATTGTGGGGCTAGTTTATTCCGAAAGAAGTTACTGTTCTGCTTCATCATTTACGTGACAACATTTATAACGTATTCATTGAACCAGCCGGCTTTCAAAGTAACAAAATGATCTTAACCTTTGCATCAGAGTCACACTCATCAAAAACGATTTGAATCATCAGTTTAAACGAGATGATTGATCGGTCAGCTCTTGCAACACTTTGTCAACACAGAGCAACAACACAATCGCTGTATTCAGTGATTGATGCTATCTGCAAACATTACCATTACTTACATTAACACATGGATTTGTCTTGTTTACATTCTCTATCATAATGAATATGTAACAATGAGACATTATTGACCAAAGCGCTTTGTGCTCAGCAGTCTGCATTCAGGTGTATTGATGAGTTTTATCCTCATTTTTTTTTATTCAAATAAACATGAACTCAAGTGACTCTTGTGACTCGCTGGTTTAATTTGTGTCATACTGTCTTGAATATCTTTTCTAAGGCTGTGAAGGGATGTCAGCAGACGCTAAAAAGAGAGAAGAGAGGGTAAGCCGAGCTGAGGCGGTGGTATTGATCAGCTGTGCCATCGACTATAAGGTCCACTTTCAGCAGGGAGGTCATTAGTTACTCCTGTGTGCTAATTCATCCCCGGGTTGAGGCGTATCCGTTAGAATGCTAATTCACAACTATGATCTGACAGCTGGGGTAAAGAAAGGGGCAAGCAGGCTGCTGCAGAGAGAGGAGAGGAGGGAGCCGCAGCGGTCTAGTGGTCTGGTCTCATGTTTGGGTAAAGAGGAGGACTTCATGGGATGTGGCAGAGTGTGCACGGGAAAAAAAAAAAGGGGTGCGGAACTGACCCCTGCTGTCTTTGCCCCCTAGCAGTAATGATGTAAAAGAAAGATGACATTTGGTGTCCACATTTAACTTGCATTTGCAGTCCACTTGAGAGGTCCAGTATGCGTGACCTACCTTGATTAAGCCTGGGGCTGCCTTGGACTGTACCCTTTAGACTGAAACAAAAAGTGGGAGCTCACAGGAGAAAGCTGAGCCCGTATAATTGGGCCAAGTAGAGCTGCGGGAGGCAGCCAGTCTCCGCTTTGCCTTTTGTATATTCATGACCCCCCCGACTTGATTGATGGAAGGATAGCATTTGGTGACACTGTCATTTGCAAGTTGAAAAGGTAGTGTAGTGGCTGGAGCGGCGCTGTGGCTGTGCCTTAGAAGGGGCATGGAGGAGGCTCATTTCTATGCTGATGATATCCAGCCCCCTCTCATTTTCTTTGTCTCCGTTAGAAGGACATCTGCTGACAACACAGAGTTTTAAAAGAACCAAGTTGAAAATGAAAAGGGGCTGAAGAAACATACATCTGTGTTTCCATGTGAAAAGCACATGGCTGAACCGCGTTTTTAATCAGTGTGAAAGTTTGCTATTTGATATCTGCATAATTGTTTTACATTTCAGGGAAATTGAGCATTTTGAAGCAGATGGCTTTCTTATATAGTAGTGGGAAAACTCACTCATATTGTTTTTTAATGTTATAGCTTTGAACTTGAGCTATCTTAACTGTCAAATGATTTCATCACTGAACATTAAAAGCAGGTAGCTTTGAGTTAAACAGATTACAATCATAACCCTCTGGTATTTTTTTTTTTTTTAAATTTCCTAAGCAGCTACAGTGCTCCACCCATATCTCATTTCAAAGCCCTCTGAAGTACAAACCCTCTGTTGTGCTGTTGTCAGGGTTATTATACTTTTAAGATAATGAATTACTTTTATTCACACTTACAGTTTACCTTTTGTTAGAACAGAAATATATAAAACATACAATGATGGAAATCTATGGCTGTGTAATCACCATTATTAGCGACAACATTTTTGTCTTTTTATCCAGAGTGACTTAGTGGTCACTATTTATGATTACATTTTTCATGACCACATAATCAATACAAACAAAAACCCATACTAATACACAAGTTATTACTTATTGTTGGTTTTATAGTACAATTAGCTGCCCACAGCGCGCATTGTCCAACCATAAATATGAAATTGATTCTTCTTCTTATTATTAAAGTTACATGTTACAGACATCTTTAGTTCTCTGATGTTAAATCTCATCATGTCATTACATCACCCATTGTTTGTTATTTTCAGGTTTTCCCTTCAGCAATGCTGCAATGAATTTACATTTTATTGTTTACTAATGGTAATTCTGAGACTCTGGTTTTGCTGTAAAGTAACAGCACATGTTACATTAAAGAGGCAAACCGTCATGTTTTTATTCCCAAAGACACCACACTGAAAAATAGAACTAGAAATCAAGTTGCCATGTTTCTGGTTGTGTTAGATATTGCTAGATTCCACGAGTAATTGCACACTATGTATTTCTAAATATATACAGTAGCCTATATATTGTGTTTGATTGAATCTTACTCGGTTTGAATGAAGTGGCTGCAAATCTGATAGAAATGCAGAACCATATGTCTATATATAATCCAGATTGGAAAACTGTCATGTCTTGACAATTAAGTTGACAACTTGGTCTTGAAATAATAAATGTGACATTTGGCATCCAAAGGTAAATGAGACTTTCAAAGCCAGGAGATACGAAGATGTCTTAAGCTGTCTAAATATTATTCAAGCCGCGCAGCACTTTGAATGTGAAAAGAGGGACGAGGACTGGTGACAGAAATATCAGTTTGGTAGAGACACTTCTGCTATCCCCTCAGCACTACAGCCCACACTTATCAGAGCCACAATTTATAGCCGCGGCGTGAAGTGTTCGCCTGCAACTCCCATCTTTGTATTTACACCAATTAGCACATAAACTCTAATTACTGAGATCAAGGCAACCGGGAGTCCATAAATGCAAAGCGACACGGAGAGCCAAGTCAGCTGACAGAGAGGGAAGGTGACAATAAATAGGGAAGTATCAATTAGGCATCAATGACGCGATGATGCATGTGCTTGCTGGGAGGTGTCACACAGGGGGAGGTGGGAGTGTGAAATGCGTGGGGGCAGCAGGGTCCACAGAAAGTTGCACAGGCTGTGGGGTCTTGTAACTCACATGCCGACACACAGAGCGGTGACACGTTCACCGTGCAGCACTTCTCCACATTAACACCACGGCACAAGCAGGCACTTCTCCTGTGTCTCGATGAAAAGTAGTATTTATCACAGCGCCGCACTACTTATAAGGTAACAATTAACACATACTAATTTAAGAGGCACGTTGCAAAGTCAAAAGCTATAAAAATAAGAAGAAATTGATATGTTATAGCAGAGGGTCATTAAAGAACTGTCATGGTTGGAGGACAGATTTGACAGCTTAAACTTGTGTTTAATTATAAGGACGAGAAAACCCAATCACAGCTGGAGAAAGTGGAGGCTTCAAATAATGACTTGAAATGGATCATAGACTACGCTTGAACCTCAGGTTAATCCCAATAAATTGAACTTGATCAAAGACTATGGCAGTAAAAAAGTATGGCGCTGCACATTAATCTAACAAACGCATAAAACAGGACTGGCTCAGCTCTATAAATTAAACTCTGGCTGCAATAATGCTGATCAGGAGAAATTTTGCCAGCACTGGCTCAAGCTGCCTGTGTATGTCTGAAGTCTTGTTATCCCCTTGTTTTGATCTGCAATGCTGTTATCTATTCCCCTCTCCTTGTGCAGCTTGGGTTTTTTTTCCCCCCGTTTTTGTTTTTGCAGGATGGCCCAATGATGGATTTGCAAAGTAGCTGTTTACCACAGAGTGTAGAGCATTAAAGAGCTGCCAGAAGGTCCATTAACATAAATGTTTAAATCAAATACACAAACTTATGCGCCCAAAATGAAGCCGTTTCCTGCATTAATCTGCCACATCTGCCTTTGGTCCAGCAATTAGTCCCCTCTCATCCCATCCGCCTCTCACTCAGTGACCGGTGTTTATGGAAGAAAAGACACAGAGGAGCCAGTATGGGGTGTGCAATGTCACTGCTGAGGCAGCAGCTTCCAGAGAGCTCACCAGGATACAGAAAATAATTGTCAGTCTTGTATATTACGATAGAGTTTGTGGCATCGCTGTGAGGTCTCGCAGACCCGGTGTGACGCACCAGACAGTGTTCTTTTTTTTTCTCTCTCTATCAACACATGGCTCCACTGCTGATTTAAAGCCTTGTAAAAATGTCTCATTTTAAATACTGTTTGCATGCAGGTCCCTGGAAGACATTTTGTGCTCAGCAGATTTACATTACAGCCATTAGTATGATTTTATGATGCTGAAGTCTTAAAAACTATTTCCCCAAAAACGCTTGGGAATCGTCCGAGTATTTGACGAGTGTAAATATTTGCCCAAGCTACGTCAGAGCTTCTCTCCAATCAAAAGCCAGAAGGTCCCAGACATCACCGGTCACGGGAGATAAAAGCTTCCCCCAAAGAGCAGTTAATGACACATTTCTCCTTCACCCATAAATCAATCCCTCAGGTCTAAAGGGAACTTCCTCAAATTTAGAGAAACAATGAAAAATAAAGTGCGACGTCAATAAATTTCCCACAGGTTTTCAAGGAGTGACCTTAATCATGACAAATTCTACTACAGTTTCACGTCCCTCACCTCTTTTCTGAGATAGCAGATTTAATGGACTGATTCTTATGCTGCTGACATCAAGGATGAGATGACAGAGGTAGATTAAAGCAGAATTAGCCACTACTTACCCTTACCCCCCCACCACCACAATTACTTACACTATCTTGTCTTTCGCGACATCACAGCCTTTTATTAAAAGTTAGTGTTTACAGAATATTTCACAGACATTTTTCTCTGCCTGCTTCATACCTTGGAAGCACTACTGGAAGCAACCAAATGTAGCTGAGATGAATAAAGCATGTGAATTGATTCCTCTATCACCTGGATGGGCTGTTGATTTTGGGGAGAGTTATCGCTGTTTTCCTAAGTGTGGCGTGGAGATTTGCTGGAGGGCTGAGTGATCGATTCAGCAGCCTGGAGCATCCTAGTGTGTTTATACATGGCTTGTATGGCAGCTTTCATAAGACATTTACCCCATGATTTGCGATGAGCTTATGTGTGAATAATTAATGGCAATTAATCCTTAATTACAGTAATTAGGCAAGTCACAGGAAATTAGGCTGCAGCTGGAGAAGCCCGTACCGAGGAAAGGGAGGACTGGGGCTCAGAGAACGTGCCATTTAGTGACAGTGGAGCCATGGTACAATGATTGTGTGGCAGGCCTGCTCCAGCGTGCTCGCTTGCCAGTAGAGATAAGACTATAGGAAGACACAGATGCTACTGGCCAGTAAGCCAGACTCTGCAAAGCAATCACAGGCACCGAGCACCGACACACCTAATAAAACCCACCTATAAAAGTCCCAGCAACGTGACCTTTGACCTCTACAGCACATATATTTCTCAGTTTGCTGAAAATTACACGCTAAGGGGTGATGAGCCACTTCAACAGGTTGTGACTGATGAGCGAACAGTAATTGCTTAATGCTGCACAGTGAGCTCCTTTTTTCTCACTTTTATAAAACTAGATTTACCACTTATTGGGGCCCCCGAGGCGGCAGACTTGAGCACCCAATGTGCAGTTAACACAAGCTTTATGAATCTACTGTGGCTGCAAAGAGAGACGGTCTGAGAAATATTTATTTGTACCTCTAATAAAACAATTAGCCTGCCTGGAATTACTAAAGGAAACTACAGCCGGCAGAGTTGTTTGGTTGCTGATTTCATTGTTTGGTAATGGTGGGGGAGATTAGGTGGATCCGTTCTGGGCAAAGACAGAGCAGAAGAATAGGGACGAGGCTCTCTGCGTCTCGCTCGGAACTCATTTGTGCTTTTCCATGCTTGCCTTGATGAATTTCCGCTTCTTTCTGCTCCTGTTGCTTTCAATTACACTCTTATTCACAATCCTAATTGATATGCCAGTCTCAGTAGATGAACCATGGACTTTTTACAGTCCATTTTTCTATTCTTAGACCAACGTTTTTCCCCTCACCGAAATGGGACTATGGATATCACAGATGTGATTTTTTTTTTTTTTTTTTTTGTCTTTTGTTTTCTTCAGATGTTATTTTAAAACATCATAATGATGTATTGCATTATTCAAAATTAAAACATAATATGCTTTTAATCTATCAGACTTATTCTCTTGAGGGGCCTTTGAAAGATTTGTTTTTTTGGTGGGTGTAATTCATGGGCCCTCTGTCGCTATGGGCGCCCACAATCGTCACTTTCTTTCATGCATTGCATACTTTTTCTTTCTTTTTTTTTTTTTTCCTGCGGAAAGACTTTTAAGCTAACAGGGAATGTAAGTGAGTTGAGGAGGCATCCAACTGTGATATTACATTAACCCATAGTGCTTGGCCATGTCTGTCAGTGACTGAAGAATAAAGAGAACATGCTCTGCTCTACTCTTTAGCCTTCAGAAGTGCTATTAGAAATAATGAGGATTTATAGTAAGTTAAAAGACGCTCTCCTTGCTCCTGAATTTTGAATAGCTGGTCATATTCCACCACCAAAAGCCAAATAAGGCTCGTTGGTGATGCATACACAGCCATTGTAATATGATTAGTGTGGGCATTGTATTAAATATTACAGAGCCTCTCATTTCTCTTGTATTCAGAAACAAGCTGGGTGTTGAAAACCAGATATTACACTTTGCTGTGATATGAGCTTATGCTGTGCGTGGAATAAAATCTTTTAATCCGAGCTCAATGGGCATGTTATGCTGCTCAGCCATTCAATAAGCAACTGTTCTGCAGCCACACTCAGAGGTCCTTAGCTTCTCCTTTATGTATAACACGAACAGGAAGCCGCTGAGTGGTTGGGTAACAACACCTGAGCAGGCTCTTCCCTAGCGCTGGGAGATGCTGCTAACAGTGACAAGGTCAGCATGTTCTACAGGCCCCGCACATACATTCCTCACTATAAGTAATATAAATGAGGTTGTGTTAGCTGTAAACTCACAGCGTGTTGCCTGTAAGCTAAAGGGTAACTGCGCAAGAGCAACACCTCTTGAGCAGGTCTGACTGCACGCGGGAGTCTGAGGCGTGGAAGATGGAGCCACCTGCTAGAAATCCTCTGGGAAGGTTTTTGCCGAATTGAGCAAATCCCAGTCACACCGAGTGAAATGTGCCAAACGTGGCTCAACTGCACATCCGAATATATACACAGAAGGTAGTGCTTACCATGTTTCCGCAAACTTGGCTAAATTTGTTGAGCATACAGCTTTAAGTGGGAGCAGCACAGTTTGTGTTGTTAGGGGCATTCTTGTATCTACAGTAGTGTTTACTCACATCGGCAATTAATTATTAATGCAGAAGCAGTGAGAGGTTACAGCGATATGGCGCTCAGGCTTTCCAAGCACTGTCTATATGTGAACAGTCAACATAGTGAGAGCTTCAAAGGAGCCCTCTGAAATGTTTCAGACTCTCATGGAGAAAGCTTATTACAGCTGAAATGTTTTTCTAGGAGCCCCAGATATTCTTTGTGAATGCTATTGCCTGAAAAATATGGGGTATTTTTTTTGTTTGTCTATATCAAGAGACATGTAAACAAAGAGACAGTCAGCACTTGCAGCTTACTTGGCTTCAGTTCACAAGTGAAAACTTGTTTGTGCAAAAAAAAATTGTTTTGCAAAAAAAAAAAAAAAAAAAAAACGGAAGATTTGACAAAGAGCAAGAGATGTAGGATTCCGTTTACTGGTCCAAAAATATATTATTTTCGATTACAACTCATCACACAACATTTGCAGAGTGTGATGATAATCAATGTCTGCCATTAATTTCAGTTGTCATAATGGCCGAGCAGACGCAGGCTGTGAAGGGTGTAATAATGGCGCAGAGATAAACATCAATTGGCAATCTACTCTTTTGGGGGCTTCTTTGTTGCCTGCAGAGCCCTCCTGATGACACCTCTGTGGATCTGCTAATGGAGGAGGACCTGTAAGGCTATCCCCTGGCCTTTGTCTGACCTCTTTGTGGAGCTGAATTCTTCAGATGTTTGCAGGATCAAGTCACTTAATCTGTGGCACAGACTAGGGCCAGGAAAAAAAAAAAAAAAGAGGACAAGGAGAGCACGGGAGCAGGAGGAGGAGGAGGGGGAGGAGGAGGAGGGAGGAAGAGGAGGAGGGGAACGGGTAGCAGACAAGCGCCTCACTCTGTCTGAAGGCAGAGTATTCAGCACGCAGGGTAAAGAACTGCAAATGTCTGCCTGTTCTGTTATGCACCATTGTTTCATACGGAGCTGGAAATAGACAGAAACAGTGTAGTGGCAGAGCTTTGGCAGGCGGTGCGTTTTATTACTGTAAGACTTAGACATTAGTGAATGTGGCTCATTAAATGGCATGGAATGTTACCATTTTACATAATTCCTCCTGTATCGTTGTTGTAAATGAAATCCTGTTCCTGTCTCTGACTGCACTCCAGTCATTCAACAGCCATTACAGCGCTGCCATCATGCCCTGGCACTTTTCGAAAGCAGCTATCTATAATTTCAGGTCTGTGTCACACACAAAAATCATTCTTTACAAGCCTAACGGGGTGGCGTGGTTGATGTGGAAAGGATATTGCGCAAATAGGAGGAAATCTGAAGAAATATTTGAGAATTAGGCAATGATGTCAGATGGCAGTAGAGACTACGGTGGGCAGCAAATATAAATAATGTATGTGGAAGGGCTCCCTAAACATAAGCTGGAATTTGCTGCCGTACTTTTTGTTCTCAATCACCTTGATGAAACAATTCCGAAGAAATGGCTTCGTGAATGAGACCACTGACAAGCTGATTTTCCACCCCTGGCATGAGGCTGCTTTCTCCACTTAATGTTCCCCGATAAAGTGTAGCGCAGAAGTAAACTAGAAGAGCCTCCACTCCTGACACATGTGACAGTATTTGCATCAATTATGCAGTCTACGGCTGAGGCGGGAGGAAGAGGGAGAGAGGGGAGTAGATAGAAAGAGAAAAGGGTTTGTGACAAGATGCAGAGGCAGAAATGAGAATTTCTCTTTAAAATGCATTCTTTAGAAAATAACATTCAAGATCATTTACATGAAAGCGGGCTGCAGCGGTGAACTCGACAAAGCAGCAACAAAGTCTGCGGAGCGTTTTGACACTAAAGACTTTGGCAAACAGAGTACAGTATAATGGAGAGTTCTTTGTCTCCTCTGTATTCACTGTACGCTGAATATCTACTCTGAAGCCTACTGAAGGAGACAGTGAAATGAGGAGGGAGACTGGCTGAGAGCTGAGAGAGGGATTTGAGTGCCTTATTGCTAAATTCACCAAAGGAGCAGGGTGTGCAGGGCCAAAATGAGCTAAATATACAGCGCTCTGCAAAGGCTGGTCGTTCTAACCCGTTATAATAAAGCAAAAATTCTAAAATAATCCTCAGTAGACAGTCCAAGTGCATCAAGGAAAGTTGTTGAAATAGTATTCTGGGATTGCATTTGACAATTTGATGTTGTGCTGGCTAACAACAATTTGGAGAAACGTGTGTAACAAAAGGTATTAGCAAACCCATGAGGCTGCGCTTCCCGTAAATGCGCAGTAGTGGAGGGAGATGCCTGTTTATTGGCAGAGAGAATAACTTTTAAACCGTGTCCCAGTTTCAACAGACTCCAGCACAGCATTTTATTTCACTGTGTCCAACCCTATTTCACATCCTAGTTAAGTACACTTACAAACCTGCTGTGCCATGGTTTCTAACCTCTCATACACATGTGAATCCACACAAACACACACACCCAGAGTCACATCACTTGGCCTGTCACTGCCTTTTATCCATCGTCAACCTTCAGCTGTATGGTTTATCCGTAGTGACACTATAGCAAAGTGCTTGACTGCTTTTTGCCAACAGACTGCAACACTTTAACTGTACTTAGTCATGCATCATTATGGCAGACTCAAAGCGGTGTGTCTGGGAACGCCTGCAGATGGTGGAGACTGAACCATTTGGAAAGGAAGCCTCTGTGACAATGATGCTTATTGCATGAGTAAGTGCGTATGGACACAGGAGCGTATTCATGTAATTGTGCTGAATAGAAAATAGTGCATTAAAAAAAGGCTGTAATGCTGCTAATTCAACAGGCTCCAGAAAACAGTCTCTGTTTGTGCGATATGATATGTAAAATCTACATGTGAGTCTTTGTTAGAAGGAGTCTTTTGTATGCGTATTGATCAGTCATTGTTTACCCCAATCGATGCTGACTTAGTGAAATGCAGCCTCCTCTCTGTTCTTTATAGAGATTTAACCCTCTCTGCATTGCATATCGTGGCTTTGTTCTCCTCTTCAAACCTTCCTCCTGCTCAACGTGTGATAGCGCTTACTGTCACTTGTCACTTTCTCTTTATTTCAACAGATGACAAAGCTTTTACATTCAGCATTCTGCTCCACACGTGGGTATTTTCAACAGATCTCCTCTGCTATTGAAAGATAAATGTTAACTTCATTCAATTGAAACCTCATTCAAGGTTCATACAGAGCTGGCTTCTTTATTCTTTAAGGAAATGAAGAAACCATTAGCAAAATATTCACTCACGGAGAAAGAGAATCTTATCTTTATTCCACATGACCATGCAGAGCCATATTCCTTTTGACATCATTATGTAAAACCAATTTCTCTTTCATATCATTTCCGCTGGGCTGCATTACCACATCTATACACTCGCCATGCTTTATTACAAAGTAGGTGGCCTAGAGGAAAATATATGCATTTGTTCCTTATGGCATAAAATATGCATATAGGTGCCTCATTTCATCTCCAATCTGTGTTATTCCTTTAAAAATTCACCACTGCCTGCAGTCCCTCTTTAATATTTAATTTGACAACTTTTTAATCTGTCTTTATGCGATGATGAAGTAATCGTCAACTGTCACAAAAATGATTGAATTATACAATGCGACTGAAGTGACTCATAAGTTGCAGGCTTCATTATTTGTTTTGCTTGAGCTGTAAAGTGAGCTTGAGGGAAAGAATATCCCTTTCACACACTAATTTATCCTCCATCTTTATTCATCTTTTCTTCCTGGTCCCCCCACACAAAGCAGAAGTACAGTGTGTATACATCATTCATACTTTGTTTACAAGCTTTTAATGGGAAACAAATGGAAATCCTACATCCTGTTTGTGCGTTAATAAAAAGAGTAGTTAATTGTGCATCCATGCTACTCAATGTTCAAAATATTTTTTTTACTAGCATGAGCCAAAGAACGATGATAAAAGCTCTCTGTCCTTAGCTCGTCTGATCTTTAATGATCACATATTATTCATCAAGCTAGCTAAATAATTAGCAGGATTGTGTCATGAACTCACCACCAACAGATGCTCCAACATCCACAAGGTGAACGCAGCTTCACTTTCTCCTCAGCGAGTTTACCGCAACAGAATTGTTTGGAAAACAAAACAAATAGATAATGGAGCAACTTAAACGAATGTTGCAGCAGATGAATGATCTGCTCCCTGCTAACTCGGTGGTGCCACCTCTGCTGGCCTCTTTGGCAATCTGGCCATGTTGGGCCCCCACTGTGGAGCAGCATGGCACTGGGAGTTGTGGTAGCCAGTTCCCCCCACAGCCCCAGGCTGCTTCTACCTTTGGTATGCTACTCAAGGTTAAAGTGATCCCAGTTGGGTGTTTAACAGTGTTGTGCTCGGATCTGAATGGCTTTTTTTTTTTTTTTTTTTTTCATTATCTGTACTGTGTAGAGTGAGCCTGCAGAACTATCCAGAACTGTTCATCGTTGCAGCATTTTACATCCATAATGTAGATCCTACTTCACTATTCCAGCTGTAATATTTCCATAGCAGACCTTTAAATCCCCGCACTGCTGTAATGCTCTTATAAAGTAGCAGGGGTAAGTGATTTGAACCATTTTACTGGGAGAATCTGCTGTTTGCCGTACACGTGCAGCTTTTGCTGACATTCATTTTGAAACCACTCGGAGCACTTGCGACTCTGAGTAACAATGCTGGGGAAAAAAAATGCCTGCTGAGCTCTACAGTGAATATACCTCTGACCCAGACCGAGGAGAGGGAGATTTATGAAATCCACATGTTTAATACATTTCATTTTGTCCAAGGGATTTGTATTGCTTACCACAGTATTTTAGGGTTGAAACATTCTGTATAGTCACAGCTTGTATTGTCTGAGGAGAATAAACCCTGTCCGGTTCTGGCTGCTGAAGATTTGTTTTATAGCACCTCCTTTTCCTTACACACATCAGCCATGCAGCGTCTGAGGTATTGCATTTTGTTGTGCTGAGGTGTTGGGTATACACACCCTTAATCTTTAATGCATAATCCCCTGAAAATCCGCTACATAAATGAAAAAGATAACCCTCATATCAGTGTGGTGACAGAAAATAAGATAGCTAGGTAATTTAATAAAGGATTGACGCTGGCCCCGCTGTGATATGGTGTGTGACCTCTGTGTATTCATTGTGTAGCGCCGAGCAGGTGAGCATTGCTTGTGGAGAGTAGTTCTTCCTATTCTGAAACCCATCCCTGGGAGTGTAACATCTGTAGTGACAAACTGAATGCACCATATGGATTAAAGCGCAGGGAGGGTAGTCACTGAAATATTTGCTTTCCCAAAGTGTTGACACAGTATGGGGGAAAAAAAAAAAAAAAAAAAAAAAAGGAGAACCTCGGCTGCGCTTTCCTGCTGTAATCAGGTAGCAGTTATCGCAGTGAAGTGTTTGCCTACCTAATGGTGTTTCCATTTTCTGAGTCCGTGTCATTGGCTTCCCATTTGGATCTGTCTTCTCCCACAGTAAGTGCCAACCTGCAGAGTAAACCACAAAAAAAAAAAAGACAAACTGATGAATTGGGTGAGAAAGAGAAGTCCTTCGAAAACATCAGAACTGCGGTCAGCTGCTGCTGCAGGAAGCGCTTCCTTCATTTAGCAGCTGACCACATCAAGTCATAAATACTCCTCCCGGGGAACGCTTGTTTTACATCTAAAATGCACTTGAGTGTGATGTTGACAGATATAGCTTGTGACGAGTGATAGTCAGAATGTATGAGCGCCGATAATGCTGCTGTCAACCTCTGGTGCCAGACTGAAAATAAGCAGTTCACCTCTGTTTTCATTCAGGAGAGTGCAGCAGACAGCACGGGCTTCTCCGCTGTATTTATTGACTTGTTTTACTAGCCTGAAACAGGGTGCTTTTATACGGGCCTGCTCAGTCTTAAGACTCTCCAGACATTTACATTATTCCTGACTGAGTTACACACACATATAAAGGAGCACGTCCGCAGGCTAGGTTAGATATATGCTCTTTTTCCACCTCTCCTTCTCCCTTACATTCATACAGACTCATGCACCATTTTATTACCCCTCCATTTTAGATATTGTTACACTGTACTTTTCTCTTATTACTGCTGGTTTCTTTCAGTCCCCAGCAGATGTATTTAGGTGAATTATATATATATGTTTTAAATGTATATAACAACTTCAGACTCTATATTTGAATACTGCATAAGAAACACTTTTTTTTCTGTTAATGCTGAGGCATTAACATTCAGTAGTATAAAAGCATAGATTTCACGAGGCTCTCAAAATCATCTTTCGCTGACTAATCTGCACAACTGCAGCGGAAGATAATGAATGCCAACATAAGAGTCACAGCCGACACCATGATCCCCCCCACCCAGCCTAAACCTCCAGCAGTATTTACATGATATTTCATTTTAGAATAAACCTCTTTTCTCTCCCACTGTGAAGATATTGAACTCTTTCACACAGATGTCATCTTAACCAAAGCTTATTAAAAAGATGGACATCAAAGTTGTGGGTGCCCATTTATCTTATAGCACTCTAATTGGCCACCACAGGCTAGAGAACAACTAACTCCAAAATAGGAGGCGTCGAGTGGTTGGGCTAAAGAAGAGGATGTCTGAAGACCTCTCAGTGGATTCACTGCCAATAAATCCCCTGGAATGAAAGCAGGGCTTTTCTGGGGGGTATGGAATTTCACAAATACATTATGAAATGTGATACGCTGAATTAACTGAACACTTATGGCTGCGGGGTTTGGTTTCTTTGTTCTGGTGTGTTTTGTGGTTACATTGTCCTGCGCCTGACCTGCAGCGTCGACGTTTGCTTGACATCTTTGGAGCTTTTAACATCATTGCGGACGACACGAGGCAGTAGACTCTGAAAAGGTCATACTGAGATTATATTTTACTACTCCATATAATATGTATTGTTTTGAATTAACCACAGTGAATGAAAGGGATTCTGTAGCCAGAGTCACTGCTACTCCATCAAACAGCACTCACAGGCCTGAGGTGAATAATGTATTATGTTTTCCACTCAAGTGGGCAATAAAAACACAAAAACAAAGTCATTAATTGCCCACATACAGTAACCAAATGCCATCAAGAGCCTGTGCTCTCATTAACCTGGCACCTAATTATCTGCCTCCAGTCTGAGTCCTGACAAGCCCCACCGTCTGAACCCTCAGCTTGGTTGTGTTGTGTTGTGTTGTGTTGCGTTGTGTTGTGTTGCATTGCGTTGCATTGTGTTGCGTTGTGTTGCGTTGTGTTGCGTTGCGTTGTGTTGTGTCAGCACCCGCCAACCGCAGCCAAGGTAGAAGACAAAAGCTTCTCCCAGCAAAGGTTCCCTCTGCACGCGCCACCACAATGTTCCTCCTGTTAATGCCTTCCCTTCCAATTAAATCTGCAACTGTTAATTATTGTAATTATGAGAGTGAGCTCCCAGATCTAACCCCCTCTCCACCCCCCCAACCTCCCCCTCAAACCCCTCCCTCGCCGGTGTGTGCAGACGCTACGGGAGCTGTTGTGTTGCTTCAGTGGCGCCTTGTCTCTGCTCCAGTGAAGCCCTAGCAGGGAATTGGATGCGGAGGGGGACTTGGTACACATGACAGGGGTGACGTGAGGGAGATTGCATGGTTCATCTTGGATAACTGGGCAAGCAAGTCACAGCCAATGGCCACACCTCCAGTCTAACTCATTAAATGGTGTGTAAAGTACATGCTGGGAATAATTAGCACCAAATAACCTTTTTTTTTTTTTTTGCTACCTTCTTCACAGTGTATTGCGCAACAACGAAATGCAGAGTATCATCTGTAGGTGTACAATAAAACTATTCAGCCGGTCAAATGAAATGAGGGACACGATATTCTCCCGGCAATCATTCACTCATTTGCTACGAACATGCCACAGTTATTTCACTCCTTTCTTATGGTAATGCAAAAGCTCTATTCTTGCCGTGTTCTTTGAGAGACACTTGCGATGGATCCGAAGTGATGTGTTGAGTATAAGGAGAGCTGAAAAAGAGGGGATGGCAGGCCGGCTGCCTGTTAAGTCTCTGCGTGTTTCAACATCCTCTTTGGCCTGCTTCTGTCACAAGCTGTTGTTTGGCCCGGACCTGATCTGCCCAGCTACTCCTCGCACTGCACTCTGCAGACCTAGCAATAACCTGCATCATGGCTCAGACTCAGGATGCTTCAGTACTGTTGTTCAGGTACATTCTGGCCGGGATACCGGAGGTGGATGACTTTTTGTGAGCTTTATCAGTCCTCAGCAAGAGACGCTCTGAGAATCAGCACGTCAAGCGCAGTCTTATTCCACTGCTGTAACCTCAGTTGCCTCGTAGCAGAGTCCTTACACGCTAGCACGGTTAGCAAAGGATTCTGGCTTTACAATTTGGAGCTGAATTCTCTTCTATAAAAGACACTGAAGGAAAGAGCAGCTCCTTCTGCTTCAGGCAATGCAGCCTTTTCGTGGATACACTGCAAAATCTAAATGATGGACTGTCAACTCTCTTGCAGAAATGGCACTGCAAAGAATAATCTCTCTGGCAGTGGATCATGGTTGGCTGTATGCTACCAATGCCGTTTCTTTGTTTATGTGAGCATGTAGCTTTCACATGCACACATATAGACGTGAACGTATGCACATGCACCAACACACACACACACACACACACACACACACACACACACACACACACACCGGGAAACACACGAATACGGAGCACATACACACAGTGCTTCAAGCCGAAATCCTTCTTTGGAAACATACAGTGAAATATATGGGATTAATAACCTGAATAGCATTATTTTTTTTCACCTCTAGCCTTTAAAATAATGCATGCTTGGCTTGGTGTCTGGATGAAGTTTTGCCTGCATGTTTGCCTGGTTATCGGTGTGTACGAGACCTGCTGTGTGACCTGGTTTCATGCAATCTCCATCTTCTAATTAGGAGGCTGCAGAAAGGCTGGAACGAGAGGAGGAGTGATTAGTTGCCTTTGGGTATTTCATAAGTGGCTTTCAGTGCCACATTTGCATTATTTGCTTGGGGTCTGAATAACAAATCAGCCTACCTTTGCAGCAAATTGAGGCTAGAAGCTAAAGACCATCAATACATGAAATATAAAATGAAACTGTAGAAAAGAAATAAGCAAAACATGCTAACACAATATTGGGGGGGATAAAATGAAATATTGAAACATGAGATGCAATAACGGTCTCAGACTGATGTAAACTCGGAGTCCTCGTCTCGGGCAGGAATTCTAATATTCTTTGACTAATACATTGAGTATATTTGCCTTTATGCTCATCATAGATTTGGGACGTCTGCCTGAATAACACGAGTGTCACTGTGTTTGTGGCTCATTCTGTGACTAGCAGACCATGTGAACCATGTGAGCCCCTATGTTGGAGCCCCATGCTGTACGTGTCCTGTCGGGTCAGTCAGTGTGCTGATCTGTAGCGGAGGTCCTGTCCACTCATTTGGCCAGTCTCCCCAACCGCTGCGTGCGGCCGCCACCGCCAGGCCCGGTCAGCCATCACTACACCACTTGGCCGTTTGCCCATATCGAGTCTTAGAGGGCAGGAAACAAAGTGGGCACTCACATGTCCACATATAAACACAGAAGAGCACACATCTCACACATCTCACACACACACACACACACACACACACACACACACACACACACGCACGCACGCACGCACACACGCACGCACACACACGCGCAGGCGCGCACACACACACACACACACACAAACACGCACACATGATCGCAGCGAGTGACAGTGGCTCTTGTTTACCCAGCCCTCCCACCCTCCCTCCGTCTCCTTTCATCCTCTCCCTTTAGTCTGTCATGTTGTGTGTCACTTCCCACAAATGTCAGTGCCACCGTGGGACAGTGATTAATTTTGGTGTGCCTGGCAAAATGTCTTCAAGATGTTTGTTTGGGTTGTCTTTTCCCACCCCCTTGCCCACCCCCACTCCCCGCATGTCTTGGAGTCGTGGGTCGAGAGTGGCAAGCCCCCTCCTCCCTCCTCCCCTTACGCCCCTCGCCCCCCCACCGCTGTCACAGCCTCCTCTTTAAAGGAAGTGGGTGGGGTGGGGGGTGGGGGCTGTGCCTCATCATCATCATCATCATCATCATCATCATCATCGAGGGACAAAGGCTACCTGAACTGACAGAGATCTTCTTTTCTGACCAGAGCTACTTTTTGTCACTCCCCACCACCTCCACCTCCACCTCCACGCGCTGTCTGTTCAGAGTGTGCTGGTGGAGTATGATGGGAGAAGTCTTGACCCAGCACTGGGGGGCTGTAACACTTCACTGTCAGCGCGGCTGATTAGCTTATCACTCACCGCACTGGGAGGAAATACATCATCATTCCAGACAGGGATTCCCCAGTTTAGGGTCCGTTTCCTGCCTTCTTTTACTCCGCATTTAATCACCAGGCTCTTTGTGCCCTCCAGTATTTCAGCCTCACCTCTACAACTTATCCTCCTTTCCGGTGTGTATTTAGTCAGAGCAGCTACTTTAGTTGTGTGAAAGTACTTTTTAGTATTTGGGATGGAGAGGAAGGACAAGACACATGCATGGACACAGATATCGTCTGTGTGAAGTAAAACAGACTGAGCCATCCTCCCAAATTATTCTTTTCAACTCACTCAACAAAGAAAGTGAAACACAAAGTGGCGAATGTGCTTTGGCTTCCCCACAGTGCGGTATCAGGTATGGTAATTACTCTGCCATTAACATTGGGAATAGTTAATGTGTATTAATGTGTTAATGGCATGTTAATTACTGTACATGCTACAGAGAGCCTGCAGGCATTCTCTCAGATTCTTTGTGCCATGTGGATGTAGGCCAACCTTTAAAAAAAAAAAAACTTAAAGAACATCGATGAAAGAGGATCCTTATGTTTCATTTGTCAGAACAAAAGATTTTCAATGGTAATTTGATCCAGCTCCCCGCTTCTGGAGCTGAAGGTTACTGATCCAGGCGCCACGACAAAGGAGATGATATGAAGTCAAAGGAGACGTGGAACGCGGCTGTAGTGACACTGGCCTCTTTGTGAAATGGATACTCTAAGCCCTCTGTAGTCTCTAGTGTGTTGCTTTGGCAGCGGGTTTTAATAACACGGTGGATTAGAAGCCCTGGATCCTGAGTGCCAAGCCCGAGTGAAAGCTCACCTTGGACGAGCTTCAGTAACAGGCTAGATGCCACTGTCCTCCTCCTCCTCCTCCTCCTCTTCCTCCTCCTCCTCCACCTCCCAGAGTCTACTCCACGGCTTTAAGAGAGATGACCTTTGCAAATATTGACAGAAAATAAATTCTGTTTCGATTAGTTAGCTTTGGGAGACCTTTGCGGATCAATGCAATTAGATGAACAGAGTGCCGATATGTGGCCGGAGCCGTTCACTGGAGGTGCTGGGTGGGAGAGTAGCTACAGGAGGTCAGGGTTACTTGTAATGAACAGGGTGTTTTGGAAACAGGCGGAAGTAACAGAGTCACAGTGTGTATCGTCAAACACAGGTGAGATCATGTTACTGCTACACAGCACATTTACAGTCTTAAAAAAAAAGAATCGAGTTCTTGAAAAAAAAAAAAAAAGAAAAAAAAAATGACTAAAATCTCCGGCTGTATCTGCAAGAAGCGCTGCTCTTCTCGCGTCTGACAGTGCAGTCGGTGCAGCAGAATGAGGTGGAGAAGCCCAGAGCCACCCCTTCCCTCCTCTTCAGCAGGCCACATTAACCCAGCAGGGCTCTGCCTTTATGGCTCTCCTGCTCACACTTCAGTGATGAGAGTAAACAAGCAGCGGGCCAAAGGTCAGCTAAGCCCACAGAATAAAAGAGGGCACAAGGGGAAAAGAGGTGGGAGGAAAAGGAGAGCGGCCCGAGGCAGTGCTCAGATCACTGTCAGGGCTTCAAGCAGGGAATGATGTACGAGACAACAGCCCCGAACCAGAAATGATTATAAACAGAGAACAGGGGAGAGTCTATGAGAGAAAAAGGGCTTCATTGTCTTTATCTGTCAAATTTGTTACTTGCACGGATCCGATAACGGCAGTGAAACCTGTAAAAAGTGAAAAGAAGAACCACCCCTGACTGATAGGGATGGATTAATCACTGTGTCTCCTTTTGTCTCGGCCACAGAAGAGAAATGAGGAACAATCATACATGCATATGCTTTTTTCCCCCCCTGGCTTCCCCACCTGTATTGTTGAATGACAAATGAGGCCGATTAAGGACATGTGACACTATTATTATCGTTACAATTTCAGATTTTGTTTTTGTTTTACATCATTAAATAAATTCTGGTAATTAAGCGAGTGAGCAGCAGCATCATCAGGCCAATGCGAAATAACTGGAACACATAGATTTTTCATTCTTAAATTCCTGTTCCTCGCAGGCTTTACCAAGGTGACACGACTCCTGCACTTTCTCTTTGCGCTGAGATTAATCCCACTTTGACTGTGGAGGTGGATTAAAGCTAAACTCGGGCGCCCAAACTTGTTTTAATACCCATATCATCAGACAAAAACAGGATAAAGATTTGAGCAGGAAAAGCAGCATTGCGGTTCTAGAATGTGACTGTGGAATTGTAACTTACTATACAGATTTGTCAACCACACAGCAAATTAAAGATATTATCTCACTTCCAGCTTATATTGTGGAAGTTGCGTGATGATGCCGAGCTCAGGCCGTGAATCCGCAATCTTTAGCTCCTCCAACAAAAGGCGCACGGCAAGAGACGCCGAGACAGAGATATGGTTTATTTTTTATTTATTTTTTATTTTTGTACTATATATGTGCTCGTGACGTACGCGCCATCCCTCCCAACACGTTATGAATGACCAGCCAGAGCTGCTGTGGCACAAATACACCCTGGTGGACTCCTGCAGGGCCGCGTGCTTCTCGGAGCAGCACAGTAATCATTTTTATCCTGCTGATTTCCCAAATAGAAATGGACACGTATGATAAAAATGTCACGGCCACTCCACATGTCAGCGGACTAACAGGATTACATGTCACTTTCTAACGTCTCGCTCTGTTTTCCTTTGGTGTGAATGGCCACAGTATTGCACACAGGAACTTTGTGGTAATATACGGTAAGAGACAAGTAGCTCTTTATGGCCTGTGATTATTTAGTTTGAATGAAACCAGTGATTTATGCCCATTTAGCTGAAAAGCCCTGTAAATTCCCTCAGCTGCATTTCCCCTGGATATAGTGGATATAGAGTGAGCCGAGTGAAAGTGACAACTGGGTTTGGTGTGGAAATGCACGCTGCGTCCCAGAGTTATATTTAATATACCTGACATGAAAAACGTGCCTACCTACTTACCACCACCCGCAGCACAAAAGAAAGTGCAGCCTGCTGAGCTCGTGTTGAATCAGAGAGTGGGAGTAAATACTGAATTAGGGAAATATGAACCGTTGTGGCAGACAAACCACCAGCTATTAGAGCATGTTGAGATATGTTGCCAGGCATCTGGTCAGTCAACATTTGAGTCATGTGCCATTCGGCTTCATGCTGCACAAACTGGAATAGAAACAGTCGAGTCCGTCCAGAATGATCGCTTTGGGTGGAGCCGTGCAAATGCAGTGTGATGTGGATGAGGGTTAGTGGAGCAGCGGCATATTGTCCACATGGATGGCTTGGCTCCTGCGAGCCTGATGGAGCCTTGTCCAGCATCTCAATGTCTCCAACACAAATAGCCACATTCATCCACTCCTCTCACACCATTACACCTAAAAGACTCAAAGCCAGCCGATCCATAAATAGAGGCAAATTTGTTTTTCAATGGCACTGCAGCTGAACAAAACACCAACAGAGATGAAAACATCACAGTAGTGGCTACATTTTTTTTTTTTTTTTCCCCTTTATCCAGGATTGTGTTTATATGAAAGATATAAAGAGCAAAAGGAGTGTTTTTTTCTTTAGTATTTACTCCTGTGGATGGTGTGCAGGGTCAGTCGGTCACCGCATGCTAAAAGGGATTCTCTGATTGCATGCCTACTGGCTGACACAATAGAGCCACTAATCTTCTTATTTAGAATCCAGAGGCGGCCATATCTTAATGAAGCTGTAATGAGCTGTTGAAAACCCCTGAATTGCGGGAGGGATTATTGAATTGAAACAACTCGGGTAATCATAACGTTCGAGTAGCCACTCAGTATTTACTGCCCATTGAGCCACATTTTTATCCACTTATTAGCCTGGATCACTTGAGCTTGTTTTTTTGCTGTAATTCTGACCCTCAGTGTTCCTGTTTATTCTCTGAAAGGCCGGGCATTGTGGCTGCATTGCGCGTGCATCCAGGTGTGCATGTACGCTATCTGCTGTGTGATTACGACTTGCTGACAGGCTGGCGAGACAGAAAACCGGAGGAAATAAACAGCGGGATCCGAGAACAAAAACAGAAGTCAGGAATGAGCACTTTGCAGAGAATCGCCTCGGCACTCATTTCGCCTTAATGCAGATTGTTATTGCATCTTTGAATACTGCCAGATCAGGACTGTAAGATAACAAAAGATTCGAGACTTATAAGCAAATAGATATGAGGAAAAGCAGCAGATACTTTCTGGAGTTCCCCGCATTCACTGTGTCAAAGACAGAGACACTCACTAGAGGTATAGTTTTCTGTTTAGCATCCTTTCACAGAGTAGAAGTGCCACTTCACCATTGAGCATTTGTCAGTTTATGGATGTTGCCTGTCATGTCAGCCTTCCCGTACACACAGTGTGCAGCGCAGTGTAAATAAAAGACAACAGGCATAGACATGGGCGACAGGAGCACAGCACATACACAGGAGGCACTCAGTTCATACCTGCATGGGAAACATCACACTAAAGCACACTAGGTAAACACAATGCTTTCAAAATGCACTCACAAATTCAGTGAGTCTATTTAATCAGTATTTTTTTTAATTAATTGTGTTATTTTTTCCAGTCCTAAAATGTCCCTGGATGGCATTATCTGAAACTGTCCCCGTTTATGTGTTGCTGCAGGTCTCAGCATTCGTGGTGCCCAGGAGGAGGATCCCCCAGACCCGCAGCTCATGCGTTTAGACAACATGCTGCTGGCAGAGGGAGTGGCGGGACCAGAGAAAGGTGGTGGATCTGCTGCTGCTGCAGCTGCTGCTGCGGCCTCGGGCGGGGCGGCCGACAACTCCATCGAACATTCCGACTACAGAGCCAAACTCACCCAGATCAGACAGATCTACCACACGGAGCTGGAGAAATACGAACAGGTGAGGACGGGGTCTTCACAAGGTTAAGAGCTTCCCAAGTACTGCTTCGGTATTAACACTGCACGCTTCTTCATGCTCCTTCGCTCTACATCCAGATAAAGAACAACAGCATAAATATTATTTTTGCACTATTGAAAGGTTTAAATAACCATGTAACTACCAGCTATTTTAAATGTCACTGTATATTGGAATGGACCTATTGAGTTGTCTGCTTCCCTTCACCCAGAACAACGTATTTCTTACATCATCTAGAATATTGAAGTGAATATGTATAATGAGAGAGAATGTATTATCAGCTCGGAAAAAAAATTGCAGCATTATTCACTGTGCTGTAGTTGATTATCGAGAGATCCAAAGGAGTGCCCCAGTCCTCTGTGTTAAATGAAAGTATGATCAGCTCCTTCACCTAGCACTTTGAGCCTGCCATTAAACACAGAGGCATTATGGGCGAAAATAGAAGGTGTAACAGTGATGCCTCAGCAAGCCAGCGAGGTAAATTAGACTAATTTACTCTGCGCTCTCCGAGAAACGAGGTGGGCATGTGGGGGCACACAACACTTCGCCTGGAGTAAATGCATCTTTCTTAAGGGTGTTTCCAGGTTTTAATTATCTAAATGTAAATACTTAACGAATTTTACTCAGAGTAATGAGCTAAAGTGTGCACTACGTAAATGAGTTATTCTAATTAATCATGTATGAACTACTGGTTTAGTGAAAAGCTGTTTAAATTCACTCTGCATTAGGGCCAAGCCAAACTGCAAATCTGCATTTATTCAAAGATGACTTCAGCTATTATGTCATCTCAGTCAAACAGTGCACTTTGTTGAAGTCGTATGAAATTAACTAATTTAATATAAGAAACATTCATACAAATTTAGAAAAATTAGTCTTTTGGAAGTTGTCACAAACTGATTGCAGCGAGTCATGTCATTTACAGAACTCTGTCTTTTGGCAGGCGTGTAACGAATTCACTACGCACGTGATGAACCTGCTGAGAGAACAGTCTCGCACGCGGCCCATCTCTCCCAAAGAGATCGAGCGCATGGTGGGAATCATCCACCGTAAGTTCAGCTCCATCCAGATGCAGCTGAAGCAAAGCACCTGTGAGGCTGTCATGATCCTGCGCTCCAGATTCCTTGATGCCAGGTCAGTGCATCATGCGTGTTTACTATATACGTGTACGTGTATAGGTGTGTGTGTGTGTGTGTGTGTGTGTGTGTGCGCGCGCGCGTGTGTTTGGTATCTAGAAACTTTTATTGCTTCTGTATGACCCACATAAGCAAATCCATTGGGCGAGGTCATTTTTAGACTGTGGGCAGGTCTGAAGTTTCTCTTACTTTTCTGGCACAGCACACAGTGTGAGCACTACAGAGATGCATTATTTTAATTGCGTTCGTGCTCCATGCGTTATCCATTTTCAAGACAATCCTGCCTTCACACCTGAGAGCAGTTAAGACCAAATGACACGGCGGCATGTGCAATGGATAGATGGGAGGTCATCAGCAGGTGTTTTGGATTACACTAATCACTGACAACGTGCTGCAGTGTGGTGCGCCGCGGAGAGCGGCACAAGTTCGGGCCAAACAGGCCAAGTGGAAGCACATTTGCTGCCCACTGCCTGTGTGAAGCGCAGTAAACAAGGCAAAATAAGCAAATGCTCAACAACATGATAAGTACTGCCCTTGGGAGGGAAGGGGACCCAGATATAGTTAGAGCTTGCTTGTTTCTAGTGGAGATCCCTGGGGCTGTGGCACTTCAGGAACAATGCTCAACTGGGCATGCTATGATTTCTATAATGTACCGAGATGCACTCCGACTGGGCTTTGCGCTCCATCACGAAGCCCACCCATCCGCTGCACTAAACTCTGCACATTACACGCTTGGACTGGAGATTGGAGACCAACAGACCAAATTAAACATTGTATGTGTTTTGTGGCTGTGTGTGTTTGTTTGTGTGTCTGTGTGTGCTTGTCAGTTTATTGGTTGGGGTCTTTTCTTCTGTGTTGACAAGACTCTTGGAGCAGGACACGATATCCCGCTCCTGAGGGCCCTTAGAGCCCATTCCTCATTATTTTCACCATTTATGTGTGAGATTGATTGTGCAATTTGTGCAATCCAAATGGATGAGTTAATGCTAGTCTCACTAATAGGCTCACTCGGCCTTTCTCTCGTTTTGCTCCTCACTCAGGCGGAAAAGGAGAAACTTCAGCAAGCAGGCGACAGAAATTTTGAACGAATACTTCTACTCGCACCTCAGCAACCCGTATCCGAGCGAGGAGGCGAAAGAGGAGCTGGCCAAGAAGTGCAGCATCACAGTTTCCCAGGTGGGTAGTTCTCATCTAACAGTAGCTGGTAGGTAATCAAGGTGGGAAAGGCTAAAGCCTAGAGGGATAGTTACCGTAGGTCACACCACCAAGACACAATGTCCTTTGCTAACCTTGACATTGTGACTGCCTAATGATGCTTCAGTCAAGGCTGGTCCCAGTCAGTCAGAGCAGGGCCACAGGGAAGGGAGGCCTATATCATCTCAGCCTCAATCAAAGCACTATGCTGTCCTTCCTTAGCCGCCCCAATGCTGGCTCCCCTGCCATTTTTCCCTCTCATTCCCATCCACCATGTGTGCTCTCTCTGTTGCCTGGTCAGTCGCTCAGGTCATAAGCTGGGAAGGAAAAAAAAAATGGCATCATCCATTACTTTAAGAAAAGCAGCTAAAGTCTGGTGCTTGAAAACACTGGATGATACTGGGTATTTACTTGTATGTTTGCTCTTCAAGTGACCTTGCAGGAGTCTGCTAATTCACAGTTATATTTTACACTTAAAGATGCGACTTTCCCACTTTATATATATCATAGCCTCCTCGTTGGGTAAACCTGAAGGCAATATCTCTCACACCTAACCCCCACATCCAAAGTATTATTATCCTGTGCTCTCTTTTCCTGCTAGGATTGTGACTACTATCTAGATTCTTTATTCTCTATTGTTCTATGGTTGTCCTCATGAGACACGATATCAGAGAAACATGAATCTATACAATAATCTGCAGTGTTTTTTTCTGTGTGGGGAGGGGGTGATGAGGGGTATATTGAGTGTAGTCATGAAGAGTCAGATACTGTAAAAGCCCATTCTTTTTTGCCTTCAGGGGGTGGGAAGCACCATCACAGTATCACAGGTATGTCATAACTTCTCCTGATCCACTGTTTTCATTTTTTTTTTGTACCTCCTCTGTTTATGTATGTAATAGCCTCACAGTTTTCCACTGCACAGAACCTCCCTCCCTCACACTACTGGATCAATGCTAATGTTATAATACAGTGTTTGAAGTTTGAATTTATCTTTATAAAAAAAAAAAAAAAAAAAAAAAAAAAAAAAAAAGTGGATACGAATTTTCAGCATTTACATCCCACCTTTAAATCACACAAGACCACAGCCTATTTTTGATTGATTCATATTTTTTACACTACACCCATGTTATCACCATATTATGTGTACAAATGTGTCACATGTAACTTTACTTTTTGACTATTGTTTACCACATTATCTGTTCGTTTTTGGTCGTTGAATTGGTTTTGAATCTTCAGACTGCGTTCTCAATTTATTTACCCCCCTCCCACCTGGTGATCATCATGTACTTTACAGCAGTTTAAAGAAATGGAGCTCCACTCTGTTTACCGAGTGCCTCCCAAAACTGGCCACTGTACCAGTTACCATGAGAACAAAATCAGTCTATCCAGAAATTAGAGGGGCTTTTAAAAATTCACTTCAACTCATCTCAGGCCCCATTAGTGGCGGACTCCTCGACAAGCGGAGACCATGGCAGACATTCTTATTGACTTATTCTTAGTGCTTTGGCTCATTTTAAGTGAGTAACAAAGTCGGAGGCTTGACATAATGCCGGGTGCTCTGTAAGTATGTTATCCCTCACCGTGGCCGAACCTTTCAGAGTCACAAACGGCTCGCTGTGGTCACACCGAGGGCTCGGCCGAGTCATTTATCAAACACCCCCAAACTCTTTTTGCGGTGCTTTGTTGATTGCACAAGTAGTTCATTAAGTAAACACCATCCGTTGTGAATGGTATGCCAATATTGCTCCGCAGCTTTGCTCAATACATCATCGCTGATGAAATACCCTGCATCATTTTAGCGGGGATCATTTAAAATGCATGTGATGCACAGTCATCCTCCATGACTGCGAACTCTATGCAGTGTTTTCTTTCTTTTTTCTTTTTTTTTAATTTCAAATGTCCTTAAATTGCTGCAGTGATAACGTCAAACTAACAAAATTTGAATGATTACATTATTATCTGACTGTTCTGTGTCTGATTTGATTACTATATCCTGTTTGTTTAAAGCAAATAGCTGAAGTGCATTGATATATTGACGTTGCTAATATTACCTAAGTGGGTCTCTAAATGCAGAGGCCTGTCCTATTTTCTCTGTCACTTTGCATGTGCATTGTAATGAAGGCATGGGATTACATGGTTGTAGTTTGGTTGGAGGGTTTTCAGATATTTTATGTAATCTGTGCGACTGGAACACCGCTCACCATTTAAAACCTGACTCCAGAGCAGAGACAAATTTACATTGTCAAAATTTATAGGCATTTTCTTCTGAGTGACACTTTTCAATATTTCGACTATTCATTATAAATACAGCGTACTGACAGCTTTGTGTTTGGATTTAAGGCTTACATTAGGGCATTATAACCCCAGATATGATCACAGAGGGATCATGCATTGCCTTACATGCACCAGAGAGTAGGATTGACTTGAAATAGGGTGAAATACATAGTTTGAATTATTAACTACAGCTCCACGGTCTGTCTAGTGGGCAGCGATGAAGGCACCGGTATCATGTCCTTGCCAGGAGTCTGCATGGTCATTATACAATCGCTGCCTTTGAGGCAGCTGATGTCAGGTAATTCAGCCTCACAACCTGGTTCTCACCAAACACAGGAGTCAATTGAATGCATGGCCTGCCACGAAATAAAAGGGGAATTAGTTGTGTAGATTGGGTTGTGCTACACACCTTCCAGTGTTGTGCATTTGTTCAATATTTAGCTGAACCCGAGCTTCACTAAAGCCGGAGTTCAGTGGGCAGGAGAGAAATGTGTGTGTCGAGCAAAGATTTGACGCCAACACTGCTGAGTCTGTTCAGGCTTGTAACCCCATGAAGTTGTAGACTTTAGTCAGAACACACTTCATTATGAGGGAGGAGAACAGAGTAGAAAAAGTTGTAAAAAGTTGATGTTTCAGTTGTTTATATTTGATGAAATAATCTGTCACATTTAACTTAAGAGTTTGCTCGCCTCAGTCCTGCATACTGTGTTAATCAGTAAACAAATGTATATTCTGTATCCATTAAGTCACACTTAATGATAAAGATATGTCTTCATGAGGAAACAGCACAACTGACAATCTAATAAATGTAGATCTGTTTAATACACTGTTTGTATGAACATTCTGTTAAATTAAACGGCGTGATGAGCTTTAGAAAACATTTTCTGTGGTTTTCGGGTTTGTGGGCAAATTGTGAGCTGTCTGAAAGAGCGAGAATATTGTATCGTCTTTGGCTCTACAATCCACTATAAGCAGGTTAAGTAAAAAGGATGATGGCCAGGGCTTTCATTGCTTCCAATTAAACCTTGCTTGTTAGTTTAACCTCTAGGTAAACCCATCAAACAATTGATGTCAAGGAAACCCTGCCAACAGTGGGCCTCGCCTGAATGGTCATTAATTTTAATTGCCTAGATATTAAAGATTTAGAGCACAGAGACGTGCAGGATAGAAATGATCTGATGTCCTGCAAATCCAGTCAGTTTTTACGCCACAGCATTGGCGGGCTGCTGGGGATATTAAAATTTAAGCACATGGGTGGAAATTAAATAAAGCGTCATTAGGGGCAGCTGCTCTTTGGCTGGTCCAGCCGTGGGCTGCAGGGCCTGAGAGGGGGGCTGCAGCACAGTGACAAGACACTCTAATTTATAGGACCATTAAAAACAAGCATCATCTCATTATTATTCCACTGTTATTGCAGAGGCAGCATTCACACATAAGGTTCACCTCTCATACAACTTTTCAGTGTCTGATGTTGGACGTCATCATTTCAATTCAACAGAATTAACATTTCCAACTGCTCTAAATCTGAATGTACCCAGTTTTTATTAACATTAATTTGATCTCAATGTGTGCCTTTAGTGTTCCAGTTAACTTCAGTAAAACATACAAAGTTGTTTTTTTTTTAAACACACCAGTTAACATTGACTGCTCCAACAATCTGTTTACTGCTCCACATGTCTGCAGGTCTTCTTCCTCTTCCTCTCTTGTTTTTGACAATTGGAAACAAAAGTTGCTTTCCAAATCAATGAGCATGCATGCGTACACGTACACACGCACGCACACGCACACACGCACACACACACACACACACACACACACACACACACACACACACACACACTGTTAACTGAGGTGACTGTTCATTAGATTATAAGGTGGTATACATGCTTGAATAAGAATTCTTAGTCAAATATCAATATTTAACAAAACTATGCCATGTTTTCCAATATTTACAATGTTTATGAGAAATCTGACTTGAAGACTCACAAATAACCAACAACTTGCAGCTGTATTTGGAATTTGTAATTTAATCATTTAAATGTACTAATTGTCCACATATTTACAAAAGGTGTCAATCACCGAGAGTCACTGCTCAGTGGAATCAGTGAGCATTCTTTAGAGGATTAAATGTGAACATTTATATGATTTAACTAAGGGAAATGTCAGAGTCTGTATCCTTAACAACCAGTCCTGATATGAGAAATATATATATATAGTACACTGACTTTAGTGTCTGAGCAAACGGAGCCCCTTGTGTTTTAGTTTTGTCAGGAGACAGATCTGAGAGCATGTCATGCTCCCATCCATGAGAAGACACAAGTGGCTCCCGATTATGGCTTAATTAGCTTGTGTACCCGGCGGACATTACTGCAGGGGCTGGGAATTGGGTACTTGATGGACCCAAACATGACATCTTGAAACAATCACACTGCTCAGTGCACGGTGCTGTGGCTGCTTGACGTCTGACTCCTCTGCTCCTCCTCCCTCTGCTCTCCCACACAGGTATCCAACTGGTTTGGCAACAAAAGGATCCGGTACAAGAAAAATATCGGCAAGTTTCAGGAAGAAGCCAACCTGTATGCCGCCAAGACTGCTGTAAATGCAGCACACGCTGTAGCCGCTGCAGTGCAGAACAGCCAGGCCAACTCCCCTACCACACCTAACTCCGGTAGGCACTCCTGCATATACACAAAAAACAAAAAGATCTGCCCTCTGCCTCAGCCCTTAACCTGCTGCCTGCCTCACTCTCTCATGCACCATTCACACAGGCAAGAGTGACAGGCTCTGCTCCCAGCTTGGGGATCACAGTGTCTCCTGTCTATAAGACAGTTGATGCCAAGCAAACTCATGCATAAAGACAGCGTTCCTGACTTGTGAACCGAGAACACATGTATTTTTGGCAAAATATATATAAAAAAGGAGAATTTCAAAATATTGCCATGGGATTTGTTTTCCCTTGACTTTCTGTCAACTTCCTGTCATTTGTAATGTAATGGTATGTAGTCCCACAATGGTAGAGCTTTTGATGCAAAATAAAGTGAAACTTAATTGCTGGGAGCATTTTACCTACATTAATAGTATTATACCAAAATATCATTATATCGTATTGAATCATATTAAAACAGGAAGCCTAAAAGGGCATGTTTAGTCCAGTTTAACTAGTAATGTCATGCTGAGTTTGGGCTAGGTTGACCTGCATCGGGATGTGGTAAGCTTATGAAGTGGTCCCTTTTTCTTGCACCCAGGATTCCAGATGAAAGATGAAGAGTTTCAGCTGGATTCTGCAGAGAGCAAAAACACTCTTTTAAGCAACATGTTTACTGGTACTGGTCTTTTCATAAGCTTCTTATTGTCCTTGTCATTTACCATGTGAAACCTCCCTGCCAATTTTAGATTGGAAGTAGGTGATGTGGAACAATTGGGAGCTTAAGCGACCAACCACATATAGATAGAACCGGTCCCCTTGTGTCATGTGATATTCATTTCATTTGTGTTCACCGCATTCGTAAAAAAAAAAGAAAAGATCTTCAGTCCTCCTGCATATCGCCCTCCTCTGTTTGGTTCCTTGCTTTCCTTCCTTCACCCTTGTAGTTGCTTGCTTCATGGGAGTGTTTCTTCGGTGTATTCGTCTGCTTGAGTCGGGTCTGTTTATGCAGACATGTGCGTGGTGTGTGTGTCTGCGTTCTGTGTGTGTGGTGTGTGTGTCTGCGTTCTGTGTGTGTGTGTGTGTGTGTGTGTGTGCGCGTGTTTTCCCTTTATAGCCCTTCTCATGTATTCAGCTACTTACATCTTCCCTTTCCAGGTTCTTCAGGTTCTTTTAACCTCCCAAACTCTGGGGACATGTTCTTGAGCATGCAGAGTCTGAATGGGGATTCTTACCAAGGGGCACAAGTTGGAGCCAATGTACAGTCACAGGTAGGATCAACAATCAGGGACAGTTCCTGACAACCAGTGCAGAGAGCTGTCCTTGTCTTGCCTGTGTACTGAGCCATCCACAGTGCAGTCTGAAGCACATTCAACCAAAAAATAGAAAATAAGAAATACACGCTGCTCATGCGAGGGCAGTTCAAATTACCAGGCGAGGCCTCAAGTAACATCTGATTGACTGAAGTGTTTACTGACTATTTCGCTTTGGATGGAATATTTTGGCAGCCAAAATATAATCCCACCCCACTGCTACCATGCCACAAAGCAATATCCTGGTTACTATTCCAAACATTTTGTGAATGCATTTGGCTTTGACTTGAGCTCTTGGGTTGGTATTGGGTTTTTGGGACTACGTTTTTTTTTCCCCTTTTTTTTTTCTGTACTCTATATTGCTATCTTCCTGTCTCATCTTGTTATTGTTTGTTGTTGATGTCTTCCATTTTGTGAGTTTAATGCAGTTACACACTCTCCGCACACTCACTACCATGCACTTTTGAAAAAAAAAAAAAAAAAAAATAGAAAAAAAAATTAATGCCTATTTATGATTAAGGTAGAAATAAAAATTCATTTAAAAGAGCCATAGTGTATGTGCTGTTATTTTCACTTATGCTTTTATGTTTGTTTTTTTATTTACAAATCCATAGTCACTATATAAAATAATAGATTTGAGCATGCTCATAATTAGTATGTTTTTGTTTTTTTTCTCATTAGAAACTCTATGAGCTGTGCTATATGTTTAGTACCTTTTGCTGTCTCAGGAGTCCTTTTTTGATTTCACACTAGTTAGTGTCTTTTGCTTCACTGAGCATGTTCACAGTTAGCGTTGGACCGCTGCGAGACACCCAGTTGACCAGTTTGTCCACCTTGTCTGTCCCTTCAGGTGGATACCCTGCGCCATGTTATCAGTCAGACGGCAGGATACAATGATGCTCCGGGGGGAAACACCATGTACAGTCCACATAGCTTAAACGTAAGTCTGATTTTTATTGGTGTAGATTGTTGAGACAAAGGCAGTGTAAAAATTTGCTCTTGCAGTTTTTCCCCATCAAAATATGCTGTAGTTTAATTCTATTTAATTGAATTTCAGTTTATTATATTGCTTGACAGCCTGTGCATGACCCATAAAACTAGTCATTGCCACTTTGTCACCTGACATCAACACAGGTCGCATTTATTAAAGCACATTAGGGGGAATATGATCAGCTTCTTTACCTTTAGAAACACTTTAAGAAAACTAAAACTGAAAAAGAGAATTAAAAAAGGGATCTTTCTCTGCGCCGTATCTGTTGCATTTTCAGCTGTTTGAAATGCATCACGGAATTTTCCATAGACTTATCTTCATGATAAAATATGAACATGTGATCGCCCGCAGCCATGAATTCCATCTTCCCTGATGAGGTTTGATATGGCGCCTTTTTGTAAAGCAGCACATAATCTGAAGCTATCAGAGTAAAGATTAATTTCGTTGATGAGAGAGGATGAAGACTGAAGGAGAAAGAGAGAGAGAAAGAGAAATAGTATCAGACAGCTCTCTCTGCACTATATCAGAACCACAGCATTTGCTCTCTTTATATTGTTATGCCTGTTGGGTAAATTGCACGCATATTCACCGTTTAATATTATTTAAAGCTTAACCATCAAAATAAGGAATTAAATTTACAGAAAGGTTACTAAACATAAAAAAAAAAAAAAAAAAAAAAAAAAAAAAAAAAAAGATTTGTGTGAAACAAAATTAACATGTTTTATGTAAACAAATGGTGGCGGTTGCTGTTGGTGTCATTTTATCTTTGCTGTAGCTTTATTGCTATAAGCTCTTTAGACACGTCAACTCCGAGCAGGATCAAGTGTTTTTCACTTTCTCACAAGGTTTCTCACTTCCATGTGCAGTGTAGACCTGTGCCTAGTGGCTCCCCGGAGCTCAGTGTGATCCCTCCTGAAACACTAACTGACAGCACTGAATAACATGAAAACAGAGAAGCAGAACAAAAGAGGAACACAGGAATAAAATATGCTCTGAACAACAAATAATAGCAAAGCTCCTATTTTTGGGGGGTTTTTGAGCAAAAATGCAGAAATTGGCTAAAATATTCGCATAGACTAACCTTTAGCTTTGTTGGTGGTGACGTAGAGGGATCCAGTAAAGGCTAGGTCACGCCTGGGGCAAAGCAAAGTCAGGCTGGCTAAGACTGGCTCTCTTGGAGAGGCCCTGCCTTGTCACTTTCACTCAGCTCTCCCCACCTCACCCGGCCCGAGCCCTCCCTCTTCCTGACTGACAGGAGAATATGTAGCGACAAGCTGTCGGTCGCTGCTGAAATCTGCTTAGACACTGATTTCAGGGACTGCTCCCATTGGTCGGGACACAAGACAAATTTGTTTTTGAGAGCCTCTTTGCTGATGCCACTGTAATGCAAAGACGGGACTAATCACAAAGCATCACTGTGTCTGCAACATTTTAATATCAGCTGACACCGTAGTGCAACCAGAATCTCATCTTTTTTTAGTTTCCCTTCCATTTTCGGAGCGTCTAGAGTTTACAGAGCTCGTATTACAGAGTGTGTGATTGTAATCTCAACCTTTCCCTTTTCTGTCCTAGGCTAATGGGGGATGGCAAGATGCAACGACTCCGTCTTCTGTAATATCTCCAACAGAAGGACCTGGAAGTGTGCACTCCGATACCTCGAATTGATCCGCTACTAATGCATCTTCGCCTATAAAGCTGGGCATGGACTTTTTAACTGGCTGACCAACTGAAAAAAAACAAAAAACTTTTCACAACAGATTGGTTTTCCTGTACCTTAAAATCTCCCACAACCATGCCTCTCACATGCAAATGACATCCTCCATTATGAACACCAAGTGTTTCCTGATCGCTCAGTGTTTTCTTTCTGTCTTCATAAATCAAGTGTAATCGCCATGCTTTTATTTGTTTGTTGTATAGGGGTAAACACATACACATGTACAAATAGAAACAGCCCTCAGACGTTACTCTGTAAACTTTCAGAATAATTATCTGCTCTGAACTCAAAGTATTGGATGACACTTGCATATTTTCCGTGACATTTTATGACATTTTAAATGCCCATTTGTTTGATTCTTGATTTAATTGCTACTTTCCATTTTGATAATTGGCTTCTCTTTCAGTTCTTACAATACATAGATTAAAGCAGCTGTTTCTTTGACTGTAATGTGCTCGCAGTCTTGTCCGGCACCTCAACAATGCTGCTGTTGACAGCTCAATGGCAGCTTTGTAGTTACTTTCAAGATTTATTTTTGCCTTACAGCTGTATACATTAGTACCATGAAATGACTATTCAAACTCGAACATAAAGAAGTGTAATTGATTGCTTGACTATAACATGACACCATTCCATATTTTATAATTTGATGTTTAGTATGTACATATGTAAACATTTTTTTTGTACTGCTTATGGAAATCAACAAATCTCCCCCACAGTAGATCATTCCGTCATGACACACAGGAGCAAGGCCCCATTCTGCAGGAAAAGTTGTACATAATATAGCTTAAGAGTAATTATACATCCCCACCAATCAATACACAGCTTTATTACCTCATTCATAGGAACCAATAATTTACCACATTTCTGTAGCTTAGAGTGCTCACTTACTACCTCTAAACAATACCACCACCATAGTTTCTTTGGCCCTTATTTAATGTTTTTATTTTTATTTTTATTTTGATTACATCTTGTAACACTGTACACTCTTCATTCTCTATGTAATCTAATGTATATTTTAATCTTTTAATAAAATGATGTTGCTGTACTGCAACTTAAAATGACAAAAATGTAAAAAAATGAAAATGATAACAATATTAATACCGTGGAAAATACGACGGGGAAGGAGGACGAAGATGTTGTTAGTCTGTGGCTTTTACGAATGGGTGCGATGAACATTGTTGATAAATTAACACCAAACAGTAAAACTGTTGTAAATACTGAAGAAAAAAAAACATTTTGAATGTTGCTCATCTTGTTACTAAATCATGCAAAAAAGAAAAAAAAGGAAAAAAAAAATCACTAAAAACTGTAATGCATAGAGGTTTCAGTATTCAGAACTGTACATTTCCAACTCTGTTCAACAGGGTTCAAGACTTCTTTTCTCTTTTTTCTATTGTATGTGATTCTGAAACTGAAAAGTCATGACAAATGATTTGTGGCAGTGATTCTAATGTATTAAAGATGTTTAGTGTTACTTTCTAACCAGACTACACCCTGGACTGAAAAGTCTTCCTTGTGGTAGTTGTGTAATTTCAAACATGAATAAACCTTTTGCTTTCATGACAGCAAGGTGTGTGTTTTTGTTTTTCATATTTTTTAATTTTCACGTTTGTTGAGCAAGTAGGAGCGGCTTGCAACTTTTCTCTATAAACTACCAGCAAAGGATGCATTTTAATGGAGGGTTGCTGCACCTGTCTATCAATATTAACTTCAGAGTCATTGAAGCCGTTTCTTTCCTCTCATCAATGATAAAACATTTTCATTTAAGAATGCTTCAAATCAAATACAAATTCAGGCTAATATTAAATGTGATTTATTCAGCATGCATGAATATGCTTTTCATGAGGTGAGCTGCAGAAGGTGAGGACTTAACCTGGTTTGCAGCGACTGTGGAGCTGACATGGTTAGTGCAATTAACTGAAATGTCAGCCACTTCTAATTCAGGCTATTTTGTCTGTCTGTTGTGGAAAGGCTAGCTTAATGGATCATTGGTTACCAATTCCACATGGAAATTGACATCCATTTATTCTCATTTTCTCAGCGGAGTTCTTCATTCCCGTCTCCCTCCTATAAGCTTGTGTCCAGTGTTTGTCTCTCAGTCATGAACTATGCATTGTAAATACCCCTGAAGCACAGTGTGTAAGTGGGGAAAATCACCGCACGTGATGAGCAGCCACTTTAAAAGCTTCCGTGTGCACAACAGCAAGCATGCACGTGGTTTTTGTTTTGAACATATGAGTGTGGATAGACAGGGAAAAAGAGAAAAGAGATGTAACAGCGCAGCTCGAGTTTAATTCAAGCGCAATGCACAGACGGTTTCCCGGGAGAGCACATTTGTCCACTCAACCAGTGCAGAACTTCATTGAACACCTTTCTCTGGAAATCATATCTTTACCCTGATTTTACACACCCATGCCAGAGATACTTCTTTACCCTTTAATTAAAAATTAGTGTTGCCTTTAAGGTAAATCAAATTAGAAGCTTTATGGATTTCCAAAACTACTTTCCTTTTCATTAATTTTTGTTTTTATTATTAAGAAAAAAGCTCAAGGGTGATTTTAGAAAATGTCCCTGTTGTTTAACATTTAGTGCATCCACATAAGCTTTCCTGATGCATAAATATATCTTGTCTGAGGAATTATGAAAGCATGTAGAGTTCAGTCCAGTGCTGTTACGCTGCCATTTGGATTATACTCTATTTGCTCATTCTACCTTTACAAATAGATACATTTGCTTCCTTAAGACTTCAACTATTGGATTTTAAGTACTGCACTCAGTAAAATTGGTCTCAGAACCTTTTAAATAAAGAAGTTACATTTTCCGAGATTATGCCTATTAGAGGTTTTTCTAAGGTTCATTAAAGACGACATTTTCCAAGTAAAATTCACCATGAAAAGCATGCATCATTAAATATGGAAATTCTGAATTATATTAGCAATATGCACCAAGCTAGTGCCAATTAAATTAGAGAAAGATATCATTTATATTATTAAGGTAGGGTTCACATTAGATTAAATATAAAATGTAATTTTGTCACGGTTTGATTTATTGCTTATGGTGTATTGTTCACAGACCCATGTTATCCTGTATTTAAACAGAGTGACTGTTTATATTAAAATATAAAAAGATGTAATTGCATCACACCTTCGCTGAATTATATTGGTGAGAGGTTGAAACAGAAATTCAGAAATTGGCCTATATCTAAATGTATTCATAAATGTGACTCTATGCAGCTTTACACACAACTGCCCCAAAACATAAGCTCTGTTTGAAAGCATTATATTTTACACTTTAGGTTCAGTGCAATAATTAATGCTTTCTGTAGGACTCAGAAATGTGATTTCACAGAATAAAATGAACTAGTCTGATCTGAGTCTAAGACAATATGCAATATGTTTTGATATTAGCTTTGATCCTTGATCAAACATTGCAGCAATATGAGGGAACATGTAAACCGACTGTAATTTTTGGGAATTTACAAGAGGAGAATTTTCCAGAGCGAAACATATTGTGAAAGCTGATTTCAGTTCATAAACAACGGCTTATAGATTTAATGTGTATTTACAAACCCAACAAACAACATGCATAAAGAATAATTAAGCGCGCCTGCACGTGCATTTAAAACTGTATCTGCGGTGTCGAGTACAAACCAGTGCCATCCGGTGAGGAGATTATAAGAGGCAGAGTCAGTGTTTACAGCCGCCGTCATGTTTTCTATCCTGGATCAGCAGTGTGACATAACAGAAGAAAACTCAGACTAGTGAGCTGTGGCGATGCACTTCTTCCAAAGTCCTGGGTTCAGTAATGTGGATTGTGTGTAGTGGAAGTGACAAGATTTAACTTGCAGGTTTCAAATACACTGAAAACCTTTTACTTTTACCCCTCTGTTTAGCAGTTTAAAGTTTAATCAAAAGTCCACTATAATGTAGTCGTAGTCAGATATAAAGGGCATCTTGAAGTGTATGTGTACAACATTCATCAACCATAATACAATCTCTACCAACATATTTTACATTATTATTACCATGCTCAACAAAAACTTGAACCGCATGAGTGGCTAACTTCTGGTTTAGCCCCATGCTAACTTGAATGGGGATAATAATAATTCTGAAGTGTGGCTCTGGACTTTTCAAATGTTAACGGACTAAATGGATCGAATTCTGAAAGTGAAACGAGTGATTTTTATCCACCGTTTTCCACCATCACAACACAAATAGGGTACATGGAGCCTTTGACATCAGCATGTGTCAACCGGGTTTTCGTAATTACTTTAACCGGCAGAATGGGGAGAAGAAAGTTAAACAATGGAGGTTTAAGTATCAACAATTTCAAATAAAAAAACAAAACTATTTGTCCAGAAAGATACATAAAAAGTATATATTTCTATAGGAGCAGAACTATTCTTTAAAATTGATGTGATCTAGTAATGGAAATTACGTAAATAAAACCCCTGGGACTGGTTGTCTGTGCCTTTGAACATCTACTTTTAGAGACATTTTAAATGTACAGGTTTCATTTTTTCAATACGCTCAAATGGCATCGGAAATGAGAGTTAATGGAAACATGTTATTTTAACAATTATCCCTTTACTGAAAATGATCTTTACAAGCTATATGTCAATTGGCAATCTAAGTATGTTAGAAAAATACAAATAAGTCATTTTCCAACAAGTTAGTTCTGCAAAGGGTTTCCATGAAAAACATTCTGAATTCTGGTTGATTATATTGGGTTAATTTACTAATCCCCATCCTTGGATAACGATTTTGCTTCATTAGACCTTCCTTTGGGAGATGCTTATCAAGACAGAGACAAGAGCTTGAGTGTGGTGTACAGTAGTTTGATTTACTGAGCAGGGGTATAATGGACCATAGACTGCCTGCACTGATCTTTTCAGCAGCACTGACTTCTATTAAGAGATGAGTCCTGAGTGGCCTTTGAGCTTAAAACAGTGGAGTTAATTAACATTTGATCCTACCTCTCCCTACATCTTCAGAAGTTCATTTTCAATTTCATCTCAACCCATTCACCCATTTTGGTGCTGGAAGATTGCTTAAAGATCGCATGTAGTCTTGTCGCTGAACTGCTGGTGGCTTATCAAAGCAAGTTGGGCAAAAGCAGGCACGTGAAGGCTTGTGACAAGAGACAGATGTTTGCCTTACCTCTAAGCAGACGCGTGTCAGCGAGCAAGGGCTGCCTTTGTGCTGCTCAAATATACTGACACCAAGTCACGAAAAATAGAAAACAGGAAAAAAATAATAATAATAATAATTAAAAAAAACAAACAGGATCTGTACCTTTCTTTTCTCTGTCTGACACATAGCAGACGGAAAATTCCGTAACATCACAACTTTATCAACGCAGTTGCTGCTTTTATTTTAGGGTTGGACGTTATTAATTCGACTTCATAAAGATGTCATTACTCAGCCGCACACACCAACATTCACACAACTTGCAAAACTTACAAAGCAAGTCACCAAGGCAGATGATGGATGTAGCATAACGTTTTATATGAAGCCACAAAAGGCTCAAGCACCATCATATAAAATCCTTCGAGGTGACCGCTCTTAAATTTCTTTGATCTATGGAAGTGTAGCATCTGCTTTTGATTGAAATAGGCCCTTTGTGACCTCACTTATACCTAATCAACAAATATGTTAACGTATGTGTTATTTCTACAAATAAAACAAGTGATTGAAGATGCGTTTCAGAGGCATAAGTATCATATTAACACGACGCAACCCCAAAATGTGCCACAGTACATGGTTCATGTGCCTGTCACACATAACACCTACACGGATATGACTGGAACATTCACCACATGAAGATGTATTCGTGGGAATGCACACGCACACTCAACAGCAAAGCAAACAAAACAGAGCAACTGGCCAACAATGGTAATGAAAAAGAAGGCTTCAAGCTCGTAAACGTAACTATGGAAACTAATTCAGTGCAATTGTTAGACTTAAAGCATGCACAGTGCATTTTAGTGAGAAACATTAAATCTAAGTCATATTTTTCATCACTTACAATTCAAAATTGTATTTAGCCTTTAGCGTATATATCTTGGCAATGCAAGCTACTAATTTTCACAAATTTCAAATCGTAAATCGCAACACAAAAGGTCTCGTTTAGTAGACATCAGTAAAACAAATACCTTACAAAAGGTTGTTTAAGATATAAACCTCAACTACCTGTATGTAAAACACTATGCAAACTCTAAGGATAGAAAATTCAAGGACAACATTTCTGGAACGGCTGTCAATACTAAATGCAAATCTTTGGTATTGGTGCATTGTGAGTGGGGAGTTGGCAGGGCATGCCAACGGACTATTACAGCTGTTAAGGGGTCGAGAAAATGTTAAGGTTAGATTGGCAAGGCAAAGGAACACAAAAGATGTGGAAGAGCGCAACCTAAATTTGTGCTTGGGCAGTGGCTATAGCAAGAAGAATAATCCCTTGATTTATGGGAACGGAGCACAGATATTTGTATATTGAGACTTGACTAATGGAAAAAACAATACCTAATACCACAGAAAATAAGGCATGTGCTGTGGGAATTTGGATTTTATTGTCTTGATACCTGGTGATTTTTTTCCTCCTTCATATTTCATACACGATATACCAGATACAAAATTTTGATCGATAATACATTTTAGAAAACTATTGTGACTGGTGGCACATAAGGCTAACATCTTGCTTTTGAAGTGGCTCAAAGATGAATTATAACATGTAAATATCCTCTGGTCAAATTCCATCCAGGATTTAGTCTCACGTCGTGTCTCTGTCTCCCAGTCTTTACGAGGACGTACGTCCTGACATCCAAAAACGAACAAGCCTGATGTTGTCAACTTTCAGAAAAAAGAGAAAGTAACTGAACCAATTTGTTATTCAGGATTAGGCAAGTGGGTCAATGAAAAGGCAAACCAGACAACAAACTAAATTCATTTGCAAGCTTTAAAAAAAAACAACAACCTACAAAATGACAAGTCTACATACAGTGATAACATTTTTGTGACTAGATGCCTCTGATGTTTTTATTCGTTCTTTTTTCTAAAACATAAAATGGTCCGCCAAATATCCTTTGCTACATTTGCACATGCCGGAGGTGGGAAGATTCAAAAGAAGGATGGCAACACGCTGAGGAAGATTATCAAAAGCCCATTCAAGTATTCAGAGTCATGTCGAGCTACTAAAGTAACTCCGCAGTCAGATTTACATTTGAGGTTTCTACCCTGGATGAACCTTATTGTTTACCTTCGTCACTGTTTGTTGCTGCAAAGCGGGAGTTGTTCCATCAATAGTTTTACCTCTCCATGATTCTGTGAGACTGGAGCAGTCGTTTGTTCCAAGTGCAACTAGACTCAGAGCTGAATTCACCGTGGAGTTGTACCAAACCCATCGTACTGCTCCTCTCCAGCAGCACAGATACAGATCATTGCTTACAGTCTACTCTCCTGCTTCTGAATGCTCCCTGTGTTCTCCTGTGCCTCTTCGTCTGTGCGAGCCATGCGGTGCGGCGTTGCCTCCTGGTCCGACTGCGGCGGCACCGTGAGGTCATAACTGCTGTCAGCTCAGTTCGGTGTGAACAGCTTGATGGTGAAACTTCGGTCTGAGGATACAACGGACCCATTCATTTCATTTAAAGGTGAATCTACCGTGATCAGAGATAGAAAGTTGATCACCAAATGAGGCGACAAAGAATGAGAAGAATTGGTTTAGCTGAACACAAACACACCAAGACGCACATCCAAACACGCCAAGCTGTTTGCTAGTTCGCTTACAGGTAATATCTGTGAATTCAGTATCATACGCTTTTGAGGAAAAGAAACCGCACAAACAGTTGAGAGGTCAACTTTATGTGAATAACGACTGACACCACTCTCACTTGTACACTGAATATAAGGCTCCAGCAAGTAGCTGGTTAGCTTAGCATGAAGCCAACAGGTTGAAACAACGAGCCAGCAACATGGTAATTTTTACACTTTAAGTAATTCAACAAATGTATACACGTTATTGAATACGCAAGCTTTGAGGGTTATTTTTTTTTTTTTTTCATCAATCATCAATTCATCTGAGAAATCCTTTGACTTTTATAGCTTCGCTGAGATGCTGTTGTGTTTATTAAGATTATTTAAATAAAACAACATTATTGCAAAATATGTGGGCCATACACACACCACTGTGTTCCGTTTCATTACAAGTTGGTGAAATGTTAATGTTACAGAAATGGATTCAGACCTGAAATCAACCAGCCAGCTGCTTTGATTCTGGTAATTACTAGAAATAAGAACACATTTTTACAGCACATTGTCTATCCTCCATGTACTGTCTAGTGCAGTGTGGCTATAGGCTACATTGTGTAATGGGAAGTCATTAGCTTTTGGTCTGATGCAGTTTGTTCTCAGTCCCTCGCTGCTACATTTATATTTCATATCTTATGTTTCACACTGTATTAACAGCTGTGGCTTGTTTTTGCCATCTGCAGACAATTACTTTAGTTTACTTGGCTTTGTAATAATAACATGTTTTCTTCTTGCAACTCTCTCAATAGACAACATACTGCAAATTCTTGACAGGTGCTGAGGCATTTGCTCAGGAGACATAGTGAGGAGGATTATTACTGCATTATTTAGTTCTCCTGAAATAAACAAACACATTCCCTTCCTGGCATCATGTGCGACTAGCAAGTCAGCATTGTGTTTTGCATCGCTCCAGTTCGGAGCAGCCAATTATGATTTACGATGACTAGCAAGAACCTCAGTGCCCCTTTTCACCTCCAACAAGACCCACTTAGTGTCGAATATTTTCCCTTCAATACCTTCTCATTTGCTCAGTATCTCCTCCTTTTATGACCTTTTTACATTCACCTTGCCTTGTTTCACCTACTTGCTATCACCACAGTGGCTCAGGTTCCGCTCCACAGTCTAGTTTCAGTATAATAACTTGACACTTCACATTGCATTAGTCTTAGTCCCGACAACAAGGTTATGTGACCTATAGTGTCAGAGAGCATACACCATACTTGCCTGGAGTAGCTATTTATCAAGACAGCTTTGGGCCACCTATGATTCAGAGCAGAACAAATACAGATGTGAGGCGGTTATACTGAGGACATATTTGTCCAGCAACTCAAGCTTTAGCTGGCAAACACCATCACACAGATTTCTCTCACAGACACTTGAATGGAACTTGTAATCTAACTGAAGTCACCAGGATGTCTGTATAATTATCAAAATAAAGGCATAAATATATAGTATTCCAATTTCACATTAAAATTATTTAAATATGGTGTAAATGATGCAATCTAATCATTTATTACAGAACTAATTCAGAAATAATACATCTTTTATGCCACATCGAGTACATTTTTAAATAACATCCATGTGCACCTAGAAACACACTCAATGTTTTCGACTATATCTCGGAGCAAAATATTAAAAACGTATAAGGTATTTGGAGAGGAAATAGCAAAATATTGTGTGTTCTGCATTTATTCTGCATCTGTCTTCAAATATTGATTAAGGAGAGTACGAGAAAGGCTGTAGCCAAGCGTTAAGAGCCAGGCATTCGGTATGGGGGGGGGGACGACCCTGAGCTGTAGAGAAGCAGGCTGAATCTGAACCCTGAGGAAGTCATTAGGAGACCAGTGACCTCACTGGTGCAGAGCTCAAGAAAGATGGCCATTAGCATGATGTCATGTTTTACATGCCATCAGTCATTCTACCACCCCTGGCCAAATGTGATCTGAGCATACAGATATTGACCATTTAAGAATATTGTCATGAAGAAGAATTGGAGACACTGTCCCTTGAATCACAACAGCCATCTGAGGCCTGTTATGATCACTGATATTACTGGATGTTACTGGCACCTGAACTGATTTTACACATGAAGTTCAGTCTACATGTTATGAGGCGTGCAATTCAACCTATTATAATTTTATTCTTCTGTGGGGGGGAGTCATCATGGTTCAATTATCTTGCGCATGGAACACAAAACATTTAACCCAAAGCCTGTGTTAAAAAAACTGGACATGAGCATTTATCAGACAGGTTGTTTCTAACTACATATGTAATAATCATGACAGGTGTTCATACTTGAATTGCATTATGGGTGATGCTTGGGTTTAAAAGGTCCAATTTGTACGAGTTTTAGTTTAAAACAATGAAAGAAAAAATGTACTATTGTGTTGCACAGATGTCTACTGAAGTTAGCATGCTAACCAGCTAGTCTGTCCCGCAACCTCAAGAGGCGATAGTGAGTCACTGTATCATCTAGTTTGCCCTCAGTCCAACATGAGAAGATGAATATAGTGTTCTAACCTCTCAGTATAATGAATGGAACAGTAACGCCAACAATGGCTGAAAAGAGGCAAAACAAGAGTTAAAGATTGTGTTTCTTTCCACAACTTGCATCAAATATGATCTATATATACCTATTTTTTTTTTTTACAGTTTGTATATCTTATTTGTATCAGACAAGGGTGCTCTAGCAAGCTTGGTTCAAACTTAAAGTATAGCCACACACGTTATATGTTGCGCACAGCAGTAGCCTACAGAACAATACAAGAGCCTTTTGATTAATTAAACCAGATGATTTAACAAAGAATAAAGGTGGTCACACTGGTAAAATCACTGAAACAACACGGTGGACATTTGCATTCAGCAAAACCCCCTGAGACTTTTCACATTTCTCTGCACTAAGCTTCAGTGTGCTTTAAAAATCACCACTGAAAGCAGTGTAACCAGTGTGGCTACTATGCACCACTGTGCTGCATAATTTATTTTATTGCACAAGAAGTACACCCGTATCACTCTTCCACACAAATGCAGCCTTAGTAAATGTGTTTATCTTGTTTATTTCGCTCTCTCTCTCTCTCTCTGGGTCTCTGGGGTCCGAGCGGCCCCTGTCTGCTTCCTGGTGGTGTCTGGGAGCCCAGGTCTACGAGGCACCAGGATCACTTTCCCTCTGTAGCTGTTGTCACTAGCGTGGACCGAGCTAATTCATCTTGCTAATGGCAGGTAGGTCAGTTGAGCATTGTGATAATTGTGAAATCTGTTTTTTGCCATTTTTGCGGCTGTAGTATGTTGATCTTATAAAATAGAAAGGTCCGATTAGAAATTCAATTCATTTCTGACCTTTCACATTATCCACATTTGATTGTTAGATTAAATATAAAGATTTTAAGATTTATATTTTGTTAAAAAAAATTTAAGTTGTCCCAAATTAGAGTCGAATTTTAGGTCATTTAAGCCCATCAGTGGAATTTAGATTCTATCTGTACTGTACTGGACTCAGTGCTGATCATAAGATAAATAATAAAAGATGTTTTTCAAAATGAATATAATGAGCTCTGTGCTTTTTAAAGAGTTAACAGATTATCTTCAGAGTTACTAGAATGAAGTCAGCAGTCAGTTGGAGTCACTGGGGCATGAATCTCCAGAGAGCCGTGGACATGGAATGAGCTCAGGCTGATTTCAGTCAGGAGGAAGGTCGTCACCACACAAATGAAAAACATGAGAAGTGGTTCAAGGTCTAATCAAGTCTTCAGACTGCACTCACTGGGAGCAATTAAGTTCCTCCCTCTCTCTCAACATAGGTAACCAGATCCTCCTATTGACATTCTCAATAAAAGGTCATTTACTGTATGGATAAAATGATCAGCCTCCATTGCCTGAGAAACCTTACAGCTTCAAATATACTTGAAAATTGTGGTCAGAGCTATGACCAAAAATAGTAAGTTATTTACAAAATTGACAAGGACATATAATCGAAGAAATGATTCACATTAAGAAAGGAGAGGAATACATTTAAAAAGTGGCTTAACAATAAATGATTGCACGGTGTACTTGGACTCTACATGCAGGATCTTCACTGCATGAATTTCAAGACCTTGGCACTGATTCCAACCCAACCGCAGGAATTCATTACCATCATTGCTAGTCTGACACAAATTAAGTCCTGGTACTTTCTGTCTTGCCTCTCAGACCACAATACTTCATCATAAGTCATCCTTAATTTGTATGGTTGTCACAGGCACTTGTTGTCAAGTCTGTTAGCTTGCAGCTCCTTTTGTCAAAGCCTGTCAGGACTGCACAGACTGGCAGGGAGAGAGCGACACGATTTTCACACTCTGATCCCACCTAGAATGTCTACAAAACCCTTGTTTGCCTCTGAGCCAGAACGTAAAATATAGTCCTTGCAAGTGCTTGTCTCCCTTCACATACATTTTTCACAAAGTGTGACATCATCGAGGAAAGCCTATACCGCAGGAGATAGACATCGACACAGTCCAAAGTGTAAGATGATGTTGTTTTGGATTTGAACACCTATTTCTAAACTGGGTTTTACCACTGGTGAGAGCATTTTTCATTTTTCACCTCCCCCAGGAGGAAACAACATGTCTCTGTTTCTTTTCAGAGCATCTGGCTTTTTAAAACATATCCGTTTTCAAATTAAATGTAACTTTGATGCTTACCAATTAAGTTAAATTGAATGAGGGTTGCAGATGCCAAACAATACTTTATGAGTTATGATTGGCAACAGAAAAACACAGATTTAGGTGTGACTAGTAAGTCACACTCTCTCTTTTCAGTTTACCAGGATAATAACGAACAGATATAAATTCTCTTAAGCACGTCTAGATCATCTTTAAGCTCTTACACAGTGGAACAAAGCTAGACATATGATTACCTTTCTTTTGGGGAGCTGTTGGGGGTTAACAGCCTTATGCCCCGAGTGAAGCACATATAATGGAAATGGGATGAGAGGGTTGGGGAACCATCCTCTTCTGTACTTCAAACAAAGAACTGACACTGGGCAATATATAATAAACAAAAGAGTCACGCAGACTCTAAATTACTCGGCACTCCATGACAACATTTAGCAGAAGTCACAAAAATTAGCAGAAGAGAAGAAAAATTGGACTGTACAATAGTGGGGAGTCAGCTGTCATTTCACTTGAAATCCCTTTGCTGCCACCCCTGCATCTCTGTTAATTACTTCCACAGCAATACACAAATCCCCCTGGGCTCTTTACCAAAAAGCAATAAACATCGTATCACACTGACTCACCAATTGGCAAACATTAAAAAAGAAACAAGAATAAAAGTTACCAATTTAACGGAAAATCCATTTGCCCTGACTGCTAACAGTTTATTCAAATTTTTATTTTCTGACTATTTTTTACCTCAAGCCACTGAATAAATGCTTGACTACCGTCATTTTCACTTAAAATACTACATGCTAGAATGGATATTGGCTGCTTATAAGTATATCCATGTACTATATCATGTCTTCAAACTTTATTTTACAGATTTGTATGCTCTCATTGGGGTCAATTTCACCATTATTATGGACAATAGGAAACATCCTTAAAAGTTTTTGACATTTTGGGAAAATCCAAAAATTCAGTGAAAAACTTTGACACCATTCTTATATCTTCACAATAGATATGTGGTTACAGGGAGCTGCTGGTTAGATTAGTTTGGTCGGAACCAAAATAGCAGCAGCACACTAAGAATAAAAATAGCCTGCCACAGGCCATGGTCCAGACCAAAGGACCAACATTTTATCAGATGAAAAGAGGTGGTCTCTGTCCAGATCAAAGCGACGCATGCTTTGGTTTGTTTGCAATGTGAAAACAATGACAGGAAATTGAGGCAGGCTACGATCACACATTCAACAATAGAAGGAAAATAAACTGACCTTTCGAGTGTGAATACGCTATTATATTTAATGGACATGTATAAACAGGATATCAATATGTTTAATCTAACTTTTTATCTCAAATAAACATTTCCAGAGAAGTTAACTATTTATTTATGGTGGGTATTTTTTGAAGTCCTCAGCTTCAACACAGGCGTCTAACTTTCACATACTAGAGAACTCTATCAACTCTGCAATTTGTTCCCACCATATTGGTTGGTTTTATCTCTCCTAATCACTGTTCTTATCAACAGCTTTGTAATCTGAGGCTAGTAATTGTACTCATAAGGCATCTAAATTGCAACATGACAATTATAATGTTTTCTAAAAAGACTTTTTTCAACCATTTGGTTTTAGATTATTCAGTTGTTCAGTTACAGTTTGTGGTTGCTGTTTTTCTTAGATTTAGGTAATTGAATGCAGAAGCATTAGAGAAAACACGAGATTCATTTTTTTTACAGAGCACAGTTTGCCACTCTGACTCATGCAAAGTCTCTACAATAAATAAAGGCTTTATTTATTACATCGGGGAAAATTGGTTCTTGAGCAATAAGACACATTCAGTGTTGCGTGTATCTGCCTTCAGTTGTAAATGAATGTTCTATATTTTTGATAATAGTTAATTTGCTCATTTTTAAATCAAGTTCAGGTACATGCATTCTTTATTTTTGCCAACCAGATCAAGTAGATAACAGCCACGTGAAATGAGAATACAAGGATGTGGAATGAGGCAGCAAGTAAACGGCAGATTTACACAAAACACAACCAGCCGCCCTGCAGACATTGTTAGGACTAATACGCAGAATATTTTCACACTCTTGGCCTGCAAGTTAAGTTGCGTAACTACAACATGCACCATGTCATTCTCAGAAATAAATACCAAGTTGTCTGTTTACTAGTTAGCACTCTGGTCTCCGCCGATTGCCTGTCAACCAAACGTTGTTTCAGAAAGTCACCACGCCCTGTCAAGAAATAGTCAGAACTTCAGAGAGGTGCTCGTACAGGTATATTTCTTCCTATCTTTAGACAGAGCCAGTTTTAGCTTAGCATCAAAACTGGGGCAAACAACTGGCCGAACAAACCGGTGGTTTTTACACCGAGGTCTTTCCCCCTGTTTCCGGTCTTTATGCTTAGCTAAGATAACCAGCTGCCGGCTGTAGCAACCTGCAGACCTGAGAATCTCCACATTCAAGTATCAGAAGGTAAATAATCCATTTAAATATTATTTTTTTGTTATTATTTCTTTAAAATCAGGTTTGTCTATGTCTAGCTTCGAAGCAGCGATTCTAATTCACTGCACTTTATGTAAAATCCAGCAAATACCTCCTCATAGTTTGTGAGCTGTTCTCGAGCGCTGAAGGAAAAAGAAGTGTTTTGTACGCTGGATGTAAATGGGGATCCGAGCGGCTCGGACGGAGAACGCAGAACACGATTCCAGCCGGTCAGCAACGAGGGAAATTTATGTTCGTGCGCGGGACGGGGAGGGGGTGAAGCGGAGACGGGCACGGGGACGCGGGACAGTGGGAGCGAGAGGGACTGTAAATCTGCTACGTGCCAATATTGTTGAACGGCGCTGCATATTCACGCTGTCGAGACGGAGAGATGGCCGAGAGACAGCTAAAGATCGGGAGCTTCGACAAAAAAAAAGAAAATGTAAGAAGTGCTACTGTCTGGCACGGCTGAGAGCTACGTCAACATCAGCGAGACTTTCCAACGGTGGGAGGTCTCAGGGTAGTTGTGTGCGGAGCCGGTGGACCGGCTCTGGGAGACGTCTCGTCTTCTCTGCGTGTTAGCTTTGCTGGAACTACAGCGCCGCCTTGCTAAACCACGACGGAGCGAACGCAAGTTTCAAAACGTGTCGTGTCGTTCACTCTATATCAGGATATTTGTCCGTGCAACGTTTACCTTGTTTGTTTGTTTTTGTTTTTAGCCACAATAACCTAAAATCACAAATTTCCCAGCACAGTAGTTTTGTATATAATATATATAGATATATACTGTACTGTATATACTGTGCATTTTATATTTTATATTTTTTTACTGTTATTTACTGCTATTTTATTGCCTTTCTATTATTCTATTATTATCTTATTGCTTCTGTATGCTGCTGTAGCAACAAAAAAATTCCCCTCGGGGATTAATAAAGTAACTACCTAACCTAACCTAACCTAACCTAACCTAACCTAACCTAACCTAACCTAACCAGTAGGATTATTTGAACTGATGCATCATTTGAAATGCTATGCCAGCTATCGTTCCCAGCCCTCATAGCTTTGCTGCAGGCCCGCAGGTGTCTGTTTTATCTATGACGAGGAGACCTCATCCTTCACGACAACAGAGGCCAGAGACGTACTCGCTTTTGAACGTGTTCACGTTGACAACCGCTTGCGTCATGAACGTTCCCGCTCACGTTCTTGCCTCTCGTGCTCTGTGTTCCCGGAGGGCTCCACCAGGGGGCACACCAGAGAAACAAGGCTATGATTAGAACATCCACATTTGCCTGATGTAAACAATAAGCACGGCGACGATCGAGGGTTTCACGACGCACCAATCATTGCTGACCCCACCACGTTTTTGTGTATATTGCATCTTGCGTACGCACTGCGTTCATTTCTGAAGATGTGCACAACAAATGCTCCAAACAGACGCAAAAGCTGCCGTGTTGCATCTTAAGTCTTAAACTGGAGCAAATATTTCTCCGGCTTGAGACTGGAACTTAAAGCCTACTACTGTCCTCGTCCGTGAATTTGGGGTCTAGGTTTCTGAAGGAGTGAGGGGTGTATTTGTTAAGTTCAAATATCACTCGTCTTTCTCATGGCAGGCTCCACCTTTAACGTGGTTTACAAGTAATAATATTACCAGTGTCTGTGTTATTCAGCAGAGGAAACAATGCAGCAGTCTTTTGAATAAGTAAAGAGACACTGTTACCAACACATTCCTGTTGGCACTATCAGCAATGAATCATGGATGTGGTGAAGGACTGCATTTATCTGAGAACAGGACAGGGACTGTAGAGGGTTATCAACAGTTTCACACATTCGCTGATTCCCTCTGAAGTGAGATGCACCATACAGGCGTAAGAACGGGAACAATAGCGAGGAATGTTTGCAGAATTGTCATCCTGTAATTATTTATGGTGTGCAGCATTTAAAGTAATTACTGAGGTGCTCCGACAAAACAAGGCAGCCTGTGAGGTCTTTACTTTTTTTTATTTTTTTTTATTGTCAACTGGTTTGAATGGCTCCAGTGGAAAAGCACATTTCAGCAAAAGGTGTCACACCCGTACATCTTGACATGTGTTCATAGTGCTTACTTGCAAAGTGACATTCTTATTCATGTCGGAGTGGGCATATGCCACACAAAGAGCACCTCACGCAGAAAGGATCCCAGTCATTGTGAGCGCACACGGTAAGCACAAGTAAAGTAGTTGCGCTGATGCATTGACGTGACATCAAAGCAAAACTCAACATCAACACGGAGCTGGCTATCTTTGGAAAGTGATGATGATCTTAGCTGTGCTTCTCATCAACGGTGAGAAAGATTGCAATGTACAGCCGTCTGCGCGCTACATCCCATTTGACATGTTGACATAGTAGGTCCTTAAAAGTGCATGTGTCAGGAACTCGGAACTAATAGTGCAATGTCTAACTTCAGAAGATTAGCCAAGCAATGACATAAGCTGTGGCTGCTCTGGTGTTTAGAAGCCATTTTTGAAAAATGTGTGTGGCACTCGTACGTGAGGAGAGAGAAATGAAGGCAGCGGGAAAGGCACTGCAAGAGTGGAAAATAAGTGAAATGTAAGTCATAGGGAGCAATATTTTGATAAAGTAATCATGCTTCAGGAGCAAACCTCGGACTCCGATATCAGCCTTTGGTGATTCTGCGGAGCTCCTCTGAACATGGCAGCATCAGATTTACAAATTGAAAATCATTAATAATTCTAACCAGGATGTGATAAATCTGGAATCACTCCCGATGAACCTGGACACACTTTCATAAATCAAAAAGATTACTTGGAAATTTTTTAAAATCTGACGTCAAAGTGTCAGGCTTACTAATGGTTTTTGTAGATCCTTTACCGTGATATATCATTAATCTGAGATACATTTGAAGTGTGTCACCGGGGCAATATGTGATCCCTCTAATATTAGGAATATGCTGGTCTGTGTCAATACTGGAGATTGAAAGGATAAAAGCGGGTGCATGTGCTGGGGGAGAAAGTTCACGAGGATTACATTTTGATAAGGCGGTTCAATGAATATTTAAAAATGACCATACACACCAAGAGCTGGATGTCCTTATATTTAAGTGTAACAGTTGGTCTGGTGGCGGTGCATCAATGATAATAGTCATAATGATGATGATTTAGACGCGGTGCAATCTAACCAGATAATCTACTGTAAAAATGATAAGAGGCTGTTGTATTTTAATGCAGTGGCAGCGTTTCCCTCCTAAATCCTGAGAACATCCACACAGAAAACTCTGTGTCCTCAAAATCCACATCACTGCTCCAATACATTCTTTATTCTGAGAGCAGTGTTGCAGAGACTTAGGAGTGCTATTGTGAAGGAGGAGGTATTGACCGTGATGGTGAACAGGGCACCTCTGTAATCTAAATGTCATTCACTGAAAAGCATCTCCCACACAGCCAATGGCTTTCATCTGAATGTGCCTCCAAAAGATTCAATTACTTTTTCTCTCCTTCTATTTCTTTCACCCTCTGATCTCCACCCTTCCCATGCACTAGTTGCTTATCTGCTGTGATTATAGTCATTATGAAGCGGCCGTGTCTGTAGTGAGATTTCATCAGGAGCAGACATGCTCTGCCAGCTGCCTCTGCAACCAGGTCTCATTTAGTAAAGGAGCTTTACAAGGAGTGAGCTGGATATTTCAGCTACTCCTTGGTTTACCATTTGATTCTTGTGGTCATCACTTAACAGGAGAGCAGATTACAAATAATTATATTTCTGGTGCCTTATATTCTGTAAACATCACATTAGCCCGAGTGGCTCCATCTAAAACCATAAAGGTTATGCACCGTGGCAATGCACGGCTCTGACTATTTCCTATTCTGGTGAGGCAAAGGGAGAAGTATGGCAGCCCGGGGATAAAGGGCTGTATCAGACAACACAGCTGCTCTTTTCATGTTCAAAATCTGTTTCTCGCACGTCTCCGTCTAGGTTTCAGTGGAGGGGGTGGAGTTTAAATGCGATGGAACAAAACTCATTTTTTGACAATGACATCAAAGGAGATGGCTGCTTTTGTGTTTGAAGTGGAGCATGTTTGAAGTGTTCTGAAGACAGTGGAGTGGTAGGGCAAGTTCATTGTTGCTTCACTCTGAGGATGATTATCAGCTGCTATCGGCACGAATCTCTGAAACAACTGTCAGCATGACATGTGAATAATGATCTTCCTTTTCCACCTGCTGATGCCAAACCAACTCTGACACCTAAATACCTACAGTACTACTCGAGTTCAGACATTCCTTTCTTCCTTTTTCTTTGGCTGCAGCTTCAGACAATTTGTGGAAATTATGGGAAGACGTTATTTCAGCCAACCCTGCCACTTTGCTCTCATACGCACTATGTAAACAATTAATACGTAGTTTTATTACACACTTTAACAGATTATGACGTTAAACATCGTAATCCATATAAGGCACACACTGCACGGTAATACCAGGTGAAAATGTTTTTTTTTTGGAGTCTTCTTGTAAGGACATTGCATGTGTTATGCATTTGTAAATAATAATATCACTTATGAAGCAATTACAGCTGGTGTATGAACACTTAATAAATGTATGATAACATGATGAATCTATCTATCTATTTACAGACACGTCTAGCACGGGGCTAAATACATATACAATGAACGTCTTTGTCAAATGAGTTCACACAATGCTCTTTAAATCTACTACCGCCGGATGGATCGCTCCGTATTTCACAGTATAGTGAGTTTTTACATCTGTCGTCTGGTGAGACGTTCCCGCGCTGGCTGGATGAATGAAGGCCGGGCATGCGCACCAGAGACTTCAGCCGGTTGAGCGTAATAACTACCATTTCAGCCCTATGCTAACTTGAATGGCGATAAAGCAAATGGAATCATGCAGCTTTCCTAAACTTTCCAAATGTTATTGAACTGATTGGATGGAATTCTGATAGTGACACAAGTCTTTTGCGAAGGTTGTGACGCCTTTTATTGAATGTATCTGCAGTTTAACAGCCAGAACAGTAGCGGTGGTATATGTTACGGAGGAGCACATGTCAATGTGTTTTTTTGTAATTACTCTCAAAGGCAGAAGGGGGGAGACAAAAGTTACATACTGCAGGTTTAAATTTCTTCTACTCTAAAACATCTATTGTAGTTGGACATTCTTGCCATCACTGTCGCATCATACTACATATTATGCACATGCAGTCCTTGGCTGAAAACATGATGTGTTTTCCTCTTCTTTTTTTTTCATAATCCTGTGAGTCAGAGAGCAATGGCCGACACTGCCCTTAAGTATGGAGCACTCGTTCATTTTAGCTACCATCATATAACTGTGAGCCCTTAATGGTTACATTAACCTAGTAAAATAGACAAGTTAACAATCCTCCCACTATCTGTAGTGAGCTTTAGATTTAGTTGGGCCTCTAAAACCCTCCTCTGCTAACTATTATTGTACATGGGTTGGCAGTCTATAGTCCAGCCTGTAAAATCTTTCAGGAAGGGTCATTAAGGATATTTCATTATCTCCATATTGCCAAGGTCAGGTTGTCCATATATCCACTTTACGGCTGCTCGGGGAATATGCTGCGACTGTAGTATAATAGACCAGAAAATGTCCACACCAGGAATGATGGGAAATCAATATTGGGCCCAGCTCATCAATACAAACCCCATTTTCACAAGCAGGAAGAAGGTACTCCGGAAAAAAAAACGTTGAGGGAAATAGATTGAATCAGAGCGAGAAAATAAAATAAAACAATGTTTTATTGTTAATAAAACGTTTGTTTTCTGCTGTACAATATGCTGGGAGACTCCTCACAGAAGAGGTTTAAACCGGTTTGGCTTGATTTTGCTTTAATCTGCCAGTACTGGATGAGGCAGTCCATAAATGTCCCAGCACAGTCATGTAACCACGTTAAAAGGAGAAAGAAACATGGGTTGTGACAATGATTTGGCCCATTTGTTACAGCAGTGGCAGCCAGGAGCCTCAATCTGCCTTTGGTTTGTTAGAAGGATGTTGATGCCTTCAGTTTATTGCGGGCTAATGGCAAGAAGAAATGAAGGAATGCAGACAAATAAAAGAATGTTTATATCATTACAACTTAGGGAGGATGTGTAGTGTAAACCAGTCAATCATTACTAAAACGACTACCACACTCAGAGATCTTTTTATGTTTGCCATTTTTGATTAATTAAATAAAGCCTGACTATAAAATATACACAACACTCCTCCAGGATGCAAGGTGTAAATATTGTAAAGGTGAAATTGTCAGTACATGTAGGCTATTTGTTAAATAAACATAGCCGAGCATGTTGTGGTCCAACAAGGAATTTACAATGTGCTATGGTGGAGAAAAGAGAAAACAGCCTGTGGTTGTTTAACCAGCCAGTGGTAGCCTTGGGCGTTGTTTGTTTATGCAGCACAGCTTCCAACAAATGAATATCACACTGGCAAACTGATGTTGGAAAAAATAAAAAGGGACTCTGCATACAAAAGCTTTTCCCTTCCTTGCCAAACGACCACCAGCATCAAAACAATCCCAAATACTTCAAGTGATGGTTGTTAGTTCTGTCTGTCCGCATCGTGAAATGGAGTTTTTTTGCCCTGAATTATTGTACAGCACAAACACTGACTCACTACTCTTACTGTACAGTAGATACACTGTCTTTGTGTGAACATTACACATTGTCTGCTGCATGTTAATGGCTTATTGACCATGTATGGTGTAATGAGACCTTGGGTGCAGGGGCAGCCATGATATATGAGGGTGAAAATTGGCCTCTGCTGCACTGATGACCTAATTTCAATATTCAGGGACTTGGGGATGGAAATGACACTTTTCACATTTAAGTGCTTTGTATTAGCCCCTGGCTCACTGTACCTCTGCCTAATCCCAGTCCACAGACTGAACCGCACGCTGCAAAGAGAGACTGCACTGGCTGGTATGAACCCCCCCCTACACACACGCACACACACACACACACACACACACACACACACACACACACACACACACAACCCAAATTATAACCATTCATTGCAAACACAGCAAGGTGTACACCCTAAAACCACCATGCAGGGTGCACAAAGAGAGAGCGTTCAACTCGTTCTAGGAGTCACCTTCATCTTTTTCTGTTCAGCTGACTTGATGCATGCATTCAAGAAAATAAAGCAGGAGCAGATTCCAAAAGGGCTCTGTCTTCAGAGATAACCTTGAGGATGTATGGCATTTAGCATTCCGCTCAACCTCGGTCATGGCATCCTGGAAACGGTCATGGCTTCCCTAAAGCACATCTTATGATCCCTAGCCTTACATAAGGAAATACTACTACCTTTCGTGCTAAATGGGAAAGTTTCCTATATATAGTTTTTATTTTTTTCATAATTCTTTTCCTGCCTCTTGCTTCCTGCTTGAAATGTGAATTTAAAGACTGTCACTACATGTTAGGGCAAAAGGGGATGAAGCTCAATGACCTATTTGCATTTCTGTCTAGGAGAAGAGAAGAACAGGAGGGTGGGGCATATAGCGGAAGGCTGTGAAAATGCAGACTTATTTATCATTCATCCCTTATTTCTCTTGTATTAGTGAGCGGAGGTGTCATGTTTGGCACATCGGAACTCTGTGTTCTGCCAAAGAGATGTGACGCCAAGAGAAATCGGTGTTGTTTTAACCTTGAGCCTGATTTAAGCAAACATGAATATATTACGTGCAGTATCCCTCATTCCCCAGCTGACGCGCTTGCACTGTATTCTTGGAATGCTTCTGTATATTAAGTGCAGTCTTAACTGCAGACAGGAATATGAGCTGTCAGGTTCTGCACAAAGGACAGGTGAACCACAGCATGGCAGCTTTGCTTTCTTTCTTGACAAGAGGGGGGAAAAAAAAAAAAATCCTGAAAGATGCTCTGTAAGGGATAAAAAAATATATATATACTTAGATAGCTAGATAGATTTTTTTTTTTTTTTCCCCTCACCTGAGATGCCATACAACAGCAGATGGGACAGTGTGCTAGCCACAGTGACTGCTCCATAAGGAGAGAATGTTTGTTGCGTGTGTCTGCGTATGTATTTTTGTGTGCCACGGGGACAGTGCAGTAGCTCATTGTGCTCCGACAGGTCCACTGTGTGTGGTGTTCTGCAGCATCAGCAGCCGGACAGGGGCCAGACGGTGGATTTATGATGCCAGGGAGCGGAAATGACCTGCTTCTGTCATTGGGTGTGTGCCCCATCACGAGAGGCCCTAAACTATATTGGCACAGCGCTGACAGACATGTTTGTCATCCAGTCAGTTTTGAAGATACCAAGCAAGGGGTATTACTCCTTTGACAAGCCCCTCCACTCAGTCTGTGAGTGTGTGTGTGTGTGTGTGTGTGTGTGTGTGTGTCTGTCTGTCTTTTCTGCTGTCTACACTTTCTCCAGTGATTTGCTTTCACAGGTTTTGTTTCACATCAGCTATTTGCTTCTCAATCAAATTAGAACTCAATTCATTAAACGAATGTAGAAATAACTCTTGGAATATGCTATTGTGTCTATAGATACAGTACAATGTGTATTATTGAAGCATAAAACTACAAGTATTGAATGCCTTTTAATACTCTATTAAATATTAATTTGCCCTTGCATTTACTGCATTTATTCAAATGGTTAATTCATTAATTCAAAATTGATGTCCAAATAATGTATTAATAGCCAGTACCCTCTTTATACTGCTTGAATATAATGCAACCAGGGATGTGCTTTCAACTTTCCAGGATAAAGTGTGCAAGTCTTGCATGAACAGTGACACCTTCTGGCATTCTGAAAAGGCCAAGTATGTCTGGATTCAAATTTTCAGTCACTGCCTTTTTCACTTTGAAAACATACAGCATTAGGAGTACATTACTTCGTATTAGTAATAATTATCATTTCCTAATTAAATAATGGTTATTACTAACCAGTCATTTATTTCAGTCACTTCTATAGGTACTGTGTGTATGTTAGATGTGAATGCAATTCTTTATAAGGGAACACTGACTGCATTAAAAATCATTATAAGATAGTTGAGGTACAAAACGGCAAATGAATATATGTTCATTTGTATCTTCATCATAAAGATTAACTTTGGAGCTCCAGCAGTGCGATCATACTTTATCAATTGGTAAGGCATTAAGTTTCATGTGCATTATGCTGTAATTTTAACCATCTTTGTTAGTTATATGAAAATATACTAAAGACATTTTTAGAAATTTTGGTAATTGTGGGTTAAATTACTTAACGCTGGTTCAGTAGAATTCCATTCATTTATGTAATGTTTAGCCTTTTTTCATTCTTTACTTTATCAGAGACATTGTATATCTGCAGATCCACAATAGTAAAAGAGTAAACAAACCCAAACACCATGCAGTCCTGAGAGAACATGAGCTTTTTGCATGTTTTTCAAAACTCATTAACAACCGTTCTTTTTTTGGTTAATAATCAGATCAACAGTAAGCCTATTTAAGTTATATACAGTTATATATAGAAGCCAAGTGGCAGAAGTTATAGGTGGCATACAGTTACAGGACATAAAAGACAACTCATGTAACTGGGATTTGTAATCACAGTAGTAATGTCAACACATGGATAAACATTTTTTTTTTCAAAAATAACTACTAAAAAAGCCCCAACCAGTATGGGAACCACAGAGCACAGACTGCCAAGTGGGTAATAAAGGATCCAGCTGTAATTGAATCACGATCATATCTTAAATCAATCTTTTGTCAGTGTAAAATGGATGAAAGATGCTGTAACAAAAGCCACCTCACAACAGTAAATCACTTGATCAGCTCATTTACTAGATGCACACCATTTATTAAAGACTAAAAAAAGAGCACTTCATTAAATACTTTGAACCATGTCTTTAATAAGAATGCAAACTCTCAGCTGATTTTTTTTTTTGCGGTTTTGGCATAAAATCTCTGACCTACTTATGCGATTTACACAGAAGACACCAAATTCTGTTTCTAGCCGCTTGAACTTCCAACGATTTCCTCCATCACCAAGCAACCATCTACAGAGCCTTGCCTAACCCATCCACTCTGATGAATATTTTATAAAGATGCAAAGATTCCCTCCTTCACAGAGTGTAATCAAATGCACACAGTGCTGCAGGGATTTAAAGAAGAGATATAAAGTCACATCTTAAGGAAAAAAAAATCCATTTCTCTCTAGCCTTGCATTCATTTAGGAATCAATGCGCCTCTCCAGAGACTGGCTATTTGAATCACACACATGGACACAATTGGAAAGCCTTTTGTTATTATTCTGATCTTCTGAGTTTTAAACGCTTTTGAGACAGTAAGCATGAAAGGATTGCAGGTACTCAGTAATGATGCTTAGCTGGACATTTTAGACATAGGCTACTAATTAGGAGACAAATTTAAGGTCAAGACAGTAAATAAAACATGACATTAAAGGTATAGTGAGTAAGAGTTTCAGCTGGAAAAAAAAAAATCACAAATTCAAACAAAAAATATTAACAGAATGGGAAGAAATAACGGTTATGACAATATGTCAAATACATGTGTGTTATGTAGCAGTGATATCTATTTAAGTCAGCATGCTAACCAGCAAGCCCCGCTGCTCTGTCTCGTAATACCACTCCCCACCTCAAGAGGCGAGAGTGAGTCACTGTGGCATTTAATCTGGCCTCAGTCCAACATGAGAGGAAGAAGTGCTTTCTAACCTCTTACTCGAATGAGTGGAACAGTTATTGCAATGATGGCGGAGGCTCTTGACAAGGGACCTTAATCACCACCACCACCAGCTCTTGGTGACAAACCATGTTCAGCAAACAAAAAAGTTACAAAAAGAAACAAACCAAGAGTTAACATTACTGTTGCTCTCCATCGCTTGAGACAGATCAACGCAAGTAAATAAAACTGTAAATAGCTGTTAATGCCAATGTCGACGACGAAACGATAGTTTTAAAAGGTAGCTAAATATATAATGTTACTGACAGTGTTAGTATGCAGTTCTAAATAGGTGGTTCAGAGTAGTTAGAGCTTGAAATCTAGCTACCCTACTGAGGTCATTACATGCAGCAAACAAACCAGGCATAGTGTTTGGATGACTTGGATAATACAAAATTGATTTGTGTGTGTGTGTGTGTGTGTGTGTGTGTGTGTGTGTGTGTGTGTGTGTGTGTGTGTGTGTGTGTGTGTGTGTGTGTGCAGCTAATGGCAACAAAAACTGGACCTAAAAATTTGCTTTGCTTCTATTCTGGTCTTACAAACATTTGAAATACCCAGGCTATAACGTAAACAATAGGCTTAACCCAACTCAATTGTTTTGTTGATACCGTCCACACAAGCTAACTTTACTAAAATTAGTGATACAAAACGCAAACTACTAACTAACAGCATGGCAAGAGTCCACAAAGTTTGATCAAACAGTCAAAACTCAAAAAGCCAGACTGAGGGCAGGCTGGACGCAACACTGGCACACTATCATCTCCTATCATAGAAAGTGGTATTACAGGACCAGACTTAATTTGTACATATTGTAACTTTAACATAATACATGTAATTAAATTAGAACTTTCAGAGTCAATTTATTGAGAGTTTTGGTCTATTATTGTTATCAATTTAACACTTAATAAATTTTACAATGACTAATATCATAACTTTTTGCATTCTTGCTCAGAGCTGATCTTTGTGACTGAACCTTACAATTAGTTTTCATTTTACACATGCCATTAGAGAAGGGGACCAGATATAAAGGGTAAATAGAGAAGTGATTAATTTAGCACACATATATTTTTCGGTAATTGTATATTTTTTCTCCACAGCTGTATCTCCATTAGAGTGAATCCAATGCCCTTTGAATATCTGATACCGTTTTTTCTTTGGAACTATTCTAGCACAGTGGGCAATCCATTTGGGTCCTCTTGTTATTTTTATTGTCATGTTTGAAATGCTGTAATGCTGAACTGTTTTAATTAGTACTCTGCACTTCATGGAGATCATTGTTCACGCTTGCCTAATTATCTTTGGATGGCCCAAATCTCCATCAAAGGAAACCATTATCCTGCATCAATGGTAAAGCGACGGGATTCCATCTTCACCCTCTAGACAAGGCTATTACTGCTCTGCCTTGGCTTGGACACGCTAAATAAACACATCAATTTCATAGGTCTGGAAAGTTAGAGATTGAGGGGAGATTGTAGTTATCAGTTGCATATGGTTGATGGTACAGATACTGAAGGGAACATCACAAGTGCTTTTGCACAGGCTGGATGGACTTCTGTAACCTTTGTTTAACCACAAACCTACTTTAAAAAGGAAACCAGCAAGAACAAATGAAATGCTATACTTCAATTACTTACATATTCCTTTATAATGTCTTCCTAATGGTGGTATTTAAGAGCAGTGGGGGATGGGTATGATTGTTGATGTGTTTTTTTTTTTTTTTTTTTTTTTTGCATGCATCCTTGCCTGAGAGCCTAGTGAATGTGATGGTTTCAGATTTGATTAGGCAGCCCAGGGGCCTCAGCAGTCCAGCCCTGCAATGGGCCGGCAGGGGCCTTGTACAGGCGTCTCATTGCTCACCATGCCTCAGTGGTGATGTACACATCGAGTGTGACCGCCCGCTTGATTTAAACAGCAGTCCAGCCTCGATGTGGGAGTGCTCTCACTCAGTGCAATATTGTGGGCCATTCATCCAGTAACCACTGGACATTGGTCTCTGCCAAATACATCGAGCTTGCCACCACATTTGTGTTTGGAGTGAGTGAATTGATGCTGTACGAGCGCCATGAGACTTTGTGCTTGTGTGCCATGTTCCCTTAACACTGCAAGGAACACATTGCTACACAAATCTTGACAAGAGCAGATTCTGTGCAGTGTCACAGTGTTAAATCCAATGAATAAAACGTATCTGTCACTTTGTTGGGCAATCTACCCAGTGTATTTTCCTTAGAAAAAGGAAATTAAAAAGCCCTGAGATGGGAGACTAAGAAATAACACTTTGTTACTTCTTTGTTACTGATATAAAAGGTAAATCATAAGCAATGAAGCGCAACGCCATGCCTGACTTTGTATGAAGTGACCAGCAGAGTATGGTAGTTAATATTGGTTTATATTAGCATGGGATATACATTGCTGCATAACTGACATTACTGATCTCCTGTTTAGCAAAAGTTGCATGTTGTAAACTTGGTTTAGTCACAAAAGTACCTTGTCAAATAGTTGAACTACATTTATAATTTACAATATACTCTTTTACTACAAGCTGTTTTACAATTAAAAAAAAACATTTTTTTTTTTTAATAAATAACGTTAAGATTTACAAAATGGATGGATTTGTTTGGTATGTGACCCTGATGTGGACCATTTAGGCCAATATCTTTTCAAAGTAATAAATAAAATGTGTATCCTTGTATTGAATGATACAATACATTAAATTTCACAATACATCAATGTATCCCAGCAGTCCAAGTAAACTGAGTAAAGACCATAGACTGTGTATAGAAACGGACGTAATCTCTGGGTCTGAAAAGTGAAGCTAATGCAGAAGTGCCTTAAAAGTGCAACATCACTGAGGGCATCTCTATGATTAATTAGATATTAGGCCTGGTGTATTTGGGGGTGTGTCTGGTTTGATTGACATGTCTGAGGTGCAGTCAGGTTTCCATAACTAGTAAGATCCACCCCTCACTTCTCCTCGGCTCGTCCAAATATGGTCACTTCTGGCCCCAAAAAAACAAGATGGCGACGGCCAAAATGCCCGTTGAGGCTTTGAAACTCACAAACCAATTGGTGACGTCACGGTTGGTTGCCTCCTGATAAAGACAGATTCTTTTCAAAACAATACTTACAATATGCTTACAATATTCCAACTTAATATCCCAGACCTTTTTTTAGTAGAAAAGGAGTTTGGGACTAATGACGATGTTTGACCAAAGTTAAAGTTAATTAGTTAAGCAGAGCATCAGGATAAAAATGAAGATTGTGTAGCTTGCGTCCAATGGGCTAAAAATGACTGAAAGCATTTGGGGTGATGTCAGCCATGCTTCCAACACAGCATATCTCACATGCATAGTCACGCACTGCAACTTGTGTTCTACCCACGAGAAGGTAATAAGGAAATGCATTCTGGAGTTTTTTATGTTTTGATTTCAATCTCTTATTCATCGCTCTGCACAATACAATGATTCCATTTGCAATTTAGTGGTCTTGTAAACTAGCCCATCACACCATTTCTTTGTATGGGAGCATAGTGGCCTGTGAGCACTGAAGTTATATTTAGAAATCCAATTCTTTACTCAGACCCTCAGCCTACAGGCCTTTGCTTCGCACAAAATGAGCAAAGTTATTTTCATTTCCTAATGGTCACCACAGCCAAGTAGTAATGAGCAGGGCCAAGGAGGATTGTTATTTTCTTAAGGACCAAATTAAAAAAAAAAGAAAGAAAGGAAAGAAAAAAAATCGTGAGTAGTTCCATCATTACAAAAGGAAGCCTAGAGGAGAGTTTGCAGTTCATTAGTCTTGGTCCTCCTTTCCTACAGGGTGAGGGAATATGGGTGATAAATTGTGCATCCATTCACTTCCACTGTGCAAGTTGTCATTAAAGGCCCAACCTGGAATTGGAATATAGTGCCACCTTTGAGATCCACCTGCTGCTGTGGCTGTGTTTGTATTTATTTTGTGGGGCTAGAGACTTTTATAACTCCCAGAGAGAGACTGAGTTCCTGAAATAAAGACTACTGGGTATGTAATAGCCTTTAAATGTATTTTGAAGCTAGAATGATTTAGCTTTATAAAGTTGATAAACAAAGGAAAAATTGATTTTTATTTTTTTTGAGTCATGCTATTTTCAAGAGGAACAGGCAGGTTTCTTTCTATACTCTTTGTGTACCATATGTGTGAAGTACACTTTGCACCATGTTTCTGGTTTAATGCAGTATTACTCATTGAGACTACTTGCAGATAAAGTATGTTAAATGATGCTCATCTGCTTTATCAATAGGTAAAGCCACTAATGTACATCAAGTGGAGCTAAAGCTGGCAGGTACATGATGTAGTTTTCACAGTTTTGGACTCTTCATTGTGTCGCTGATGATGAAGGATGACATGTGAAGTATGACATCATGCCAGTGGGCAGCTTTTTTTTGAGCTCTGCACCAGTGAGGTCACTGGTCTCCTAATGACTTCCTCAGGGTTCATAGTCGGCCCCCTTCTCTGCAGCCCATAGCCCCCCCACTCCCTCCCCTCCCCTCCAACCAGTGCTGCTCACCCAACACGGACAGCTCAACGCTTGGCTAGCCTCTCTCATTGTTCCTAATCAAGAAATGTGAGGCATAAAGATGCAGTAAGTCAGTTCATGCATGCCCAGTGGGGTCCTTTTTGTCAGACAGTCAGATGAAGCCGAGTGGAAAAAAGTGGTCTCTTATACTGTACACACGCACACGCACCCACTCGCACACACTCACACACGCTCACACAGTAATTCTGCAGGGCAATGGCGGCTAGCACTGGCTGGTTTGGTTGTGGGATGATCACATGCTCACTTTAGCATAAGCATAAGAAGCTCTTGCACACAAACTAGTACTCCATACAGTTGTTGTACTTGTAATATTACAACAGCACATCATCAGATCTTCAAAGCAATGCATTTCCAGCACACTACATATATTTATTCTGCATACAAGTAATGGACCACAGGCCTAGAGCGATTTTTTTTTTCTAACTACTTGTGCATCTAAAGGCAGGATGAGAGGCATGTAAATCAGGCAGCCCATGTACTTCTTTAATATTTAACATAGGTTATTAGACAGGGCAAAGATTTGACCCCCGAGCGCTTCTGCACATCACATGAATAACTAATGTTGGCTGATTATGTTAATCAGTAGTACTAGGCAGTGATGACCAGGAACGCAGCACCACTGCTCCAGGAGAGAGCTATAATCTCAGACGCATCACAAAAACACAGCCCAAGCCCATCATTAGCTCTGAAACACAGCCACTGCACACTGTGTGCAGCACTGGGCGATTTACACTTCACATGCTCAGCTTGAATTTTTGCTTTAATATGTATACTGGAGATAAACATGCTGCATTTGTGAAGCTACTAGCTGTGATCGCCCTTAACAGATAATCAAATATTTGCATAATGATAAGAACACTGAAGCTACACCAGGCAACTCTGTATGTTGGCAGCTCCAAATGGCAGCGAGAGAAAACTGAAATAAACTTCCATATCTGGAAATCATCTAATGCTACTGCTTATATTACCAGCTATGCCTGATGGCGAATTACAAAGCAAAACAACGAGATGATCATTTGAGGGTCTACCACTTGGAAAAAGTACACATTTCTTCGATTCATTTGTATATTCATTCAATTTATATGTGTCAGCTTATGGTGGTGGTTGTTCAGACTGTGCCTCTATCGGAATTTTTAGGGGGCAAATATTATGTCCTAATTAGTTTGGATGAGACAACTCTCTGCCACAGCATACATGTTTTTTAACCACATGATACAATTTAAGTTTTTCTCTGTGAGCCTTTTCGCAGTTAAGTTATTCCAGCTTTGAAATGTTTATCATCATGAGTGAGTGAACTTTGGGCACACTAAAAGTCGACAGTGCTGATTTTTAAAGCTTATTGCTGCGTCATAAGGCAAGTGCCTGTCTTCTCTGCTGTTTGTTTTGAGCCAAAGATAAAAACATACTCTTGGAAAGCCATTTAGAGGTAGAAGCGGCTTGAGTGTGGCTATATTCCATCCCCATCACCAGAGTTCTTTGGCCTCCACCATAAAGAATTCCAACGAGACAATTTTGCGCAGTGTGGGGTGAGCTGACAGCGAGTGTTATTAAAGCGCAGGGTGCTGACCGCTCTCAAAGTTATTAAAGTGCTGTGAGATTGTGTCTGTGATAGCCCTGCCGGTCGGGATGTCCTTCACACACATACAGGTACATTACAGTGGGGATGCGGTCATCGTGAAGAGAGGGGGATGGCAGAGGTGTGAGCATGTGTGTGTGTGTATGTGGTGTGTGTAAAGGGAGCGGGGGCGGTGTGAGGAGGGTGGTGGTGGTGGTGGTGGTGGGGAGGGGGAGGGGTTATAGATAGACACAACAGGACCCACTCTGGAGCAGTGTTGTTGTCTTGATTCCTCCATTAATGATAACCTCAGCTAACCCACGGCTGAAGGTTCCCTCCACTATTAGTATTAGAAATTCAACATTGTGTCTTAAAGTTTTCAAAGTTAGGACCGTCGGTGTAGTGCTGATCACCAGAACGAAGCTTCACCGCTTATTTTTTTTCCAAATGAAAAAAATGTAATGTTCACAGCTCTCTTGAGCTGGTTGAAATTCATTCACATTTTTTTAATTCGTGAAGTCATCTTGAAAGCATATGTCACGCAAGAGAGCCATTACAAAGAAATGGAATAGTCAAAGTTGTCATATTGACATGTAGGGTGAATTGATTGATTCATGATGTCAACTGGAAGACTCGTATTTTTCCACCATTTCCACTGTTAAAGTTACTGCATTGGGCTGTTTTTACAAATGCAACACTTCCTGTATCTGTTTCAGATTAAAAGCCTTCTGGCATTTCAGTAGACAGAAACCCATTACTATTTAGCAAGGCTTTTATTGTGAAATATTTGCAGGAACACGTTGTGATTGAAATTGGACAATAACACTTTGATTAATCGAGACCAACTGTTAAAAACGGAACAATTATATTGTTGACTTTATTAAATAAAAGTGATACAAATATATATTATTGAAGATTGTATGTAGAATTGCCACCATAATAGTCACACAACCTTAGAAATGAGTCACAACTTAACTGTGTATGCGTCATTAGTGTGCACAGGACAAACAGTTAACAACATGACATCTAAATATGGCGAGTTCAATTTAAAAAGAAGGATTTCAAATGTTTTTGACAGTATAGCATTTTCAATTGTTTTTCTGTTAAGTGTTGAGTCTGGGATTCTGGAGAAAGACTAATGATATTTGAACTCAGCAGCCAAATATACACCAAATGCTCCTTCAGAGGTCACGCATCGCCTGCAATGAAAATAACAACCGGGATAGGTAGACACTCCTCCCTTATTTGGCGTGGAAGTTGAGGTCTCTTTCTCAGAGCAAAATCAAAAGAAACTTTACTATATGAAAATGTCATCAAACAAACAACATGCAAACACACAAACACAGCATCCACCAAACAATGGAGTACAAATTTGCAGAAGTTAGTTCAGATTATTGTTATAAAACTGCAGTGACTGAAGAGTGGAGGGCTGGTTTATTACCAAGCTAACAAGAAGGGTAATGCAACATTACTTTTTTTTTTTCATTATTAATCTAAGCAGTCCTACTGTTCTAACAACCTTGTGTTTTAAGGTGTTCATGTCCACAAAACCCCAGTCTAAAACCATAATGTGGAGTGAACAACGACACAGTAAAGCAGGGGTGTCAAACTCATTTTAGTTAAGGGGCCACATACTGCCCACTTTGATCTCAAGTGGGCCAGACCAGTAAAATCATAGCATAATAACGCATACATAACGACAATATTTATCTTTGTTTAAATCATTGGTGAAGGTTTTTGGATGATAAACCCTATTTTAAGGTCTTTCTACAATAAACTAGAAACATAAAGACCAAAAACTCAGACATCAGCCCATTTACACTGTTTTTGAAGCAATTACTGGATCGATTAAAAAAATAAAATAAAATAACAAAACGTTTGTACTCATAAACCTCCATTTTCTCATAGAAATGCAATTTATGTCTTTCTGTAATTTTCACACTTAGCAAAGTCATCCGGCAGGCCGAGCTGGACCCCCTGGCGGGCCGGATCCGGCCCGCGGGCCGTATGTTTGACACCCCTGCAGTAAAGTAACTCATGTTAGCTCGGTTGTGGGTTAGCGGACTGACGCTACAATTGCGCTACATCGCTGGAGACGAGCTCCAGACAGAAATACTCACAACTCTCCTGCTGCTATAGATAACGGTACAACAGCAGCATGTTCTTGGCAAACCGTGAAGTATCACATGACCAACAAACGTGACACTTAATGATGTTAACGCTACTCTTAGCCCTTGCCAGATCATAGCAGAACTCTTTAAAAAAAAAAAAAAAAAAAAATTCTTCTGACCTTTTCCTCTTCGGCTGTTTCTTGGCTATCACTTGAAAATGTGTTTATACTGTGCAGTTTGGCATGTTAGCATAAATTCCTGTACAGTTATTAGAGTGGTATCTCTCCTCTAACTCTTGGCAAGAAGGAAAATAAGTGCTGTATTTCCCAAAATATCAAACTACTCTTTTCTCGAGCCATTCTGGCTAATGCTGCAAAATCAGCGACTAAATTCTTCTTGTGTTTTGGTTAAAATAACTTACATTCAAGAAATCAAAGAAAGCCGCTCTTCCTATTTGCTAGGTATTTTATGGGGAAGATATAGTAGGTGTTTGGAAAAACAATGTAAGGTTTGATAAAGAGCCTAACTGTTCATGGTAGCTATAGACTGCAAAAAAAAATCTGCAGACAAACACAATTTCACGTAAAAATGTCAAAAAATTACCTGAAAAAAATTTGTAAAATATAAAACATTTCCAAAAATAATAGCTAAAGGTTAGTTTGTATTTCTTGGGTTCAGCCCCGCTGTGAGTTTCAGATTTGACTGTGGGTGCAGCTGCCTGTGTAAAGTGATAGGCAAATGCGAGGAGGGCTAATGGACTGATTCTGTGGGTTTTAGAGGAGAGGGAAGAAGCCTGGAACATCAATCTGCTGTCTGCTCCCTCTCAATCTGTTTCAGCTCCACTCTGACATGACAGCATGGGGGACTACAGCCCTCGATTCATCACCGCGTCTGGAAATAACAGGACACCTCCAGTTTGTCATACTAGATTAGTCTGTGGCCCGTAACCACTGTCCTTAATAGAGTCTCCAGCGTTTCATGTGAGGTGTCCACTAGACCACCACTGTAGACCTCAGGGGGAAACACACAGGGTGTATCGACATCCCTTGTAGTGGCTTACGTGTGGAGTGTATTTCGCCTCTACTGTACAACCGACATGGAACCGCAGGCAGGTCTGCCGTTTAAAAAAAAAAAAACATTTTCTGCTATCATGAGCACTTTTGGTCTGTAATATGAGAATTTGCATGGATCGTCAAGTGCCAAAGCTGGCCTGCATGCTGGATATCTCAAACCTTCATAGAAATTTCAAAGCTTCAGGCACAATTCTCCAGGGCCCATAAGTCTGACTCCTGCTCATAAAGCCAATTGATTGAAATCCATAATATTTCTTAATTGGTGATTAGCTGTTACTTGGTGGATCACAGGTCTTGGCAGTGGAATTAGCCTCAGTCTTTAATAAGTGCTTGACCAGACAGTGGAGAAGTGTAATGGACAGTGGAGGGTTAGGCCAGGACTGTGATAGCTCCTCACTGCTTCCCCTCCTGACCTTGACAGGCGGTATGGCTCTTTGAAAGTCTAAGTGCCCATCTTACAGTATGCCCGAAGCAATTTAGAAGTCCATACACATTCATATAAGTCCTACTTATTGATTCTTTTGCTGCTGTTCACACACAGTCTGGCAATGTAGAGTTTCAATTATCTCTATGTGAGCTGCCATTGTCTGGGAAAAATGTGATCTATAGCCAAGGAATCAGAAAGTTTGCAGGAAAAAAATACAAAAAGACTCAGGGAAACATCGACAGAACCAACATGTTTTCAATAAAGAGATGTTTTTGACCTTGCAGACACAAGTTAAGAAGAGCTTGTAACTTTTTAGACACACGGGTGATGTCCAGGCTCCCATGAAATGGAAACTTCAACTCTTTAGGTGCAAAGCTAAAATTCAAAATAAACCAAAACTGGACCAAAATACCAGTTCATGCATCAACTAAAACGTATTGATTTCTCCATGTGACTATTGTCAGTTTTGTCTGTAAACATATACAAGCAACAGAGGAGTCAGGGCCCCTGATAGATACAGAGCTGCTGGTGGGGTGTGTGTGTGTGTGTGTGTGTGTGTGGGGGGGGGGGGGTGTTGCTTATTTAGCCTGGGATGATGCGCGCTGTCCCTGGCTCCAGAGGCTGCCCCTCTTCCTGTTTACCTGGGAGTCCTTTGTGGTGAGGTTGAGCTGAAAAGCCCAGTTGGAGCCAGTCAAAGGGAGCGTGGCGCAGTCTTGACCCTGGCGCTCCACTCATTGTGTAGTGCAGCGGTGTAATGAGGCCCTGTGTGGATATTGATATGACAGAACAAAAGGCCAAGGTGCAGTAAGGACAGCAATCCACACGTTTCACACCATTTGTTTTTCACACCGTATCCATCACATTAATGGGTCACCTTTCTGTGACAGCTCATGATTACCTGCTTACCCATGGAGAGAAAAGGGGGTGAGAGAGAGAGAGAAAGAAAGAGAGAGAGAGAGCGAGCGAGAGAGAGCAAGAGAGAGCGAGAAAGCCTGGTAGGTGCAGAGACAGAGAGATAGGCAGGAAGATAGGGAGCGAGGGTGCTCCAGTAGTGAGGGTAAAGGGTGAGTTGGGGTTGGAAGGGGGCTCGGGGAGCGGGGGGGATGGGGACCCTGTGCCATTTTTTTTATTCTTTCATGAAGATTGGCTCCGGCCCTGTCATCATCCCCACCGAGTGAATTTATGACAGGTCAGCTCTCCATGTAGTCACCTGATGGATGGAGAACATCCAAGTTTATTTGGGGCATAGTGGAAATGCCTGAACAATTCCCTAAAGCACTGGTAGATTTTTCTTTTTCTAAGCAAAGGGTACACTTACATTCACCAATAGAGTTACTGTAAAAATCATTGTCAATAGTAAATACAATTTTTTAAAAAAAAGCATGTTTTGTATCACTCCACCCCAACATCCCCCCCCCCACACACCCCCTCTATTTTACCTCTCTAAAGAACCTTTTTTAATTGGCTTTTTTATGAGAAATTCTAACCGCATAATGCATCTATTACCCCTGGTAAGTGAATAATTATCGGCAATAAAATATTGGAGACCAAAGGTTTTCCTCCCATTGATCACATATCTTGATATGAAGTTGAATATTTGCTCTGTTTTTTCTCCACCTCTATGTTGATTATTGCCCATGCATGGCTCATTTGCCGTAATGTCCAGCAATTTCAAATGCTGAAACTCTTGACTTGGATATATTTTATTGCTGTTGCAATGAGTCTGCTGCTGATACTTCGAAAGGAAGAGTTATATAGAATATCATTTTTTTTTTCTAATGAAGGCTGCTCTGACACTCACTCTAGCCTCACTTGATATTACAGGCTAGTGCAGAGGTATAGTTAAGTTTGATATCCGAAAGTTCAAGCAGTTTTGCAGCACAGTTCATACAAAAGGGCTTTTGTTCTCAGCTACTCACAGCATTTTATAGTGGTTTCAGTTATTGTTTTGCTTGGATCTTACAAATATGATAACTTTCTGCTTAGCTCAACAGCTATTGATGCCGTCCATTCCCAAAGCACCGCCACCGGTGTCATTTATGAAATCTTAAGTCACTTAAGATGAGCATTTCAACTTCTAGTCGTTGCAAGGAAATGGCAAGATCCCATTTTATGATAAAACAAGACTACAGCTATGTATCTTTGGAAAGACCTTAGCTCAGCATATCAGGTGAGAGGCAGGGGAAAGATGAGAGAGAGAGAGAGAGATCACTTTGTCCCAAATTAAAAGTCAGAGTGTCATCTTTCGGTCTAATTGCCTGAAACCATTATTGGACACTGAAAAAAAAAGTGTCTGCATATGCATTTATTTTGCAATCAATTGTTGCACCTCACTCTGAGCACAGCCTATCGGGACCCAAGTCCAGGCATGCAAACATGCTCTTTTTGTATGAATGGGGGAAGGATTGCAGCCTCCACTGCAGAGACAGTTTGCCATATGTCATAGCACCCAGCAGATATGAGGTGATGGTGTCAATACATCTTGCGTCTGCCCAGTGGAGGCTTAGTCTGCATTACGCTAAAACATGAATTATATGAGTGGAACAACAGTCTGTTGGGCCGAGACGTAAATCAGAAGGGAGAGAAATTGCTGACAAGTTTTGATATTAAAAGATAATTGTAATCAAGGTGCAAGACGAGCAATGAAGTGGTGATAGCAGATAGATAGACAGCTGCAAAAGATGGATTGTTTTAATTTGCACCAATTAAATTGAAGTTCACTGGATCATCTTCCTCAATCTTCATGAATACTTGATTTTCTGGCCGCTACAAAGCTATTAAAAAGAGTGATTGGACTCTAACACTTGGTATACCATATTTTACTCTATACTTTCATTAACCCTTTGTAATAATACTTATTTTAATAAAGGACACACTACTAAGCACAATAAACTCGAATTAATATGGGCAGAAGGTGTGTATTGTCTTGTCTGTAAGTGCATCATCTCATGACTACATTCAATGAGTCTTTTGAAAGTGGTCACTGTTGGACTTTAGAGGAAATGTTACATGTTAATTCAATAGACTGAATTTTATTGAACCTTTGTGAGACAAAGTTATGTTAGTGCAACGACTTTTTTATATTTGTTCACAAATGTCAAGCTCTTATTCTGGATGAGCAGATGTTTACAATCTGTACATGGTCAGTTTAAAAGGAGTCTAAACAAAGTAACAGATGTGTGCATATTTCCCCATCTAAAATGTTTCTGTGTTAATTGATGCTGATATTCTCTTGATGGTAATGTTGTAATTTCTAAAGGTCAGTGATCCTCGTGTTTGTCTGAAGAGCTTACAATGTTTTAAACAACCTCAGAGGGAGAACACAGACCCTCTGGAGCAGAAACTTTGTGTATTTAAGGAAAAGTTATTTAGTATTGGCAGATGTAAATTGATGTTGTAAATCACAGCTTCATACACAGGAAAGGCGCAGAGTGTGGTTGTGAGTGTGGCGAGGCATTTCAGTGGGGGCTGGGAGCAATGTTTCACAGTGTTTGCTTCTGAGCCAGACTCGCTCCAAGGCAGGGTGATTAGTGCTTGTCGGTAATTTGGCAACCTTGACCATGTAACCTTGCTAAAGCTGGATTAACATTTTACCCTGGAAAAGCCAGAGATGCCTTAAAACATGTTCCATTTTTCTGTTGCTTATTATGAAACAACAGCCCAAAGAGGCTATTCAAATAAGTGCCCATAGTATGCTGCATGAGCACTCAAGGAGAAACTCTTATTAGACTTAAGCATGCTAAGTGTCAAAAAAATCTTGACATAGCCATCTGATCACTCACTGAAAACATCACATTGCATATTGCTTTACATGTTGGGACATGCGAGTCTCAGGGGTTAACGGCCGGACCTAATACACAACTTAAACATTCATGAAATAAACAGTGCTCTAATAAACTTGTATAAATATGAAATTGCACTCGTTCTAGATTTTTGATATTTAGTTTTGTAGCTGCGTGTTTTAGGTTTTACTGTATTTTATTCTGTTGTTAGGGACTGTATGAAAATGATTGCGGTGGAAAGGGGAACAAAACATTATGCTTCAGTTTATCAAAAAACACCAACCCTGTAGGGCTGGGTACCGAACTTGGCACTGACCAAATCGTTTCTATACTATCTACTATCAAAAAAATGCCTTGACATTCGGTACCAAACTTTGAAACCTGGATTTAAAATTTGGTAAATCTTACATCACAACACCTTATTTCACTCTTTTCAAACTAAATTTTGGCAACATATCTGTCCGAGTTCCGTGTGTTTCATTATCCAGCAATGACTTGCATGTGAGGCGTTTAGGGGACATCTGTTAATTATAACTATAGAAACCAAACTGCATGAAAAATAAAGATTTATACCATAATGACCAGTATCAAATGTATTTTGATTGGACTTTCTCACTGAAACCTTATGACATCTCAGAATAATACACATTTTTATTGGTTGAGATCATTTAGCCAGTTCACAAAGTTCACAAAGAATTGGAGAATTTGAACTATAAGATGTTAATAAGATAATTATTCTGACATAGTTGCCACAAGTTGAACTAAAATAGAATTGAAATATAATCAAACAATTTGTGCTGTCAGCTAAATTTTACAGGACCATTTCCTTGTTTTGACACATTTTATTTTACTGTAGCTCAGCTTTCTGTTAAGATGCAGGCTAAAGTGAATGTGGATGCTGCTGAAGGATGGTGACGAATGACGTGCTCTCTGGAGAGAAGAGGTTCAATCATTGAAGACCCTCCACCACTCCCGGAAGAAATGTAGACTACCCTCCCTCAATAATTTTCATACGGTCCCTTCGGTGACCAGTTTCACATCCGCCTTTAGTATTAATTGTTCTCTGTTTTGCTTAAAGCTCCTCTTTTTCATTATAATACAAGGTTGTTTGCTAATTTCTAAGTGCAGCCCCAGTGTCTTTCTGACATTGGTGTATCTGAGGTAGGTGGTACATTGCCCTCCTACAAAAATCTCCGGCTTATTATTGAGCCTCTTTATCTTTGCTGTAGCTAAGTTGTTAATTAGCTAGACCTTGAATTAGATTATTTGCATGTCTGAACAAGGGCTAAGGTATTAATGCTCCCTTAGGACAAACTGTAATAACCTCTTCGGTGGCTTCAAGATCCCTGTGGAGGGGGCTGCATGGACGCTAGCCCCTGGAAGGAGGGAGAGAGCGCAACCATTTCATCCAATTAGCTGTGGATTATACTGCTCCTCTCCCTTTGAATCCTATTTGCTGTGATAAGGTGTTCTCCTACAGGGACATAGCTGAGCTTTGCTATCAGGAAAAATGATTAATTCACAACCCAATATTAAAATGCAGTGCCTTCCATTTCACACAGTCTGACATAGGAGGAAGAAACAGCTCAGAAATCAATACAGGCACTAAACAACCACACAGGAGAAGGAGAGGTTGGCCAAGTAAGAAAATACCCCTAAGAATCTCAAAAGCAAGCTGCATTTCATTCTACACATCACACTTATACGGCTCTCCACGGTATGGGATGTCCTTGAATTATTCAGAACCCGTTAAAACGTGGGAATGGTTTTAAGACTAATGTGGCACAATATCATGGCCGGTATTGTTATTGCATTGTACTGTGCAATTTTCACAAATATTTATCTCTTTCTTCCTATTTACCCAAGGGCATGTATTTTAATTGTACAATCACATGGTGCTCACACCTTGTTGAATAACCACCATGGTCACATATAGGATGGAATCAAAGGACCGTTTTTTTGTTGTTGTTTTTTTTACCAGTTATCATGTCTTTTCTGGCCCTGTAAGGTGAGGAGAATCCACAGTCCAGATTTCTATTTTGCAAGCCCTCCGACGCTGCACAAATGATGTTTAAACACCCAGCACCTAGGGTTTAATTAAGTCCCTCTAATCGTGTTCCAATCAGAAGCTTGGACTGATGGGCTGGAATTCCTGATGTGCATTTCTGTCAGTCTTAATTGGATAATTGATTGCCAATTTGAACCTGGCCACACACTGCATACACAATAAAGCGCCTGGCCATGTTCCTTGAGGATTCATTTTCCATCCGAATAAAGATGCTGCTTCGATAGGCAGAACTCCAACTATTGGTCTTGCTGAAAAATAAGCCCCTGCTGCTGGTGTAGATTGGAAGTCCACTTATGAATGCCTTTTGAATTTTTAGTGCATGAACAGGGTTTTTGTTTGTGTAAATGCATTTGTATTGTCTTCCGGCTCTTTGTATTTACACTTACACTGCATACAAGGACAGGGCAGCTGAATAGAGCACCTGCTGTTGTGTGTTAACAGTGACCTTATTTTGTTTCTTTGCATACTCATTTCATACGCAATATTAAAGAATTCGGCAAACTTACTTGGATTTCAATTCCAAGTCACACTTAGTAAGCAATCATTCATTAATGCCCGCTTTTAAAAATATAGCATTGTTATTCAAAATCCAGAACTTAATTTTCTGCCTTCCCTTACTGTCAAATCCAAGATCAAACTCTAGGACTGAGTAACTCTAGAAAGAAATCTAAACAGAAAGCCACAGGTGAGTTCTCTTGTTTGTCGAGATAAATTGAAAGCAACATTGTAGAGAAACAGGAAGAAGCACAGTGAGAGACACTGTATTTCAAACAAAGCTCAATTTGTTTGAATGTAACTTTCACAATCTATGAATATAAACAATGCTTTTTTCCAAACAAGCTTGAGTTTAAAGGTCCCATATTTAAAATTGTTCTTGTGTGTTATTTGGACTCTCGATATCCATAACAAGAAATTCCTGTGGTTTTAAGCTCCAAAAAACATCCCAATATAGTCATTCCCAAGCTTCTCCCGAGAGCTCTACCAGGAACAGGCTGTTTTGTGTCTGTGTCATTAAGGCGAATCGATACCTGTGACTCTCTCCTCTAATTGGCTAACCCTTTTCTGACTTATGCACCAACCAAAGGTTCTCTGTGGTCTTGAAACTTGCTAGCTCTGCGATGGATTGACCACTCTGTGTATTGTCCTCTACATAACAGGTTGGGCAGTGGGCAGTGCTGAGTGATACGAGTAAGAGTTTGTGACATCACAAACATAGAGAAGTCCATTTCTCAATGGACTGAGCGTTTGGTACTTTCACGGTATGTACACAGCCCCTAGACCTGCTTTATAATCAAAAAAGAATTGGAAACCTCAATTTGTGGGACCATTAACATGTAAATTTGCATTGATCACCCGGGTTCTCGTCCAGGTGTACAAGATCACGTTGCTCATCCATATGAGTAAACAAAGTACAAAAATTATAAAAAACAAATCTCAACATGAAATATAGCACCACAGAGGTAAGTAAACACACAAGCAATTAAAGTGGGGGAAGAATTCATTGCAGGACAACTGGATTGCATCGCATTGCATCATACAGATGTTTGTGCTTCCCTGCTTAGTGTGTTTTGTTAATGCAGCAATCGCATGAAAACAATGAAAAGGTGATACTGAAAGGTTGAAAAGGTGATAAAAGAAAGACAAGGAAAATATAAATATTTAGTAGGTATACTCTTTGACATGACAATGAGGAGACTCGGATTCAGAAATAATATTTGTTGCCATCAAGGATTTGACTATTTCCATGTCTCTTTACATATGGACTTGGGCCGGTTGTAAGCCTGGAGGACACATACGCTTACCCAGACACATATATGGCTGGTATTCAAATAACAGATAGTTATATCAATATTTTAAAAAGAGTATGTTTTAATTAGAGGGAGGCAAGGTTTTAATGTTTTTTCCTGTTTTATGTGTTATATATCATCATTGAGAAATAGTTATATTTTTTTTATTTCATTGATTTATAAAGAAAAAGAGTAATCTGCAGTAAAGATTTGTCACAAATGTCCAAATCCAAATAAAACACATTAATGTCAGTTTTATAATCCTCATCTTTCATAAGCAGGGGAAAATAATGCATTGGTGGAAATTTAACAAAAGTGCTGAACATTTAATGCCTACAAAATTACCAAGTGATGAAGACATAGATCTGTGAGCATAAACAAAGTGAAATAACATCATTATGAATAGCGTCAGAGAATGATAACAGGCTTTGATAATGGCAAACACATTTCTAAATATCTTTATGCAGTTACAGACATTTTCCTTGTCAGGGAAAATTTCTCTGGAGAATGTGAACCACAATGGTTTGAAGAAAAACAGATTTGAAGAGTCAACACAGCACCAAGCTGATCTGCTCTGATCTTACTCATCAGTGACCAGCTTGCTCTCTTCTGGAACAACTGTGCATTTGGTTCCATTTAACCTCCCCTGCTGAAATGCGTGTTTGATGGCGTCCTCAGCTATCCAAATGTCCCACACACAAACACACTGCAATTTAATCATTTGTAAGAATAATATTTTCTCAGCTCTAAGCAGAAGAAAAAAAAAAATCTTTAAGTTGAAGGTGCCACAATGTTTTGACATGCCAAGGCAAAAGCCTCTGGAGGCCTAATTTTGTGTGGACATCCACGACTGCCTACGAGTCCCACTCTGGGTGGGTTTGCACCGAGTTATTCTCGTCTCTCTCATCTACTCTACAATTCCTGCACTGTTTTCTCACGACAAATTGCTTTTTTCCTTCTAAATAAGAATTCTTCCAAGGAGCCAAATGGTAAAGAGAGAAATCTCCTATTATAAATGGCCTTTCTCAGCCGCGTAACCTCGCTCCGAGTTTTAGCACTAAAGTGCAACCCTTGGTGGGATTAGATATTTTGGCCACCATTTGTACAGAGTGAAGTTTCTTTGGACTCTCCTTGAGACAAGTGACCAGTGCAGGGCAAAGTGAAGGCCTTATCAGTCACCCCACAATGGTGCCACCCCATGAATTATATTAGGGAGGGATGTGGCTCACCAAGCCACTGCATTGTGGACCATCTGGGTGACAATAAACATGTCGCCACATGGTTTCCTCCATCATTCAAGTCTAGATAGCAGATCTGGACCTTAACTATAGCTCACTATCTGCTGGATCTCGGCGTGACCTGTTAGAGAGATGGAGGTGAGGCTCAAGGATATCTCTCAGAGAGCCTGCTCCAACACCAGGAGGTTATTACAGCCATGCTGGGGGGAGGCGGTGTGTCTGGAGCGCTGCTCTCTCCCTCTCTCTGTATGTGTCTGTATGTTGCACAGATAGGGGGAGTTACTGAGGGAAAGCCTTTAAAGACACACAATGTAGATTGAAAGAGAAGGTTTGCAGGGTTGGGTTGATGCCAAGTGAGCTTAATAAATAACAATTGTGATTTTTTTTTTTTTTTTTTTGCTGTTGCGAACAGTCAATCAGATGTGGCCATATCAGGTAGGGCTGACTTCATGAGCATGACAATTATGAGCAACTTCAAGGTAGATCACTTTTTACATAATGTTTCACTCATTTATTGTTGGATCTAATTAAATTTGGTACATAATTATTAAAAAATTTGAATCTAATTAAACGTGTTTAATAGATATAAAATTGAGCCCGACTGGCAGTTTTTTGGGGTGATTTTTGGGGCCACTGCTGATATTGGGGAACTGATTTTTTTTTTTTTATGATACATTGGCCAAAATCTGGTTATAAAGCACAAACTGCATGTAATACTTCTATAAATGAATTTTTTAAAAATCACACAAATAAGAATTTCTAATGTACCCCAAGCATCTCTTTCTTCATTATGTTCTATAAAACAAATACAAAACAAAAAATAAAAAAAATCAGAATGCACAACAGATACACAGGTCTATCTGTGATGGATCAATATTGGCCGATCAAATTGGTAAGGCACTAATATAAAATGTGGTTTTTATTGTTGCAAATTTTTCTGTTGCATTTTTAGCATTTATAGATTGTTCTTTACATTCAGTGATTTTAAATAAAATTGCATTTACTAATGCAAAAAAAAAAAAAAAAAAAAAAAACATTGATTACACCTGTGAAGCTATAAATGTTTTACTTGGGCCCTAAAGATGCTTTGTATCAGCCTAAAACTTGAAGCACATATTAAAAGATATTATATGTACTCATTTTCTACTGCTCTAATACTAGTCACCAGTAAACCAACAATTGGATTGTTCTGCAGGCTTAAATGAATTGAAACTTTGTTGGTACAAGTTTTTGTTGTGGAAAATCCACCTGCTTCAGCAAATGGGTTGCTGAAGCTAGTTATTCCCTGCTGTTGTTACTGATAGGGGACCATACAAATTAATCATTCACAAGCAAAGCGATTCAGTGGGCTAAAAAATGTGAGGTTCCACAAATCTGGCATGAGGAAAAATTGGTTAATTTGACTTAGCATGCTAACGCCTTGATGATGAAACCAGAAGTGAGACTCAAATGAAGCATGCTAAAGGCAGGCAACAGAAAGACAGTGGAAGACCAATGAGCAAGTGAAAAGTGAGGCATAAACAATGGCATTTAATACAATTTCATAAAACCACTTATAGCACATGACAGGGGCTCACATGTAATCACTGTAAGTGGAGACGAAGATGGGGGCTGCGGTGTCGTCGTCACGATGCCAGAACACTTCTCCATGACACGTCCCCTGCTTCTTCTCATTAATCCCCTAAGCTACATTCATTAACGGTCACTCCCTCCATTCAGCAAGCCTGCACACCCGAGTGAAGTCACACTAGCCATCACAAAAATAACCTGCTGCGGAAACGCAATAAGATAATCTATTATAGCTTCCCGATCCTAATACTTCCCTTTTAATTAATTGGTAAACACAGTTGCTGCACACACTGTTAAAAGATTTAAATGAAAAGGGGATATGGCATGGCTTGGATCCCACTCGAATCGGGAGACAAGCTGAAAGAAGTGCTGGGGAAAAAAAGTCATGTTCCTGCATTTCAACAGACAAACTGTGAAATGTAGCTAACAGCTGACACTGAAGGACAGTTGTGTAAAGATGGCAGTCAGCAGGGAGAGGTACAAGAGGAGATGATAAATACAAGAGATTTACAGGTCCTGGGAGTGTCAGATGCACTGTGGAAATAGTGCTGGGTGTGCTGTTATCTAGATGGGCCAGTTAGTGGCTTTTGGAGGATCCCCTGTTCTGAATAGGGCTGCAGTTTCGGAGGGCAGCCTTTATGGCTCACCAGTGCACTGACCACAGCCCATTAACTCAAAGAGCCTCCACAGGAGCACTGGAGCAGGGAAAGGGGCCGTGACCTGCCCGAGACCATCTTATTACTTTAACACATTATGTCTCCCACTGCGATCTTTTTATTTAAGTGACTTCAGCAGAACGCATCATCTCGGGCCAAGTCGGGGACAGACATGGGGTTCTAGACAAGAGGCAAGAGGAGGGGGTCAAATGATTTATTGGAAACGTCTGCTATTGGGTGTTACGGAAAGGGAGTGCAAGGATGGACAGTGAGCAAAAGAGTGGGGGGTGGGTGAAACAGTGATGAACCTGACTGTGACGGAAGCTGTTTATGGTGTGGAGAAGCCGAGCTGACCTCAGAACAGCTCCTGAGAGGATTCTCAAGTTCTCACTGATGAGCTTTTGTGGCCCTCTGATGGCCACATGGCCCAGACAGTACTAGAGCAGTGGGGTGTGGGGAGGGGAGTGGGCGGGGGAGGTCCGGGGTCGAGGGAGTGATTTATTTTACCACCATGTCAGTCTTTATGGGCCACAACACAAGAGATGGCCTCAAATGTTACTGTCCTCAGGAGTAAGATCAGCGTGCTTTGCCTAAGTGTTACAGCAGCTCAGACTTATTGTGTGCTCCTCCTGACTTTGGACTCTATGTTTACATCAGCCCGAGTTCCCCATTTAAGCGTAACTGCCACAATGTCAAAGGTCAAATTTCAGCATTACATTGAAATCTTTAGATCTGTTGTCGTAAAGAAAAGGGACAGAAACAGAGGGTGTGCCTATGATCTGACAATTCCCTGTCCAATTTCTAATGAACATCACTTTTAATGACCTCAAAAGGTGGAGGATTTATTAGGCCTGTATATCCTTTGGTACTAAATCCATATTGGACAATTCCACACCACGTGACTGATGCTAATGTTTAGAACCAATGCAGGTAGTATAGTGTGCACTTTACGTAGCTATGCATTAGCCTGGTATTCCCGCAACCAAATTCACTGCATGAACATATGGGTCTGGCCCCTCCCACACAGGTTTGTTTCCAGTCCTTGGATTGGACTGGGCATAGACCTTGGGTTCATTTTGAAAATATTTGGAGTAGCCTTTAACCATTTGGCATTGGTCACTACATGATGTACATTGTGCAATGAAACTCACCAAACTCTAAACAAGAGTGCAACACCATGTCGCTAAATGACCTTTGGAGACCTTGAAAATTTGAGGCATTGTTCATGCACCAGCTTAAATTCCTCGATATTTGCTAGCTTTGCTACAGCAGTTCATATCACTTCATCTAGCTCTACTATCACATTGTTGTAACTACATTTAGAAACAAATGACTTCAGCGTCATCACATTAAGCCACCGGTTGCTGATTGATCCACCCACCAGACCGGGTGAGCGAATCTGTTGCTTGTAGCCAGAAGATTGCAGATTATAAAATATACATGCCCTCAATGTGGAACACCAGCGATCACATGTTGTCCAGAAGTGTCCTGAATCTTCACCTCAGTGTTTTAGTTACTTTAACCACATTATGAAAACATAAAAAAATGTATGCCATTTGGAAAAGTGTTTTTTTTTTTTTTTTTTTTTAACAATTTAAAAGTTATCAAATTAACTGCCAAATAATGTTTGGGGCATCGACGAATCGAAGAATCATTTCAGCTCTAGGACGCCTCATATCAACGTTATTGTCTAACGATAGGGTTGAAACGTGTAGCATAAGCTACATCCGTTGATAAAAAAAAACAGACGTATTGAAATGCATACGGTAGTGACGCCGAGAAGTGCAGGAAATATGTTCATTTTTTCAAATCAGAATTAAGGCTCCTTTGGTTCATGACATGGGTCATGGGCATTCCACTAAGTCTGATTTATTTCAACCCATTAGGATTACAGAGACAAATCTGAAACCCTCCCTATTTTCAGACGCTGTCCCCTCTTTTTCACCCAGCCTCAACCGACAACCCACACATCAAAACTACCATTACGTTCTTGTTAGTTCACACTGTCGATTAGAGAAGGGCAACATAGATTCATGCCAAGGGCTAAATGTGTTTATTCTAATTCCTCCCCCGTCTCTACTTTGTCAGAGACAGACACCCACAAACACAGAACATCTGAACGACTCCACAGCTCACATCAGAAGGACTCAATCCTTCAGGAAGTGGAAGTAACCGATTAGATTATGTCATTGCCACAATCTGTTACGAAAAATAAACACTGGGCCTTTTCATTAACCTAATGAAGACGAAGCACGTTGATGAGCTCTTAAGTCAATTAACGATATTTAAAAACAGGCGGTGCAGCCCCAAGGTAAATTAGCATGCAGAGAGTGAGGAGGACCCAGGTTCAAACAAATTGTGCGTGGAACCCTCTGGTTCAAGCCGCTTGACTCTCTCTCCCCTAATGTACACCCCTCCTCTTCTGCTCAAACAAGCTTTCATTAGCCATAATTAACTGCATGCTTTCTGTCTTTGCCATACCAAGACTGTCCAAGTTAAGAATGAGGGGAAGGATGTGGGGAAGAAATAGGAAAGAGCGCTTAGATAGTGACCGATTGTTGTCTTCAGTCTTTGTATGGTTTAATGAGTGATGCAGTTCAAGAATAATCTGTAAGATTACAAAGAGAGCGTAATACAGTTGAAATAATACACTCGGAGCATCTGGACTCAGAAGTGTGCTTGCTTTGTTTTGATGGCTTTCTTCTCCCTTCTCTCTTTTTTTTTTTTTTTTCCTCAGTAAACTTATTTGAAATCCTCCTGGGTTTTAAACCTCTCTCCCTCTCTCTCTTCATTCTCTCTCTCTCTCTCTCACTCTCTCACTCACTCTCTCACTCTCTCACTCCCTCGGTCTCTTGGCTGCAACTAGGTCTGAAAAGATTGCAGTTCATTTCGACCCACAGTGGATAGAGGCCTCATTTAGTGGCTGCTGGCAACTCAATCAGCCTGCCTCACACTGATGAGTGAGTGACTACTTTCAGAGCACCAGTCAATATGTGTCTGCTGTGATAGAATGTCAGCACCCATGCCCTGTGTTCTCCTGACCCAATGTTATGGCTTTTTTATTTTCTCTAATCAATGATATATGAAACAACACAGACACATTTCAACAATAGATCTTTTTTTTTCTCCACACATAGTCCACCATGCTTGATTTCTGTTCATGCAACTGCTGCGATGGCTTGGATTAAATAAGTAGCTGAATATTTTTTTGCAGCGTTTTTTACCTGGCTGTCTGGATGCAGGCAGAATTCAATATAGATGGAAAACAAGCAATAAACAGTGTACCTGCAATGATCCAAACACCAGAAACTGATGCCTTTTTTCAGGGGACTTTCTTCAGCAGTGATGGCCCTGAAAGTGGTGCCTTCACTTGCACAGTTCTGGCTAATTTAAAAAAAAATAAAAAAATAAACACCATTGTAAAAAATATGAAGTATTTTCTTGCTGCTTCAACCCTGACCAGGAACAGTGTCGGTGCCATGTTGTCCGTGAAAGACAGAGTGTAGATATTGTCTTCTCAGGTTTGTTTATGCTGCTCTCTTTGCTGTGAGTAAAGAACAGCCTATATTTTGAGGCTGGTCAGATGAGCCGAGCTCACTGTCCCCTGTGTCCTTTATTTCACACAGCCCACTGCACATGCTCTGCAGTCTGCCGACCTCTTGACCCGCCTGTCACTGTGATGGCCTCTGTTATCTGGAAGTAGTTATTTCATATATATAGATGGTCTCCCTCACCGCTGCTCTTTTATTGAAAATAATCATTAGAAAAATTACCCCGGGAGGAGTTTGAGCAATTTACTTTATTTACACTGAGGCTTTTTATTTTCTATACACTCTGATAAATCCCTATCACTATCAGTGCAGATGGAAATTAGTGATAATGGGCAATGATTTTTTTTTTAAATTTTCTTACATCTACTTTCTATTGAGGACAAATTCCCCATTTTACAAGTTTTTCAATTGTACAAATAAAATGAACACACACTAAATCGTTGTAAGAGTAGTGGTTGTTTGTCCTCATTGACCTACTGATTATTAATTCTTTGACCTTTAGACAGTTTGGGGTTGTTATATCAATAGTCTCGAGGTGCTCTCTGGATGAACATCTGTACTTTTGCCCTTGTCTACTGATGCAGTGGTCTATATTGTTGGTAGTTTTTTTTTTTAACGTAATTACCTGGATGACAATGTGTGTGTATACAGGGTTTATTGTTCTGTCTACCTAGAGACCAAAATGTTGTGGTAAGCAGGACAGTGTGCCAAAGCTTTATTTTTGTTTTTATTCAGCTGTGACTAAATGATCAGAGGGTGAATTTATGATATCACTATTTACCTTGGAAAGCTAACAAATAATAATTATTTTTGTTTTTTTTAAAGTAACAGATTTTTTTTTTGGTTCATTCATAAACTACAGAACACATTTGATACTTTAAAGCAACATTTGTACAATGACCTATTTAAATACATTTCATGACAGGAATTGGCAAAAATCTATTTACTGAACTTATTCAGCAAACTCACCACCAGAATATTCATTTTCTTAACCTATATATTTACTCATTATGTAATTTTAGGTGTATTTGCCAGCCGTTGATCTTTGATATCTGTGGTTTCGAAGCTTCGAAGCAGAGTTCAAAACGTCAACATGAACAACAACTTTATTGTCAGACCAACATGATTTGTTGCTCATTCTGAAACACTGTTATGGTGTTACTTTACAAAAAGCTATTTGGAAGTCACTGTTTGTTAACTTAAAGTTGCACTGCGGAACTTTTGTCTCCCATTTCTACCAGTGACGGTAATTACAAAAACACTGTGGACGCATGCTTACGTCATAGGCTCCACTGTAACCTGCTCGTTCGCTGCTGTTTTTATAAAATGGTGGATATTATTTTGAGTGGCACAACTCGCCTACAATTACTCGTTTCACGATCAGAATTTGACCCATCTATTCTGTTAAAAAAAAGTCTAGAAGAGCCACACAAGTGACTTGTTTTGTCCCTATTCAAGGTAGCACAGGGCTAAATCAAAGTTTGCCAGCTCGGCAGGTGTAAGTCTTTGGTGTTCTACCCATAAAGCATGGCAAGTATTCATTCATTCGCCAGGTGCGGGAATGTCTCACCAGACACCAGATCTAAAAACATATATAAATACAATATTAATTTATCTAGCAGTGATAGGTTCAATCAGCATTTTGTGAATTCACTCCGCAAGGGCTTGAATATAACAGATGTTCATTGATTTGTAAAACTCCCAAACTATAGGTTTAAGCAATATTTTCATCATAAATCCATGTATAATATTTGCCAAAAACTAAACTGCCACAATTTTAAAATCAAAAAGAGAGAACAAAATTAAATGGAACAGATAGTAATGGGAAGCAGAATGTATTATATTCTTGTTATCAATAGGAGAGTTAATAGAATGTAAAAGAATACATTTTTGAGGAATTTTACCATTAAATAAAATCCTTAAATTCACATGAAGCAGAAGTGGAAATAACATAACTGGAGGTCTAATATATTTCCACACTCTGAATCATCTGGTGGATGTTTAATTGGGTATTAAAAGTGCTCCGGGAAGCTACTACAGACAAGCAGGATAAATCAGACTGAGAAGTCAAAGGTCAGGAACCTGCATGAGAGAGACATATGTAGAGGAGGAGAGCAGAGGACCAGTGAACTGCCATCACTGTCCAGCAAAATCATCAGGTTACAACAGCACTAGACATTTCGACACAGTGGAGTAATTTGCACCATTAAATGCTCAGAAATAGGTTTCAGATCTGAGTGCAAGAAAATCTCCTGTCGATACTTGACATTAGGGAGCCATCATTCTTGAATTAAATTACTCATTTTAAAATGTAAGTTGTCATGTCTGTATGTATGAGGGAGCTGGTTATTAAGATATTATATAAGTGGAGGAAAAAAAACAAAACATTAATAGTTAGTAAATCAATCAACTTCTAAAATCTTCCAAGGCTTCTTTATGGATGTCCTGCCTTCCTCGCCTGTCTCCTTTAGTGTGTCTATCAGTAGATGCATTCAGCAGAGATTTTCAATTTATTTCTAATCAAGCTTTATCTAATATTCTCCCGACAGGCAATTAAAAATTCAAACTACCCTGAAAAGCCATTGCTCACTTTTCACTCTCTCCCAGTGTTCATTTAAGGATGTTATTTCATTAAAAGCTCTTGTTGATGAGTTTGAGGTAATTTGCAAGCACGTTTGATTACCATACTCTGCATTGCTATTACCATGTTCCATAGGTTTAGTTGATTTTCTTTGGTCTGTGTGTGTGATAAAAATGGGATTATCCCACTAAATATTCCTTAAACTATACACCTCAAAATATGTGCAACGCAATGTAGAAACTGGTTTGTACAGTAAAGACAAGAACAGCACCGATTCCCAATGTATGACATTTCATTTGTCAGCAGTGTTGCTGTGAGAAGGTATATCACTGTCCTGCCTGGTGCACTACCTCACCAGGTTTATGGCCAACCATGCACAAACTGAATCCTCTTCCTCACAAGATAGAGCTTTGAAATGGCAGCAAATAATTGCAAAGGGTGAATTTGTCATTACGAATCATAATGAGATTCTCCTGGTGAGAGGCTTCGGTTGGAGGGGTGAGAAGCTGCTCTGTTTTAAAGCCTCATAAACAAAATGCCACAATGTGCTTTTTTGCTCCTAAAGGATCAGCCGCACACTCTACTATTCTATACATCATTCCAACTTGTTTATTTAGACCATAATTGTGTCCTTGTTTACTGTCTGGGGAGTAAAATTATGTGGCTGCAATTAAATCAACAATACGCTGGTTTGGATTCGAATGAAGTAATCATTCCATGTTAAACCCTCTTAAACTTCTGGTTTGGGGCACGATGACTCTTTATCTGTTCTTTGCGTTGTTTTTCATCCCTCAAGTTAAGAAGAAATTTTGTCAAAAACAAACGACAATATATAAACAGTAACCGACTGACAGACAGATTGACAGATTTGCTGGATTACTTGCAGTAATAAGGGAGAAGGTCTGAAATTCATGATTATGAGCTAATTCTTTGATTGTTAAATGTATTCATGGACGATGTCTGTTTCAATATGAATGACATATGACTCTTGGAACAAGTAGTGTGATCTCTGACAAAGTGTCAATTGCCGACAGTAAGGGAGGACGACAATGAATTGCACTGCAGAAATTTGGTAGATGTTCCCATTAATTCAGAGTGCATCTGTTCACATAAGAATAATTCATTAATATTTGTTCATGATAGACAAATAGATGAGTTTGGTTTTCACGCACTGCTCCATTCAACTGTGATGTTGATGGGTACCAGGGCCATGAAGTGCCTACAGCTAATGTGGGATAAATGCCTGGAAGGGCCTTGATCAGTATGTGCTGGAGGTGCTTGAAAGAAGACGACGAAAAAAAAACCACAAAAAAAAACCACATGGAAAACAAACCACCCTTGAGTGTTGCACGCTCTTCGCCTATTTAGGGCAGCCATGTCCAGCAGTGGATTTGAATATGCATGACTATCCCAGCTACCCTTGCAGCACAACTCTGTGTCCAGGCACCAGCCTCTTTTCGGAGAAAGAATACACATGCATCTCATTTGAATATGTTACAGGCCCTGTCATACATAATAAATACATGTCCATGAAATATATTTGGTTGGGTAAATGATGATGAAATAACCCAAAACTACACCAAGTGACACCGAGTTCTCAGAGCACAGCAGTGAATGATTGCCATCAACAATAATTTCATGTTTAAGAGTTTTTAAACATGGAGAAAATGTGTTTTTCAGCCACTTTTCTGAAAATGCTGAAAGCCTTGTGTTTAGGTAACCCCTTCTCATCTCAGGGCGTCAAATAGCGACATTTGGTCTCAGCTTGTGGTCTCTCAGACAACTGTAAGGGTGTCTTATTTCTAAACACCAAAAACCACGGGGTTAGGTTTAGGATAAGATTGAGGTTTTGGTTCAAATAAAAATAAATACGTTGCTTCATTTACATTCATTACCAAAGTTTAGCTGCTGATGCTACGTATGATGAGTCAATGTTGACGTTTGCTGTCTCATAGATTTAAACATCGGCCTCCTGGGTGAAAGTCCTCTGTCTGACCACCCCTAACCACCTCCCGAGGGAGACACCTGACATGCTTCTACAAATCAGGTGGCCGCAGATCCAAAACCAAAGAGCAACTTGTGTGCATCTTGTGTGCCGGCTATTACAAAACAGCATGTTAATAAGTAAGCTTTCTGGGGGGTTATTGAGATTATTTTAGAACAAATCCAGGCTAACAGTTTGCACTCTGTTTGCTATTGTTTGGCAATGAGGTTTAGCTAACTAGCGGCTGGCAACAGCTTCATGCTTACCGTGCAGCTGAAGGATGGTATCAGTCTGCAACTCTAAGCATTAACGCAAATGTCAAAAAAAAGAAAAGAAAAGAGCTGACGACACAAACAATTGCAGCAGCCTCTTCCGGTGCGTCAACAATCAGTGATAGCCTTAAAATCCCACCGTATTCAATGAAATGACTTGCCATTAATGTGATGCTTTAAGATTGCTTTACAAAGTCGTAGTTGACCAAAGGTGTCGGGAATACTCACAGAATAATGACTCCAAAGTCAAAACATCCTCCATTCCAATAATGCTTTTTTGCCGGCACTGCCATTTCTGTGTTTTGATCATTTCCAGTTTATTAAGGTCATGCCTTGGTGAGTATACGTCAGCATGGCCATTGACTCAACTCCCACTTGAACACTAAGCAAAGATGTATCTGCATGTCAGCAATGAGCTGTTTTGAGAGCAGCCAAGTTTGCACATTGTGCCTCAGAGCCACATGGTTTCTGTAGAGAATCTGACTCCATTCCAAGCAACAAGTACTCGTATAATACACTAGTTGTAAGCCGGGGAGCAGGAGACCTCCAGTTTACATCTTGGAGACTTGGAAGGTGGCAACATAGTGGATGCGAAGCTATCTTCCTTGGTCCCCGTGCTGGACTGGCTAATTAAATACTAAGGAAGGAATAAAATCTTAATGAGAAACACAAGCTTGTTGTGGTGTTTGGCACTGACCAGCTCCCTCTTATTAGGTGTACTTGCCCATATGTGCTTGGGTGAAGTGCCCATTAGAGCTTTCCCTAATGGATCTTCATCCATGGCGCTGAGATGCTCGTGGAATGTACATTTCAACAATTTCAAAACTTGGCAGGTAAGCGAGCCCCTGCTATGACATTTCTTAGCCACAATAAATATTTTATACAAATTCAAATTAAATTCTTTGCTTAGTTTAAGCAATTTCTCTTGTAAGTAGTGTATCTGTGAAGGAGATTACAACATTTGCTGGTTTGTTTATAATTTAATTTTTTATGTTGTGGCTGGCGGTGGGGAAAGACAGAACACCTGTGAGTGTTTATAATGTCCCATCTCCCTCACAGCTGCTCCTTTTCAAAACACCTCACTGGTGCAATAATTTCATAAAATTTCATGATTTACCATCTGGTAGACTGAGCTATAAGCACATGCAATAAGCATTTGTATGGCGCCGATCCCAGAAAGGTACAATAACTGTATATTTTAACTTAATGGCTTTTCGGGGCATGCAAATTTCCACAGAGCAGATTGCAGAGATGCTACAATGTAAGTCTGGTCCCGTCTGTCTGCCTCTGCCTCTCCCTCCCTCTCTCCCCCACATTCCCTCTTATACAGTACATGATTCCCCTATCAAGTGCTATAAAACATCCACACACACAGCAGCCCTCTATTGCCTCTGTCTTTGACTGTGAAGCAGTCCATGTCAAAATCTAGATATCAAACTCCGGAGAATGAGAGACACAGTAGGAGGTACAAGCAGATTATTTTCCTTTTAGCATCTAATGTCTGTGCATTTGGGTAATTAAAATGATTACTACAACAATTACACCAAGTAATTAGAAACTAATTACACTGGCATTTTTTTGTGATTACAGGAGCAGATGAAAATAGTGCTCAAAATTAAATTCATTGCATATTCATGGAAATGAAATTAAATAGTGCTGGGTGGATGAGATAATAGAAGCTCAGAGAATGGTGTTCGGAGGGGTTTGGGGAACCGTCTGTGGCTAATGCTCTGAACAGGCATTTTGTTAAATCAGTGATAATCTTTTAATGGCCTTAAAAGAAGTTCATATTTTGAATTCTGTCAAATGCACTAAAGGGTGTGATGCTTTTAGTTTTCCAGCCTCCTCTCTTTGGCGCTGGGAATGATTAAACCTCTGCGCTGTACAGCACAATAGAAAACATTTAATCATGATCTTCTCAAATGAAATAAGACTCTTTATGCCTCCTTTATGTTGCTTCATGCACAATGATTAAATTAAATATCCATTCCTGAATTCATTTTTTTTTGTGCATCGTCGTCTTTCTCTGCAAGTCTCTTTTCTCTCTCTCTCTCTCTCTCTCTCCCTCCCTCCTACCTCCCATCTATCGACAATAGTCAGGGCTTTAGCTGCTGCCATGATCATGTAATGAGATTCTTCAGATTAAATAGATTTCCTGTTAAACTTGGGGCTTTGTAGATAGGGTGTCAGGAATGAATGGTTATTAACATTTAAATATATCACAGAATAAGAGAGAGCAGGATGTGAGTGAGTGAGTGAGAGGAGGGGAGAAGGAGAGACAGAGAGGGATGGGGGTGGGGGGGAACAACAATATGAATTTTTCATTGTTATCGAGTATGGATTTTCCTCTTCACCACATTTCTGTAGGACCTGATGAAACCAAAGTAATTAGAGAGACACAAGTGGGGCACCTAAGAGGCATTGCCGCAAAGAGAGCTCATTGTTTATCGGGTAAAGCCAATACAGCTTCAAGGGTTAGAAAAGTTGAATTCTTGTTTGAGCTGCTGTCCCATGTCTGTGCTGTCTGTCCATTATTACCCTATATTAACAAAGTAAATGCCTCTGACTGGCTCGCTTGTGAGGACCCTCTTCATGAAATTGATGGTCTTGTGATCCATCTCATCTTGTCAGCGCTTTTCATATTTCACTGTTCCTCAAAGACACGATGAACCTGGAAAAGCGAGAGTCAAAACCTGACTATGATAGACAATGACAGCATTTGTCTTTGTTAATACCATGGTGGCATGACAGTAGACATTATTACAGCTATAGACGGCACGGGTAAAATCGAGCAGTGCCACGACAGTTTGGAGGCCATTATACGTTAATCACAAGAGGTGCTACGAGGGCTGATGGACTGTTGACGATTTAACACTGTCAACTGCAAGATAATGATTCAAAAAAATGGATTTATTAGAAAAATAAATAAATAAATAACATTTTCAAACTTCTCTATGTTTGTTTGACTTTTTGGGGGATTTTTGGAAAATTATAAGCGGGGAACGAGAGGGCCAGAATTGCAATATTTTTTGTATTTTGAGGCTCATTTTCAATCTTTTTTTTTTTATCAGTTTCTTATTATTTGTGACCCGTGTGTAGTACAAAATATGGGGCTTTAATTTATTAGCAGCACAGAGCAGTCATCTGCATGTTTATTCATTGACAGTAAAAACTATATATCTAGACACTTTTTATTCAAAAAGTACAATATTTCTTTTCTAACGTGTTAATGGCTTTTGCAAAAATTATTGTATTTGCGCATTAGCTCTTAAAGGGAGGGCCTTTTTAAAATGTTATTTACTTTTAAGTGAAACAAAAACCTCAGCCCCCCCTCCTCATCATTTTCACACAGCCCCTCTCTGAATATTCTCACAGATGGTACAGAATGCTGTGCTTATAGAGTATTTCGACCCTAAAAGACAGGTTTTTCCATAAGTCGGGCTCGTCAACGGGTGGACAGGTGTGCTATTTACATAACAGTGTGACTTGCTGCCGAGCGGTCTCTGTAAGTAAATGTCACATATCCACTTTCACTTGAAGTCAAGCAGTTCCACCTGACATGCGTCAAAATTTGAGTTCGGCCCAGTCTGTGATGTGTCTGCGTCCGCTGACCCTGTATGCTGAGTAAATAGCAGGTTTGGTATTTGATCCAGAGTGGTCAGAATTAAATGTTTCCTTTTATATGTCATTCTGAAGAGAACTTAAACTACTGAAATCTACATTCGCTATGCAGAAGGAGGTGTGAAATATAAGGTTATTTCTTTTCTCATCCTATATGCCATAATGTCTGTGTGACTTGTTAAACTAACAGTAACTCAGGGCTGTGTGTATAATTATGTATATATGTGTGCAAATGAGTCATATTCCTATGACTAGAGGGGAAATATATAAATAAATTAACCCTTTAAACCCTTTTTTTTGGACAAAGGTGTCACTTCCTCATCGGCTGCAGTGCCACAGACCTCACTGCTGTTTGTTCAAAAATAAACAATAACAGTTGCAGAATCAACCTATTCTTCTGACCCGGTATGTAGAAAAATATTGTAGTGGTAAATCTGACCTGGCAAAATACAGACAATAAAGATTTAGTATTCACAGTTAAAGGCATGTAAAGTATGTAATTCTTCGGAGGGACGTCAACTGCTTTACTTTGGGACAGTTAAGGACAATTCCACCTCGTATGACCGCAAGGATCTGTGCGAAATAAATTTTGTCATCTGATTGAGTCCACAAGGACCCCTCTGCAGATGTACACGTGGAATACAACATGTTAAACCACGCAGACTGTATACAACGCAAGCACACTGATATGCACCAGGAAGAAGAAAAAAAAAAAAATAATATTTATTTTGAGGCGTGGCTGTGCAAGAACATTCACAGCTCATTTAAAATTCACAGACACACAGAAGGCGTTAGAATCCTGGTGGAACCACTCCCTGAAAATGACACCATCACTTTCACAACCGTAGGCCTCCACATCCACCATTGTTAAGCCACAATGTTCATCACATGCAGCAATGAGAACAATGGAGTAGATCCATTTGTGACTAAAGTAGTTGCTGTTAGACTTTGGAGGCGCTTTGAGTTGTACATGCTTCCCTTCAATGGCGCCCAAACACAGACGGAAGATCAAAGTTATCCACAAATCCTGTGTTGTGTCTGCCAACTGGTTTTTGGGATGAAGGCAACAAACTCTGGTTAGTACGTGAAAGTTTATGTTATGCAAGGTTGTAAAATGAAGGTTTGTCAAAATACTGAGTTGGACAGATCAGATATATAGACAGAGCTGCACTGTTCTCCGCTCACATAAGTGACAGTACTAAGTGTAAATTATTTGTGATCGTGTTGCAGCCCTCGTGTTTGTCTTTCTGATGGGACTAATGATGATTAAGCTGCAGAATTCTGCTGTTTTTGTGGTCCTGAGCTGTAGACTGTTGTCAGAAATTCTTGAAATATCAAACAAATAAGACAAGAGCCCTGGCTTGCTTTCCCTGGAGTTCAGCGCACTACAAGTCATCCTTCATGCCGGGCCAGCCAGGCTCTGTGAATGTGGAAGCAGGTGCGGTGGCAGGACAGTGGGAAGCCCCTCACCGGCTTTGCCTTCGCCACTGCCCACTTGTTAATGACTGGGCTGTGGGAAGCTAGTCCTTTGTGTACGCTGTTATAAAGCACTCAAAGCCTCCAGGATGGCAGCAAGCTCACTCCTTGGCCCCAGGGCACTCTGTGGAGAATAACACGCACCTCATGCTTTGTTTTCCTGCTCCATGGGATCCCACACCAGAGGAGCGCCAAGTGTAGAAAAGGAGCAGTGTCTCAGTTTTTTCTATTTTAAGTATACCTCTGCCTGCACCTTCTGTTAGGTGAAGAAACCTGTCGTTCACTGTTTCTGTGCGAGAGAATATACAAAAAAAAAATACTTTATTAGAAAGATCATTCCTGTTAATTGCTTCTGACAGGAAACAATTTGTCTAATAAATGTGTGCATAATTGACTGCAGTTTGTATATAACACAGGTAACCTCAGTAATAGCTTACAGGAGGTATTCAAGAATTTGGAAATATGAGAATTAGGTGTCAAGATCTTTACAATTCTCATGTCTATCGGCCTGTTAGCTTAGCAAAGCACTAGCATTAGCAAAGACGAGCAACAGCTAGTCTGTCTCTGTCCAAATCAACTTACCTACACCTCTGAAGCTCAGTAATTAACATGTTTATATGTTGACAAATAAAAAACATTTTAAGCATGCCTCAAGCTCATTCTTCTCTTCACAACCGGTTGCCTTGCTGAAATAATCGAAGCTAAGCTAAACTAAGGCCTACATTTACTGATATTTACCGTGGAGATTGAAGGATAGTATGTTTTAGTTCATCGCTCTCATAGTGTTGTCTCTTCAGCCACAGCAGGTAACTGTTTTTAGCAACAACAAAAAAAGCTGAGACAAACAAAGTGAGCCCCGAGCTGGTCAACATAGTGGCGCATTTAGCAGCTGAAGAGCCAGATCCTCCCAGCGGGGTCGGTCACCACCTGACAGAAAGCGAATACGGGAGTTAGATTTGCAAGTTGGACAAAAAGACAGACTTTAAGTGAGTGTGAATTCATTGACGGATATGTAAATAAGCAACTCTTTGCCAAGTTTATATATCAACTTACAAAGTGTCACTGCCAGTGCCATTGTTGTGTTCGCAACTAAAGTTGTATTGCAGGTTTAAGGATAAGCAGTTTATTGGCACGAGTTCCTCGCGGGGGTGCGTTGTGAAGATTCACAAAAAGGAGGAAGACCCAACAGCATGACACTGAGGGGGGGGAAGACAAGGAGGAAAAAAAACACCAAAAAAAACACATTTTACTCCCATGAGGCAAATCATCAATGTCCAGAAACACAACCGGAAATAAACATGAAGATAAAGTAGTGAACTGCAAATACAAGCCAACATAATGGTCTGGCAACTGGGATGTGAAGAGGCCGGGCTATACAAACACAACTACCTGATGGGGAAGCAAGAACAAAAACCAGCGAGAAGCTGAACAATGGCAGGAAATAAAGCACGCATAAACACAAACGGGGGAGGATGCCAAAATAAAAGAGGAAGTGATTACGCAGAGTCTAAACATTGCGTGACACACGTGAGCAAGTTACTATATTTGGAAAAATGTTCCTTTGTAAATAGACATAGCTCAGGGGTATACAATAGTAGTAGCTGACATAAGTCAGGTTTAAGCCAAGCCTGGGAACCAATAACATCAAATTTTACAATATTATGTTCAGGGATTTTTACATCGATTCATATAAAGTGTGACCTCACATGGTTTCCGAAGCGCATTGCCCTTTCACATTTTCGCATTTTTTGTGAATCAATAGCAGTTTCTGTACAAGTTCATCAAGTTCAGCTCTGCTTTGGTTTGCTAACCTCCAGTTTTTCCATCACAGACCATCTTTACAGAGTTTATTCAATTTATATTTGGGCCCTCAGAATTACAGCCATACATTCATTTGACACCGTTATCAATATTTATCGCATTTATCGTGCAAACGTACAGGATTTCACCGGTCAGTTACAGAGACAATAAGACTGCAGCCCAAGAACTCATAATATTTTGGTTCCAATTACTATTGATTTTACAATTGGTTTGCAGCAGGATGTTGTTTTATTACTAATATATTTAATGTGCAAATCAATATGAACACTTGCTTGGCTCATTCATAGGCAGGCCGTAAAAATCAAAGATGTGGACTTCAAACAGCTGTGGACACTTTCTGATCCTTCCAGTAAATGAACGCAGCAGGCGCTTTAATGCAGTTGTTAAAGGCTCGTGTTGACGAATAGAAACAAATCAGGAATCATTTAACGAATCAGGCTTACATGAAAAACACACACTTCAGCAAACTATTATCTTCACACTATACACAAAGAAGGTAAAAGATGTGCATTTGGCTTTCGGTTAACAGTTGTTTAAGAGGATTGTGACTCTACTGGTTGCAAACGGGGGCTAACGGAGAGCCAGCGGTGGGTTTATCTCAACAAAAGACCGTCAAATGTAAGTGCAATTACTGCCACAAGCAATAAAACAGCCACTGCATTCCATAGCAACGGTGAGAGGGCGCCTAGGAACCTGAGAGCTCCGCCGGCCTTCCCGTGTGGGCCTCAGTTTGAGTGATGACGGCACAACATGATGGAGTAAGGCTTAGAGAACCAGACCGTGTGGAGTACATTTATAATCTGTAATTGATAATGTAATAAAGGCTGTGAATAGGCTCAGAGTGACTTTTTGCCGTTCGCAGTCACTGTCATGGCAGGCGTGTGTTTTTCATGCCTGGATGGAGGTTGCTTGGCGATGCGGAGTTCATTCTACCAAAATTACCAGCGTTTCTCTTTCTATCTCTCTGCTTTCTGTCAGTTCACTCTTTATCACAGACCACCTCTACCTCTTTTTTCGCTCCGCGGACTGTGTGACACGGAATTGACATGTAGGTTTGGAGGCAACATGATGCTATTGAGCTGTGATGTAAAGGTAGCTACCAGGCTTCCTAAATACATCCATGGTAGAGCGGGCATGGAGCAGGGGAGCAGGCAGGCAGGCTTCACCGCTGGGTTTAGCTCAGCTGTAGGCCTGTTAGATCAAATGAACCGCTCCATGCTTCTACACCAGCAAGGTCAGGCTGGGGATCTGTAGTGGAGGAGGTCACGTGACCGTGTGGGATTTGAGGCTGCAGAGATTGAAGTCAACGTTTATGAAAGCTGACAATGATTAACCACGCAGGGGTGTTTTCACATAAAACTGAAAAATATGGACTTTCAAAGGGTCCATTGGAGTGACACAATAAATGGCGCCGTTATGTAATTGGAGACATTTGGATAAGATGCCTGGGACATATAAATGATCATTAAAAAAGGAAAGGGCGCACAGCTGTGTGAGTGAGTGGCACGCATTGCCAGTGGACTCTTCGGTGGCTGCTTGCTACTTGACAGTGTGTCTCACTAAAGTGTCGAGGTTGGGGGTGTTGGTTGTTGGGCTCCAAAGTGAGACGGAGGTGCACACTGGTCAAATCGAAGGGTAAAGTGGGAGCTTTGGCTGCACTCCTTCCTAATGCCCCACGGCACCTCCACCATTAGCATTCCCCACTGCGACTTGAGTTCATAAGACTAATGGAGTTGCTACCTGGGGACATTAATTGTGCGTGACACCACTCGGGGGCTTTTGTGCACTCACACTAATATCACTGCGCCTGCCTGACAAAGCGCCCGAAAAGATTACAAACAAACCCCAAATAACTGCCAGTGTTGTGTTGGTGTGTGACAGGAGAGTATGTGTGATTTTGCTGTCTGTGTGTGTGTGTGTGTGTGTGTGCGCGCGCGCGCGCGTGTGTGTGTGTGTGTGTAGGGTTTGGGGGTCGAGGAGGCTCAAATTCACTTACCGGATGTTGTACAACCTGAGGAGTCAAGTGATATGTGTCTCACCTGAGTGTATGGGTGACTTCATCATTGCAGGACGACTCCCAGCGACGGTGTTGCGCCCCGCGTCAAACTTTTGACACGCGCATGAGATCATCCAATAAAAATGCAGGCCTGGCCCCCCCAAGAGTGTCTTCAATCCACAAGGCACAGCAGGCAGAGCAGTAATGGAGGAGATGTGCGGAGATGTACTTCTGTGCCTGTAAAAGTTAAAGCATATTAATGTGAGCTATCAGTTCAGTAATGCAATCCATTAGAACAGCCCCATAATAAATCCTACTGTGCCTTTGTGAAGCTTAGTAGTAATAGTGATGCTTAATTTTTTTTAATGTTGTGTCAAAGACATGTTGACTCAGCTTTGTTTGAGTCATTTTATTTGTTTGTTGTTTTCTTTGTCTAGACTTTTGTCCCCCCTCTGTTTGCATACAGAGAATGGATAGAATATTAGTAAACACAGACTGAAGATGGTTTACACTAACCAGCAAACACTCGAATGGATGGATGTGAATATTTATTTAAAGCTAATTTCCATTTGTGGACATTTATGAGGTTCGTTTTTATTTTATGTCTCTGGATATGTATTGTTCAAAAATGTTTAATACCAGTATCTGTACCGATAGCTTGACTTACAAATTTTACAAAATGTATTCTAAGAAAAAGGAAATTACACTAAACTTTAAGTTACAAATCTTTAGTTTTCATACAGCTTAGAATGAAAGAATGTAACCATGGTTGTTTTCTGTGGCTGTAATTCAGATGTCCCCTGAACACCTCGCGTGGAAACTCTCGAGACATTCCAATTTACTGATGTTCCTTTAAACACTTGACACGCCGTCAGTAGATGCTAGCGAGTCGAAGCCTCCTGTTACGACAGCACACACAACTCAGACAAAATTGACTTCGAAAAGAGTGAAATAATGCATTCTAATGCACGATTTACCAAAGTTAAAACCCAAACATTGTATGTATGTGGGTGGGCCACCCCAATAAAGGCCACATGGCGAATGTTGTAGCTCACCGACGCAGGTTTAATCCTGCGCAGCGTAGCAATAGTATGGACATTTGGTACATAATGACAGTAACAAAGCAATTGTGGGGTACATACACACATGCAAGATGAGGAGAAAACGGACACACAACTATTACAACAATGAACTGCATTGACTTCAATTGAAGATTTACTTCACTCTGAAATATGATGGAGAAGCTAGTCCCATTTGGAATCTTCTTTACATATAAAAACTGATATAAGTTAAATGTGTGAAAGTGCTTCCACTAAATGCAACCAAGTCTCTGTAATCATCAAAGCTTCATAACCATGCAGTGCAGTGTCTCTAAAATATCATAGTGGAGCTGTGAATCTAAAAACACAAACATAAGGTAACAAACCCAATGAAAAGTCTGAGTGCCTATTGTTAAGATATTATTATCAAGAAGTGTCACATGTTTTGTGAATTTATTATGAAGACAGGGGTAAGAGGGTAGTGGCCCTGTCTCCAGAGAGTCAAACCAATTTACACTTTCATAATTACATTTGTATTTACATTAGGACGCTGAAAGTTTGATTTGTCATTTCTGATCCCTCTCCTTTTTTTTTTTCCACTGTCCCTTCTCTTCACTGCCAGCCGGAAAATCATTATCCTCCTTTGTCATAGCATGTACTAGCAAGCCACAATAAAGCAGGAGTCATGTAATGAATGTCAAAACTATTTCCATCAGATATTGTGAAATATGGGTTCAGAAGACCCATTCAAAGAGATAATATGATAATTTGATTTCTCAGATAGGCTGAACGGAAATGCCTTGTCTGGACATTTTGAAAAGCAGAATCCATTACTTATTCTTAATTCACCCTGGCATAAATTAAAGGATTTCTGCAGGCCATTAACTCATCCATTAATACCCAGGGTCAAGATTATTGAAGCCCAGGGTAAGGCAATATGAAGGGCTATTTCTTCAAGATGTGTCATCTAATGATTACAGTAAGGTTCTGAATCCTCTGCCATTAATTGTAAAATTATCTCCTCCTTTTGCTCCAGATAAACAGCAGGGAAAGATAATAGTCACACGGGTAGATAATCCTGTTGCAAAAAATTAATTTCCATTTCATTTGTTTTGTTATGTTTCAGGCAATTTCAGGGCCGCGGTTGATTGTTTCGGAGGATATGAAGTGTAAGAACACGGGGAAACTACTGAAAGGAGGTGTAAAATTAGGTTTGTGTCAGCACAAAAATTGAAACCCGCTGAGCTATTTTTAATTTAGAGTGTTGGAGTGTATGATGAAGGTGGCCCCCAAAAGCAGGGGAGTATGAAGAGATAAAAACAGGGTTGCAGAGCCTCGGCGTGTGCACAAATTGCCGCCCCGCATCCCACCATAGACATAATATATACTCCTCCTAATTTGCTTCATGTGTCCCTGCAGTGAAACGCAATTGTCACAAAATGTGCTTCTCACTCCAGTTTACTAAGTGCTGAAGTTATTTTTGCCAGAATATATCCATATGGAGAGTAAAGCTTTGTGAGCTGTAGAAAATGTGCCCGGTGCTCAGGTGTTCAGCAGCCATCTACCGATTTGGGACCTGTGTAAAAGAAGATGAAATTAAGGCAAATAAAAATCATATTAAAGAATATTACGGTCTAACCGCCATTAGTCTACAGCTTCCTGTCAGCTTTTGATGGATTCCTCACTTAGTTCAATGAATGGTCTAATGACATTGATAAAATCACTTGCGACCAAATAGAAAGCCAGTGTGCTCCACTAATGCACGTATGATACAGAGGACAAATTCACTTAAAATGTTTGCAGTTATTCATGTTTTTTTTTTGTTTTTTTTACATGTTGAGGGAATATATTGTGAGCAACCCCCACAGAAAGAAAGAAATCCCCGTGCATTAAAGCAGCTTATATCTCCCCGCTAACTCCCGGGGTCTTCAGCCACACTCTTGACATACTGAGGGGAATTAATTTTACAAGCAGGGAGTTCCTCCTTATTGCTTCCTGCTAGTGCCGAGGCGTCTGGCTTCAAAAATGATCCTGACATACACATGCACAATAGATGAGCTGTACGGATGCTCGCAGCCCATGAATACAAAGCCGGACCTGCAGCCAGCGGAGTTGAGTGGACTGGAAACACTTCAGTATTCACTGACCTCTTTGCTATTTCATCCTCTCTCAACTATTTTTCTAGTTTGGGGAAAACACTTTCTATCACTGTCAGGTTGGGCGAGGATAAAAAAAAAAAAAAAAAAAAAAAAAAAAAAAAACTCTACTAGCGGATTAGCTGTCTGCTTGTTCCTCGCCGCCGTGCTGCAGCAATAAAACACACAGGCCTGCACAGCTCCCTTACCTTTAGTTTGAAAGCTGAAGAAGGAATCAGATTTATTTTGTTTCATAATTTTTGCAGACAATGACTCCCACTGTGATAGCATATCAAATTGTGACCAAGCGGGTTATACAGAACGCAGAGGAGATTTACAGAGGTAGTTTAAAAAAAGTCATTGTCCAAAAAGTAGGAATTTTCTTTGTGAAGAGAAGCTCTAAAGACAGAACTCTTCAAACGTTCCCTTTAAGTAAACACACGCGCATATGAGCTATCTCACCTTGTTTTACTTTAAAAAAAAACAAAACAAAAAAAAAAAAAAGTTGAAATGTGTAAATAAGATGGCATATTTCTCAGCACCCTGCAACGTGACAGTGCAAAAAGATATGAAACCGTTCAATCTATTTAATTAAGACAGCTTAGTAGTGGCACCCGGTTGCAGGGTGTTTAAGCTAATTACAGTATTAATTACAACATTAATTAAATGACATAATTGCCTTTCAAAACAATGACTCCTGTATCCCTGGTAAGGTAAAGGGTTAATTTACTGTGGAAGTAGGCATGCATTATTTACATGCTTGGATGAATAATACATTTAAGAAGTGGCCTTATAAATTTACTGGCACAAAGAAAAGCAAAGCTTAGTAGCTAAGCAAGGCTGATTTAAATATCTGTCTTAACTGAATATTTCTTTGAGTTATGGACGCACCACAGAGGGGTAAATCTGTTCAGTTGGTGTCTGTGAAGACTCGGGGGAATAAACTTCACTGTGTAAAGAAATCAAATGTGTAATTTCATTATCCTCAACACTGTATGTAGATGCTGCGAGATAAATTAAAATATTACTTGCCAATGTAATCATATATAAAACTTATGTCATTCTGAACAAATTCCTACTACTTGACTAAGTTCTGTGGAGGAAATATCTTCTATCTTGACTGTATTTTCTATCAAGTCCACCAAGGGAAGAATTCCCATTCATAAGTCACTGCAATAATCAGTGTTCAATAAACTTTTACATCTAGTCTATCTGTGCCTTGTATATTGCTTATTTACATTAAATAAGAACTAGAATTGTTTTGCAAAAAAAACATGCTTTTCAAATAACAATGACAGTAAAAAACAGACAAACATAAAACAAGAAGTAAAAGGTAGAGCTGCGAAGGTGCCCACGCTGAGCCAAAAACACTTTCAATTTCCATGGACCAGACATACCAAGAAAAAAAATTACATCTCAGTCTGACGAGTGACTAATCAAGGCGAGCGAAATGGTGCTGCAATAAATTACTCCACTGTGAAATAAACCACACAAACAGACTGATGATAATAAATGTAAATTATTTCTGGGGAGAAATTTTCCTGGTACATGAGTAATATGAACCATCAGGAAGGAGTCTTCCTTAACATTAATTACAGAAAATGACAAGTGAGCTGACAAGTAGGAAGGCTCATTATCTGAAAACATATTCACAACTTCGCAATTTGCACAAGATGGACTCCAGCTAAATTAATCTCCTTTCTTTGCATGAGCCCCTTCTAATTTTCATGTTATTAACAGGTTTGCAGTATCACTCAGTGCTTGTCACCCTAATCAGGTTTTTCAGCGTGTTCGGGAAACCGTGGTGTCATTTGAAAAGGATCAGGCCTCATAATGTGCTCTCCATCACGCGTCTGAATCTACAAGGTTGCTTTTAATAAGGTTCCTTAATCATTTCTCCTTTTTGCTCAACTTTTGGCCTGGTTGGCTTCTATTATCACTCTTTTCATGGAGAGGCGCCATTAAAAGAAGAGCTGGCTTATCTATGAACAGGAAGCATGCAAAAGAAATTCATTGGGTCATTATGATAGAAATTTCCCATGACCGTCAATAACCTACGTGGAAATGTAAACGCATACTGTTTTCTTATTTTTAACTCTAATGACTGCTAAAATATTGTAAATTAGAGAAGCTAATCTTTGAAAGACAGGAAGAATTTTTTAAATCATATAACAGTGCTTTGGCCTTTGAATTAAAAATGAGCTGCTCCAAACAGGAAAATAAGTCTTTCTGCCCCACTCCAAAAAAAAAAAAACTATAAAAACCTCTGACTGAAAGGAACCACGATATAATTTAACAACGATCAAAACGACAATTACGACTGCGAGTCATATTTCATTGCATAGCACTTAGTAGCACTTATCAGCAGTTAAAAAAGGTCTGGAAGTAAGTACTTTAATATTTGATGCAAACAAAGTTTAAAGGAAACCAATCACATAATTTTACATTGCATGTGCTGTGGTCAAAATCCACTCAAGCATTTAAATTGTTAAAGCATTAACAGCTCCCATTAGTAAACAGCAATCAGAAATTGCGTTTATTTATAACAAATTTTCAACAACAAATGTGTTTGTTTTCTATCAACATAATAAAATGGTGTTTATTAATGTACATACCAAATGACAAAATACTGATATTGAATGTATTTGCAAAATATTAAGTGACAATCCATTCTATTTATATTTCCAAATACAACAACTGTTTGTAGCAGCTAAAATATTATTACTAAAGCACTGGCTCCTCACAAGTGCCAAAACCTCATCATAAAAATCACAGCAATCACAAAACTTGGTTAAGACTGGAGTAAAATCGCAATATTTGTAAAATACTGAAAAGTCAACAGTAACTTAAAGCTATAGTGCGATTTATACATTAACGTTGTTACATTCAAGCCTTTGGCAAAGGAGTTCACACAATGCAGATTAAGACCATCATCACACAGGCCAGATGAATGCATCCTGGGTATTCATCTGACCAAGCACGCCAATGAGCCGGCTGGCTTCCGGTTAGGCTTCTCTAGACTTGTTGGGGATGTTACTGGACCAAAGGAATCAAGTTTATAGACAAGTCCTTTCGCTGGGGTTGAGTCACTCAAAACAATTTATTGACCGTTTTACAGCTGCTGCAACAACAGCGACGTAAAAGGCTATATGGCAGAGCTCATGACACACGCATGTGTGGAGAGTGTTTTTGTAATGACTCTCAGTGGCAGTAGGGGGAGACAAAAGTTCCGCACTGCAGGTTTAAGACAAAAGGATATGACAGTTTTCTTAAACTTGAACTAAAATCACAAACCTTCCATTACATAAGTAGATTTGCTGCCTAACCATACATTGAAGTCAGGATGTGAACCAGGTCACTATTTAGTCCTATACACGAGGAAAACCATTGCCAGGGAACAAAATACAGGCTGCAATTATGTTTTCCCATAAAACATAACTGGGAAAATAATAGGCTATATGCAGTTAAAAATAAAATTAACAAGGATATTCATTCACTATAAAAATGTTGTTAAGTGGCAGGTAACCTAATTTCCCCCAGTGTCAGTGTCTGTAGTTCTTTTCCATCAAGAGTTGCATCATTTTGTCTCGTATGTATACTGCAGTCGTCTGGAGGTTAAAATACTTTACAACACAAAAGTGATTAATACATTTAAGAAGAAATGCATAGCTGTTACAATAAGTGACATCCAGCAAATAGTTGTCCATTTAAAAAGTCCCTCCACTCAATTGACAATTCAGTTCTATACACTTGTTATTCCAACACAAATTGAGGCTTTAATCAAATCAAAGTTGAGAAACACAACCACCAATTATGATGATAGGTTAGCTTTACAAATCAAACTGTATACTTATGTTGGCTGAATGTTTGCCCGATCAAACAGCACTTCATGAAATGCCAGTGAATGTCTGGAGTTTGCATTTATATTGTTGCTAATTAAGTCCAAAAGCATGTCTGCTTTTGAAACCTTCAGATTTTTTTCCATTGTTTCCATATTCCCTCATATAAAGAAGTCCCCAATCTTCTAACTCCTCTTCCACACATCTATCCACCGTGTATCCTACATATTTACAGGGCAGCAGCAATAACAACTGTAAGTAATGTTGTGAGTTTTGTCTGGTTTGAATTAATAAGTCAGAGAAAATATAAAATATCTGCATGTCAAAAATGTAATCTGGAAATTTGCTGTATTGCAAACCCAGTTTAATTCACAGGTAGCCTCATGATAGCTGAAGCAGAAATGCAATATGTCATGCAAAATTAGTTCAGAGAGAATAAGTTTCAGAGGGAAGCAAAATGTTATGAGGGAGTCCATAATGGCAGAGGCAGCTTTATCTGTGCTGCTCTCACACACACTCTAATTACATTTCACAGATTGTACTACAATAGCTGCTGGTAACCTTTAGTGGATGGGCTTTTCAATAATGCAAAGTACACATTTTCATATCTATTTTTCCCACTGTGCTTCCCATTTATTAATTTGCTGAACACAATAAAACAAAGACTCCACGTAATGTGCTCCTTTGCTCAAAAGGCACTCAACAAGATAAAAACACAAAGCCATCTCTCCATAATGAAGAATGGGCTAGGATGCACACCAGCAGGATGGTGTCTGATGTTTCCAATTTGAAAGGCCATTTGGTTAGTAACTGTAAAACGGCTCCTATTGTTTCTAAAACTTTTTTTGGGTGTATTTATCTCCCTCTTCAAAATCATCCATATTCATGCCATGAATTACATTGTAAACCCAAATATTTACTGCATTATATACAGATAAGACTGGAGCATACATCAAGTTGAAATTCAAAAGCAAAAACTTTATGTTAAAGTACAACAATATTGTTTGACATTTGAAGGCAGAGTGCTCACGATACAAAAGTTAAAAACTGCCGGCAAAATCAACTTTTTGGACATTTGATATAATTTTAAGCACTTGATGCGAGTGCATTTAAGGCGTATCCATTTTTTTCTAGTTTAATGGAAAATAAACTGAGCGCAAACTAAGATGCATGTTTCGAAGGGGTTATATTTAGTCATCTAATTAGTAATAGCTGTGCGTTGGTCGCAACATGAAATAAACCAGTGTGTCGACTCCCATTCCCTTTAAAACCAGGTGCTCTTGCATCTTGTGGGATTGTTAATATACCAGCAGATTTGCCAGGAAGTAGAAGAGAATGCTTCACTGCAGAGGAAACAGATCTGCTTGTGTTCATACAAGCACAGACTTGTATGACCACAAAAAAAAAAACAAGAGCCTTTCAGTCCCCAACACAGCTCTGTCTCCTACAGTTTATATCTGAAACTGCAGTCTGCAGTCTCCTGGCTTTAGTCTATAGAATACAGTGAGATGCACTTAAATCAGAGGTGAGTGTGGACAAAAAAAACATGAATTACCAATAAAAAAGTAAAGCAAAGAATCATTCAGAGCATCTTTCCAGCGAAGCAATCTGCAGGTACATTTATAAATCTCAGCAAAAAGACTGTTTTGTGGCCCTTGGTCTAACAGTTTGCCTCATACCACAAATAACATGTTCCTTTGATCCAAATCAACTATGGCAGCTGCTACAAGGGATTTTTAATTGAATGATTATTGTATTAAATAGTTGCTTTTAATGGAGCGTGCACCTCTGCAATTATTTCCGCTTTAAGAACCTGAACCCTGGGCAGGTCTTTACAGCCACAGGCATTTGGTTTGCTTCCAAAAGAGCGGTGGCTGTTGGTGCAAAGTCAGCCTTTCACCTGCAACAAAAACATACACTAATACCGGACTAATAAGGAAACATATTTAAGCAAAGATTTGTGAATACCCATACTGTGCGCAACAATTAAAAACACAGTTTATCCACAAATGCTTGGCCGTGACTTGAGCCTGGCAGCAACAGATTCACAGCACAGAAGGCCCTTTCAAGTATTATGGCTGTTCTGCAAGTTTAAAAAAAGAAGTCTAATAACTACTAATAGAACAAATCTGTGTAACTTCCCTAATCCTGTGATATTTTTCTCTGATAGGATCAATATTTGCCAGAACAGTTCCCTTATCCACACAGTGTGATGAAATATTGAACGTATGAAAGAGGTGATAATGTTAGTCATAGTCATTTTCTAAAGCCAAGCACGATCCCAGATTATGGGATCATTTATGGAAGATTCTGCTGTTGTCTGAGAAGATACTTTCCCTGATAGCAGAAAGATGGAAATCCCACATGATCAAACATAAGACAGAAAGCCTCTTACAATATTGCAAGTGCAGTAAAGGAAGATTCAGAGCCAAATTTCTCTTCATTTTGACTTCTATCTATACATATGAATAAACTGAGACATGCTGTATATCCAAAAACCTCATATGGTCACATGCAAATGTTTAAATTCCGCGATAATCTTTCTACAACCTCTCAATCAAAAATCCGCAAGTGAAAGTGTGGAAATGACCCACAGTCAGGTAAAAGTGTGAGATAAAGAGCTACATCTGTCAGTTATCTGGCACAGCATCAGGCACCACAGTATGATTTAACATATCTTGGACACCATTGTACCTGTACTGTATATGGTTCACTATTTCTTCACAATTACTCTCATTTGGTTTTCTACCAAACAATCCTTAAGGCAACTTTCATTCAAAACCATGTATATTATATACACACTGAATAGCAATGTATAAAAGTCATTTGAGTTAAGTGATGTCAGGTTTTAGAGGATAGAATAACTAGAGACTAAACTCCAAGTTAATTGCCGTTACTATCCTCAGTGAAAATGGCTAGATGCTTGGGAATTTACTAGGAATAGGTCATTATTTTCACATTTTCAGTCATTAAAAAATAAAAAATAAATTATATATCTTATGCGAAACTACCACCAGAAGGTGGCGGTAATGCATTAATGCCATCTGTTATTAAACAACATTAGGAAAAGAAGAACTTGTTGCAAGTAGGCGTTGGTAAAACATGTTTTACATGTGACATTAGATGTCAATTCGAAGTGCAACTCCACAGAAAATAGAATTTTCATATGGAATTGTATTTTTGCTTGAAAATGCCCATAAATTTGCAATTGCCAAATCATATCAGTGAAAAAAAGAAAGTTGTATAAAAGACATCAAAGTCCCACTCTGTGTAAATATGCTACTGTGGAGAAGAGTGAATGACGAGATTTACATCCAGTGCTTGAAAATAAGCTGTCACATGACAGAGTTATAAATACTCTGGCTTTTTTCTTTATGTATTTGGCACACTGAAGCAAATAATTCCACAACTACAGATAGAAAAACGGATATTTCTTATGTAAGTTAGAGAGCTTTAGGTGATTGGATCATATTACCTATTGCAGGCCTACTGTAGTTTTGGTTAAATTGCTGGGTTATGGTCTATAAATACACGTGTCATCATGCTTTCAACAAAATACTGCCATGCAAACATGTCCAGTTTGGGCAGACTTACTTTTCAGTGTGTTTTTGTTAGCTTGGCTTATACTGGGCTATCAGTCACCCCCTGGGGGATACAGCATGGCTGCTTATTTGGCCTACGTCTGTTTATTGAAGAGGTTGTTTTGTTTTTTTACTCAGATAATAGCTGCCTCATGGATAACAAAGCATTCAATGTACTTATTACCAGGAGACAGCTTGCAAATTCTAAGTTGGCAAAATGTTAATTTTAACAGCCAAAGCCATATTTCAATTTTTACAGCATTGCATAAAAAAACACCTAGTTTTGCCAGGCTCAAACAAAGGTTGATTAAATGCACCAGTATACTGGATAATGGGAATAAATGGGTTTCACATTCCAGAGATTTGCCTCGCAAAAAGCAGCATCCTCTACCGAAAGCAATACTTTCACAACTGATCTCATGCTAGCCAAATACTCAGGAAGTGTTTTTCAATTTGTTCGAGTACCCCCCCTCTTAAATAAAACATTCGTATTTTGGTGAACAAATATACCATTGATGTATACATAAGAATCAGAAATTTAGAATTTCACTGCATTGGCAAGTAAATAAGCCATCTGTATTGTATTCAACATGCCTGCGAGGCCATTGTGATGTACAGACCTCACACATCTGCAAGAAAAGACATAGATGGGACACAGTACCATGGCTGCAGGGAATGAACAATCTGAAGGTGTTGGGCAGAGGCTCAGGGCATCAGCTGTCAGCTGACATGCTTTGGAAACGACGCGCATTCATGTGACCACAAAAGCCAAAGCAAGATTAAAACCTCAGGGGACAAATTATGATGTCAATTGAGAAAAAGAAACAAAGCCAACATGCAATCCATTTAGTGCATTTGCCTAAATTTCTCTTTCAGACAAATGGAAAGGATTGATATACATTCAATACAGACTTCAAATAAAAAGGTGGAAGTATATGGTGAAAACTTGAGAATGTTTAGATCTTTGGAGGTCCTGATATTTAAATCGGGTGGCCATGTTAGGTAGAGTGGCTGCCGGTGGAGCAGAGGTAACATTAAGCACAGACAGTATTATTTCCTTGGTACATATCTTTGGGTCAGACAGGACCCATTTCTCATTTCACTGTCTTTGATTTAATAATGCACCCATACTCTGGAAAATGAGGAACACGAGTGATCGCTTTCTTAGTTTTCTCTGAAGTTAGCTTGTCATCGCTCTCTCTCCTCTTTAACAGCCCTACCCAAACTTAAGTCCACCCTCTTCCCCCAGCCACTCTAAAATCCATCACCACACATCTCTGTCAGTGCCGGAGAGACTCGGGAGTCGGGTGCACTGAGTTGTCCATGCTCACCCAAGCACCAGTGGACCTGCGATGGGGAAATGCTTGGCTGCAGAGAAACCTGCACGAAATTAAATTCTCCACTTGGCTGACTAGGGTGACTCGTCCTGGTCTGCCGGCCTGTTCCTTCATTATTCCTGGGCTGATAACTGACTGAACGGGATGTCTTGTCTGTTTAATGCCAGCTCAGCTGCTTCATGGGAGGAATGGGCTTGTCACTCTCCACTATAACACACTGTATTACCATCTCCACTTCATTTATTTGGCTCAGATTTTGTACGCCCGTCAAGCCACCCGTCCTCCCCCCCAAAGACACTTGCAATTCACCACTGCTCAACCTTCTGCATCTTTTAGGAAACTATTCAAAATAACCTGTCTAAAATTTTCATTAAAATGTCATTTAGATGTCACACCGATGATTTAGATTGGAAACAATAAAGGTGACTTTAATTGTAGTTCTTCATACCCACATCTAGTTCTCTGTAAGTAGCAGTGGTTGGCTGATTCTTCTTCAGCAGATGAAAAACACTATCTTCTTGCATTAAGCAAAAAAACCAAAACAATAAAGTGTACCCACTGACCACAGCAAATATAAGCACAGAGGTTGCTGGTTGGTGCTGGAGCAGACAGTAAGCTTTGCTTCCCTGCATTTATGAGCATTGAGTTAAAGGTTTCTGCATGAGGGCACTGCATGATTGAATGTTGTGATATGGAAACACGGGCAGGCAGCCACTGTCAAAGACACGGCTTGCACTTGACCCCGCCAGCACTCAGCGTCTGGCCCCCACCACTTTAGAGGCTCCAGAAATGGCTTTCTCTATCCCAGATAGCTTTGTGGCATTTGCAGAATTAAAATGAGTATATCCTTTCCTAATGCACTGGTATGTAGTATACTAATCATAATTCATAGCCTTAATGTAGGCTTTTAAGTGCACATGGTGGTGTTGAGCCTTCAGTGCCCATAAAGGCTAATCAATTGCAAATGCTATTGTCTTATTGGCACGCAGTCGCTCAACGTAGAGCATCAAACATAATCGAAGGCTTTGCTTTAGAGCAAAACCATTTCAGAGTGAATAGTAATAAGTGTTTGGGAAAAAAAAAAAGAGAGAGAAATCAGTATTTGGAAGTCATTAAACATCCAACGCCCACTCCTTCTGTGTAACCACAAAGCCAATAGTATTGTGGGACAAAATGCTTTCCAATGTGACAATTGATTGCTTTTTGAGGTAGTTGTTGGTTGATTTCATAATTGGTATAATTTTTCACAAGTACATGAGTGTCATGCCATGATGGGCTTTAGAATCCTGGTAATGCAGTGGCCCGTAGTTCAACCTTAAGATCAATAATGTATTAAAACCGAGAGCTTATTGAAATAATAGAAGGGTTTTCGCCAGGGAAGAAAGGCAAGGAAAGAAAAATGCACCAACAAGAAGTGTTTGATTCTTCGCCAGGCCTTCGTTGTGAAGTGCATTGTTTTCATGCCAGTGAATTTACTCCAAGAAAATAAAAGGACGGAGAAAGTCTTAGTGATGTGAAAACTCTGGACTCGGTGTTATTGATGTAGAGGACAATGTGAGAGCAGCATAAAGCCGCACTTATTTCGGAGTCCAACAGAACTGCAAAACCAAAACTGTGAAAACAAACTGCTCATTTTTTCTTATTTGGATGGCAGTCAGCGTGTTGATGAAGTAAACGATCCCAGACCGTTTTGCCTACACAGGTCATTATTTGCAGAGCCTGATCAGTGTATAACATTTGGCAATCTGTGGTTCCCTGCTGCTATCTCTTCCTGTTGGATCTCCCTGTTTTGACAGTGTTTGAGAGAAGAACCCTCTGTGAGGTGTCAGGTGAAGACTATGTGTGACAGATTTGGAGGGGAAATCAAGAGAAGACAAACAGGCAGCTAAATGCCTGGGAAATGTCTCAGCGCTCAGACAGAAGGCGATAAGTGCTGTTGACGTGGACATGACAAGCTAGCAACAGTAAACCTCAGGACACGCAGTCCCACCGGAGGCCTGCGAGTGGACACGATTCTCTATGACTGCTGAATGTGCTTAACGGCTCTCATGAAGAGAATTAACAAGAAGTGGGAAGACACCCCCCCCACCCACCCACCCACACCCCTCCTCGCCACACACACACACACACACACACACACACACACACACACACACACACACACACATACATCCAACTCCAACCACCTCTGCCTTTCTACTGTAAGCTCTTTGATGTTTCCCTGTTGCTCCATGACAGTCAGTTTTGGTTTTGATCAAGGTTTGATTTCTTGTGACATATCTGATACATATTATGAAAGCAATACAAGCCCTCAGAGAAGCACGGTGTCTGTAAACTTTAACTGTTGCAGAGCAGTACGCTGAACGGGGCAACGACAGAAATACGTCTCCTTTTCACACTCGCCGCAAAAGAAGGTAAATCCATGCCTGAGAAGTCATACAAACGAAACGCATGTATAAAGTTTCCTTGTACTGATGTTGATTTCTTTTCAAAGTGGTTGTGGCTGCACGCTGTCATGAGAGTCTGACAGAGGAAAGGGAATATTGTGCTTTCATTCAACAACATTAGAAGAACCTGGCTTTTTTAACCAAAACCACCCGGTTTGACCCGGTATGTCAGACGATAGGTGGTTATCATCACACAGCTGTCCCAAATATCTGGGCTTGTAGGGGCCAACTAATCCTATTGGTGACCCTTTGATGTCACAGTAACATTAATAAACACGTGGTAAACATTGTGGCACGGTCACAGTTTTCTTTAGGCACCAAAACATTACGCAAGTTAACTTTACGTGACTCATAATAAATCAAAGTTGACATTTGTTTTACATTGATTTTCTTTTCTTTTCTTTTTTTTTTACATGGGACACAAACACCAGACTCCAAGGTGAAAGCCCTGTACTTGATGCATCCAACCATCTCCAACCTGCCTATTTAGACAGGCTTCATTGCGCTTTATAAACTACTTTACCTGACTTCTTCCACCTGACTACCTTCATGATTACAACAGTGACTAGAGGCCGCAATTATAGCCTATATACTTTGGCTATTTGTGGCCTATTCAATAGTCTGAGAAAAATCAGATGGGGTTCATAAACACTTGGCAGCACAATAAAGAATCAGAATAGCATACACACTAAAGACATTTTTTTTATTTAGTGTTCAATTGAATTAAAAAAAAAAAGCTCATTTGTCCCTGAGGGACGATTTGCAGAGGCACGTAGTGTGATCGACACAAATCGGATTAACAGGTACAATTTCATAAATACATTACTGTGAAATTATGCTGAACACTTTATGATACTGGTATAGTACTAATAATAAAGACAAATATTATAGATATATATAATAAAAGAATATGCGTGCAGGTAACTATATTTCCTTTAATATTCTATTGTTTGTATTGGTGGGAGGTAACCAAGTACATTTACTTAAATACCGTACAATTTGGAGGTACTTATACTTAACTGAATATTTCCATCATATTACTTCATACTCAGTAAACCTGCAATAGTTTTTGGCCACAGATTGCCAGCATGCGAACACAACACTGACATACCAACATAGTGAATTTACAGATCAAGGAGTTACAGCTACATGACACATGCAAGTCTCTATTAGCTCTGTTTCTGGAAATATACATAAATATTTCGTTACTAAACTCCAACCCTGCATGGTTGCTAATTTTGTCTGTTTGCCATTTTTATGCAGGTAGGACAAGATGAGGTGTTTTTTTTTTTTTTTTTTTTTTTTTTTTGTAGCTCAGCCACCTACTGCTGCTAAAACCAGAAATGGTGAGACAGACAGCTAAACAAAGAGCTGACTTGATTTTTTTTTTTTTGGTGAGTTTATTAAGATGAACCACAGCAGCTGCATTATGAGTGCAGGAGATTTGGGTCAGAGGTGAGGTGCAGACTGACCGGGTCTTTATTTCACCAATAAGTAAACAGATGATAGGTATATGGTCCTGACAGCAGCACGGCTCACTAACATATTATGCAGGTAACGAGTGGAAGTGAAACAATCTGCTTCATTGCTGCTTCATTGATCCTGATAACATAAGAGGTGATACTGGAATAATTGCGGTGTACTATTTTTACAGTAAACTAAATAAAATTGACCAACTTGTCTGTATTTTCCTAAAAGTATCACAAAGAGAGAAAAAAAGCCCATTAAAAATGCAAGTTGAAATGGATAGCTTGTTCGCAAACAAGAAAGAAAAACACAGGATGAAGGGAAGTCCAATATTCACTTTGCTTTGAATCTTCACCAGCTCCTGAACTGTGTTCACTAGCTTGTTGCTAACTGTGTGCCATTTATTTCTTGCCATGTAGTGTATAGCTGGTTTTACTAGCTTCTCAGCAAAAGAAAAGCTACCTGCTGTGACCACAAACGACACCATTAGAGCACTGAGAGGGAAACAAAACTGCTCAGTTGTCAGCCAGGAAACCAAAGCAGTTAGCTAAAAAAGTCCTTGAAAACTATATGTAGCTAAGACGATACAGGTTTGGTAATAAGAGCATTTATTATCGCCACTTTAAGACAGAACTGTGAGTTCTATTCGTTTACTTTCAATTACAATTCTTAAATTGAAATACAATTCAACACTGTTCGTTTTGGAAATAAAACAGACACTATGTGGCTACTGGTGGATCTAACGTGCTTATTCTGCGAGCACCTTAATGCCTTTTCAATAACACCCGCACCACACAGCGTCCACCTCAGATGCCACCGGTCCATCCAAATGTATAAGGCCGGGGAAAAAAAACGGATGCATATCCTGGTTTGAAATGTCTGCCCCGAATTGTATGGTGAATCAAAATTGGGATAAAACATTTGAATTACAGAACACAACTGTGATGTCTGCCCTCCTGGACTGCCAGATCATGAATATATATTGCATTATGAAGATGTGATGACATTTAGAGCAATCACATTTAACCCTCTCCTCTTGTGCCTCTGTTTCTCCTCTCTCCACTAATGCATTTTGCAGCAAGGAATGCATCTTAAAAGATTCAGGGAGAAATGTCAGCCAAAGCAGACACTGCTTGAGAGCCGGGGTCATTTCAGAATTCTGGAGAACGAACGAACGAACGAACACACACACACACACACACACACACACACACACACACACACAAGCACACGCTTCACTATCCCCCCTCATACCTACCCACCCTTTTTTTTTCCTATTCCATTCCGTCTCAGCCCTCTTTCTCTCTAAATATTTCTGTTGGTTTACCCTTGTCCATGTGACTGTGTTGGAGGTAGCACAGATGCAATCCGGCGAGAGAGAGAGAGAGAGAGAGAGAGAGAGAGAGAGAGAGAGAGAGAGAGAGAGAGAGAGAGAGAGGCTTGACCAGTTGGGCGCTGTCTCCCACCTCATTACCAGATGCAAATGAAACGGGTACACATGTTTAATATTTAGTGGCAGCAGAAATGTCAGGCTGGCACAAGATGGAATTAAACAGCACTGTCAGCGCAAGTGAACTCAAGGCTTTCTCAGCTATTTCACTTCATATTGAGTTACTGTCACAATTTATTTCACAGCGGTGGGACGACTAGTGTGAAAATGTTCTGTGATGCCTTTAAGGATGGAAAGGGAATCAAGGAAGAAGTGTGAAGGGTATTGTTCTGATGAGGCTTTGTATTTATTTCTAAGCTCTGTGACAAAGCTTTATTGTCTTAACAAAGCTCTACTATTCATCAGGCTTCTTTTTAAAAAAAAATTTTTTTTATAGATTATAATGACAGCATTTCTGTTTTATTGGCTAGTATTGTGATTAAACACAAAAGTGAGAGCTGGCAACCTCACAATGTTTTTAAGTACAGTGATATTATGCACATTGGACTGCTGAGCCACAGACCTCCCAAGAGAAGGCTTTGGTTTAACTAATCCTGATGATCCATACCCATATCAAATGTGTCATCCAGGCTACGCCAATAAGGCATGAAGGACTTAAAGCAATGTGGCTTTGCTTGCTGCTACCACGAAAATAATATAGTAACAGCTCAAGAAAATATCGTATGCTCAAAAACAGTAGAGTATGTTGTGTACAAAAAGATGTCCTTTCTGATTTAGCACTCTTGTCACCACACGTTGATGCATATTATCAGACCGAGGGCTAAAGCAAGTTAATGTTCATTGTAATCAGGATGGCAGATAACATGGAGACCCACAGGGACTTAATTAAAGATACTGTACATGAGACGTTTATCTTTGCAGCACTGGCTAAAATCCCCACAACGGTTTAGCCTAGAAAAAAAAAAAAAGGCCAGATGCAGATTCAAATATATGTTTAGTTGTTATTTAATGTGTGGAGGAGAATTATGAGTGACAAATTTGTATTCTTTTCAGGCAATTCTTCTTTGATCAAATCCTATTTTAAAATGGCTTGGTGAGAGGTGAGGTGGGATGATGGTCATGAGGCACGGTCAGATTAAAGAGAACGGGGACCTTGGAAAAAGGGAAAAAAAGATGTATTTTGAATTAATTGAAAGCATTATCAAGGTATGAGTGAATGGGAAACGAGAAAGTTTTGCTGTGGACAGGCAGTCATTGAACTCCCACTGCCTTCGGAAAAAAAAAATAGGAGCGTTTCATTATTCCAAGGTGAAGGCTTTAAAACAGCATTTTAAATGTTACCCCCGCTGTTCGAGATCATGAAAACCTTTAATTTCATGCAAATGAACAGCAAGGAGCATGGAGCTTAATGTAAACGAATGCTTCTTTTGTACTGTTGTAGAAGTGAGCCGGAGAGAGAGGCCAGCAAGAAAATTCCCAAGGATTCTTTAATTGCTATCTGAAATTATGTAAATCCCTCTGCTAGGCTGAGTGCAATTATCCAGCGCCTCTCGCTGCCAGCTTTACTAATGTCTAACAAAATATCGGTGGCTGACATTTAGACGTGGTAATGCAAATGAGAATTAATTTTTCTTCCAAGACAAAGGGCAGTCGAAAGATCACACCATTTTATACAATAAAGGCTGGAAAAAGTAGGTTTGCAAGATAACAAAAAAAAAATGTTGATCAAGGAATGAGCCAAGCATTGAAGCCCATTTTATATCAGTGCATCATCGTCCAGAAAAAGATTATTTTCCTCTATTCTGGACTATTAATCTATTTCTATTGCCACAGAGAGGTATGCTGCAAGCAGCAGACATTCATTTAGGCCTGGAATTAATTGCAGTCTGTGCCTCATTTTTAGTAATGATATGGGGAACCCTCCCCACTCCCCATTGTTAGAACATGCTCCTGCCATGGCTGTGATGTTGGACTGTTTGGGTCACATTTTTCCATTTATCTCCCCAGGTACAGAGATGGATGTAGGCCAGGCACTGCAGCCTGGTGAGACTCCCCTGTGTGCAGCTCAGAACACCTGTCCCGCTGCGCGTCCCCCCCCCCCCCCCAATCTTTACCAGGCCAAGGAGGAGCACCATCGCTATGTAATACTTTCCCCAAGCCACCGTCCCCCGGGACCCCGAAGGAGCAAGATGAGGAGAAACTTAGGGACCAGTGTTCACTGGGAGATCTGCCACCCAAAACGGTATTACTTAACCAGAAATCAAATTACAAGCTGCTGACATGGAGGAAAACTGGCCATTAATATTCTAGTATGGATACGGTGTGTAAGACACCCCAGCTGTGAATATTCTCAGATGAAGGAAAAAAAAATACATTGCGATACACCAACAAGTGCCTGTCTCGAGTTTTTCTACCACAACAGCATGTTGACAACAATTACTACGAGTGTTGTGGTAAAACATGAGCAGACTAATGATGCACACTTGTAGTCAGTGCAGGTTGTATTTTGTGAAGTTGCCTTGGAATGACAAGCAATGACTATTGTAGTACATAATGATATGAAAAAGTGAAAGATTAAAAGTTCCCTTTAAGGGTTGAGAATAGTATTCCTTCTGAGGCTGAACAAATCCTTATTAAAACAAAAACCGACAAAGAATTATCTGGAAACAAGGCCACTTTTCTTAGCTCATGAAAAGTTTTAGAGATACAAGGATTTCACAGGACAGCAACATCACAACAACTGACTATGAATGACAAACTACACCTTAACAGCTGAAAAGCAAGTTCTTGACTGACAAACTGTCATTTTGAGCCTCACACATTTATCGTTTGGCCATTTTGAATCGTCTGATGTTTGCCCGTCACAGATGTATCAGTAGCGACATGTTGACCAATAGGTGCTGTTATGGAAACAGGTTTTTTTCAGAACATAATGCAGAAACAGATGCTCTGGGCAATTTAGACATTTTTCTGCTTGTGTTTTTTTTTATTTTTTTTTATCAAAAGTTTTAAATAATCATTACCTCCCCTTTGTAATGTATTGTTTTAGTTTTTCATTTGTCACAAGTGTTTGAAAGCAACAAAATGGCCAAATATATAGATATTCAGAATCTTTTTACTTCCCAATTACCATATTGACAGCAACAGTTCAGAGTCGGTCGTGCTCCATAGTCATTATGCACCTCACTTCAACAGGAAAACAAATGCGATGACACTCCTATATTATTTTCTAAACCACTTCCTCACAATCATTTCAGCTATCTGTTGTACATAATAATTTTGTTTTGCCTCCTATAATGTCAAGAATCTACAGTATACAGTATTGAATAAAGTGTCAAACTTTGACTTAGGGATTTTCTGATTTCCTAAATTACTTTTAAAAGGGCTGTTATCATCAGTCTGTTTCATACAGGGAACAAATCATCGCAGGTCACAAGAAATAGGCTTTGAAAATTCAACACATAGGACCTTTATTTTGTTTCGGAGATGGGCTGTCCAACAGAAAGCCTTATCCTGCATGCTAATGCTATCTCGGGTTCTGCACATACTGCTAATGTGCTGCATTTGTAGGTATTTACTATTGTATATAACCCCCCACCACCACCACCACCACCACCACTGCACCTCATATCACCCTCCTTCTTCTCCTCATCTCCAGCTCTCTAACCTCCATCTTCCCTGCCCCTCCACCACCCGTACATCCATCAGAGCGCTGTCATGGTAGAGGGGCTTCCATGCTCCTTCCTGATGCGGCCATCAAGGCCCTCCATCTAACACGAGCCGACACATCATAATAACAGTAAGAGGCCTTTCCTGTCCAGTGTCATGCTTGGAGAGATTAGTTCCCCTCCACAAAACCCAGGTAATTTGCTTTTGCTGAAACACATTTGTAGATCGTATTCTTTCAGGTTAACTAGTTCATGAGAAGAGATGAGACACTTGCTGCACACTGTTTGCTTCCTTAAGCCATTATTCCTCTCAGCCAATTTAAATACAAACCAAACAGCTTTTTTTCCCTGCATGTGTATAGCGTGAGTAGCTGAATGCATACATGTAGTACTTCAGCAGTTAAAAACATAATACTTTTTTTAGACATGTATTTCTATACACATGCATATTGTGTTTGTATGCATCACAATATGGAGGTATTCTTACATTTCCAAACATCCTTGGAATGGAATGCAAAATTATCATACAAAATACTTTGACTTTAGAGATATTCATTTAACGTATACTGCTAGTCTACATGTTAAAATCACGTTAATTACCAATGAGGACTAATGTCATTATTTCCAACTGAATTACAAAGACGAACAGGTTTGAATATGTCACTGACTTCAAGGAACATAAATCCATCTGCAACCCTGAATTAAGGACTGTCAAATAACATTTAGTCTGGGCTTCCAAAAAAAAAAAAGAAAAGAAATGGAAGCTTACGTTGAACACGATTTTGTACATAAGCTGAAATAAAACCCAAAAGTCTCTGAGCAGGAGTTCATTCCTGCAGGTCTAATGTCTATTTCATTCTTTATTAATCACCTGCACTAAATCCCCTCTGTGTATGAATGGGCTGTGCTCTGTGTCTTCTCACATTTGCTGCATGATCATATTTCATAAACACTGCATTTGAATTTTTATGTACAGAGTATGCAATATCCATGATAAACTGAATATGTAAATAGGTAACCTTTATTTATGAGTCCCTGCCAGAGTCGTACTCTTAAAGTATTACTTTGGATGATAAGATGGATAGACAAAAATGTTAGTTAGGGGAATACTTGTTTGGCCGTGGGATGATTGATAATTAACAGGTTAATCTATACAAGTTGGAGGTTATAATTCACCTGCTTTCATACAAGTTTTTTTCAAGGCAGAAAAAATGAATGATCATATTTGTAAATTTAAACCATGACTAAAAAAACCAAGTTTTAATCCTCCCTTCGAAAGAGACACACACAAAAAAAATTGTCTTTAATGCTGCTAGCTGACTTCTATTAAAATGTATTGTACTGCTGTACAGAGCGGAGAATATCTACAAATTTATTTGAATGAATCACCCAGGGAAGTGCCTAAAACTAGTCAAGTCTCTGTCTTTTAGTCACACGTTTAATCCTAATGCATTACATTTCCGGGCTGTGAGTGCCTTGGAATTACCCGTCCCGTCCTGGAGGAGTCCTTTTTGTTATTGTTTAGAGAATGGTTAGCATGCCGGGGATGCTCCAAATACGATTTTACATCAACTTATGGAAATCCATTGTTCCTTGAACATTTCCACATACAAACCAATATATGCTTTTCTAAGAGGTCTAAGACCTCAATTACATCAAAGGCAGTTTGTCCTGCTGCTGGGCTGCCTGCTAAAGGGCTTAAACAACTGTGTCAATGCTACCCCCTTGTGACCGCACTGCAGCAGGAGCATTTCTGTGCAGCCGTCTTTCACTGCAAGAAAAACGGTCCACTACAATAACATGAAAAACAATCAACATATCGCATTTGAACTTATATGAAATATCAAAAAGGACTTATACAAAGAAAATAATTTCAACATTGCTTACTGTTTCAATACTGCCCATTATTGTGCCCCAGTAATTCTATCCAAGACACCTTTATTTCAACAGAGTCGGTGTGTAAGCCTCGTTTTGAAGGGCAATTGTCTGACGTCTTCATTGTAGTTTGAACTATGAAGCAGAGAATAATAAAGATAAAAAGAAAGTCTGAGAGATTCTATTTTCACAATAGGAATTGAAATGTGTCATCACAGCACCTATTGCATTTGTAGCTCCCAGATCTCTTTCATTAAAACCAAAGACGTCTAGAAAGTTGCTATGCTGACGTGCAGACAGATGTGCATGTCAGAGGCATGAGAGGGAATATTTTGGAGGGCACTCCTCCTGCTGTCCTAGCCTCGGCGAGAGAGAAAGCATGCAGTCTTTTATTGTATGGACTTGAAAAGAAATAATTAGACACGCAGATATATAATTCTGCAAAGCTGCATGGCTCACTTGTCACATGTGGCAGAAAGAAAAAGGGGCTGAATCCTCTGAAGTGCAGTTTGCCATAGGCCGCTGCTTTTATTTCCCAAGTTTGCTCTACCTTCAAAGACACCGCGTGGGATTGGGAAGTTAGAGCACCGGGGTTTGTCTTCTTTTCATTGTAGTGGGAGTCTTGGGAAGCGGGAAATAGGAAGGATTTTACAAATATTTGCATTTTGCTTGAAAATTAGTTCCATTACAAATGATGCTAAAATTACAACATACGTACAACAACCTAATGATATGACAGATGTAGGATCGTTTTAAGGCCAAAAAACAAAACAAAAAATCATCAAACAATGCCACATCTGCATGTTTTAAAACTATAATTATCATGCTAGCCATAATGGTGTCAAATTTAAATTACAAAACTGGTTGAGCTTTTCTTATAAACTCTGTAATGACAATGAAAAACACATTTTTCATCACTAAAAAGTGGAAGGAAGTAAATCAATCAGAATGGATATGCCAATACTAATAAGCACTGAAGCATGCCTGGTGAGACATTAGTGGTCTAAAAGTCTGCGAAAAAAACAGGCACCATATTCTTTTACTGTGGCTCCACATACAAAAGGTTTTAATGCTTTTTTTGTTTACCAAATAGTGTAGCAAAACAGCATATAAAAGCAAACCAACACAATTTAAATGAAAGCCTATGATTGCCTTGTAAAACTACATTGTAAAAGAGATGGACGTTGGTTCATGTAACCCCAGTCTTCCTCCATAATTCACTGTGAAGCGACGTTGGCTGAGGCCATATTAGGGGGCTGCACTATGTTGACATCTCACACAGCCCCTGAGGTTAGGCCATGTCAATCACAGGACATGTGATTGCAGGAGTCCCCGCCTGCCCTCTCATTGACACCTCCCATTGACTTTCCTTCACGCAGATCACTGAGCCTAAACCATTTCATTCAGGGTGACCCACCGTCTCCCCCCACACACACTGGACAGGTTGATTTGTGCCTCGCTGGCAGGCTTCAACAGAGCTATGACTTTTATCCACTTAAGTATGTATATTTTACCTGACAGTATGGTTCCATCTCTCATTAATAGTCAGTGCACACTGGAAGGCATGGCTCCCAGCCCCATGCATGTAACAAACAATGTTCACTTCCAAAGAAGAGAAATAGTGTTTGAATTATTTTCTTCCCTGACCTTAGGTCCATGTATGTAAACATGTGACCTAATATCATGCTACAGCGATGTTATTTATGTCATATAATCATTTCAACTCCCTCAGGATGCGGTCGGCACACAAACATGACCAAAATACATATTTAGATTTATTTGTCTGCAACTGTCCAATAAAACATATCCTTTGCATTTCCATCTCTGGGCTTTAGTCCCAGTGGGAGTTGCTGGCTGAGAAATGTTGTGCTTTCAAGCTTCAGGGAACAACGATGTGAGCAATGTTCAGGGTGGGGGAAAAAAAAAAAAAAAAAAGTGGTCCGCTGCCTAAGTGTTGTACTATAAAGAGAGAAGAAGTAGGTTTTCACATTCCAAAAGCCTCCAAGGGTTTTTAGCTCCGCAGTGGAATGTGGGTGCAATCATCATCCTCATCTCAGGAGACACTATTGCAGCCTCTCAACCACTCACTCAGTCTCTTTGTCTCATATTCCTTTTATTTCTACATCTGTAACATTATTTTCTGGCTTCTTTTTAGTTTGTCCATCTCTTAATGCCCCGCCTCACCGAAACAAGCCAAATGAACGGCATGTTTTCTATCAAAGAGAAACGTTTTCGAAATACCCAAATGAGCCTCAGTTATGTCATTGCTGCTCATGAAAATAAAATGCACAACTTTGTAATGAAACAAGTCGATTGTAAAAGCGGAATGAAATATTTTATGATGTGCTTATGAAGAAAGAAAAAAAAAAGAATGTCTTGATGAAAGCTGTGCCCTTCAGTGCATTGTGGATTTCATCCTCATGCCATCCACACATGTTTTAGGGTGTTTGTGGCAGCAGAGGCATCCCCTCGGTGACCACAGTCATAAATGAATTACTATAAAAAGGGTTACTCAAGGGCTAGATGGCTTTTACGTAATTGTGCGGTGGTGAAAGGGGGTAAGGGTCTTTCCATAAAATTTCAATAAATTGTGCATTTTCTCAATGACTTGTTGCCCCAGTGAACAGTATAGTAAGAACACTAAACTGAAAGAAATGGGGTGCAAATGCTGGCAGAGGCAATGCCATTTTGAAACATTAGAAAGGTAGCAATACGCTTTTATAGTATTTGCATATTTAGGCTTATTTAAAATGTCATTAGGAGGTCATCTGCACATGTGACATCTGTGCAAAAACTGACTGCTAAGTGCACCTCATATTCACAGAACATTACAGGGCCAAATGAAATTCAGGACCAGACTGCTATTCCCCCTTGAGTAAATCAAAACCCTTTCTTATTAAATATGCCTTTAAGTACAACACCAAGTTAACAATGTTACAATAAAATACACTTGTAGCTTAAATTGTCTCATTTACCACAGAAAATGTGAAGCAAATTCAATCAAATACATGTTTAAGCAGACTGTTGCCAAAACCAGTGAGCTCAACAATATAATGCTCCTGAAAGTAACTGAAATCCTATTTCTCTATGACAAAGGTTCCCAAACTTTTCAGACCACTAAGTACTAAACAAAAGCTCTCAAGTATCACTTCTCACTGCAGAAACCAACAGTGGTTTTTCACTGATTTCACCATGCAATAGCCTCAGAAAGCCTAAATGATGACGACGACAACAACAACAACAACATCTCCAACGTACTGTTTCAAAATCAAAGAATACATTTACAATTCTTACTAGAAAAGACGCCACCCAGCGACTCTGACTCCTCTTCAGGATTGAAATATTTGTTCAAGCTAACGTTCGTGTTACGCAGTATCGGACGTGTTACGCGTTATCACCCAACGTTAGGCACAAACAATTATTAAATCTGAAATATTTAAAGGATTTACAACTAATTTTTACATCACTGTAATCTGATGTGTATATAAAATAACTGTTTTTTTTAATAATGTGAAATTAAAGGAATTTAATTTTTTGGACTTGGGCCAACTGGAGTGCAACTGATAGATATTTCAGCAGGGGTCTCGCGTACCACCAGGTGGAGTGTCCACAGTTTAGGAATCACTGCTCTATAACCGAACATGGTTGTGACTAAATAAGCAACAATCTAAGATCAAATAATGTGATTGTTTTGGGACTGTGGGGGTGTGGCTTGAATCGCTGCTCCAGACGTGCATGACCTTTTCCTGTGTATGGACCCCAAATATACTGGTTGAAAAAATAGGTTTGAAGTTGTACATATATGCAGCTCAAATCACAATGCAAGCCATTTTTCAAACTCACTGATATTAAAACGTTCTTTACTACCTCTTTGAAACGGTTGGCAGCTGCTCTCTGGGTATCTGGAATATTGGTTTCTCCCACTTTCTGTAATTAGCAATGATCAAGAGGAATTATAAGCGGCAGTTAACAACATTGGACTCCTCAATGACCCTGATAGATGGTCAATTATAGTGATCAGGTCATGGCGTTTATTGGATTTAAAGTGGCAGTGATGGGCCCTTTTGGCCTAGTGTGGGTAATTATCACATTTATGCATGATTTAAGGCGACAGTGTATAACAAGAAAGACTTGACTTAAATTTAATCATTTTCTTATCTATGCATTTATGCAAAAGTTAACAATGGATGGCCATGAGTGGAATAATGCAATGAGACTGGAATTAATGTGATATCCACGTACAGTAGAGCCACTGTGCGGGACACTACATGTTTGAGAGTGGAAGAGAATTTACTGCTTCGTAGAACTTGTGCCACTAAAGATTGCCCTGGGAATGTGTTGTTGTTTTTTAGTACTTATATGTACATGAAATACATGTGTGTAATTCCCTTCAGTGTATCAAAGATGTGCTTTTCAATCACACCTAAACTGTTTTACAAAAGTGGTTGTGGTGCATTTTATTGTTACTTCAACAAGGAGCTGCATTTCCAACAAATGCTCAGAATAAAACATCTCATGGTCAACAAGCCTTTAGTTTTGCTAGCAGGGGAAATCTGCCAATTGAGAGAAAATGCTATACACCGATCACAGCTGTCGATACATTTTCTCTTCTTCCCCATCATCCATTATTCTTTGCCTGTTCTGCAGAAAAAGGCATGTCGCCACTTTTGCTCAGGCAGCCACAGACAGCTTTCTGAATCTAGACACCAGAGTATGATCAACGGGAAATCTGCTGCTCAGCTCCTCTGGTAACGGAGAGAATGCATCAGTGCCTTGTTTATTTACTTTTTCCACATGCCAGAAAAGGTCAGAGTCAGAGGATTATGCTGCATGGCCCAAGCAGAACTCAATAAAAGCCCAGCAATGAAAACAATATCATCCATATTTTAAACAGCTGGCACCAAACAGAGGGAGTCTTACACTAGGGTGCCAATTATTCTACTTCTCAGGGTTTCGCAGCAAACCACAGTAGCTAAGGTGTGCCTTTCAAATAAAACCATTACTTTGTGTTGTTTTTGAAACAATGGAGATATTTTGACAAATACGAGAGCTATCATTTACATGTAGGTGTATTTTAATCATAAACCGCTAACTAATCCTAAACACTTAGGGGGAAGTGCAGGTTTATTGGAGTTTAAATGCAGATGTTTTTCAGGCAGCAAGTGTGGTTGTTTTCATGGTCTGGGTTTGTTTTCCCTCCATGGACTTATTAAAGTCAGTGCAGCACAGTCTGTGCTCTATAATCCTGATGTATTATTAATCATGTCTTCCCGTGCAACTCCAAAAACTTCCCTTTTTGATTTTTTTTTTTATCACATGAAAGTGCACTGAATTTGAAACAAAGCCAGGTCCTGGGTGACAGGATGCTTTATTTTCTTCCTGTTACAGAATTTTAAGCAAGTAAATACAATGGCAGCATTGTTTTGGAAATAGTTTCTGACACAATATGCCTTGTCAATGCACACTACAACATGTGTATGGAGATTGATGTTTCCAGCATACACTGTTGAAAGTTCACTACTAGTGTCATTCAAAAGAGATGTCTGCTGACAGGCCAGGAGATATGTTGCATATACAGGAAATGTTATATTTGATTTCATAACTATTAGTGTTGTAGGATTTTCTAGCTTGGTTTCAAATGGTCATGTAAAGAAAAGTTTGCATCCAATAAGTCCTTTACTTTTCATTAATTGAAGAGATTAATGAAATGTCATTATCTATACTAAGGGCCTGTATTTACCTTTTGCAGTAGCCTCAAGGAAAACCATGCTTGTTTCAAGCTTCAAGTTTTGTCCAAATAAATTAAAAGAGCAATTTGATTTGATTTTAATCACCCATAAATTGATTTTCATAAGACAGCCTGGCTAAGTCTTTCTCTTGTCGGAGTTATATTGCATCTTCTTTTATCATATTTGGTGATCAATAAACAACCCTGCAGCAATGCGGGAGTCGTCCTCACATATACCACACTGCCATCATAGCAGGTGCTCATGGCATTATTTTTTTTTTACCTTTTTTGCCTCGCATGGGTAAGATGATAATCCAAGCCTAGTCCACTGACAGACTGCAACATGATTCACTTGGACAGTGACTGACTGCACATCCAATTTGTTTCAACTCCACAGCAGCAGCTTATTATCTGAAATGCATGAGATGTCTGTGCATGAGAGGCGTGATCAGCTGGGGCATGCGCTGGGGCTGCTGGGAAAGTAATCAATAAGGGATTGTCTCTTGTAGTTTAGGCCGACACAATATGACAGAGCTGAAAATTAAACAGGCAGATATTAATAATAATGGAAATCAGAGGCTCATGGGTGAGAGCAGGGGGAGGGGCGAAACTCAAAATATACATCATGTTCGGATGTGGGTGTACGCACGCATGCAGGAGGGGGTGGAGGGTGGGTATACTTAGTGTTTTTAGCTTTTTTTTTTCTTCTCTGGAAATATGTGAAATATGAGACAGAATACAACAGCAAAGGCATTTTGTGTACATCTTTGAAAGTCACCCGACATGAAGAGTATTGCCGACAATTTTAATGTTAATGGTTCTTTTCTGACCTACTAGAAACAGTTCACTGACCACAATTATTTCAAACCTCCACGTGTAGTAGTTTTATGCTGTTTAACACAAGTGAACTTTTGGCAAATGTTTTAAGCCCCTTGTGGGTTTGGCATATTACTGATCAGCAGATGTTCATTTGAGATTGATGCTCATAATATGCAACAGCTGAAATGACTCAAGAGAAACCTAATCCTATGACTGACACAATCTGACTGTCTGCATGCATACGTTATCATTTCATATGAACTTTCTCCGCTCCATGAGAAAATTTGGAATATGGCACAGAACGATAAGCATTCACACGTGATTCAAAGCTTAAGATTACAGAGACAGGGCATAAAAGTGCCTGATTACATGATGTAAGAGGGGTCATGGGCAATAAAAGAAACATGGAAATAAACTGAGGCGGCTAAAGAGAGATTCCCCTGCCTTGTCAATTAGCCACGGCAAGCCGTTTCTATTGTTTGAGCAACAAACGCGCCGTCCTGGGTGGGGGAGGGGCGGAGTGGGGGAGTTAACAAACTGCATTACAGGCCATTACAGATGCAGTGTCATTGATTATTTATACCCTTATAAAATGCCTGGCTCCCTGGTGGACCAGGCTTGCTTGGCTTGCTCTGATAAAATGTTCCCTCTAAATCACCACACCAGAGCAAACAACACATTCAAACACATAAGAGAGCGGAGTGACAAAAGTCCTGCGTGTGTAATAGATGTGAAGATGAGTGTGTGAAGGGCAGAAACTGTTGCGATAGCCTATCACAACATCTTATTAAACTAATAACTCTTCAACATCTATCCGATATAAATGACAAGTGTGATTTGATTAATTTTTAGTTGGCAGAATCTCCGTCTTGTTAGAAGTAGATTCCCTCCCTACTGGAGTTTTGTTCACGCTGGATGTTTTGCATTAGTTAGCAGGGGAGCAGATGGCTGCTACTAGCTGAGCTCACGAGGAAGTCAGCACTTTTTTGAACTTTCATGTTGTCGGTGTCGGCGCCGGAGCAGGACCTTCTTCAAACAGTCACCTCGCCATGGGAATATTCCCTCTCGGATATTAATGGTCGCCCTTGCCGAGACGACCACCTCAGCATAAAGCCCACTGGGATGCGGCGTAGCAAATGCCACACCTTTCACCGCCTTGCTCCTTAATGACACCACCCTGACATTGTGGCGCCTTCAAAAACTCAGTGAATAACATATATCAGCCGCTTAGTCAACTAAAACACTCGTGTAGTAATTTGACACAATGCCCTCTGAATGTTTGTTAATGGCATGATATACGGCTGCTCATGAAATACAACCTTCATCACACAGCTTAAAAGGTCCAAATGCCAGATGTCCTACGGCACCGCATGTTGAAAACCATGCAAGAAATACATGATGGTCTCGATAGTGACAAACGCATGCCAAATGAATTGCAAAGAGGTAGAGTAAGTCCATATTGGACACACTTCCCAGAGCACGGAAAGTATGAAAGAGAGGACAACATCTTGTATCATCTATCTTCCTTAAATGCTGAAGCCGTGACAAAGTGGATGGAGAAATTATGATAAATGATAAGACGTATTTAGTCAATATCTGTAATTCTCTTTCTTCTCCCTGCTGTGTTTTTAGCCTCACATTGTTTAGTTGAAAAGACACCCATTCATTTAAATTGCACTTTGAAGGCCAGATTGTGATCAAATTGAAATGGACATAGTACATGTTAATATCAATATCTCCATCTAGGAGATAGATTGTCAAGGTGCCTTTTTGTGAATTTATATCTTATTTACACTTTGAGTGGGGCGGACCTGCAGACCACACATTCGACTGTAGGTGTTTCTTCTCAGGAGCACCGCACATCATGAGAAAATCCTTTCCATTCAACTCAATTAAAACTATATAGCACATCTATTAAGCAGTTTAACACGGGGAGTAAGGGACAGGTTTGCATAAAATGAAAATTTTATTTGACTTATTAGTGACACCTTTCAGGGACGACTTTGGTTTATTACCATTAATTAAATGTATAACTCATTGCGAGGAGGGGTTAAGGATCAGATTTCAAGTTGTTTTTTTTTTTCATCTGTCACATTAGTGTGCCTTCCGATGAAAAACAAACCCATAGTTCAATTGTACTAGAGACTTATTAGGCCCCCTGGTTATGTTTTATTGTTAAGCCATAATAATTATGACGGACAAATTACCTATATGGTCATTTCAGTTGGCTTGTTGATCACATATAGCATTTAAGACCACACTAATTGGATTCTGAAGTATAGTCATTTCTGCCATTCATGAGTCTGAAAAAATGTATCCTATTAGTAGGTGAAGCATTTCAAGGACTTGGATAAGCATGAACTGTTCTATGTTAAATTACCATGACAGAGATAATATAATATAAGAGGAAAAAAAAATCTATTTTGACTGTTCATAGGTAAAGCACAGGTGTGCCAATGTTATGTAATTATACACAGACTCTGTTCTATTCCATTGACCATGTCACAGTAAGCCAGCACGCACAATACCAGGCAGGACCCTGACACTGAAAACAGAAGAACTCAATCATTATTTCATTGTTTACACCTGTGCTTGTCCTACTGTGACATGCCCAAAAGTCTTTTGATAAAAAGAAACACTGCATGTCGAGTACAATATAGCTTAGAAGCCGCTCAAAAAGCATGCTCTCCATAACATAACAGCCATGTAGTTTAGATCAAAATGTTTCACAAATTTATAAATGTCATATTTAGAAGTTTTTCAAAGAATAAAAATCCCTCATGCCTGAAAGTGGCTTACATATAACTCTAAACCAATGATTGATGAATATGCAAGTAGTCCCCGCCTCTTTCTCTATGCACCCTGTATGTGATGGATAAAAACCTGGCTGTCTTAATCTGTGTTTTCAGGTCTGTCACTGCAGTTCCAAAATGGAAAGACTCCACCATGGTGACAGCTTCTTGTGCACATGAAATGTCTTGTAGAATATAAAAAACACTATATGAAAATGTTAACAGGGTTAATTACTTGATTTTCACTGAATAAGGACTTTAGAGAAAGAAACAAATGCTCTGGTACATACAGCAAAATTTAACTCTGCATAGTAGTTTAACATAAATGCACTGATAAGTCAGATAAAAAAAAAAAAATACAAGAAAATCTTTTAAACTCTCTCACGGAGGCAAACGGTAGCCAGAGAAGTGTGTGAAGAATGGGGGTAACATGGTGATGGTTCCACACTGTCATTAGGATAATAGCAGCCCTGTTCTGAATATACTGGCCTTTCCAGACTCCTGGCAGGGGTCCCAAAAACAAGAGCATTGCAGCAGTAAAGTAATATCGAGTCCTTTTAGACAGAACTTCAAGCTTTATATTAACATTCTTAAATGGCATTTTTATGAGCCCCATAAATATCACTGTGAATACGACCTAACATTTTTTTACCCCACTTTCACTCCCTAAGAAGTCAAATTCACACATTAGCTTTCACATTTTATCTTTTTAAAAAGACATTGGGCAGCGCTTTAAAGTGTAACATTAAGTTTTGCAGCCACAACACACCTTTTAAGAGCAGATACTCTGACATGTCAATGCAGGAACAGCACAGGTGTAAATAATGGCATTAATGATCGCTTTGCATTGTGGATGTTGGCTCACTTTGTTAATGATATTAATAACACCTGTGCTTCTCCTAATATAACAGGTCAAACTATCTGCTGTGACAAGGATCAATAAACGGCTCCCGCTTGTTACGTCATAGAGGTTAAAAGACTCTGGTGACCACTGGTCTTGTAGCCCTATCTGGCCTGTGGGCAAGAGGAAGTACTCTAAACTGCCAATAAACAGAGCAAGATGTGTGTCAGTGTGAGCAGCCCTGGGAACTGAAAGCATGACAGGAAGATGAGTGAAAAGTACCATGCAACACAACATAACATCCCCTCCAAGGAGAAAGACGTGATGGTGGTTCATAATGTCTTGTTACGCCACACGCACATTCACACACCTCACTCAACTATTCAGAATCCACACAGAATTTCAATTTCCTACACAACATACCAGAGTAACATCTAATTACGCCACTGAAGAATGATTGAAGGGTGCAGTAATGGCCTGAATGGTGACTCCGTGAAACACCTTGTTACAAACTGTTTCCTGGATGCCATCAGTCACAGTGCAGCGGGGATACACTACAGCAACAGGTAGCTGACTGTATACAGTCAAAGGAGCTCTCTGTGTGCTTTGACACACAAAGTTGAAGAGTCCAAAGGGAAAGGACGAGGACAGGGATGAGAGCAAAGGACAAGGGGATCATGCTGCCCAAAAAATGTTTGCAGACTGGATACTGAACACCGTTGTTGAGGTTACTATTTATCTCATGCCAGCCAAGTTGGCACGCACATCTGGCGCTGGGTACTTAGTGCAATTATTTATGATTTCCTCCAAGATTTAAAAGCTCTTCGCCCGGCCTTGTAATGCAGTAACTGATTGCACTGCTAATGTAATTAAGGGGAGATTATGATGTCCACGTGGCACACCAGATGGTGGCATTCACAGCGATGGGGGAAGGCACAACTGGCACACCACTGCACAAGGGCAGTGAGGCGCAGTCAGTCGGAGCAGTCCAGACTCCCCACCAGACGGAGGAAAGTATATGTGTGGATGTGCATGTGTGTGGGGTGTGCGCGCACGGATGCATGCGAGTGTACGGGTGTATGTTTGATGATAAGTTGAGTGATAAAGTGTAAGCTGATAGCGATGAGCATATGTAAAATACTACCAAAGAAATTACTTCCAGCAGGCGAGTCTTTAAGTGCACGAGATACATTCAAAAGCACCACAGGTCAAATGTACTTATATCATGGAAGGCTGTCATGTTATCTTTTGGTATTTCTAAGAAATGTCCTCTTTTTTTGGAAGTGATTTATTGTCAACTATAAGTGTGAAGAATTTCGTAAATGAATCTGACAGTTCATACATTCTCAACTTGTGCAATTCAGTGCTTTAGCCAAGAAAACAGATGGCATAAATGGAAAATTAAATCACATTTGGAAAAGCCATCATGTTTCAGGGAGATTTCTCCAGCCAGGGCAACAATGAGCCTCGACCAAACTGACCTTTAATTAGAAAAAAAGCATGATATTCTAAAGGCTTGCAAGGCTGTATCCTATGGGGGCACTAAGGGTAGGCTTCTTAAAGCTTGTTATTATAAGCTATTCAGGAGACACAGGGATTTTTTTTTTTTTTTTTTTTTTTTTTTTTTTTTTATGCTTAGACAGAAAAGAGAGGAGGAGGGGGCTGAGGGTTATATATGAAATGAGACCTGCAGATTTCTACACAGCCCATAATGGGTTCACGCGGGTGACGGGGACATTGGGGCGCAGTAGATTTCCCAAGTTGAGATAGGGATATTATTACTCTCGGGGTGGCAACACAGAAATCTCCATCTTCAGTCCCCAGACTAGTGTCAGCAAATTACAAAACACAGTGAATGACCTTTACACGTGAAAAGAAAACCTTTGCTGTTTTTTTATCATTTAGGTGCAAAGTCATTCACAAAGGTGTAATTTTGGTCAAGGGGCTCTTCTGTCATCCACTGATTACCACTCATGACTTCAACATTGTTAAGACTTACTACAATGTGCGTGTGATATTTTATACAAGATAAGATGAGCCATTATTTATGGGGTCGACTGTAACCGAGATGTGTCATAAAGTAAGTGTGAACAAAGAAATCACAGTTATAATGAACCTTTTCAAAATGCCAGCTGTAATGCTATGTATCCTACACTGGCTGCTCCCCCACAGAAATCTGCCATGGCCATCATTCATCTTACCACACAATCCTCGGCATGCGATGTGTCGCACATTAAAACATTGTAAAAGCTGATGGTTTTCACAGTTAGCATGTGTTGCTGATATCTCCAGACTCTCAACGAGTGTTTCATCACCTATTCCATAATTAGACCATTACTATAGCAGGTGCACCTCTTCCCCGCCGCAGTTTTTTTTTTTCTTCTTCTTCTTCTTCATCTTTTCGACTGACACCTGAGATTTTATATTATCAACTTCAGCACTGCCACAAATTCTACATAAAATGAGCGTGCCTGTTTCAGTGGGCCGTCAACACCTTGACGTGATAACATGTGTTGGTAGGATTATGTGCGCGTGAGGTGGGTGGTGGTGATGATGTGAGGTGTTAAGAGTGGGTGACAAAGATTATTGGAAAAGGAAATCTTCCCAGAAGCAAGTACATTTCTTTGCGGCTGATATCCACATGCAGGGAGCTGCAAACACAGTAAGCTGCTGTGCTATATTATCTGAAGAACACTGTTCAGCAGCAGCTTGCAGCAGTTGTTGTTCTGTCAACCATTAATATGTCCAAAGGTTTTTTTTCTCTCCTCAGATTATCAACTCAAACTCCGATTTAAAGCAGTAAAGGACACCTGGGTTCAAATTATACAATAACAATTCAGGAGGGTCAACTTAAAGGGAACCGAGTACAGAGCAGGCACGTGCTTCAGAAAACTGGTCCTGCCTGATCACTTCCCTCCTGACCTCCTCCTGCCTACTGACCCTCTTCTGCTTTCTTAATACAGCAGCACATAAGTGTAAAAATGTACCATCATCCATACTGCCCATTAAGCCTGCGTGACGACCACAGAAAATACAGGCTGTATTATCATCTCTAGTCCTCACAAGTTTCAACTTATTCTTTTTCAGCACCAAAAAAAGTGATGGATATCTCCTCTTCTTATTCATGATAATTCAGTGAATAAAAATCTGAGTTCAATAAAATAGTCATACATTTAAACAAATGCAGTTACTCAGCTTTCAGCACATGTGGTTTTCATATATATTTTACCAACCAGGTCAAATATCAATTCCTGAATTCCTGAGAAAAAAATAAAGGGGTGCCTGTTATAAAAGCTCATATCAAAATGCCTAAATAAAACAGCACAGCCAAACAAAAACAACAAAAAAACGATTCAAATTAAATAATAAACACTATATTGACGTTAAAAACATATCTCTGCAATAACAAATCCTCCATAGTCTCACTGCTCATGACTGATCTAACATTAGATAATATATGACATTTTACATTAGTAATGGTATACAAATAAACTGGCCTTGCCTGGTCAGCCATGTCTCAGTCCCAGCTGATGCTGCTTGTTGCAGTTAGCCGCCAGCTTCTTCCTGCTCAATCTTAAAAAAAAAAAATGTTTTGGTCCCTATTTGGTAAATAATCCGCCGAACGACTTGTCGATCAACGTGTCCAACTACAGGCGCTAGTTGTTGACTTCAACCCGTCAAGTTTTGGTCCGTTTCATCCGAGTTTTGTCCGAGTCCAAAAAGAAATCTTAAACTCCTTCGCATGTTTGCGGCCCACATCCGGTCACGTCACCGGAGACCTTTGACCCCTCTCTGACGACAAACTTCATGTCCCGAAAGATAAAATAATTTGGAACGTGCGATATACTATAAACTACTTGTTTCAAATGAGATGTTCTTAAGATATGGACACTAGTCAAATTAAAAATACACGTTTATTTATTTACTTTTTCGCATTCAAAAATGCATTCAATCATCTATCTATCTATCTATCTATCTATCTATCTATCTATCTATCTATCTATCTATCTATCTATCTATCTGTCTGTCTGTCTGTCTGTCTGTCTATCTATCTATCTATCTACCTATCTATCTATCTATCTATCTATCTATCTATCTATCTATCTATCTATCTATCTATCTGTCTATGTATCTGTCTGTCTGTCTGTCTGTCTGTCTGTCTGTCTGTCTATCTATCTATCTATCTATCTATCTATCTATCTATCTATCTATCTCTCTATGTATCTATCTGTCTGTCTGTCTGTCTGTCTGTCTATCTATCTGTCTGTCTGTCTGTCTGTCTGTCTGTCTGTCTGTCTGTCTATCTATCTATCTATCTATCTATCTATCTATCTATCTATCTATCTATCTGTCTATGTATCTATCTGTCTGTCTGTCTGTCTGTCTGTCTGTCTATCTATCTATCTGTCTATCTGTCTGTCTGTCTGTCTATCTATCTATCTATCTATCTGTCTATCTGTCTGTCTGTCTGTCTGTCTATCTATCTATCTATCTATCTATCTATCTATCTATCTATCTATCTATCTATCTATCTATCTATCTGTCTGTCTGTCTGTCTGTTTGTTTGTTTGTTTGTTTAAAGTTAAAGTTAGAAACTAAATAAAAACACATGATTTACCGGCTCTTCGGTTAACATCAACAGTATGAATGGAGGTGGTGGAAGTTTTCGGTCATATGAGGTGGCACTTTTCCCCTGAACGTCTCTCTCGAATTACAGAAGTGTTATAAATTTTAAAAAGGGAGAGCTGATCACATCATGTTCAGCCATGTAAGTCAATAAATACATCTCACTGTGTGGCCCCAGTGAAGACACCCTACCGGCATATGGCACCATGTCACAGAGCAGAGCAACACATCTTTGATTTGAATAAATTAGGATAATAGTTGCACAATGAAATAATTTATTTGATTGGTACGATGGGGGTAGAGATAATAAACCTGATGATGGGAAGGCATCTGTCGCCTGCTGGTGTTTTGGACAGTCTACAAAGAGGCTTTCAAGTTTTGAACTCGGAGATGTACATCCTATTGTTACAGCTAAGCTAATACATTGCTCTTTGTCTTACTTCTATCTGATTACAGTAATGACGTGATGATTGGAGAGACAAACAACTGTCAGGAGGCCTGACCTGTAATGATAGTTATTTAGTGAAGCACCACCTTAACTTAGTTAGAATAGCTAAATTGGATCACAGAAGTTATTGCAAAGAAATACACTCATTAGTCGATGTGGTATTACTGCCTTAGGCCTTTATTTTCTATGCATACACCAGTCAATCCAACAAAGTAAACGGGCACGTTAAGCATTCATATGACTTTCTGATTTCAACATATTCTTATTTGCATCGTTAAGCATTTCCAAGTGTCTCAGCAAATCTGCAGATTTATGATTAGGACCATTATTTAAGATAGCCCACATTTAAATCACTTTTCAAAAGGGGTCCTGCGCAGCAGCTTACAACTTTTTTTATTTATTTTTTATTTTTAATGAATAAATATCTACAGAGATCTTACACCTGGCACGCAACTGTCGTAAACACGATAAGTGTTTACATTTTGGTTAAATAATGTCCGACACCTGACACCGGAAGCGTTTACTTCCGACAGGTTGGTGGGTTGAAGTCCGAAGTTGAAAAGGAGACGGGGACTCAACAGGACGACAGGTTTCAGCAGGTAAAAACAAAGAACACGTGGAGGACTCTGGTTTCTCGTTTTACATCTGGGTTTAACGGCCCAGAGAGATCGTGGTGGGGTCTCCGGTTATCAGTTAGTTCCAGTTAATTAATATGGCAGCCGGTCGGCAGGGTAAACATGAGCATATTGTAAACAAGCTGCAAGTTGAAGGTTAGCTGCAGTGTTCGGGAAATATACTAAATTACCTTTAATTACCTGTACTTGTAATAAAGGTGGGGGTTTCACGGACTTTGCCGCATTTAAAACGCCAAAATTGTGAAATAGCAATGATAAATGCTTAAAAAAAAAACCTTGGTCTTAAGTTCCAACAAAACGTGGTAAAACGAGCGAGCGACAGACGAGAAGGTTTGTTTTTTGTAATCAACACGGTACCTCGACATTTTTAATAAGACAACAGACTGGTACATGAAGTCGACTTGTGTGTCCCTGTGATGGATTTTCTGACCACAGTGTTTACCATTTAGGTCTAAAACGCTGTCTTAACAACTCGTGGCTATATGAATATTCATGAATGACGATATGGACTCAGCATTACGTCACCTACCTTCTGCTCCATGTAGTTGACTAATATAGCTGTTCTGCATTATGGATGTGGAGATCGAGCCTCAAGTCCACCACACTCACTATAAACCCGTTGTTCGATATACCAGTCATACAATTCAAGTTTGTATTCAAGGTAGGGATGTTTTCCTCTGGAGATGGAAATACATTTGGATGGATTTTTTATTTTTTTTTCCCTTGGTCTGCCCGGATGAGTCTCTAAGCCTTGATGTTGTGCTGGGAAAAAAAAACAAAAAAAACAAAGCTCATTTTGAACAAATTATTGTTACAAAGAGATCCTTCATTCTATTAGCTAATTTGCTATCCTGTTTCATTTGAATAAGTACAGCTATCCAACATTTGTTAAAGAGACAGCTGTTTCTGGAGCAAATCCCCTAATTTGATCAACTTAATTGCAATAGATTTTGTAAATATCAAGATTGAATGCAGCAACTTTGTCAGTTAGTACAAGAATGCTTTAAACCTAATCTAATAAAATTGCGTAAGGGAACCTTTGTAAAGCCACTTACCCTGTAAAAGGCTTGCATACCCATTAGGCAAAAATTCCCTTAGACAGGAATAGATAGCAATTGATTGGGACTTCCTTGAAAATATGTGATCAGTCCCCCTAATTTGTGATTTGGTGAAGTCATTGGGTGCTCTCCAAAGGCTGTTTTGTCACTGGTCTCACTTGTCATTTGATCCTGGATTAGGCGTCCACTTTTTCTTCTAGATCCTAATAAGCCTCATCAAGTAGTCAATAGTGTGGCCACTTTAGCCAAGAAAAAGCCTGTCCATTCTCCATCTAATGACTATGAAGGGTGCAATGTTCATTTTGATTCACATTTTGTGCATTTATTCAGTGTTTTCTAATTTAAAACAATCTCTTTTCCTATTCAACTGTATAGTGGATGTATCTAAAGATGAGTTTTCGAATAAAAAAAAACAACAACTGTTGATCAGTTTAGTATGTTTTCTCTGATGAAATGCCAAAAGTGTGATGAGGCTCTTCTGCCCTTCTAACAGATCTCCGACATGTCTGAAGTGAGCAACCAGCTATCTACGGACTCCATCTCTGCTGTCGGAGTAGTCACTTCACTCAGCAAGGTCCCTGACGGCTACTATGTTGTGAGTAGAGATGTCCTGAGCCAATGATAATTATCGGTATGAGGGCTGGTCCGGGCATATGTCATGTTGATATTGGCTAAAGTAAATCCAATACTTTCTTTGCTGTATTGTGCTGTGTTGCCCACCTCTGCCTGTTTGTGTTGCCGGGTTGCTCAGTGACAGCCGGAACTTTACAGTACAAGCTTTTTGCTGCATATGAGGGTGAAAACTTCAGTGTCTGAATCAAAAAAAATATTCAGACATACATTACATTTCATTTAGCTGACGCTTTTATCCAAAGCGACTTATAATAAGTGCATTTCAAACATGAGGGTACAAAACCCAGAACAACAAGAATCAAGAAAGTACAATATTCTTCAAGAAAGCCAAACTATAAAGTGCTATATACATACAGGTGATTGATTCTGTTGTGGCATTCAAATTGGCAAAAATTATCAAATTTATCATTATAGAAAGATCAGTGTAAAAAGCATTCAGCTGATTATCACTTTCACTGTTTAAATGATGGTACATGCTGCTAATTGACTGTAATTCCATGAGTAACTTAAAGAAAGGCTAAACTAGAACATGCCTGTTGTTTAGGTCGTGTGCTCTCTGTAGTTTGAATCCTGCCAAAGGTTGTTTATGAGGTAAAAGAGGAATCGGGATGTAACACTGCTGTACAACTGTGAGTATTGTGAGATCTCTTATCTGTAGCTGATTGCATCACATCTGTTTCTGGAGCTGCATTGTTCCAGTTGAAGAGGAATTGGACTTCTTATTTTGAACCAGAGCTTTCAGTATCTTGATCAAATATAGCTCAGGAAAAACAGGGTGGGTCAAATTTAGAATTTTATACGGCTATTATTTCAGTGTGTAAGATACATATTTAATCAACATTAGCGTAAATATAAGGAATTGGATTGGACGCGATATTGGAGATACCCAATAATTTGAGGCTGATCAGGAGTGTGCCCAATAAAGCTCGATCAGGACGTCCGTAGTCATATTTGGTTGAACTGTAGGAGCTGCAAAATGTTTTCAAACACAGTTGAATTTCACAGGCTTATATCAAGCCTACACTTTATAGTATCTCCTTTTCAAAGCACAAGTGTAATAAAAGACTTTGCAGGAGTTTCCTCTTAGACTTTTCCATCACAGTTTAAAATGTTTTTGCCAACATTATGACAGAGCCAAAATCCAAATTGTCAATCAGTGGTGGAAGGTCTAATCGGAGATCTAATAAAGGTTTTGTTTTGGCTCTCTGCTCTTGCTGGTACTTGTAATTGTTGAAACTGATTGTGTAGCATAATGCACAGCCAGGATGTTGGCAGCCTTCCCTAACTGTTAGATGACTTATTCATTAGGTTTACTTTGATGATTAGGAGGATTCCCTTTATTGGTTGCCATCAGTGTTGTAGACACACCAGAGGGAAGGGTTTAATGATGTTTGGTAGATGTCCATATCATTTAGGTTTTTTTCCATGTTTCCTTTATATACAAGTCTCACAGCAACTTCAGCATTAATAGGAATGCGTCAGGATGTGAAGCAGTGCAGGATAGGTTGGCTAATGAAAACTTTTCCTAACTGAGTTGGGGAGGGGTAAAAAAGAGAAGAGAGTGTATAAGTTCAACAAAGCACAAAACAAGCTCAAGGGCAGATCTCTCTTCCTATTCAGTCCTCTTTTGTTTTCATCCTTCGCCCCCCAAACCCTCCCTCTTCTTCCAGTTTCCATCTCTTCCTGCTCCACCCTACACACCCAGCTTGTTCTAATCTCTGGCAGATGATGGTGGGTTGGCATCAGAATGGAGCCACTGGCAGGGAAACTGCATACACAACACACGGCAGTGACAAACGGAGAGAAACCCCATCAGACTTCCTCCTCTGCTGCTCCAGTTCATCTCAGTGGATGTGCAAATACTGCGTATTGCACATCCACTGGTGCAGCACACCAGCAGTTTTAAGTTTGGAAATAGTTTACACTTACTTAAACAGGAAACTATTACTGCAGTTAAATGCGAGACATTAAATGCCTTTTTTTTTTTTGCCACCAAGTTTTTTGGATCATGATTTGGATTTTGACTTTAAACCACCACAAAAGCAAAGATGCATGTTCGTGTGCTGCTGCTGCAGCATGTCCATGTGAGTGTGACGGAGTGTACCCACGTTGGGCATCTGCTTTTGTAGATGCATATTACTCTCTGAATAATGTGCCCTTAAAATAACAGTAAAATACTACGCCACTGACTTAAGACCAGATATTACCAGCAATCACTTTCCGCTGCCTCAAGATAGTAATGCAGCAACAACACACCTGACCAAACACACTTACAAAGACACTCCCGCTAGTTGGTGCTGCTTTGCTCCGGGTGGAAGATAGTGGCCTCAGTCTTGTCCTTTTATGATGTGAATGTGTTTTTTGTTTTTTTTGTGCTTCTTGTCTGTCTGACACATTTGTCCCTGACAGGATAGCTTGTTTGTTGGAAAACAGGGTTACATTCCAGACAGCTTAGAGTCTTTGGGAGGCTTGTATTTTGAGTGATATAATTCACTCAACATTAGTTTTTCTGTATAAAGTAAAATAAAAAAGAAGATAGCCTTGAGGGTAATAACATGCCAGAAATAAAAAGTGAAGTACAAGTCAGTCTCCAAGATAAAATTCAAGGCCTTTCAGACTCTGAAGCACTATTTCATATTTATTCATCCCATCTTCAAGAACATCTTTTGAACATCACTATGGGGTCTTTCATCTGCAGACTTGAAATACAAACAAAAATATCAACACTCTTTATCGGCGTGTTAATGCACCACTGAGGAGGGGAAGTCTCAGGATATTAAGCTGTATTGATTTTTTTTTTTCATACCAGAAATCTTTTCAAATTCCTCCTTAACACTGACTGCTCACCATACTTACCATACATTTTATAGAGCAGATCAAAGGGGCTGATTACCTCTTTTGCTCTCTGATACGGTGCGCTCACATCTCTGAACTTGAGCAGGTTGTTCCAACACAAGAGAGCACAGGCCCACATCAAACGCTGTTCCACTGGGATCAGGAGCTTTGCCGAAGCACCAGCAGCCACCCAACATCAAATAGTAGAGCACACTCCTGCTCTGTGCAAGGGTTGCAAAGAGGATATGCCAGCAAGCTGTTTCCCCCCAGCTTTCAGCTAAACTAATTGCCCCCGCACCCTAGGACCCACTCGACTGCACTTAATGCACAGCCATGAGAGTTACACAAATCTTGGCTTTCTTGCTGCGATTCAGATATTTCCCCAAAATTTTAAACAATAATTTTAAGTTATTTTTGTCAAAGGAGCTGCAGCTTTAGTTCTTTAGTATATATTGTCAGAAGTCAGTTTATTTTCAGTTGAAAGATAAGACCTGAAACATTTTATCTTTCCAGCTTTTCTGTTCTTCTTTGAAAAGTCTGTTTGATTCCCTGTACCCCTCCTATTTCTTCTTCACCTGCTTTCACTCTCCAGAGATTTTTGATTGTATGCTTTTATATCTTTGTATCCACAGCTGTACCTCTCAGTGCTTTCATAGCAACTTGCTGGTGGTGTCTGTCTCCAGAGATGGTTCATAGGAATATTCAAGCACCCCCCTAAAGACATGTTTCATAGGTGGGCTTTTTAGATCACTGCAAGCTGAAGATTTTAGGAAGTGGCAGTTGAATCTGTCATTGCGTTTCAAATCAAATGATACAAGCATATCTCAATATCAGAGCTCTGATATCTGTTATCAGACATGTGACATTCTCCTCATTGAAGTCTGTGTAATGACGGAGCCATGCACACTTGAAAGTATTGCGAGGTAAGCCACTGCAACTTTACACATGCTTTTTGTTGCCGTGGCTCAGCAGTCGGCGTTTCACATTCAAGCTGCGTCGCATCCTTGCTGCCGGCGGCTGTGGCAGGATGATGCCTGAGGTGCCTCCGAGGAGGACCGTGCCCTCGTTACTCCTCAACTTGACTTTGGGTTTCACAAAGCGAGCCCTTTGTTTACGCTGACAGAATGCGCTGGCTACTGACCTGGAAAAAGTGGCCAAGACGGGTTGTCTTGTAAGGAAGAGGGAGGCTGGTGATGTATAGGCTCCTTCTGGGACCTTTCATGGAACTGCTGTTGGAGACGCCCCGCAATCCCTCTCTCCGCTCATCTTCTCTTCTTCTCTCTCTCTCTCTCTCTCTCTCTCTCTCTCTCTCTCTCTCTCTCTCTCTCTCTCTCTCTCTCTCATCCTACTATCTGTCTCCGTTCCGACTCCAGTCTACGCTCTCATCCCATCGAGTCAGTGGTGGTTTTGCATGAATCTCCCCATGCCATGTTTCCCCCCCACCCAGTCACCGGGGTCATTCATCATTATTGTCAAGGGGGTAATGTGTGTGGGTGGGTGCAGAGATCTATGACTTCTTCATTTGAATGAACCTCATTAGATTGACTCTTCTTTGTAAAGGATCCCTTTAGAAAATAACTGTGGCAGTTATTTAGGTGATTCTCACATGATAGGCAATGGAACATGACGTTTCAGCCAAGCATATTTGCTCGAACGATGGAGGAGTCTCTGTGATGCAGTCTGCAGGTTAGATTTTGCTTTATCATTCTGCCCTGCGTACCTGCATTTACATAGCAATGTCGTGTAGGACCTTGAGCTTGACTTGTGGTGCCCACATGCTGTCAATATGATGCAATCTATTTTTTTTACTGACTCTACTGCTCGTTTACAACTATAAATGGCCCTATTGTACAAGGGCAAACTGCTCAGGTCTTTGGATTTAGACCTGTGCTTTAAATTCTCTCTAATTTATTCTTGGAAAACTTGTCACCTTAAATAATTGAAGTAATGCTATTCATAGTGCATGCGCAGTGTTCTCGGTTTACCTGTGTGTTGCTCAAGGAATATCACAGCAGGTTTATTAAAATAAAAAAAAAGATGGATTCCATATTTACTCCACATATAATCCCTGCTTTCCCTTTTAAGCACATTGAAGTTTGGTTTCCTTATTAGAGCAGATCCTTGTCAGGGCATCTTTAATCAGCCTGGTCCCAAGGGATGATATTTTTAGCCACCTTTTTGGAGGCTAAGACTCCTTTACCCACGCAGCGCACTAATGAGATGGAGCACGAGTGTAGGCAAGCGTTAATTAAGGCTAGTATGCAAAGGAAGAGGCAAAAGCAGCATGCTCATGGCATACATACATTAACTTTATCCCACCTCCTGCATGTTTTTTTTCTCTCCTTGTTTTTTTCGCTCTTTTTTTTTTTTTTTTTTTTCACGTAGGTTGCACAAACAACAGATGGCTGTGATGCCGACCTGTGGAAGGACGGCTTATTCAAATCCAAGGTCACCCGCTACCTCTGTTTCACCAGAAAAACTGTAAGCTTGAATGTAAACTTCTCCCATTTCCCTTTGAGTTCTTCACCGACACCTCATCTGCAGCGCTTTTTTTTTTTTTTTTTTTTCCTCCGCCAGCAGCTATTAGCCGCACTCCTCTGCCACACGAATATCTTCATGCACTTTGCACTTTGATCAGTAAAAGTCCCACTTAAAAAGGCCAGCATTGGCAGTGCAGTTTTAAAGTTTTTACATATAATGGATTTGCATGCATATTCCAGATGAATAATATCACAGAGATATTTTTCATATTGTAGGCCCTCCTGAGGGTATTATTTATGTTTATTCATGAAATAACAATGAGCTGTATTTTAACTATTCCAATTTATTCAATCAACAGTGTCCCTGTAGAGAAAAATGGTTCTACCAGTGATTCTTGAAAGCTGATGCACATATAACTTTTGAATATGAAAGTACTTTTTTTTTATGGAAGAAATTACACCACAAAAATCACATTCAGATTGTTTTTGTTGTAACAGCTCCCAATTTGAGCAGCCATGACTCTCGTGTGGCTGAAATGATCTTTGCATTTTATTTCTTATAATGCTGTTGGGTCATTTTTGGACTCATGCCTGCAGCCTACAGCTGATGTGTTTCTGCTCGCCTGTCAGCTGCACTGTGGCCATAAATACGCCTGCTTACATCGCCAGGATTATCAACCCGTCCAACCTCGGCTCATACAGCTTACTATTGGCTGTCTATTAATTAAGTTTCCCGGGGTTGCTGGTGGATAATGCCGACAGTATTGTAAACAAAACCTGCATTTTTTTGCTATTACTTTGCATCAGCTCAATTTTAGGACTTAATCAAGTCATATTTTTCTCACTATGTCCTCTAAAAGCCAGGCACCTTGGCAGCGGCTGCCTCGTGCCTGAGCTCAATCTGGCCCTCAGTTTAGTATATAGCATACAAATAGCCTTTCCCTAGTTCCTGTATATTATCTTAAAATGTGTGTCCACATTGTTTTAAAGACTTTGACACAAATAAAACATGACAGAGCCATCAACAAAGGCTATTTTGTCTGCCAGTCAATGGAGCTCCCACTGTAATTGTCTATGACAAAAACAGATTCTGTAAAATTAGCCCCTGAATTATGTGGGGGGAAGTAAATAGTTTGTGATTTATCATACTCTAGTTTGGAGGTAGATAGCTCCTTTTGTCAGGTCCTGATGGAAAAAATCTTTCCCCACCCAAAAAAAGGGAAAACACACACACAAAAAAAAGGCTTCATGCATAGTAATAACATTCATCCATATTCCTCCTTACGTCAGTATAAAAACTATGAATAAAAAATGTCTCTAATGGTAATGACTGTCGGGCAACAGTAGCAGTGGAATCCAGGCTTTTTCGGACGCATCAAGTCACGCCTGGCTCGCCCCACTCTCTACTGCCGCTGTGTATTATTGCAATTTATTATGGCAAAAAATGAAAATGTAATGGGAGGCAGGGAAGAGTCATGCTTGAAAATGTCAACTACACAGTCCCTGATTATTTTTAACTAGTCCCATTCTGTTGATCAGACTGCCTGTTCTTGTCTCCCATCATCCCGCAGCTTCTCACCAAAAGGTTGAGAATGATTACAAGTTCAAAGATGCATTCTCTCGCTCCAAAAAAAGCTATTAGAGAGTAATTACTTGAGCTATTTTGTCAACCATTCTCTTTAGAGACTTCCTGAGCTTTTAGTAAATCACCAACTCTATTATCTCTACATTTTCTCCCCTGAGCCCTCCAAAAATGACTAACCTTTTCTTCTTCTTGCTCTCTTGTCCTTTTTGTAAAAGTTGAATTTGCATATGTGGTTTTAAATGTCTTGCTTTTGCTCTCCATATCCTTCAGGGGCCTGCTGTAGTCGTGGACCTGAAGCTGACTGACATTAAGGACACGTTGCCCGAGTTTTTCACACCTGTGCAAGAAACAATGGACACAAGTAAGTAAACAGTCAATACCGACCACAGGCTCCCTCCCTTCCCCGTCTTGTTTTTTCACTCTCCGACCAGCTTATGCGGAGGTCCTCAGGGGCAGCTTTGCTTGAGATAGTGAATGTTTTATGGGTGCAGGTTAGCTTAATTTATGGCAGACTGTGGAAATAAAATAAACATTTTGCCCTGGAGGTACAAGAGAAGAGAATCATGAGTCATTGTTTATCTCAGCTGGAGCTGTGCTTTTCTTTATGAGGGGCTTATTTATTTATGTATTTATTTGGGGAGAGGACGAGTGGTTGGGGGTTATCTAATATTAATGAAATGCATTCCCCAATGCTTTAGTGCTTTTTGAGTGCTACGTATTTCCCCCCCCCCTCACTATCCATGCCTTGGAAATGTAATAATATTTTGGTGTGGGGAGTGAGGACAGCTTGTTTATTATTTTTATTATCATTGCATTTGCACTAGACTTTCTAGTGTTGCAGGGGAAATAAATGAGCGAGGCACAGATGCAATATAAGAAAGCATGGGAATGCTTTTTTGCCAGAATGAAGAAAAGAGATTATGTTCTGTTTGGCCATGTTGTAATTTAATGTTTTATTACTTTATGTGAATCCATGTTTAATGTATACATGTGACATTATGTATGAGTCCCTATCTACAATATCGAGTTGAAATCCCTGTTGTGCACTAAAGCTGATGGAGGATTCACTTGCTGCTGTCATTTTACCGACTAAAATGATAAAAACGATAATAATGCATGTGAATTTTGTGGCTTTCCAGTGTCCAGTCATTTCCCTTTGAGCATAGCAAGTCACCCAGACACTGATATTGGCTCATCTCTTATTCTGAGACTGGTAATGACTAAATAGCAAAGTACACATGGGATTTGTGAATATATATTTTCTCCTAGAGGTTGTAAATGTCTATAAATCTTTTTCTTTTTTTTAGCCTGAAACTCAGAAGAGACAGAAGTGAGTATTCAACCACCAATTCTTTTCTGACACCCTCATGTGTGCTTGACTCATCAGAGGAAGCTGCCATGAGGAAGAGGAGGCTCTGTGTGAAAATGAGCCCTCGTGAGGCTGTCGCGACAGCTGTATGTGACATCCAGATCATCGCAAAGTCCAAGTACCATCTTGTTAACTACACCTGTATAGGGTGAGCTTGTTTGACACCGGGAATGAATGAAATCCTACAATGACTCATTTTGTCATTTGCTGGTAGGATTGCTAACTTTGCTTTTTAAAACTTTGTGAAACACTTCTCCTTTTTTTTATCTTTACACAGTGAGATAAACAATATGGGAATATGGTATCGGGTGGGAGATGTGCCTCAGCATCAGTCGTCCCAGAAAAGCACAGCTCCAAGTGACGCCCTGCCTGACACAGCAAGGTACCATCATGCCACAATATTCAGCAGTGCAACTTGTAGTTCAACTTTCCTCCATGCTTTCCTTTTTATTTCCCACTCAATGTACTCGTGAGCTTTTGTTACTCTTCTGCACCGTATGTACGACAATGAAGACACAAGCAATTGATCACTCCCGGCGCAATCTGCCGTAAAGGTTGTAGCTGGACAATGAGGTAGCGAGGGTGAACCGGAGAGACAGGCTAACTAGACAGGATCCCCTGAACAAGAACATGAGTTCAATGAGGGCTAAACTCCTGCTATTTGCGGTGTGTCCCAGGAGGGCAGAGGCAGGTCGCTGCTCTGACTGAGGTGACAGGAGTGTTGTACTGTGCAGACAAAGAGGAGGAGATGTAGCCCAGAGAGGGAGCGACAGCTGCAGAGGAAGGGAGGAGAGCTCCAAGATCTATGCCATGCTGGAATGTTTGTCCCCTCCTCATGCTCATGCTGCTCCGGCTTCCTCCGCCTCAGGCCGCCGAGTGAATGGAGCAAACCTTTGTACTGTGTCCAGATCAAACAGCTCAATTATTTATCACAATGAAGAGCTGGGGATTTCCACAGCAAATTGTAAATAAACAATTGAGACTCCTCCTCAGTGTGGTCGTGCTGTGGAGAGGGAAGCTTGGCACGGGGCTCTGATGTCTTTGCCAGGTTGAAGTGCTATGTTCTGCCATCCTGTGCCGGGGCTGAGTAAAAGCCACTTAAAAGCCACAACAGGCCAGAGCGGCGGATGCCAGCAGGCATATTGAAAACAGAGCTTCTGTTCACATGGCTAACGCAGTGGGATGAAACAATAAAATGGACAGCTGTGGATTCAAAACCCAAGCTCAAACTGCGTCGAGTTTTGTGACTCGTCCATATTTTGGAAGTCGATGGTCAATAATCTTTGATGTGTTGGAAGTAATGGCGAGCGCTCAGGCCCATGTGCGCCTTCCCAACTCTTGCCGGTAATCCTCAGTCCTTTTGAAGCCCACTTTCAAGTTGGTGAGGCTCAGAGGTTGGAATAAATTGCACCTCGAAGCGACTCACACCCCCCTCCCGATGCCTGCTGAGATCACAGGCTGCTGTTTTTGTATTAACATTAAAATTCATTCCACAGTCGAGAGTCTTCTTTTGAGAGTATTTCCATCCGTAATGCGTTGACACATAAGGACAGGACTGTGGGCAATTTACACAGTGGCAGTTCTTTGACTGTTTATTTCTGTGTCGTTACATGCACTTCAGACAGCCATACATAAAGCTATAAATAGTTCTCTAATTTCTTTAAAGTCACAGATTAGATAGTTTGACACAGAGATTTATAAACAGCCACTCAACACACTCTGATTCTTTAAGTAAGTACAGTACCACAGTGTAACTGTCTGTGCAGTATCACACCACTATGCTTTATTCATATTCAGCAGGAGGAATTTCTCTCCTCCATGCCTCCTTCAGGCTATCTATAACAACTTTATGGCCTTTGGAGAATAGCACCTCTTAAATTTAAGTGCTCTTTACAGTCAGTGGAAAAGATGTTTTAAATACAGTCAATAATGTGTAAATTTTTAATGACCCTTATAATTTTGAAAGCTGCAGTGATCCTTCTCAAATGTTACGTTGCCTCGGGCAGTAAGAGCTTGTTAGAGTTGTGTACAAACGTAAACCACAAATCAGTTGGGGTTTTTTCAGCAGCAGAGCGCTGCGGTGCTCAGTAACTGCAGCGCGTTGCATCATTATGGGATGCACACAGTTATTGCATCAAGGCTAAGGTGTTGTATTTGAATTGTTTTTGTATTGTTTTGTCAGCTGGAAACAGGGTGTTTGCAAATCTTGGAAAGTTTTAAAAAGCTATTCAGTTACCTCAGAGAGTCCTCAATTTAATTTACAGAAGTCTTAAATGCTTTCTCATTTTTACGCTGTAGGCAGTAATGTTAGTTATAAATTTGTGTCTGTGTTATATTATGAGCTGTCAGGAGATGTGAAACACTTACAAAGATTGAGATTGTTGCAGTGAGTTGGAGTGAGTTAGAGTTTTAGTCAGCACCATCAGACCGAAGTACTGTCTCTACTGTTAGCCTAAATATATAGGTGAAAGGCGTTTTTATCAAAAGCTTAAACTCGATAGAATTGTGAGAGCAACTAATGATTGTTTTAATTATTGGTTAATATGCTGACTTTCTTTATTAATCAGTTATTGATTAAGTGGATCAAAAGTCAAAAAGTAGAATGCACACAGCCCGTGTTTAAAACTCAAAGAATTGATTTACTGTCATATATGACGAAGAAAAGCAACAAATCCTTACATTTCCAATGCAAATCGAAGTGATTGAAGTTAATAATTGAATATCATTAGATGCAAGTCAGTTTTTTTTTTCTTCTTTTAACTAATTGGTTTGCAGCTCCTAACAAATTCAGTCATTTTTAATCAAGATTTGTACCGTGATGTGCAATCTCATTTTCTTTTACTTAAGATAGACTTTACGAAATTTGTTTGAGAAATGTATTGTTCATAAACCAGCATCAAAAGCGTTACAATGATACCCAGCCCTGGATATGATAATAAAGAGTTGATTGTCCATCACACTTTGGCTAGTACGATCATTAATCATAAATTAAAATGCATATTATGGGGTATTCAAAATAACAAAGTATTAAAAAAAAGTCATACATTTAACTCTGTAAACCCAGCAGAAACGCTGTAAAAAGAAATACTAGAAATTAGTAAAAGAATAATTACTTTCCCCATTCAGGTACGTTTATTAGTTGAAGTAAGATTAAAGATAAACACTAAACTGAAATAGTTATTTCTTACTGGCTCAGGCTGTTGCACCATATTGAGCCACTAAAACTCTGGGTAGAGGCCTGTTGAACCGTCTGCTGTGCAAATGCGTTTAAATCTTGTGTTTAATGTCTCCTTATCAAGTTTGTCTAAAGCATTTCAACCAGCGGCGGCATTTTGTTTTGATTCATAGCTGCAGCTTGATGTCAACCACTTTGGCTTGTTCTTTGTCAAGACAGACCGTATCAGCAACTCCCTGACTTTATAATGTAAAAAACCTGCACCATCCGGTCAGCCTTTTAATGTGTCCAGTAAAGTATCTCCCTCCTTCCTCCTCCTGACCAACGCTGCCATTTGTTCTCCTGATAAAACTGTCATTGCTGAGGCTGATATCTGACCTCTACAGTGACTGCTAGCATAAATTAGCCTCGTCCTAATATTGCAATTTCTTTCGCCTCACTCAGAATCAAGGTTTTTGACATTTCTCTTAGAAATTGTACACACGGACACTTTTTAAATCAAACTGTACAGTGATAAAAATGTCAAGGCCCGGTATCTTTTTTTTTTTTTTTCATTGCATAGCTGGCTTTTTTGATAATACACAAAACCCAGAGAGCCATCAGTGTCAGAATTGGCATGCATATCAATACATTTTGGATTGCACAGTCTTCTACCTGTGACACTCCACACATTGCTGCAGCTCTGCAGGAGTATTATATCAGCTTTCATTGCACGCTGGTTAACCAAGACTTCCCACTGCACACGACTCTTGAGAGAAAGACACACCGTGACTGTCAGTGTGTGGTATGACAGATCTCCTGTCTGAAGAACAATCCTTCCCAGCTCAATCTCGCTCATTACTTTGCGGCGTTCAGAAAAGTTGCAAAAAGTGGCGGAGATCAAGCAACAGGATGCAGAGTGGTGCCAGGAATGATCGAATGATCAGCTAAGATCTGATGGGCGCAGACTATTCAGTGATTTGCCACCAAAATTCAGAGAGATCCTCTTTTCAACACCTGACACTGAGCTTAAAGGAGGATAATGATGGGTGAGAAAGCAGCTCCCACAAAGCAGCACTGTTGGCACATAGAGGAAGGTGTGGAGATGTTGTCACGGGAAAGGCAGGATGTGTGTCAAAACAAGAGCTCCCAGCTCTCTGTATCGCAGCTCCGGCTCTTCAGTCAGTGATATTACTCTCAATCTCATCTTACCTCTCCGCTGACTACCGCTTGTCTGTCCCCACTGTCTCTCCCACTTTCTCTTCTCCTTCCTTCCCCCCCTCCCCTCCCCTCCCCCCCAAGTATACAACTCTTTTCCTTATTCCACGTGGGACAACAAAAAAGAATTACATGCACAAAATCGTCTGCATTTTCATATTCATGTTGTCAAGTACTCCTCAATGTTGTGGTTTGCTTTGCTCCACTAATATGATTTTAACTCCGGCAGATTTCAAGGGAACATAATACTCTTGATCCACGTTGTAATTGCGTAAATCTTTCAGGCCGTGTTCCCAGTTTAACTATAATTTGATGAGGAACTATGCTATAATTGAATATTCAAATTAGGAATATGTGTCAATATGGCTCTCCTTGCCTGAAATGAGGATTAATTGTTGTCAAAACTCCAGTGGCCAACATAATACGAGGCCCCAACACTGCTGTTGATTAGCAAATCCACTTGCCATGTTTTTGTTTTAAGAATTAGTTGTCTAATTGATTTGCCATATGTTACCCTCTCCAATGCACCTAAAATTGTATTTAGAAATCACCAATTTGGATTGAGACAATTTTGCGTTTTTCAAACAGATGGGAAAAAGCAGCCCTGGAGGTTGCCTGTAGAAAAGCATTTCATGAGCATGTTCTTTTGTTTGGGGGGGATTTCAAGTACCATTTTCATTTTTTTCAAATACATAGATAAAGAGACAGACTTAATGCTTTTCTGTTGTCTTTGTTTCTTCCGAGTACTAACGTAACAACACAAACACGGACAACTTTAAAAGACATTTAAACCATTTGCCTCTAGTTTATCAGTCCATGGCATGTCTCGGGACTTTTGAAAGATGTGTACCTTTCTTCCTCAGCAGTGGAATCAACCTTTGCAAGGTAAAAGAAGTCTGCGTTGAATATGGCAATCGTTCCCACAAGATTGATGCCAACCTTTTAAAAATTCACCATTGGCCTGGATTTAACATGGCCAAATGCTGATGTAAATGAGGAGGAGAAAAGTCGACCCTTTCATTGCAAATAAATCTGAGTTGCAGGCTTCACCTCATAAATACCACAGCCTGTCACAAGTCTTGTTTTATTGCTCTTGATGGAAATTATTGCATTTATTTATCTCATCCGAAGAGATAAGGCTTTGAAAGTCACAACTCAACACACGGCACCTTCAGAAAATGCAGATCTGCCTTTAGTCTTAAATTTTAGATTTTTTTTTTTTGATTTTTACACCCCCTGTAAGTGAGGATTGATTATCCATAAACACACCAAATACAGAACATGATACACAAAGCACACTTCATTATTTGCAACGTCACACCTGCTTACTCCCAAAATATGTCTCGTATTTGTTATAATTTAGCACTTTAGTTTCTGCTCCCTCTAACAACAAACTTTTATGTCTCTTTGTCTTCCAATCACATCAATTCCCCTTTTAATGATATCGCCAACTGCTTTGCATTATCATTATAAGATCGTTTGTTTTATAATGCCATTGTGGAGCTCATTGTACCTTCAGAGCATGTCATGTTATTCAGCTCTCTGTTAAAGCTGTGATTTTTTTTTTTTTTTTTTTTTTCTCCCTGCTTGCTGTGGATTTATCGATCCGTAGGGGTGAGTCACAGGGTGTAATTCATGATAGCTTGATTGATGAGGATTTCAATCTTATATGGTTTGTTAACTTCAACTGCCCACAAAGTGCATTCTGTGCTGTTTTCTGTAATACAAGGCCATGAAGCAGTGGGAAAAAAAACTGACTTCCCTTGAATAATGGAATCTCTCAGTTCCCCCAGAATTAACAAGATCCTGCTCCAAACCCTACGTTAAAGGTCTGTTGAAGCCCCTGGGCAGCCGAGGCACAGTTTAACTTCAACCATATTTCTCCTCTTCAGATTCAGCCGGTTATTTCGTTGCTCCGTTTTGCTTTCAGACAGTTAGGAAAGCCTTTTTGTTAGAGGGAGAGTCCTTACTTTTTATTCTTCAATACATTTTCATCTTATTTTACATTTCCGAGGCATGTCTTAAAAAACTCTTCAAAAGTTTACATGCATTTTTTTGTATGTTTTTAAAATAATCGTCAATACAATAGTATTGATCAATTGACTGAACATTGTTGCTTTTGTTCTGCCAGCAGGAGGACCATGAGCAGGCCATCCTATGAGCACCAGAGCAGTGGGAGCTACACCATGACAGGTAAAAGGTCTCACACTAATGTATGCAAGCCAGTACACTTTAAATACTGTTTATATGTCACCATAGGCAGTTAACTGAATGTAATAGTATTGCTGCGATTGTATTAGCTTGTTAAACTGCAGCTCTTACTTTAAGGGAAAAGCTTCATTTAAAAAAAAAAAAAAAAAAAAAAAAAAGTTAAAGTCTTATACTAATGTTGCACTGCATGTTTTTACAAATGGTTTCTTCTCCGCCTGTGCATACATGTAAAACTAGCCCCTTTGGTACTTGATCTACAAATGCTGTGTGTCTAGATGTTCTCACTGATGGATACTATACAGAGCTTTGCTTATCTCAGTGAACGGGACTTCCCAGAGGAGCGCAACATTACACTCAAAAGAACATTTAACAGCTGTCAAAGATGATCCATCACATGCCATACTTACATGTGTACCTTGCATGCACTGGACGAATTCCTTTCTCTTTGTCAAGGAGAAACTCAACAACAGTAACAATTGCCCGTGACTAAAACAGGGGGGAAAAAAAGGCTAATTCGTTAGGAAACAGAGCTTAGGTATGACAGTTTCAGCGCCGCAGAGTCAGAGCCGGCTGAGACGCTCCAGCCTTTAAAGAGTGTGTGTGTGTGTGTGTCTGTGTGTGTGTGTGTGTGTGTGTGTGTGTGTGTGTGTGTGTGAGCTGCACGAGGTGAATGAGGCAGGCAGGTTTTTATCCAGCTGGAGAGAGACACCATGTGGTGAGGATTCCTCCTGCTGCTCCAACACAGGCACACCCAGCCTATGGCCATGTTACACCTATCCTGTTTGATACAAGTCAAGTATTCAACAATCCTTTATGTGAAATGTACAGTTCATGAGTTAATTTTTCACGACTTCATTTATTTGAAATTTATAGTCTAAAAATTTATGTTGACTGTGAAAAAGAAAGACGGAAAAAAAATGTTGTTTAATTGAGAAAATGACTTCCTGATTAATACAACACGCTGGTACAACAGTCATTTTTTAAGCCAGGACAAGAAGGTCCTGAAGGAGCTGACATTAACACACAGCTGAACAGTTTGTGGCATTTGGTGTGGGATTCCTCCACTGGGACGGGGTTTGATTGACAGTGAGGAACATGCACATACTGTACAGAGCGCTGCCAGCAGTCATCATTTATCTTGTGCAGATGAACAGACTCCCCCTCCCCCTGCCCCCCCACACCTCCCCCCCCCCCCCTTCATTAGCTGGTCAGATTTTAAAGAAAAGAGTGTAGTGGAGTTAGCCTGAGATGATTCTTGCTTTATTACTTGAGACTGTGTACTCGTCAGCCTCACAGCATCACTCTGTGAAGAGAACGCAACTTCCCTTCATTAACAATGTGATAGCCTGCAGACCAAGTGTGAGGTCGTAGCCGACAGCCTATTTGTGTTAATTGTTAGCATGGTGGTAGCGCTGGTGTGTGTGTGTGTGTGTGTGTGTGTGTGTGTGTGTGTGTGTGTGTGTGTGTGTGTGTGTGTGTGTGTGCGCGCGTGTGTGTGCGCTGTCGGTGCAAGAGCGCCTGTGTGTGCACGAGTGTGTGTGGGCTGACAGCTGGCCAGGTTCGAGTTGGTCTAAAACCATGTGCGCTCTGTCAGGGTTGTACAGGCGCCTTCTTTAGGATTGATGAATTGCCTGCTTTCTTGATTAAACCCTCCGTCACTTCCCAACAAAACAAAAAACCCAACACACACACACACACACACACACACACACACACACACACACACACACAAAAGAAAGAGGGGAGGAGAGGTAACATGTCTGGGAAATCTGTCATCTGCAGTCACGTCATGTACAGATGTGATGTGCAGAAGCTTTGACATTTATTACCAGAATATTAAAAACTAATTCACATTTATTTTGCAGCCCCTCTCTCACTTGACAGTTCAAGCTCATTTGAAAAGTTATCAAGTTTTCATAGCAGCTCCAACCTTTTGCTTTTCTTCACCAGCGTTGCTTTGATCCATGCCAAGTCCCTTTGGCAATTAGGTCTAATATTCATGCATTGACAGAATCAGGATATTTTAAAGGTAATTACAGGTGCATTCAACCCCGTCTGAAAAGCATACGTCTAAAACTCTAAAATAAAACTGTGACGTCTGTTGCTTTGCAGTCTCTCCTTATTCCCTGCAGAACAACATATAGTATTCAGCAGGCATCCACCTGATAAAAAGGTAAATGTAATAAAATGTAATACATTTACATATCTACAGAATTAATCAAAAATAAATCCTGACATTGGCCCTGATCTAACATAATATGGAAAGCAATTATTTCCCTATCCATTAGAGGAACTTCAATTAACAGACACGAGGCAGTTCATCCTTCAGAAGAGGAGGAGGAGGAAGAAGAAGAAGGAAAAAAAAATAGGAGGCTCAAAATTAACTTGGGTTTGCAAAATATCTTGGCAGGATGACAGTGATTTTTGATTCTCAGGAAACAATATTAGAATTCTTATTAAACTATGTGCATCTGCTTTTAATTTGCTGCAAATAATTGGAAAATGCAATGGAGCTTTCCAATTAAAGCTCCACTTTATGCTGTTTAATAATACCCTCATAATATTATAGCTTATGAAATGACAGGTGAGTTGGTGTATGAATAAAACATAAAGCCCTGTAATAAGAGACAGAAAAAAAAAAAACGAGACAGTTGTTGGGGGGCTTTTAAATGCTCGACATAATTTGCATATATTAATCTCCTCTTTTCAGCCTTATCAAGTATTCCACTGTATTTGAAGTTAAAATAGTCGTGACAGGCAGGGGTACGCTTCGTTTTTCCAAGGATTTATTACTTGTATAATTCTGGATCTTTAATAAGCCAATATGACTGATCCTCTGAGTTCTGTGGAATTTGGTTAATTGTTCCAGATGGTGCTCACTGATTATGCAAAATTACTTTCTTTCTCCTCTTTTTCCCCCAACTACACCATTTCTTGATTGACTAACATGGAGAAAAAAGATTATTTTTGGCGCCGCACTTTCATTAAGAGGGTTCTCATCAGGTTTCAAACAAAAGTTCCATCTTATCTCCCTGTGTAGTTGTGGGCGAGGCCGTGCAGAAGGGAGGAGATCAGCCGGCTCTTATCTCAAACCGTGATGGATCTCAGCTGCTTCTGCACCGCTGGTGTTATATTTTAGAATAACACAATTCTTTAGGCTGAGGGATTAAAAAACACGACCTCTGGATAGTGACACAGAAGTTATTATTAGTGTATGCCGTTCTCTTTTTTCTCCTTTTTCTCTCCTCTTTCTCTCTTCTGAGAGATTGATGAAATGACCAAGCATCAGGGTTTGTCCTCCACTTGCAGCTCCATCCACAACTCACTAACATTCTGTTTTGCATCAGCTAAACTGAGCTGAATGAATCATTTATGGAAGTGTTATGGGGGAGGTATGGGCAGATTTACTGCGGCGCTTTTACTTTAGATGGAATGGGATTTCTATGAAACCGATCTTGATGTCTGAAGTAATGCCAAAACTTACATCAAGACATGAAAGGAATGCTCTTAAAACCCACGTTTTGCCTCTTAATTCCCCTGGTCAGCAAAAGGCGAAACGGAGAGAGAGGGAGAGAGAGAGAGGGAGAGAGAGAGAGAGGGAAAGGGAGGGAGAGGGAGGGGGAGGGAGAGAGAGAGAAGTTCACAAGGAGAATAGTATTTACATATGCACACACACTAACACGCATATTCTGAAACTACTCTCAGTGGCTAATGATATAAAGGAGTGCTCAATTCTGTAATAATAAATCTACGGCTTATAAATTACTCAGTGTTTAAATTTGCTTTAATTCCGTGTTAAGTTTCAGCTATTTGTGCTTTTTCCATCCTGACATGGCAGCATAGTTTCCACGTTTTGATGTGGATACTGCTGAACTAAAGTGAGACATTGACCAAAAATCACACCAACGTGAAATGAACACAATTCTATGCTAAAGAAACTGTGAAAACAACATAGAATTATTGTCTGTGTCGTGTGATTCTCTCTTTTTTTCTGGATTGTATTCTGATCTGAACTCAAGCTTTGTTTCCTTTTTCACAATAGAGTTTGAGCAGTTTGAGATATTGTGGGATACGCTTCCGTTATATTTCCTTTAGTTTTTGTATGATTCTGGAAATAATTAGTGTGTATTTAAAAAAAAAAAAAAAAAAAAAAAAAATTCTAACATTGATTTAACAGAACTAATCCATTCAGTCGTGACCGACTGAATTTAAATACAGCTTTTTATTCTGTATAGTGTCTGTGTCCAAAAGCACCTTTGGATTCTAACCGGTATAACACCGTTCAAGGAACTCCTTTTGACTTTTATTCAATTTACATGTCAGTAATCCTGTTGTACAATCCATGTTTTGTTGCAAAAAATGATCGATCCTGGTGTGATGGTGCCATTAAGTATCGGAGGATCAATCCTATATAAATCCTAATGGAATTTTTGACTGGAGCCTGAAGGCCCTGTGGCATTTTTGGACCTTTATTACAGTCAAATAAGGGACTTTAAATGGCTTTGCATTTGCAGGCCAGACTGGACTCTGGAGTCTCATCCCTCATTGCTTTCTATCCATCCCTGAGATAGAAGCAGTGCTCCATTAGTTTCAGTGTCCAGACGTGGACAGCCTCAATGGATGGGCCTGTCACGGCTCCCTCATTTGCCCCATGTACAGCAGGGTTTTGTTATCACACATCTAATTAGAACTTGATAAAAAATATTTCACAAAAATCCAGTCATTAAATATAGTTTAAGGAGATTTATGGTCAAATATGCCTTAAAGATCTTTTAATGGCTCTGCTGACTTGTTAAGTTTGTAATTAATGATCTTCTAATACATACTGTGGTGTGATTTAGAAAGCACAATGAGATTCTGGGAATGAAGTCGTTTTGGAAAAGGGCATCTGGGGCTCCCAGAAGCTGTATTAAATGGTTCTGCTCAGACTGGTTTTCTCAGAACCATGAAGTCTGCTGTGAAAAAGTTCAAACACATCAGTGTCTTTACATTGATGAGGCCGTTTTAATGTTCGGGTGCAGGGAATAGTGCCTGATTATAAAACAGTTGCTTGTCATTTTATAATAGTCAATTAGTGCGTAAAGAAAAGTCGTTGGCTCCTCTGGAGCAGCCTTTTAATAGTGCATAGTTTTATTTAGGTAATGGAAAGTGTTTATTTTTAAAGTCCACTAGTCCACACAGTGAAAATAAAGAGTAAATGCATATATATCAAACTGTAAATGCATTGTACTAATACCAGTCTCCTGTTTCATCAGGAGAGTAATGGTGTCCTTATTAGCATAATTAATGACAAATGGCAGTGCAGCATTGGTGAATTGGTTCTAGGGGATGATAAATTGGTGGATGCCCAGGTTAGTGGCTGCCAAGGAGGCCTCTTTGGCTGTCATCCCTCCTGCTTCCGCTCTGGCACAGTTCATTACTCACCGTGTGAGATGCCACTTTACATTGCCTGGTACTGTGAGCATGGAGAACTTAATAATGCCACCCACAACCACATAGGGCCTGCTGCTTTACCCACAGTCCAGAGGGCAAGTAGCTCAGCAAGGGCTCGGGGTTGTGGGGAGCAGGGCTACATGGGAATCATCTCGTGCAGCTGCACTGATCAAAACAGATCACGTGTCAGTCACTACTTCAGGGGAGCTGGGGCCATATGACCCAGTCTCCAGTGCTGGTGAGTGTTTCTTGTTAGGATTTCTGGGGCTCGCCACATCCCTCGCATCATTACGGGTTAGTTTGCCCACAGAACCGCTAATTAAGAGGGGATTTGTGTAATTGTGCCTTCTGCTGCGTCCCATCCGGCACATGCAATTTACTGTCAGCCCTCTGCCAGCTTTTACACTTGTCCAGAGAGGCGTACCCCATTTATACACACATTCTGCTGCACATTTACCAGCAGCCACAGCTGGGGATCAATGCCAGTGCCATGGCAGTGTCTTAAAAGACACTGTGCTGCTGATTAAAGTCTGATTGTCCATTTAATTTCATGAGCGCCCTCAATAGCCAGCCAGCAAAAAAAAAAAAAAAAAAAAAAAAAAAAAAAGGCTGCTCCCAGTCTTTCTCTAGTACTGACGGAAGAAGAACCAAAACAGGTCCTCGCATAGGCTCAGTCTGACCTCAATCTAACTTGCATATAGGCTTTATGAAGAAGTTATTACACGTGTACACTCCCCCTCAGTGCAGCAGCGTTTGTGGCTGTCTCGCCGTAAGTGTTGCTGGCTCTGCCCACTTTCTGGAAGACTGATGGGCCAGCGCCCGACTGGGACTGGCTTCTGGCTCCCTACCCACAACTAGATTTCAGGGGCTGCTTGTCACAGATGGAAAAGTAAGTGGGTCATTGTACATAAGCTTGCCATTTTGCAAACTGCAAAAAAAAAAAAAGTGAACTTTAACAATGGTGAATTTTAAATAAACCAGTAATGTATTATATATGCTTATTTGACAATATGTTCCGTTTTGGTATTTGTCATGAAAAACGTAACTGTTCACCTCGAGTTAAAAAAGTCAATTTCATACATTCGATTTTTTTTTTTGCGTTTACCTATACTGTATTTTAGGAGAGTGAAGGGTTTGGGCGTTTACATTCAATACAATATTCATTCAAATTAATTTTGTTTAAAAATATCCATCAAAGTGGACCAGCTTGTGTAAAATAATTCGGCTTCTTTCCCCTCCACAGTTTCTCTCCATAAGTCTGAAGTGTTTAGCAGCCCCAGTCATTAGTATGTAACTACTGGATCTCTTGCACAGTACTCTTAGCATTCAGAAAGCTTTTAAACTTGTTTACATTTTTGAACATTTGGATGAAATTAAATTAATATTTTAGTATAAATGAGCTGACTTGCTGTCAGGAGATTTGCAGCAGCGGCTTCCACACACTACAGTGAGATTTGGGAAACGAGCTGCACACAGCCGGCAGAAACAAATAAAAATAGATTATCAGAAACCCTCAACATCATTTCAGCGCATGATCTATTTTAGTTTCAATGTTACATGGTTTTTAGAATGTTAATTGACTCGCCAGTAAACATTTAAATAATTCAAAAGTTATACTTCCACGTTTGCAAGTGAGATTTTTAATACATTGGGAAGTTCTTTTTCTTTTTTCTTCCACCCGTCTGTCTAGCGTGTTTGAAAAAGTGGGGAAAAGATAAAAGAAAAAGAATGGGTTTCATAGAGCCATAGTCATTAAAAGAATCTGAAAATAGCAACTCGCTATCATCTGTTCTCATAGCACGGGTCAGGAGCTCTGACACCTCCAAAATTCCTCCTGTCAGGGTAGGGGGCCATTTGTATTCTCTCTCATTAGGCAATTTGACTAATGACCTGCCGCGGCTGCAGAGCTACTGAGGGACCCGGAGCCTCGCGCCCTCTCTCTTGCAGCAGCCTGAACACACACCCTCTATTGGAATGGCACAGATGGCATGCCCGGGCGACAAAATAAACTACAATATGTCTCCGAGATGCTGTCAGGCCTGGGCACTATTTCTCATGTCAGAGTGGGGCTAAGGGCTGTGAGTGGGCATAGGGGGTCCTCCTCCAGCTCCTCTGTTCATCTACTCACCATTATCTGCAGAGGTGACAGAGAGCGGGGTCTGCAGCTAGAATAGCATTTCCATGGTCTGCATAAAGAATCCGGCTCAAATTGAGAGTCACATCGACAGGGAAGGTGTTGCGATGTCTAGCCTGGCTACACGTAGGGAAAGGCAGCATCCAATTGTTTGGAATATGAAATACAGCAGGTTCCAAATAAAGCTCCAACCTATTTTGGACCTGCTGTACTTGTTATTTTCTTATCATTTTATGGTACTAAACAATGGATATCAGCTCAATCATGAGTAAAAAGTTATAATAGAGGTTCACTGGCACGTTATTGCTCTGACGGTGACTTTCTCACTTAATTCTGGTGCGAGACAGATTCACCCAAGTAATCATACTAGACAGAGATCAATGCAATTCTGCTGAATTAGTGAAGTGTAAAATAAAAGTTCATCAACATTCCTAAAGTGCTACTCTTGAGCTGTGGTTCAGGTAATATGGGGTACGCTCGATCACCCACGCATATTTTCCCATCAGTCAGTGTCGGAGCACAACTCGCTGTGGTTTATGTGTTTGTGTGTGCTGTGCCTGTGTTGTTGCGTGTCCATGTCTGCCATGAGCCCTGGAAGTGTGCAATGTATGGTGCTGCTGAAGTCCTGGGTGACAGTGCATCCAACAATGGAAGAGTGAGGGATTAGTGCTCAGCCCAGCGTACGAGGGAGCCCTTCCCGCCCTGAAACAGCCATTCATCTGTGCCCAGGGGCTGGAGATGACAATGCAGCCATTGCTCATCGCACCTGACGGAGCCATTAATAAGGCAATGATCCACACGGGGCCTGTGCTGACTTCGTTCTTTACACTACAATCACTCAAGCCACAGGGTCCTCCTTACTTAACGCCACCTCTGCGCTCGCCGTCGTCATCATCATCATCATCATCATCATCACAATCACAATCATCATCATCACAGTCACTGTACCAAAATTCCTGCCAGATGTTTTCGTATTGACTGCACTCACATACTCCAAATGCCAAATAACTACCCAATTCCCCACCCTGCAATACACTCTTGAGGTAATGGACTGTAACCTGGCCATTTGAGCGGCTGGAACATGCTTCATACTGGGATTCCTGGTCAGAAGATTGGATTTACATTATTGTTGCCCTTTGCACCTTCAGATTTCTCCATAGAGCAGAATCCATTCCTTACCACCAAGTCATCTCCTGTGCCTCTCCATTTGTCTGAATGTAAGATAGCCTCTCTAGTATAGATGGTGGAGGAATACAAAGTGAGATCTGGTTTTAAATGTAATCCTTGAGCAATAAAGAAACTCTCTGGCCTTCAGCTCTGTGCATTCATCTGTCCGTGCCACGCAGATCCATCAGCGGCTACAATCTCTGCTTCCCGGTGCTGGCTATTGATTCTAATGTATTCTCCCTGCCTACCTCTGCCTGGTGTTGGTGCTCCCAGCGACACAGGAGTGCATGTTTATTCACTTGCAGTTATGTGCTTAAACAAGCCATCATGCCTACCCAGTCGCACGCTCTTGTTTGCTCCTTCAAATAGCCACACATTCAAAGCTGCTGCAGCAAGGCGGACAGCGTGACTCTGGATTCAACATCTCTTGAACGAGTGGAAGGGAAGATGAGTCTAAACAAGGAGTGAACCTTTCAGTATTTTTTTTTTTTCTTGCCTCTAGTAATGGCTGTGTCTTTGGGTTGGTACGTCCACCACCTTTAATCAGGCTCTGATATATCAACAACTACTGGCTATATTATCATGAAATGGTACAGAGGATGAATCCTGAGGATTTTGATGCACCACCATGAAGTTGCTATTTATGGTTTTGAGTGAAATATCTCAACTATGTGATGGATTCCCATTGAACTTGGTACAAACACTCTGAATGCCTTAATGTTCCATCATCAGCTCAATTTCTTCAATACTTTATTCATAACAGATATGAATAGCTTCAGATACAATTTCTTCAGCTCCCATAAGATAGCACTCCACACTTTATATTGTGAACACAGTAAACCTTTAACCTGCTTCACATCAACCTGTTATTATTGTGATTATGAACATGTAAAAATGCTGACTTCAGCATGTAGCTAAAAGCACCTCTGAGTCTAAGTGCAGCCTCACAAAGCAGCTAGCACGGCTTTACTGCATTTTTACTATGGCAGATGATTGCGAGCCAAGAAGCTAAAAAAGCTTTCCTGTGGTCATAAGGCTGAGGGTCAAGCTTTGATTACAAAGATCACATTGTACTACACTTGTGTGCAAAGTGCCAAACCATGGATCAGTGTAATAACCAAGAAAGGAAAGCAAGTCACATAAGTGTCAAAGTGAGGGATATTTTAGAATTTCATACTTTTAAATATTGCTGTGAACAGGAAAGGCCAAAAGCAGTGTCAGCTCCCAAACGATGACTCATGAACAGCTTCAGCTTACATTTATGAGTTCCTTTTCCTGTGCCAGCGGCCTGATGGACTGCGGGTAAGAAAACACCAGTTAGAAGCATGGCCTTTTGATACTTGGGGCTCCTGTTGGAGCCAACGGCAGCAAGTTTTGTGCCTCCAGATTTGGGAGTTTTATAATGAAGCTGAGCAGCTGCAGTTTTCCCTTCAGTCTGCAAACGAGAGGCTTTGTGTCTCTTGTCACCCCGTGTTAATTTGGGCCCTAATGTATTTTATAAACAAAGGGCTGCTCTCTAGCCTGACAGTCGTGACACCTTGATTCCAGTGCAGGATGCATGCAGAACGGGGTTACACCATTAATAATCAACTGGCAGCCATCACACCATTTTAACCACGATCATTATGATAAAGGGCATACACTTAATTACAGGCCTGCTTAATTATAGCTCTGTTGAAGCTCGTTTGTTTGGTCAAATGCTAATTATACCACCACGCTCTTGGCAAGTCCTCATTTCAATCCACTTTTTTTGCCGGCTGAACAGTGTGGTTTATTTTCATGCAAATTTGATATCTGGTGAATGTTTTGTCTCTCTTCTTTCCACTTTTCTGTGCCTAGTGTGAGTGTGTCTTTGTTTCGGAGGTGAACATCCCTCAGACAAGACAGAATCGGGAATAATCAAGAGTAATTAAACTGGAAGAAGGCCGGGAAAGGGCTGGGTTTGAGAGAGTGGAGGTGCTCAAATACAGCAGAGAATAAAAAAGCCTTTCATCTTCTCTCCGTAGACGGAAGGAGGGGAGGTGTCGGGGTGGCTGGGGATGTTGATAGCTTTGCTGTTTTATAATCCCACATTTAGTCTTGTGGAAATACTCAGGATCAAGACTAGGGAGTAGTATATTTCTGTATAAAAGTCCAACTTCAGCTGTGTTTTTTCTTACTTTTTCTTTGCAGCTCTGGACGATGTGCCCTTTGTGATCTCTGAGAAGTTTTCTGAAAAACCCACAGAGGTAAACATTCTTTGATGATCTAGTGACAAAACATGAAATTATTTCTCCACTATATATATATAAAATAGAGTGGTAATGAAAGTTCCTTCTCTGATAACCTCTCTTCAGGTGAATACCACTACTTTCCTTTCCTTCCCTTTTCTTTCCTTTCTTTCCCTTTTCCTCCAGACTGAGTGATGAATGAGTGCAGTCAGGCAGAGCTGGCTCAATGCAGTCCATTTGGCTGGCTGGCAGTGGTTGTCACTATAGCCCCGTTTGTATTGACACAGAGAGGGAGAGGATTAAAGATTTTAAGCATGCTTACTTAGCCATGAGCCTAACCGCCATGTTTCTTGTGTGTTTTTTTTTCTTCTTCCTTCTTCTTCTCCCTCCTCCTCTCCCTGCTTTTGATTTCAGATGCAGCAAGTCAATTTAATGGGCATTACGATCAAATCCCTGGCAGAGATCGAGGAGGAAGTGAGTAGAGGCTGCAACGCTCGGCTGCCGCTGACGCCGCTGGCCCAGAATGCAAAGCAAACGGTCTTGGGGTTGTAATTAAGTGTCTGAGACAGCGAGGCCCTGTTGGCTCCACTAAGCCCCAATTGAATAAAAGCATGGCCAAGCTAGGCAGCCATTCTCTCTTAAAAGCTTCGTCTCCTGTTCCAAAACACTTGACTTTTATTCACCGATTCTTCCCTCAAACAGCTCAATCTAGTATCTCGCACAGAGCCGTACACATCTTAAGGAGCCTTTTCTGGTCCGATTCTTCATGTTTAACTTTTTAAGTTTCCAATCAGCTTCGTAGTTAAAAAGTTAAGAGATCATGTAGAGCAAATAAAAAGCGCCACAAAGTCTTCCCAATTTCTGATGAAACACTGTAGCCTAGAGGCATTGGTAGGAAGAAAATCATCTGTGTGCTGCTCCTTCTTTAGAGCTCGTGTGTTTGTGAGGAGAAAGAAAGAGAGTCAGTGTTTGTGTGTGTGTGTGTGTGTGTGTGTGTGTGTGTCTGTGTGTGCGCGCTTTAAAGAGAGTGACAACCCCCCTTCTCTCTCATTAGCACGGTATCTTGGTATCAGAACTGCCAGGAAGTGACAGACCACTGTAAAAGAACAGGTGCTGTTGGGTTTGAGATGTGTTACAGAGCAAACACTCCCTCATCAAACCATGTGTCTGTTCTGCACTCTGCCTCTGTCTTCTGTCACATACTATCCAAATCACACAGAGTCGCCATCTTGTCATATGGTCATCTGAATGAGGCTCGTTGTCGGCGCAGGTATTAATGGCATGTACATGTACAGTATGCATGTGTGTGTGTGTCCGGGATGGAGACAGGCTGACTGCTCATCCTATATGTTCTTGTCTTTTTTTCTTTCTTTTTTTCGCTTCTTCCTCTTTTCTCCCATCCTCCTTCCTCTCCTCCTCCTCTTCCTCCTCCTCCTCCCTTTCTTCTCAGAGAGTGTGATTAGCAGGAGGACACATGGTGAGCTGAGCTGGGGAAGAGAAGGGAAGGGCATGAGAAATCATTAATTACAGCCGCGCTGGAGCTGATGAAGTAAATGTGAGATAGTGTAACACACAGGATTTAGTGAAGTGGACGACAGCACAAGATTAATGGTGGGGCCAGGCTGATGAGGATGAAGTCACAGCTTAGCTTGATAATTAGTTTCCAAGTGGAAACATCCCTCACCATTGTGTTATTTTTACTTCTCTCCTCTTATTATTATCCCACACTGATATCTGCAGAACAAGGGAGAAATATAGTCAGTGATTTTCTCACAAACACGCTGGAAATATGCTGTCTGTAAGTTTTCTTGTGTTTCTGTATCACTGTTAGTTTAATGTCTGATATGTCTGCGCTCAAGGCTTCTGAACAATTGTCAGCTCATTCGTTGCAATATAAAACATAAAGTACTGAAATTCAGAAAAAGCTGTTTTTAGTTTAAAATTGTCCTGGTTTTTTTTCTCAGTTTTTGTGTAACTCTCTTCTTCTGTTGTCCAGAAGAGGTCACTGTCCCTGCTTATCTGTAGTAGATTTTTTTTTTCCCCCTCTGCAGAAACTAGAGGCGCTTTCTGCACCGATTCTAATTGCCTCGTTTTTAAACCCCATTAAAAAAAATATAGATTCATGAAAGAGATGTACTTTCCAGAATTATACATATGCACATGTAATTGAGGAAAACTGTTGTAATCACAGCCACAGTTGCAGATAAGACCATTTCCTAACAGGCATCACTTAAGCCATGTCTCAGATGATGTTGGTTCCAGCAATTAGGCATTCTTTTCATTTCCCAAATGACTCGCAAAACTTGCGGATATTATAATTGCTTTTAGCCACGCATATCTAATTTGTGTCTTTTTAAGTGTTAATTAGTACGCGATTTAAAGTGACATCTTTATGTAGTTTACTCTGCTGAAAAATGTTGTTGGCGGCTGGCTAATGATTTTCTGAGGGAGTATACTTGGGTGGAAAGAAGTGTGTGTGCCCATATGACAAGATTTTCATTAGCACCTATGTATGATTGGTTTTTAGTGCTTGTAGGGAGTTATCTGTGTGTGTGTGTGTTTGCGTGGGTGTGTGTGTGTGTGTTTCCAAGTGAATGTATGGAAGGACAGTACTGTACAGGGGTATGTGCGAGGGAGAGCTCCAAATAGAGGTGGAATTAATGAAGACAACATGTCACATATTTTTGGCAGTGGAGCAGGGACAGGAAATGAAGCTCGGCTCGTCTGGGTGACTGCCGCCCATGTTCCAGTGTGTCACTGTCCTGTCAGCCTGTGTGTAAAACTGGCAGACATTGATACATGCTCTCCCTGATAACACCCCATTCCCCCATCCATCATTTACACACACACACACACACACACACACACACACACACACACACACATACATACATACATACATGTATACACACATATACACATACACACAGGAATATTTATTTACTGTGCCAGATGTTGGAACAGAATTTGTGTGTGTATGTGTGTGTGTGGGGGGGGGGGGGTTCACAAATAACAGGCTTGTGATATGTGACAGGTTTTGGGGTAACTTGCAGCTTGCACTAGATGAAAATCGGGGAAGGTGGTAGTCTGATCCAGAGAACCCAGTTTCAGCCATTGTGGCTCCAGCAGCTTCTGTTGCAGATTTGGAAACTTATTTCAGTGATCATACAGCATCACCTAGTGCTGTGTTGCAGTAATACAACTGCCTAACTTGGTGAAGAGTCACAAAACTTCACTGTTCAGCCAGTGGAACGAAAATATCCTAAATGAATGAACTTTGTATTTTTTAATATATGTATGTATGTATGTATATGTGTATATATCTATATCTATCTATATATATACATATATATATATACATATATATATATGTGTGTGTGTGTGTAAATGTGTATATATATGTGTATATATATGTGTGTGTTTTGGAGTTATGGAATAGATTTTGGAAAAATGGATTAGAGGAAGTTGCTGGGAACTGCTAAAGTTTTGGAGATGCACAGAACCAGCCTTTTCTACTCTAGTACCGATTCATAGTAATAATTAAGGGTCTCCACTGATACCAAAGACCATTGCTCATTTCCCCCCCCAAATTGAACACTTGTATACGTCAGTGAGTCATTTTTATGACAGGTAACTCGATGGCAAAGATTCATGTGGCCCTAAACCTGGATGAATGAAGCTGATTGTGAATGCATTAACTTTTATAATAACATTTCCAAAGAGATCATTATTAAGGGGGATCTGTCACATTATAGCCAGCAGGTCTTTCTGTATCGGGGCCAAAAGCAGTCTGGCGTTACCTTTTGACACTCATTAGTTTTCCTTCTTTTTTTGTTGTTGAGGTTTTCAAAACAAAACAAAACAGACTTCTGGCACTAAAAATTCAAATCTCTACTCGGTGAAGTAACAAAGGGTGATTTTGTTCCAACAGAAAGCAATTAAAACTTAGTTTTATAGTCAATAAAAATGAATAGAAATTACAGTCTTTCCTGTCCTTAATACCACATAAACCAAAACTGTTTGAAGCCATCTTGCTTGCCTTATAAATTGTCATGTTCATGCCATGCCACAAGGGGGCAGTGGTTCTTTATATTTTCCTCAAACTTTACTATTGCTAAGTATCTAATTATTCTGCTCATGTATGCTTGTGGCTTCCAATAGACTAAATATTATTAAGTCAATATGTTTTTAATCTATGGTTCAATTCCTTCATCTGCAGTTACAAAATGTAACTTGTGTGTCTGCAATTTTTCTAATGATTTACTTATATTTTTAGTTCCGGTTCATATTTAATATAATGGTTGGTGTTCTGTTTTTGACCCTGCAGTATGATTTCATTCATCAGTGTGTGCTTCCTCTTCTTCTTCTTCTGCTTACAGTTCCACTACAACTTCAGCACAGAACGAAGCGTTGCTCAATAACGTCCTACCCAGTCGTCCTCTCCAGTTGACAGAACCACAACATCTGGAACAAAAGGGATAGTTTGTAAAATAATGAACTAATGAAATTGGATGCTATGTAATTATAGACAAAAAACAAATTTTATTTTATTGGATTATTTTTAGAGAATTAAGTGCTTGAAATATTTGTGATAATGTATAACTTTGTACATTAACGAGAAAACTGTTTTTGAAAGTTGCTTTTCTAAATGTGTGTTAAATTTTATCTTTCTTAGATAATCTCCCAAAATGTGATTTAAATGTATCGTGCTGAAAATAAAAGTAATTAATAGTCCTCAAGAGATTTATTCATAAAAGTATGTTAGCTGTGACTCACATTTTGCTCATCAGAATAACAGGTCCGTGCTGACAGTGAGAAGCAGTCGGGAGGACTAAAAGGAGCAGAGAAGCAGCTTCATCACACACAAACAGGCTCCTCTGATGTTCATTTTCCAGCTCAAGCATCTTTCCATCAAAAAGGCCATCATGAGCAGCGTGCAGCAAGAGTGAGCCGAGCTCAGAGACACAGGAGCACTTACCCCAGACACTCACCCACGTCAGCAGTGACACTTCTACTGAGTCAGCTCTTTAACAACATTAAATTTCACTTGTGATAAACACACAATTTTTCCAACCTGCAGCGTGTTGCAGGGAAATGAGTTGGAAAAATTTAGAAAATCTTAACTTTTGCCTGCAGTTTTATAGAATCCAATTTTTTTCTGAATGTCCAAAATACTAGAGCATCTTTATTTACCAATTAGATTTTTTTTTTCTCTTTTTAACAACCTGATCAACAGCCTGCTGCCAAATTAAGAAGCAGAATTCACACTTTACTAAAACATCCCTGTCCTCTCACTGCTCACATGTCGTTTGCCACTAATTAAATTGTGAGAATCCATTTGCACATTTTTGCAGGTGTAATTGAAATCAGAGACTCTTGAATAGATTAATGTCCCTCTTGTTAATTAGACTCTCCTCCTGCTATGTTTGTGAAGTTGTGGAATCTGCTAACAGTGCAGGGTTTTGGTGTTTTCTTCCTGACCAAAAATTCCTAATGGCTTTTGATATTCACAGGTGTTTAATGAAGCGCTCAGCGGATGACAACCCGCTGTGCGTGTGTGCGTTAACTCCTCGGTTCTGCTGCTGAAATCAGAGCGACGGCCTGAGGAATCCTCTGCAGAGGGAACAGCTTTCACGCTCCTTCATGAAGGTGACACTCATGTCAGTGATGCCCTAGAGCACAGTGACAGGTTTCAACAGCCCTCCTCCCTGCTGTGTATAAAGTCCATATATATATATATATATATATATATATATATATATACAGTATACCATATGTATTCCCACATAGTCAGTACAAGCCATAGGTGGAGCTGTGTTCACTCTTTATTTTCCAACAGTACTCTTTTGACTCGTATATGGGAAAGGAATTTTAAATACATTTGACAATTTTTTTAAATTTTTTTAAATTTTATTTTACTACTTATACCAACTACTAAATCCATTATGATTTTCTATGATATCCTATATTATCAACACATCTAATGAAAAGACCAAAACCTACGTGGGATTTTAATACCACATATTTGTGTTATTATATTTTTCATTACAATAGAAAACCTATTAAAAAACAAGATTAGAATGACCATTGGCTCTGTGGTTTAAAGGTTACTGCCACAAACAGCCTCCTGATGCTGTAACTACTTACTGAAGCACCATCTGTCTATTAATCTACAGCTGAAAACAGTCTGCAGCATCTGCTCAATTTACTCCTGTTTGGTTAATGTTTGCTAAAAAACTGGTGTCAAAAACACGGCGGGAAGTACTAGAACAGCGGTTCTCAACTAGTGGTTTGCGACCTAGCAGTGGATCGCGGGGGCATTTTGAGTGGGTCACTGATATGTGCGAGGAAAACAAAAAGTTCAACCTTTATTTTGAAGTCTTCAGAACTTCTGCCACTGCGCTTTTATTTTGGACATATGTGTAATGACAAAACAGTAATGACAAAATCTAGCATAACATCAGTAGTTAGCTCTCATTTGAGCCTTCGTAAATAGGTTTATGATTAGATAAGTCTGCCTTTATATTAATTTCAAAATAAATGCCTTTTTATTTCTTATTTCATAGTGTATTTTAGTTTCTTGAAACTTGATGAGCCTTTTTATTTCACTAGGTTTTTAGCCCTTGTTGCACATTTTTAAGTGACATTTTAACACTGCATGAAGGCATTGAATATTACTGCACAATTTTTTTTCTTAAAAATTTTCAAAGATGTGGGCTCCGACATTTTGACGAAGAAAAAAATTTGAATCGTGAGGCCAGAGCAATTAAGAAGCACTGTTTTAGAATATGGGCTACTGTGTTGTTTGTTGTGGTCTTATCCTGAAAAGTGATAACAATTACAAAAACATGATATATTGCCATCTTTATCCTTTAAAAAAAATGCCCCTTTTGACGGCACTGTAACATCTTAGTTTTGTGCTCAATGTGAGCAGCACTGAAGGTGTTGCTGTTGCCAGAGATGGACAGCAGGGAGAGAGTGATGTTAGCTCTGCAGTGTTTTAGATGAGGCTAATCACCAGTTTTGCTTTCAGAGTAAGAGAAGCCGTGATGCCAAACCCTCCAGATGGGCAAAGAGCAGCGTTGCTCTCAGAACCGCAACTCCTACATGAACCCTGCCCATCAAAAAGCTGCCTCACATGGTTTCACTTTTCCTTTCACTCCACTTTATGATATGGAAAATAATGATGATTTTCAGAGACCACACTTTGAAATTAAAAAGGAAACAAGCTTTTTTGGACTGCTGTAGTATACATGATAGTGGAGTAGTTACTGTAGGAGCTGCTGTCTCTAAGCCTTTCACATATGGCAAATCTGTTTCGAGGCATCTAACCTCTCTTGCTATCTCTTTCCTACCAAGGCCCACTCTTGGCTCCTCAGTCACCGCTGCTGCGTTGCCTAGAGGATTTGGCTCGGCTGAAGTTGAACTGAACTGCAGAGCAGCACATCAAAGCCCCACCCTCTGTGAGTCCGCCAGATGTCCCGTGGTCATTTTTAAACTCACACCCCGGCGCATGACATGGAGCAGTGTGTAAGCATGTAGACAGAGGTAGATGGGCCGCTTGGAAATTGGAAAAGGAAGCCTGTATTTATGAGGTGGTTTGAGGTGCTGTGTTAAGACGGGCTTAGCCTGCCACTCTCCCTCTGACAGCCCTGTTTCCCCCTGAGCTGGGGTGACCAGAGACAGAGTGAGTTGAAGGAGTAAAGGCAGGAGGCCTGTCAAAGCAGGTCCAGACCGGAGCTGGACCCACGCTGAACACACTCTCATGCAGGTGATGCAGCAAAGTACATTGGCAAGAGATGTAAAGCCCCATCTAATGTTCACTGGAGTCATATTTTCATTATAAGAACAAACAGGAAACGTATAACTTGTGTTTCCATCAGCCTTGTGCATGCTGGGATAAACTCAGCCCTCATGTTCAGAAAAAGCTTGGAAGAAAAATGAGTGAATGAGCAAGATTTTTTTAGAAACAGAGATCCTCAGATTGTAAGCGGTGAAACACTTATCGACCATTTTACCGCTTACCTCCAGTGGTCTCTTGTCTTTTTGTTCCATGTTGATGTCATCAAGTGTTGCAGTGCCCCACTGAGACTGAGAGCGAGAGGTGAGACGTGTGGTCTTCTCCGTACCGCCACCTTAACAAGCTGCACTCAGAGGGGAGCCGCACATCAAATCTGTCTTTCTGTACCTCAGCTAGAGGTAAGATGAGTGATCTCCCAGAGCAGGCATCCCCTGTTTCCTCCCCCACACCGCGGCTCTCCTCCCCTCTCTCTCTCTCTCTCTCTCTCTCTCTCTCTCTCTCTCTCTGCCACGGCGGCCAGCCCATGTGAGTCAAATTATTGTAATTGAGCAGGGATGGAGTCGGGTGTGAGGTGATCTCTCTCTTCGCCCCTTCCCTCCCTCTCCCTCCCTCCCTCTCTCTCTCTGTTTCTCTCTTGGATATTTCGGCACATGTTGTGAAATGACCGGCTAGCATCTTTTCTTCTTTCTTTTTTTTTTCTTTTTTTCTTTTCTTCCTTCCCTCTAACACTGCCTGTAACACAGAAATCAATTAACTCCTTTCAAGTCAGATCAAAGGCCCAATACACCGTCCAGGTCTGTCCAAAACCTGTGGGACAATTAAGTCTCGCTTTGGACAGCGCCCAGGCCGGACAGATGAAGGGAGGCTGCTGCCACTGTTCATGTACGTGTGAAGCAGTCGTAAACAAACCGGGAGTTATTGGACAGGACCTCAACGAGCATCCCCCCCTAATTTACCACTTAGTTGTGCATTAATTTAGTTTAATAATAAACAGCGTGATGGTTTTGATTCCTCTGCTGAGGACATCATGACAAAAGGAAAAGTTCAGCATGTATTTGTGCAGATGTTTGTGCGCTTGCCTGCCTTGAGGCTGACATGGCCAGGTACCAATGACCCCTGGTCACAAACATGCAAAAGGCCTCCCGCTCCTCCTACATGGGAGCAACGCACTCAAGACTGACTCAGTAGTTTCAAGACTACAAATGATCTGTGTGGTTGTTTTCTATGTCTTTGTTGTTGTTTTGTGTGTCTTTGTTGTTGTTTTGCATCTTCGCAGATATTTTATGTCTGCAGTAATGTTGTTTCCTCGTAGTTGATTCTTCTTTCGCATCTTTTCGGAACAGTTTTGCATATCTTTCTATTCCCTTTTGCTTTTTGTGTTTTTCAGTCATGTATGTCTCTGTATTATTTTATTTATTTTACGTCTCTTTGTGGTTGTTTTGTCTCTCTGTGGTTCTTGTGATGGTAGTTTTAGGATTATTTTTAGTCCTCTTGCTTATCTTTGTTTTCATTGGGTGTCTGGCTCATTTTGAGTCTCTGTGTAGTTTTGTTTTTTCGTGGCCTTTTTAGCATCTCTTTGTAGTAGTTTTAAATTTCTATAATCAGTTTTTGTCATTCATATCTTTGTGTAGTCATTTCACAGTTGTTTTGTATCTCTATATTTATATTGTGTCTGATTGTGCTCATTTTGTATCTCTGCTTTTTTTTCCTCTGGTTGTCTTCAGTTTGTGTATCTTGATGTTAGTTGTTATCTTTGTTTGTGGTTTTATGTTTGGAGGTCGGGATTAGTCACACTGAGTTTTATTATATTGATTTCTATTTGTTTGGCACAAGCATCTTGCATCCCCCTCATTTTGAGAAACGTTCTTAGTTTTATAAGTATCGGGAAGAACTTTAAATACATCCATTTTCATTCATACTCTGACTTTCTTGGTTGTCGAGGTGTCACCTCCCTTTTCCCTCATGTTTTCCAAAGGGGAGGAAACATAGTCATTTTCTTTGTAATCATTTACTCCGTGTAGCTGTTTTGCATCTAAGTTGTCTTTTTGTGTCTCCCTCTGGTTTGCTTGTCTTTCTGTAGCCTTTTTTGCATTATTGTTGTAGTTTTTAATCTCTTTGCAGTCATGTTATTGTCTTATTCTGGTCATTTTTGTGTCGTCGTATTTGTTTTGGGTCTTTTTGCAGTTGGTCTGCATCTCTTTGTGGTCATTAGTTTGCCTTTCCAAACAGAAATGTTAAACCTCTGGGCCCGTGCCCTGTGGGAGTCCCGCTCGGTCACGTCTCTGTCAGCGCTGTGGTGACACAGCATAGCAGTGCGACATCAAACTGGTCAGACACGGGGGAATGAATGGAGTTTTCGTCCACAGACAGGTGCACTGACCCTGTCCACCCTTGAAGGTGCCACTTGCATTTTATTGGACATTTATGGCCAGCTAGCATTTTTTAACAGCCACCTGGATGCAATAAAGGGCGAGCTCCTGAGCTCTGGCTGCCCAGAGGATTTCCCAGCAGCTCCCGGGGGACCTCTGGCTAGTTAAGATGTTTATTAAGCTGAAAGTGGTCCAGTGGGAAAACACAGCACTTCTGAGAGATTCGGGCCAGCAGTTTTCTTGTTAGTCAGAGCGCTCCCCGGAGGATTGGGTTTCTTTTCCTTTCAAACCTCGGAAGGAGGACAGGGTCAGTTCACAGGGCATGAGGTTGACCAACTGGTAACTAGGCGCATGAACCCAGGAAGGGAAACATCTCGAGACCATCAAGGTCAGCTTGGAGTGATTCCCACAGTTCCAAACACCCAGTATGTCAGCTAAAAGCATCCTAGTTAGCTCGGTAGTACAGTTATGGAGTCACTGTTGAAATTTAATCATCTAAATTAAATAAATACAAATATAGAAAGTGTGTTATCAAGGCTTGCATCCATCTGCGATCAGACTTATCAACTACGATGATTGACTTCATGAAATTAAAATGCAAATGTAGTTGTGTACTATACTTTACAAACATAGTTATGTCTTTCTTTTGTTGTGCACAACTGACAGTCTTTGAAGAAATTGTCTGTCCAGGACATTGTGATGTTAGTTCTGCTTGCAGTTTGACAGATCTTGACCTCACTGAGCTCTGCTGGACCTCGAGTTCAAAGCTCTGGTCTTTAGCTTCAGGCACTCTGCCCTAATAACTTCAGTTAGCCCCTGTTTTGCTTTCTGAAGGTCTTTCAGCCGTACGGAGAAGAGTTTAGACGAAGGAATAGTGTAGTTAAAAGCTTCTTTACGGCTCCGCGTGATAAATATTGTACTTTTGTTCTCATTCATTTTGAACTTTGTCGGGGCCAAACTGCAGAGCCTGGTGGTGAGCACATTGTGAACCGAGCAGCACATATGCGGCCAGCGATGGGTTTTTAGTACTCTCTGCCTAATGTTCAGGACAGATTAGAAATGTTCGCCTGTGACAGATGCTGTCTAGATCTTCACTACCAGATCCACCCAGCTGCAAAACATCTGCTGGATTTCTACCTTTCTCTCTGAAGTGCGGCCTATTAATGACACACTCACAATCAAATTCGTGCACATACGCTCACATTCAGCACACACAAAACACATCCGGCGTGTTTGATTGAGACAGGGAAAAAGAATCACACGTACACAGATGTATGATTGGAGGGAGGTTTTATTGCTGCTGGCCTCGATGGACACATTTTCTGCATGGTTTGTATCCATTATTCATTTTTTATTTGTCTTTTTTTTTTGGTCTTTATTATTGTTCATGCAGTACATGTAACTCATGGATGAATGCTGATATAAGGTTCTACTGATTTTCTAGTTCAATTGCAGCTCTATATCAAAGCCTGTATATACGTAGATGTGTGTCGAAAATCTTTCACTACTTGAGCCACAAAGTCTGCCAGCACATGCAGTTTCTTCAGCAAACACAGAGTTTTTACATTCCACGTGAAGGCCGGCGGTTGTTATTGATGGCACACATCCTAAAATCATGCCCCTGGCCTCCCGCAGCTCCGACTTTTTCGTCAGAGGAAACATTATTTTTGCGGAGACAAATCCACTGAATAACATGATCATCTGATGAAAGGAGCTGCAAATCTTGCTTGAGCCGGAGACACTTTGGATAATGATGAAAACAACCATGCAGCAACAAACGCCATGCTGTCCCGCTCTGGCACGACAATGTATAAATGTCAGTTATTTGCGTGCACGAGTTTTTAAACGTGTGAGAAAGACTTTTTTGAGCAAACCTTTGTTTTTGTTCTCTGTCACTCCTCCACTCTGTACCTCTGTGTGGGATATTAAAGGGGCCTCGTTGGATAAAAACTTAAGACTCTTTAGGCGCTCATCAACGCAGAATGTGACAAATACATGTGGGTGTGTGTCTGATGGAGACATTAGGAGTCCGTGGTTTAATTTAGTTTAAAATTACCATGCACTAAATTGTTCCTCATGTGTCTGAGCAGCTTTGGCTCACATGAGGACTTGTTTGGCCATCGCCTGTGTGTGAAGTAAAACAGACGAGAAGGGGAGATCCCCCACATCACAGAATAGAAAGATGTTGTTGTTGTATAACGTTCATCTTTCGCCATCGGTGATCCAACTTTGACCGACTTTTTATCAATGTTTTGGGGATAATCCTTCAGAAAAAGAAAAGCATTTACTAGGCTTTTGCAAAACATTTGATGTTTGTTTTTTGATTATTTTATTATTTTTGACACTGTAGCACACACTTTTTTTTAATTTACATTTGAGTTTTTGTAACTCGACAATGATTTAAAAAAAAAAAAAAAAAAAAAAAAAAAAAAAGGTTTTTAAACTTTGCAAATTATAGTAGAGATCATGTTGACAGGAAATACTTTTTTATTTATTTGTCTACTGAAATAGAAACATAAAAAAAACAGCCTAACTACAATATAGGACAATAATAATAATTATATAACTTTTCAAGTTAAAGTTGTTGTATATTTGAGGGGAAATAAATAATTAGATACAAATGAATAAATTAAGATAGATAGATTAGATAAATAAATAAAATCCATGAATAATAAAAGTATATCTCCATTATGTTTGTTTATCCAATAATACATTGTATTGTCATTTTAATTACAATATTAATGACATTTTTGTCATCAATATTTCATGAAACATTTAACAGTAAGTTGTCAATGCTGCAAAATTGCACTGATTGTGTCTACAATCAACTTCACACAAACCTTTCTGAGCAAAAAAAAAAAAAAGTAGATGCACCTTTTCTGTATCTTATATCCTATATTTTTATTAAGTAGCTGTTTTATTACAGGATTTTAAAAAAAAATCCATTAAAAGAACAATATGTAGACAGAATAGTTAAGTAGTAAACAAAAAGTATTAAAGAAAATAAGAAGAAATAAAACTGACAAATCAGAAGTCAAAATATATATAATACAATGAGGAACATACAGTGCAGCATATTTAAAACCTGCTCAATATACATGGTATTACACTTAAAGGTAAAGTAGCAACTTTTGTCATATCAGTGCCAGAAAACTGAAATTAATGGATTGTAAAATAATCTACTCAACGAGCATTATTTATTTATTTGGGACAGGTAGTATTTTTTTAAAGAACAAAATTGGATTACTGAATTTTTTTAAATGCTTCAAATTAACAGCTTGTAACAATCTAAATATTATACGCCTCCATGTTTTTATTATTACTGGCAGGAAAATGTAACTATGAAATGGAAATTACCTGAAAGTTTGTTTAAACAGTTTTATTGTTAATGTTTTCAAGTAAAAAAAAACAAAAGTAGGGGATGCAAATCTGCAAGTATTAATGACATTTTGCATTAATAAAGATAAAATATATAAAGTCATAAAGATGATTTAAAACGGACCTTCAAACAAAGTTTTGAAGACAAATTCAGTTCACTGCAACTCAATGAAAGTTTTATGTAATTCTTGAGAGAAAAGATGTGCATTTTGTTTAAAAAAAAATTACTATATTTACAGCATTTAGACCAGTAATATTTTCATCATCATGATTTAATTTTAGTGTTCTCCAATTAATAATGTTGTAAATTATGATGGAAGTTTTGCTGTGGAGGGGCAGAGGAATTTGTACTGGCTAGTTTTGTCCAGCAGGGGATGATGTTGTAATTCAGATGGTGTGTTTTATGGCTGATCTGGTAACATCACTAATACCACAGTGAAGTAATATGTGTCCAGACTGAGTCAGGGGACCAGGTGCATAAATCTGACTGCATCATGGATCACTGTCATCAGATGAGCCGGTCCTTCGCAAAAAATAAAAAAACACACACCGCAGTGTGTAGCTGTGGTTTGTAGCTTGGAATAATATTGGTTTACTAAAAACATAAGAGAATTGACTACATTAAAAAAAAAAAAAAAAAAAAAAAAAAAACTCACAGCCTTCCATATACTTTCTACAACATTTTCATTAAATAGCTCTTATTACAGGCCCATTTTTCTTGGATTTTTTTGAAAGTGACAAATATTACCATTATAAACAAGAGATAGAGGACTTTAAAAGGTATGTTTTAGATTTCTGATAAGTTACTGCTATTTGATTAATTATTGATTTAAAAAGTAGCAACAAAGCTATAAATAACCACCATTTAGATTCTTACATGATTTTAAGATCTGTCTGTCTGCCTGCCTGTCTGTCTGTCCGTCCGTCCACCCATCCACCCTCCCACCCATCCATCCATCCATCCATCTAAATTATATACATTATGGTTTAAATTTGTTATCACAGCATTTGTTTAATTTCAATAGTATTTTATTAGTATAATATAGTCTATCACTGGTTAGGAAGAGGACTATATGATTAGATGTTATGTTAATAAAATTACAGTTCTGTTTAGCTCCATGTGTTTACAAACTGTGGTCTGCAGATGCAGGTAAACACATTTCAGACTCCCATTTCAAATTTGTATGTCAGCTGGCTGTCACACAGAGGCCTGTCAGGCCATTTGTCAAGAACTCAATAAATTTGTCAGTGGAAAAAAAAAAAAAGAAGCTGAATCCAATAAATCATAACATAAACAAATCTAGCCATGAGTTGACAGTGCTGTATTATACTTCGGTTTAATCCCTGGGGAGCTGGGATTATCCTGCAGTATCATTGGGTTTTTTCTTTTTTCTTTTGGCTGCCTTAGGAAGAGAAGAAGGGCCTGTGTGGTTCAGGCAAAATAAAAGAAGAAATATATCACTGAGTGGGAAAAAAGTAGATGTGCTGAAAATAATTTCACTGTTTATCTTGTTTGTTTGCATCTGTGAATTTTAGTGAACCCAAAGAACATTTTACCATGTAAACAAAGTTGATATTGTTTTTTGTTTTTTTTAAGAATAATAATGAGCCCAACTGATGATTTAGAATAAGATTTTTTTCAATCAAAACGACTTCTTAAAGTAAGTAGCCTACATTAGGGCCCACAGGCCTTTAGGGCCCTGCTGCCTATTTGTCATCACAGCAGTGCTCTGCTCTGTTTGTTTGCTGTGTGAAATCACTGTAAAACAGTTGTATTTTTTTTTCCAGGGAAAGCATTTAAAAAAAAGAAAATGCAGAAAACCTCAAGAGTTTAACAAAGACAGATTAAATTACCGACGTTCAAACCTTCAGTGAGCCTCTGTTGATCCACGACGGTCAGCGGCTCCGTTGACTTGTCAAGAAAAGTGCTCTGCCCCTGAAACGCCTTCACAGCCACAGTAATGATTTTAGAGAAGCGTCCATGCAGAAATCTGGGTGCGGGCTTAAAGAACAACATAACCATATTATTTGTAAGAATTCTTTGTAAGTCTCTCCACTGTCAAAAGTGCGTGTTGCTGTCCCATGTCAGTCTGTTTATAAATGCAACTCGGCAGCAAACAAATTAAGAGAGTCTTTCATTCGAGCTTTTTTTTTAAAAAAAAAAAAAAAAAAAAAAAGGGGGGCATCATGGAGAGCTTAGAAACACTCATTAAAAGATCAAAGTGAGTTAACTATCAAAGTGCTCTACCCCTGCAATTTAAGGAGCCATTATGTCTTTGGTTTGCTGAGTCTCTCCTTTGAGGACGTGAAGTGTTCTTCCCATTTTCACCAAGGTATTTTATTTTGAAATGCTTATCGGTGCGCTTTGGTTTGGGCATAATTGAACATTTCAGCTCAAGCTAACCTGTAGTTGTGTTGTAAATAATAATAATAATAATAACGATAATCATAATAGATTATGACATAGAGTAGATGCAGCGCTTATAACAGTCCACATATCCAATGTAATTTGCCTGTAGTTTTACGCTGAAGATACTTTCTCTGATTTTGCAGTCCATTGATTGGAGCCTGCGGGTTTTCTGACACTGCTGGAGTTCATGTGTTGTTCTCTGGGATGGAAAATGAATGGATCCTGCGTGGCTAATAAGAAGCAAGATGTAGGCTGTAATTAAAGTAAGGAAAATAATTGTCCTTATTAACACCTATAGCTCAGTTTAATTGAGGCGTTTGTTTTGATGACATTTCGATTTAAACTCATAAATAATTTCATGAATGTATTTATTGCATTTGTTTGTTCAGCAGTTTCGTTCAGTGGCACTTTTTAAAAAAAAATGTTTTTGGAATCGTTCCACATTAATTCAGAAAGACATGAATTTAAAATAACGACAAAGCTTTTAAGATTTACTTCTTTTCTTCACGCGCTTTCCTCCAAACTTTTGCTCTGATGTCCCACTGAAATAATCTCCTGATTTTGAATACAGAGCAGGCAAAACTCCGCTCAAATCTTTCGCAATTTTAAACTTTTGCTCTCGCTCAAGTGAAGGATCATATTTCCGCTCGTCTTTCCTCCAGAAATCATATCATTCGGTTTTTATATTCACGGCGAGAACTGTAACCAGCACCACAGCTGAGGCCTGCAGGAATATGAGCGTTATAGTGTTCTCTTACCTTTCCGATGGATGCAACAGTTCTGCTTACTTTTAAAGTAAATTACTCGGTTTCTGTGCTGCACACCTGCTGTAACGCTGTTTTTTTGGGGTTTTTTTTTCTTCCTGCCCTGTAGAAGTGAGGGAGGGTCATGCGGAGGCTCATTAAAACACCGCAGGCTGAAAGTTGGCGGATTGATTTATTGAATGAATGTTTGATGTCCTCACTCACACAAGTGACCTGGCCGATAACTGCTGAATGAAAGCAGGAGGAGGGGGAGGCCGGGATAACACAGCCTTCAATAGTTTTTTGTTTTTTTTGTTTTTGTTTTAAATAAATGTATTGATTATATTGTATCAATAGTGCTCTGACCCAGATGCTGCTTAGTGGTAAAATAATCCAATATGGTGCGAAATTGAGGTAATGACCACATGCTGATAGAAGTGCTGGAAATAGAAGGTAACAAAAAGAAGCTACAGAAGGGTGGATGACTTCATGGGAGGCAGGTGTAGACTCATTTCAACACAGAAAAAAATATCGTGATTCCAATGTTCAAAATGCATAATAATGTACAAACATATTCCTCTGATGTTGAGATCTTTCTAAAAGTGTAGGTGAAATGTCCTCTCTGTATGTTTTCGATAACTGCAGCTGTTCTCTCACTGAACAGCAGAGGGCAACGCCAACAATCTCTTCTCTGTTTTCCAAACTGGGCTACAGGTCATCGCCTTGATGCTTCACAAAGGATTCCAGAAACAACACGCAGCTGTAGGCCTTTGGACTGAAGGTAAATGCTGCCTGCAGAGAATTTACATCATCCGCAAAGTTTAGGATGTAGCCTATATTTTTTGTTTTGTTTAATTCTTAATTTAAATAGAGAATTTTGCACTAAATTGTGTGAAGCACACGATTATTTTTAAAGCATCACTTTAAATTATGATTACGATAGAACAGATCCTCCCTTATCAGCCATTTTAGCAGTGTTGTCTTCATTATCTTTTTATTTTTTCAAACTGAAATTCTGAAGAAAAAAAACAAACACGTAAGACAATAATTAATAATAATTAGTTATGCTACGTTTCAAACGTATATCATCCCCGGCCCCCTCCGTGCACTCTTCTTATTTTTTTTTTGTCTTTTCTGAGTCTGTCGTTTAAGAAGCTGATAACGATCAAACACCGGACAATCCCATTAGCAGCCCTTTAATTTCAGACAGGCCTCAGTGCAGTGAATATTCCTCCGCACCTCTCCAAACGTCTTGATCACATCTTGACAAAGAAATTGATGATTTAAAAAAAAAAATTTGATTAACACTCAAACCCAAAAGTTACAAGCATTTAAAAAAAAAAAAAATCATGCTTAGATGGATATTTTCGTGTTTTCAAATATTCCAAATGAGGCTGATTTTAATCTGCACGAGGGTTTATTCATCAGATCAAAGAGTTAACTGATCAATTATTTAACAACCGCTGATGAGAGTAGATCTAAGCTTGTGTGTACCTGCAAAATACATACTGAGCAGATCTGTAATTATTAGAACTATGATTATGAGATTGTGATTATTATTATTACAGATATTTTTTCCTGCCTGACCGAAAGATGGATGGCTGGTCCAGAGGCCACCCTGCTGCACAGACCGCTGTTATCACCACTGATCGCCAGGTGCATCAGCTGAAAGGGGACAGCAGCTTCCACCGGAGACAATACACAAAAGAGCGTGGACAGCGTGTGATGCTCCAAGAGACACACGCTGCGTATCTGCAGGTTTCACTACTGAGGAAAAATAAAATGTCAAAAAAAGAAATCTTGCTAAAAAATGCACAAGAGTTTAATGTCAGGCTTTAATATTTTTAAAGCTAATTTCAAATATATAAAGTCCACTGAGTGCATTCATTTCTCAGAAAAGGCTTAATTTAATAAGTCTAATAAATAAATGATGATGTAACATTATTATTATTGTTATTGTTATTATTATTATTATTATTATTATTATTATTATTATTATTATTATATCTTCCTCAGGCCAGGCTTCTGTAATATCACTTTTCCACACAGTCTTCTTTACGGTTGCCTCTCCATCTGTGTGTTGTTATTGGACTGTGTGCAGCGCACTGTACTCTGCTCCAATAGCATCCCAATGGCAGTGAATGGGGGAATGAAAAAAAGTGTAGCCATGCATGCAGAAGTGGGAGGATCTACTCGCTTCAATCTCGATCTCAGACTTTTGCAGCGGCAGGGGCACAACCAACCAACCGTCTCTGCAACTTCCAAAGAGTTACGGACGGGACATCTACCGACACACTCTGCTATCTTTGGATTTGTTGTCAACTTTTTTGCTTCTTTCCCCCTCTTTCTTGGCGAGACTGTGAGTCCGTGAAGACATTTTTGCAGCTTTCTCCCGTCGGCTTGGGGACGAGAAGATAAAGCTTCCTCGTTCCTCTAATCATAACAGGTGACTGTTCAGAGACTTTTTTATTGTTTGCTTTCTGTTTCACCACGCATCTCTGACACCAGGGATTCAAATAGCCGCCTCAGACTGCCTCTACCTTTCCACAATTGCGAGCATCAAAGAGGTTTTTTTTTTTTCTCCCCACTCCATCTCGTTTATTTTCCTTTTTTGTTTCCTCCTCCGAGCTGCAGACTGCTGGGTGTCACACGGAGCTCAAACGGTTTCAACAGGTTTCCAGCTCGCCCTCTGCCTCTTCCTCCAGACAGCTTTGCGTGGCCGGGATTTTCTTGTCGAGTCTGATCGTATTCTTATGGATATTGCAACAGGTCTGGTGTCACTGGAGCGCCTCTCCGTGGGAGAACAGTCCGAGACGTGCATCATGCTGGACGGCATAAAAATTGAAGATCATCCTCTGCGATCGGGACAAGCCACGCTCGGAGTCATGCTCGGTGAGTCCTCTCCTTTTTAACCATACGCACCACTACGAATGACCTGCGAGCGCAGGTCAAACACTGGACCCTTGTTCCTGTGTGGATGCCATTATTTTGGCATGCTGCTATTTTTTTTTAATTTATTTATTTATTTATTTTACCTCTGATCATGCATAAACGAAAGTATTTTTGTGAGTAATAGTCATATTTATGCGTAATGGATAAAACAACAGAGCTAATAATGGCAAATGTAGTTATCATTTCATTTTATTGTCAAGGAAGAGTGGTGTAATTCAGGCCTTATTGAATAGAAAATAGAAGTAATTAGAAACTTAAAAAAAAAAAAAAAAAGATATCAAACACCTCGGAGGATTTCTTTCACTAGCCTGCGTGTGTCGGCCTGTAAAGGTTTCTGAGCTTGTTGCAGTCCTTGATTCAGGCCTTCTTTGCCTGACGGGGCCTCGACCCCTCTGCCTTTTTTTTTTTTTTTTTTTTTTTTTTTTTTTTCCAGGGACTGAATGTCATCACAGATCCGTGTGTGAAGGATGCCAGCGTCCCATCTCCGACCGCTTCTTGATGAGGGTCAACGATTCCTCATGGCACGAAGAGTGTTTGCAGTGCACCGTGTGTCAACAGCCTCTCACCACCAGCTGTTACTTCAGAGAAAGGAAACTTTACTGCAAACACGACTACCAACAGTAAGCACAATTTCCGTGGGTGGGGGGAGTCTCATGCATTCTCCTTTTTGTGTGTGTGTGTGTGTGTGTGTGTGCATTTCTTTAGATTGTTTTGGTTGGTGTGCAGCGATTCAAAGAAGTGATGGCTTTGGCTGGTCTGAAGGCCTTCTGTGGGTTCCACCGTGCAAAAATACACCATTCAGCTTGTCTTTGAATTTTATAAGACGTAATCAAAAACTATGGCGTTATAATACAAATGAACTTGTAGTCACTGATTGTTCTGTCTGCCGCAGATTGACATTAATGTCCTGCCAAGATATAAAATCACAAACAAGTGGAATTAAATCAAAGCTTTTTACCTGTGTGGGAAACATATTTGTACCCAATGCTTGCTCACTGGCTGGATGACGCTCGCATTAGCGGTCATATATTATTCTCGGTTTAATTATTGTCACAGTGGCCCACGATATTTCCACATTTGTCTCTGTGCAGCGGCCGCATTGATACAATATGTGATCCCACTCAGGCCCCAGAATGTGAAGGCGTGCAGTCTCGGTTTTTTTTTTTTTTTTTTGCTCCGCTCTCTGTCATATATTTTCAGTTTGAATCATGTGGCCTTTTTCCCCCCATCACCATCAGCTGCTTCAGATTTATTCAAAATATGGAAAACATGCTTTCAGTAGGTTTATTTAAAGACTCTGAGCCCACGGCGCAGGTTAGATTTATTTTTTCCGATCAGCCCCTATTCCTTTATTCTATAAATCACTCGCCTTGATTTGCCTTCAGTATCAGAATTTGTTTTCTTTTCATTTTGACTGTTACAATACTTTCTCCGTTTTTACTTATTTTATTTATTTCACATGATATTATTTTAGGTTATACAGATTTTATTTTTATTTCTATTTCATTGGATATGATGTGTTGTAGGATCGGCGTTATGGCAACAATTTAACGGTTTAATGAAATACAATATGCGCATTTTACGCCATTTGAAATTATGCAAGGCTAAACAAATAATTAAAAGTTCAGCCATTTAAGCACGCGGGAGTCACGCACGCACACCCACAGAAAAACACGAGATTTTAATAATACAAAAAATAATTTAGTGTTGAATTGCAAGTTTTGCAGTGTGAAAACACTTTGAAAAATGTCCATCTTATTCTGTGATGAAATGCTGGGGTGTAATTACAATAGCAGAATAATGATATAAAATGCAGACAGTTGGGCCTGCTGAATTCAACACAGTGAATAAAATACATCATTATTAAAATTACAGATAATCATTTTATAAATTATAAATAAATAGAAATAATGCAGCAATCGCCCATTTGTTGTTCTTGTTTTATTATAAGTTATAATAGTTTTAGATTTTAATAGGCCTTTAGGAAGCATTTAAAAAAAATATAACTTAAATTGCAGTTGTTAAATATTCCAATGAAAACATTTTTAGCATGGCAGCCTCTCACCATGGAGCAGGATAAATTAGTAAATTGAATTAGTAAATTATCACATAAAACAAGCAGTGATGGCAGATATAACACCGAGGCTATAAGTAACTCAAGTATTACAGCACTGGGTGTTGCTGTTTGGTCTGTGAGGACCCCGGGGTGCCCTGTGTTTCTCATCGCATGAGCGCTTTTCATGCTTGTCACTAAATTTTCAGCTTTTTGTGTCCGGCCTTTTTAACAATTCTACTTCGATTACCGGCACATTATGGCTCTCTGCTAGATACCTTGCAAGCAACAAAGAGTTACATCTATTGCCATGCGTGCCATTCATCCAGCTTTGTGACAGGAGTGTAGTCGGCTGATAACAATGGAAAATTCATAGCAGTAACTAGGGGATACCAGAGTCACGGCGTCACGGCTCAGAGGTGGCTGGAAGTTGAGACACTCCGGCAGAGAGAGGGATCTCTTTCTCATGCCTGTTGTAGTTTGTTCATGTGTTTGGTGTGTGTGAGAGAAGAGGATGGGGGTAAAGGGACAGACATACGGAGACAGACTGGATCTCTCTGGCTGCTAAATAATACTCTTTCATGGCATTTTTGTTTGTGATATGCTTTTGAGGAACGATCTTTGGAATATAACTTAGCCATTTCCCCATTTTTTTTTGGATTTTCCTCTTCTTGGCACTTTGAATGCTGTAAGCTTGTGTGGCAATTCCGATCACTCCAGCCAAACACAACAACCTGCTGGGCGCCGTCTCACACAGTATTATTCATCACATCTTTTAATTCTTCTGCCACTTTTTTTTTTTTTTTTTTTGACCCCTCCCATGTTGAGTTAGCTGGTAGGTCCCTCATATCACACCGACACAAGTATCCCCTGTTTTTTGTTTATTCCATTCCATTGATGGGATACTTAAAGATGTAATTGGCACCTTTTTGACTTTTATGACACCCATTTAAGATGCATTTGTCAGCCCACAAACTGCTTTGGGCTGTGAAGAGAGCTCCTAGCCTTACAGAGGTCTACGTGCCTAATTACATTCCTACAGCAACTGATTCATGCCCCGTAATCAGCTCTCACTAGCTATAATAAATCAAGGAATTGGCAAGCAGTCTTTTTTCGCACCTTTGGAGCAGGTTTAAGTGCAGACAGGGGAAAACAATTGTGTACTCTGTTATTAAAGCTCCCACCAACACAGTTCAACTCATCTTGCTCCATATAGTGCAATTATATAGTAACAAGATTGGATTTTATTTGCCTTTTTTCTGCATATGTTTGCCTTTTTTTATGCCATGCAGCTGACCTTTTTATCTCCCGGTTTTGATGTGAAATATTGTGAATAATTTTCATGGCTTAAGATTTAAATTCAGTCCAGAAGGTCTCAAAATGTACAGAAAATTAAATGAAATATATTTTTGGATGAGGGGAAATATATACAGCAACATAGCGCTGACGTTTTTAAGAACGTTTCAGTGCAAGCTGGATAAAATTGAAGACAAGCTGGCCGAGCTGTCAGTTGGATGAGAGCTGTAGCCGTAGAGGAGGAACAAGCTCGAACGAGACGGGCGGTATGTAAAAGGTAGAGTGGAATTACACCATTCCCAGAGAGCTTGTTGTGCCCTGGTGTTTGGAGGTCAATTATACATCATTAGAAAGAGGGTGATCTTTTCCCCAGAGGGACCTTTCCTCTAACCAAGCAGATGCTTTGAAAGGAGCCGTGTAATAAGGCCTATCACTTGACCGAAGTGTTGGACAACACCCCTGTAATGGACTGCCTTGTTAGAAACTGCCAGGGGCTCCATATACAAAACATAACATCAGCTAACTATATTATACACCATGCTGCCTACTTTTGGGTGCTGCTGATGCATAAAAAAACTTACATTCCAGAGTGGATTTTTTTTTCTTTTTTTTTTTCCATGCTCTATAAAGTTTTACTGTCTAGCAAAATGTTATTTTAGAATGTTTCATTTGTAACTCATCCAAATACATCAGCATGCAGATTTTTTCCAAATCTCACAACTCAACCTGCAGTAAGCAAAATTAAATTCAGGTCACGGTAGTATGAGTAGTAGAAAAATAGAGTAGTGATGAAGCCATAAAAGCAGAGCTCCCAGAACCTGTCTCACCTCCCGTGTACACTGGACGATCCCCCGGTGTGCTGAGAGGTGTTTTTTAGAACTGTTTGGAGTGCCCTCCTGTGAAATTGTTGTTTTTTAATTAGCTGTGCTTGCGACGCTGCAGCGGTGTGTGTGTGTGTGTGTGTGTGTGTGTGCCGGTTAGATGCTGACGGCTGGGTTTCTGTGTTAGCTCACCCAGTGTGTGTGTGTTTTACTCGCTCTAGGACACTCCCGCGTGGCCTGGCACTTTGCGAACACTCATACGCACACCCCCCCAAAAAAAAAAAGAAGAAGAAAAAAAACCCCACTAGGATGTACTTTGTGTTGTCAACCCAGCTGGGTAGTTTTGCAGTTAATTAAAGACTGTCCTCAATCCTGCTGAAGTATTTCAGAGGCAGCTCTCCAGGCAGATCTGTGGGTGTGCGTTCCTTTGTGGAAGACTTTTAAACTTTTTTTTTTTAATTCTCCTTAAAAAGGATAAAAATGTGTCTTTAGCCACTTCTCTTGGGTAAATAAAAGAGGACCTCTACAGAGAGACAAATCTAATGTTAGAAACACAAAGCGTGATAATATTGCTTCAGCTTGCTGGGATTTTTAGTGCACGGCCAGGAGCTAGCTGAAGCTGGCCCCGTTCCTCTGTAAGGAAGTATTGGGTTTTATGTCAACATGGCTCGGCCTGTCCCAGCAGCATATGAGGATGCATCATCTGTCATCTCATGGTTTTGCTAACTGTGCCATCCCCCCACCCCGTCTCCCCCCAAAAAAACATATTTAATTGCATCATTACCAACAGCTTGGATTCTCTGCTTTTTGTTTTTTGTTTGAGTGATAAATATTAGATTTTTACATTAACTCGTATACAATTTACAATAGCTAACGTCCGTAAAAGGTTCCAAACTCTGCTTTGTATATATGCCTATAATGTTTTTTTGTGATGTTGTCAAAAAAATTTCAAGTATTATGTTGTTAAATCAGGTGATTTCATTAAGTTTGTTTTTATAAAGGCATTTCCGCTGTGTGTTTTAGTCGATTGGGTGCAGAGTGTGTGTGTGTGTGTGTGTGTGTGTGTGTGTGTGTGTGTGTGTGTGTGTGTGTGTGTGTGTGTGTGTGAGAGAGTGTGTGTGTGTGAGTGAGCGTGTAGCAGCAGTTGGAACATAAAGCACTTTGCAGGACGCTATGGGAAGCCACAGAGGCTCAGCCACGGTAATGCCCATCACCACTTTAGAGGCCAGACTGGTGGCGAGGGATGTGGAAAGAGGTCTCTGTGGCTTTGTGTGGGGGAGCTGTTGTGCAGGGGAGGAGAAGGATCTGCGGAGGGATCTGCCTGGTGTGCTCACATTACACTGGATGATAGCAGAGGGGTGCAGAGGAACTCAAGCATGCAATTTGTTGGTAGCCACAATTTAACCTCATCTCCTAAAGCCGGCTGTTAGGCAGCCAGTGGGACATGTCAGTCAATCAGGAACGCTAATCAGTGACGGTGGAGAGAAAACCCTCGGCTCGGCAATGCAGCGATTTTCATTACTGGCTCCGAGTCCCCGGGCCTTCAGGTTTATTTTCACAGCATGACAACTCTTCATAACAAAAAAGCAAGGCAACCACAAACCATTAAATGCAATTTACAAATTAGATTTTGGCTAAATCTGTGAAATACGGTAATAGTCTTCTTAAAGTAGCCAGCCGAGAAATACACACACTCAGCAAATGTTTCCAATTTTGATTTGCCAGATTACATGTTTAAATCAGGACAGTGAAAATGATCAGTGCTGGATTTTTTTTTTTACTGCGCTGAAATTTTTCATTTGAAATGTCATTTTGAGTCGGTGAACAGTTCCTCATTTATTTTTGCACATTTGTAGTATTTCTAATTACATTTCAGGTCTGTTTGTTTCGTTTTGCTTCTACAGTTTGGAAATAGCCCACGCTTGTTTCTTCAGGCGGCCCCGGTCGAACGTGCATGAGAAATTGAGACATGGTCTCTGCTGCTGGCTCGCAGTATCGCTGCTGGCCCCAACTGTGTATATGTGATCCCACTCTGGAATGTTTTTCCAACACGTAGGCTTTTCACAGATACACTAGAGAGGACTGGCATCATAGTGGCAAGTGCTGCATTCAGACTGTTGTGTGCCCAAGGCTTACTCTCACACTCGCGTCACACATTCTAGCTCTACACGGGAATGGGCAGAGCAGTGTGTTTGTCTACATACACCCCAGGTTTTTGTGAGGGTGTGGGCGGCATGTGTATGTACACTTGCTTCCTCTCTCTGCTCCTTTCTTTCTTTGTCTCTAATCTAAGCTCCTTCCACTGCCTCACATTCACCCAGCATTGTAAAGCTACATTTCAGCACCTCATCTCAGTTGCTGCATGTCAAATTTGGTCGCCTGGATATGCAGCAGTGTACATTTTTTTTTTTTTTTTTTTTTTTTGCAAAGATGCGTCAAAAAACATTTCTTGACTTTTTTTTTTAATTTTTTTTTTTTTAACCCTTTTAATCTTCATCAAATGAGATTAGCCCCCAAATACCGGTATTCCTGCCCAAAGTGACTGACAGAGATTTGCACTTTTATCATTAAGTGTGACACTAAGCTGGTCGGAGCTTTGTCTTGAATGGAGGGTCTGACGGAAACGGGGGCTCCTAATCCTTTTATTTGTGTCAGGCCCAGAAAGGGGGAAGAATGGGGCCGGGGTGGGACGGGGCTGCAGAATGCCGTGGCCCTTAGTCCCCTCCAGACCCCGGACTCCACAGCCAAGTGAGCATGAGACTCATCTTATGTGGTCTACGCACTCGAGCAGACACACTCACACACAGGCACACACGCGCACACACGCGCACACACGCACACGCACACACACACGCGCACACACACACGCGCACACACACACGCGCGCATTTCTGCATTTACAGGACAGTTTCTTTAAATGTTTGCACACAATCACACATTCCGCTGACCTATGTACAGATGCATACAATATGTTCACCGACTTATGCACACAATCAGAGATGGATACACGCATGCACAGTCGTGCCAGAGTGTGTACCTGCTCACAGTCACAGCAGAGCATGCGTCCGTCTCTGAGTGCATGGATTGCAGTAGCAGGAGGTTCGGTCTAGGATGAGATTAATAAAGTTTGCCGGTTCCCTGGTCGAGGTCCAACGCGAAGCTTTTGTCCGCAGCTCACATCGGGTTGTGGAGCTCCAGCTCCTTTTGTGTGTGCACCCTTGTGGTAATCCATCTCCAGCGGGAGTCCCCTGAGGCACTTTATTTACTCATTCAACTGTTTGGAAGTCTGTTAGACTGCAGATCAGATGCAGTGAGACCAATGTGATTACTTTAACCAGCACTCGCAGATTCCTGCCCAGCGTCTCCTCTCACCCTGAGCCGGTGTGCTCTGCAGGTGGGAGGGAAGGTCCACGCCGGCTCGTCCTTCTCTGTCTGTCCTGTTTACCGACCTGGTTTTAGGGGCCTGTCCAATATTCTCTGTTATGAAAATTGAACCTCTTGTGCCCACACACTGCAGAGCTGATAATTCCTTTATTATCCTTGTGTATATGAGTCTGATATTTTTTCCCTTGCATCTAAAAAATATCATTTTCAAAACCGGTGGCTTCCTGAATTTTTGCATTTGTTAGGTCTCTCTGAGTGCATCATAATTCAACGCCGTAGCAAATGTGGTGTCACGGTGCAAAAACTAACATCTATGTTTTATTGCAAACAATGAAATGGATTTGGTTATCCATCCATCAACATAAAGCCAGAGCTATGTATTTGGGTCTAACCCCCATGTTAAACCACTGCAGGCTGTCAGGCTCTCTGAATTTACTCTCCATCTCTTCCCCCTTGGCGTGGGGAGTATGGTTGCGATCAGCTGCCAGAACCAGCCTCTACAGCGAGAGCTCCCTAAACTCGCTGTTTAGAACCAGCCGCTGATTGGTGATGGCTGTCTTGGCAAGAAAGAAAAGCACCCCGTATGAAAACAGTGCAGATTGGATTTCTCTGCCTCTGACTCACTCCCGTCCTCTCTGACTGGCCCCCCCACAGCAAGCCAGCATGATTTGTGCATGAGGTCTCGTGACCCATGGAAGCTTCAAAAAGCAGCGAGGGGAAATATTTGGATGATCCTGATGGGGGAGTAGAGACGTGGGAGGGAGGCAAAGATGATGGGGGGGCTTGGTAGAAGCAGGGGCTAAAGCGGTGTAAGGCAAGGCAGATGTGGAGAATCCGCAGTGCTGCCGCGATGACAGGGGAGTGTGTGTGTGTGAGAGAAGATGACTGCCCATTCTGGACACTTGGTCCCTCCCCCACCCCCGCTTCCACCCAGGCACCCACCGCTGGCCCCAGCGTCCCTTAGGAGACGGACGTCAGTGCCGTCGGCATGAAAAGGTGTCTAACAGTAGAGGTAACTGTGCGCTGCGGGTTGAAAAGTGTTGCAGTAGAAGAGGCATTTTATCATCAAGTACCATGCCATGATACTGATCGTCTGTACCCCACCCCCCTGCTGTACACCCCCGATCCCTTCTCCTCTCCCTTTACCTTTCCTCTGCTGGCTGGATATTAATATTTCCCAGAAAGCTGCTACGATACGTCTTCTCGGGAAATTCCACATTACCCGAACACTGCAAAATGATCTGGTGTCTATGAAAGGGATGGATGGATAAAGAGATAAAAAAAAAAAAAAAAAAAAAAAATCGAAGTCTTTTTTTTTTGTGCATGTGTGATTTCATAGTGCTGTCTGAATGAATATTACTACTTTGTTGCCTGGATAAGAAAAATGTGTTGCTGCAGGTGAGGGCCCAGTTGTTTGCTCTATTCATCAAAATTTTCTCATCCAGTCCGTAGTATTGTTTGATTCAACCTTTTGCCCTCATAGCACATTATTTATGCACAGAATCTTCCTCTGGGGGCGGCTCACTGGAAACCCCATTGAACAAAAATAGCTGCAGTAAGCTGAGCGCTTGATGCAAACCCAAACTCAACAGTTAAAAAAGCAAATCTGCGGTCTGAGGCCGCCCCAATCAGTCTTTGGCCTATGTGCCTGTCGCTGCCTCCTCCTGAGAGTGGGTGAGTCGACCGGCCCCCCCGGGTGACTGTCTGCCTCAGCACCAGCCCTGCAGGCCCAGCATCGCAGGGGGAGCGCCGTCCCAGCCCCAGGCCGAAGTTGTGCTCTGAAACCAGAGCTCCGTCGTTGTGTTGTGATCCCAGCTGGAGAGACAGCTCTGGCTCTGAGCGGAGCTCTCTCGCAGCGTGCAGCCGGGGTCACCGGTGGCCTCTCAACCTTCAACGTTCATCACTCCGCCGTGCTTCTGCGCAGCACCGACTGGGACCGCGTTATTTATTGACCCGCGGTCTTCGGTTCTTCTGAGGCTCCGTCTTGCGAAAAATATCAGAGAACTGAAGTTTTGATGAGGTCATGTTATCAATTACATGAAGCTGGAGAAGCTAAACTACCCAAAATGTTCGGTCTGTCTGGGAAATATTCAAGATGGATGTTTCACATGATTTATAATGTCAGTAATATCAATCTGTCAGTGGAAATACAATGAGGCCGTCATCCTTTACGTCCATGCTGGATAGTTTCACTCTGAAACTTTTATATGTAAAGTAACCAAAAAATCTGGTCTGAGGAAAACTGTGTGTTTGTGGTGTGAAACGTGTCGTCTGTGTTCTTTGCAGTTTCTTAATACAGCATGTTCATCTCATGGGTTCTGATAGGTTCCAGCTCTGCTGTGCATTTAATCGTGTTTGTTTGCATTCCTATGCGAAAGTGCTTGAAAGTAGCTGTATGTGTGTGTAGCGTGCCCGCTTGCATGTGTGCAGCAGCTCTGTCACTCGGCCAAGCGTTGGACATTCTGTTGGCAGGCGACACAGTCTGTGGATTCTCCTCTTGGTCGTGCTGCTCTGGAGGCAGAAAGCGGTGCGTGCCACCCAAACCACCAGCCGCCACAACCCCTCACCCCCACCACCACCACCACCACCACCCACCCACCCTTCTCCATCATCGGCCGAGCAGCCCTCTCCCTGCTCTCCTTGCTCTCCTTTTCCTGGGCCCCAGAATCTGGGCTGTGGCCTGTGGATGAGTGCTACATCCTGGCTGTCAGCACAGGGGTTAGCTGGGGATTGGCCTGTGGTGGAAGTGCAGTATCAGGCCCTGTCTGTCAGCTCCTCGTTCCACTTCCTCCCGCCCCTCGATGCAGGCTGCAGTCAGTGGCACAAACATAACGCTGAGCTGTGACTGACTCAGATCTCTGGCTTGAAAATGAAAGCATCACCCTCAAAATAGGCATATTCATAGCCATGCCAATGAAAAGGGGCTGTTTAAGTGCTCGGGTGTTGTGTTTTTAAACAGACCGCGAAAGCTTTGACAGATGGTTTACAATTTCACCCAGTATTTCATTTCAGGTACTTTTAACTGTTGCTTTCCGACTTCCGGGGGACGACCACTCACCCACAGCATGTATTTGCATACAGTTACAGCTCCCTTGTAACCATTTTTTTTCTACAAAGATTCACTCCCATTTATCAGAGTGATAAATGTTTACAGAATGTCACACAGGGTATTTTATAAATCTTGTGGGTCATATATTTTATGATTTTGTGCGTATACGTGGAGCCGTACCTCTACTTTGTCTGTGGATCACATTATCTGATGCACACGCAGGTACGTATATGCTAACACACACATGGACACACATCTGCACGGCACATGGTCGCAGACAGGCCTACACATGTCGGAGGATTTGCGACTATAATCAGATTAATTGGTCCATCTCTCCTTGAAAACATCACATATACACATGAAGGCCTCTGGTAGCTTTCAGCTGGATGCTGCTTACACTAACCAGAAGCCAGGCAGCAGGCACAAGGTCGGAGGGGTCACAGCATGCTCTCTGGCATCAGCATCTCTTTATGGCTTACATGTTAGAAACATTATTACAGCACTTACAGCCTCATTCTGTCTGACAGAGGAGGCATTTCTCTCTGTTCCTCTCGAGACTTCCAACTTATTCAAGTTACCCTTTCTTTAAGTTAAATTTGACACAGAGAAACATATTTTCACAACATAAATACGAAGGTTAGTGTTGCTTGGCAGAAGCCTCAACCTCTTCAAAGACAGCGGCAAAACACGCTTAGCTTTGGCGAGGAATATCATAAGTACATTAACCATAATCCTTATTAACATTCTTCAACCTGCATGCAGGTTCGGTGCCTCTGTACGTATGTTTTTCTTGTTGCCCACAAGTATTTCTATGTGAGAGACTATCTACACACAAGCTGCCATTCATGATTCTATTATAGGTTTTAGCCTCACCACAGTTTATACACAGGGATAAGTAACACTCGTCGTCTTCTTTCTCCTCTTCAAATTTTGCAATGTCCTACATACTGTACTTCTGTTTGCATGTATTTTAGTCATCATTATTATGTCTTGTGGGCAACTGAGGATCATCATTACTGCCAGAAAACTGTAAGGAATCATGTCATGGTGCTGTAGGGCAGTGATGTCTAACCAGTGGTATTTCTGCAGTTAGTTGAGCAGCCGTACGTGGGTAGATTTTGAGGAGCTCTCAACTTGGAAATTACAATTTGATTAAAAGAATATCCACATGTTGAATCAGCTATGAAACCTGAATAATGTTCAGTCTTTAAACAAACAGCTAAAGGAACAGATAAATGTGGGAATAGGTAATAGTCAGGGATAATGAAATAGTGACCGCAAAATGTAACCTGGTGTCACCAGACCTAAATTCACTGTGTGAATGTGTGGGTCTCTCATGCTCCACTGAGGATCGTTTCCATTCGTTGCATATTAATGGGCGTAGACCTTAATCTTAAAACTATTGGAGCAACCTTTAACCAATCGGCATTGACCACCATATGACATGTGTTGTGCACCGGAGCTCACCAAACTGTTAACAACAGAGACCCTCTCCCGACGTAAGCAGAGTGCAAAGGCATGTCCGTACCTGACCGTACTTTTAGGCTTTGTTCTTACTCTGGCTTCAATTCCACGATATTTGCAAGCACCGGTACAACTGTTTGTATCTCTTAATCTAGCTCTACCATCGGCGCTATTGTTGGAGTTACATTTCGAAACGAATGCTTGACTTCAACATCATCACATTTAGCCACCACTGCTGATCGCTGATTGGTCCCCCCTCCAGGGTGGCCTCACAAACTGTCATGTGAACAGACTGTACAGCGAAAACTGAAGTTATGAGGTGATAGTTGGGCAGAGACAAGTTGGTAAATTCGGATAAATGGTTGAAATAGCAGCTCAAAGTAATGATTGTTGAAACATTCAACTTTTGCTACTCCAAGTGGTGTAGGACAAATGCAAGCTTACGACACTGACATAAACATGGACACTTCAGTTCTATGACAAAAGATGACCACTATTGTATACGCCTTTATATAATTAATAGTCAGATAAAAATAGTTTAACAGTAATACATATTTAGAACATGATGGGTTGTGTTAACAGGGTGGAGTATGAGTTCATCTGACAGGGCTGTGTGAGTGCGTCTCACAAAAAAAGGTTGTTAACCACTGCTTTAGGGGTTAGTAATACGATATTTATGCACACGAGCACTGACTTCCACCCAAATTTAATGGTAGGAGAACGACTCTATGAATTTACGTTCATGTCATTTATCTTATCCAGCTTCAAATATCAGTGGGATGAGGTTTACCAAATGACAAACATTCAGATGGTGTTAGGTAAACTGTTGTGACCAAATTAACCTTCACATACTTCCCTGTGATTGTCCAAATGTTCTGTCTGCCTGCTCTGCCTCAATGTGGTAAACCCCGCTCTGCTGGCACTTAAGACGAGTGAAACAACCCATAAAAACAGTATTTTACAAATAGTGTTTCGCCCAGCTCTGTTTTTTTCACACATTCTGGCGCTAATAAGCTTCGACACACCCTAAACAACCACGCTCTCAAAGAGTTTGTCTGGTGTGGAGTGGCGGTTTGGTGTCCTGGGGAAACCTGCGGTTCTGGAGCCAGAGAAGGAGTCGTGCCCTGCCGTCCCACAGAGATGACAGGAAGATAAGAAAGAGAGGTGGCCTCTCCGCACAAAAACATCCCACCGGGAACTAACCTAACCTGGGGCAGAGATGGAGGGCTTCAGGATTCGTGTCAAAATCTATCCCCAAAGCAAGAAAATACACAGACAAAATTTTTTTGTATTCCTTCATCAAAATGAGGACTCTTTAGTTAGTCACCCCTAAGCTGTTAAAATATGCTGTAAGATGTTCTTGTGGAATCAAAATATTCATATCAAGTTTATAGCGCAACAACATGCCTCTGTGTGTCACAACTTTGGCTTTGTGACACGACTTCTCTTAACCGACAGCCACAGACATAAAGGGGGAAGGGGGGAAGAAAAACTAAGTACTGCACAAGCGACAGACTCTTGGCAGACACAGCCCCTGCAGTTATAACTTAGAAAACCGCTTATAGTTTGCAATATTTGAGAAGGCGAAGTGAAAAGGTAGCCATTTCTCCTAGACGATGCGTAATGAGGGAACCGTAGGGAAGGAGAAAACAGCGAGCGGTTTCTGGAAGCGGCACTAACACAGGGATCAGCAGCATTAAAAGAGATTTACACCCCCAGCTCTTGAACAGTTTTCTTTTGCTCAATGGTTCTTCTTTTACAGATATTTCAAGGAAGTAATAAACTGCACTGACAAGCGTTTGAGTGGCTCTGAAACATCCCTCATGGGCAACAGAGCTCCATCATTTCTATCACTGTGCCTCGGCTCTGCACAGTTATTTCTGCGGAAGTCTGCCTCTTTGTGTCCATTAACAGCCTCATCTGGACATTATGATCGGCTTGTTGTTGTTTATATCCGAGAAATGTTGCGTAACCAACGATAAGTTGTCAGACATTATGCTCTCCCCAGGGTGAGTCAGTTCAACATTTATCTGGATGCGCGCGGTGCTTTCAGTCCTGAGACTGTTTTTCTTGACGGTTAAGTTCTTTTGAAGCTGTCTGCTAGGTCCAGAATGAGGCCCTGCACAGTGTAAATGTCATACTCCCACTGTGCTGACCAACATGCTCTGTGGGCCTTGATGTGCCCATAACATTTAATGGTACTTTGGCAAATACTAATGGAAACTCTTACTTTGCCTAGTAATCACATTTCATTCCTGCTTCTCTGGTTGTTCTTTTTTTTTTATTTACCATAATTATTCGTCTTTTGATACACTCTGAACTGAAGGCTGAGAGACAAGAGTGGAAAAAGTATGCATTATCTGCTCATTATTAAGATTAAGGGTGGGATAAATAAACCAAAACGAAAGGGAACATTTGTCTTGAGTAAGGCACGGTTCCAAACCTTCTGCCACCCCACAGCGGAGATTTTTGTTGTCTCGCCGTCACAGCAGAACATCACAGAGTGTCCCTTTTTTATCTTTGGTACTGAGGAGGAGGAGAGGGGAAGGTCATGCTGTGGCACGTTCAACTCTCAGTTTGGGATGAGAAACATCTCGACCTCGCACAGGTTCAAGAAAAAACAGCCTGCTTCTGATTAGTCACTCTGATCCACAGTGATAAACAATTCCTGTGGTCTCCTGCTCACAGAGACATCACTGGCAACGATTGAGCATTCGCGGGTGGTTTGTGTGTCTGTATGTATGTTCAGACATGCAGGGTTTTAGTGTGTGAGTGTGTGCTTTTATATGTTTGAAACAATAGTTCCAAAAATAGGATCTAAATAATCAATATCTTACCAAAAATAGCACGTATTTTGATTTACTTGGTTGAATATGGACATTATTTATATTTATAGAAGCCTGAAATGGAATAATGTGTTGTTATAGTCTAGAATGACATCAGAGTTGTAATTTACAATCCAAAACATGAGGGTTTGTGGTGATTTCATTAAAGATAGTCACATGTTTAAATGCCAGAATATGTAAAAAAAAAAAAAAAAAAAAAAAAAAAAAAATGCCTGATATCTTTTCATGCCAAATCTGCAGCCCACAATAGAGGAAAAACTTTGACCAAAAGAGTGATGGAGGAGTTTTAAAACATTTCACTCTGAGAGTCTGTTGTCCTCTTTGCCCTCGCTGGTAACTGTTGTCTGTTGCTGTACTTCCGTGCAGATGCCTGGCATCGAGCCCCGGGGTGATAAAAACGTCTTCGGGAGGTACGTGTTTATGGTGAGGATCCATAAGGTTAGCTGGATCAAAGCATCGCTGAAAGGACATTAAGCAAAGAAACAGGAATAATAAACAAAACAGTCAGTTAGTCATACAATTGGATTTATGACAACTAGAAACCATGTCAGGGAGAGACAGGTTTCTGTCGGGCTGCTCTTTATTGCTGTGAAAAACAGCCTCCGAGTCCAAAAAAACAAAAACAGGCCAGTTAAGTTAAAAGAACAATAGCAGCGAGGACGGGAGGAAAGCATTAAGAGTTTTCACGCCACAAATAGACAGTAGATCTTTTTTTAGGCACTATGCATTTCTCTTTTGTTATTTTCTCTGTCTAGTCCAGGATTGAAATGATTGGCTGAAAACTGGGTTTGACGGTTTTTTTTCTCTGACTTTCTGGGTGTGTGTGTGTGGGGGAGGGGGAAGGGGGAACGCTCAGCAGCCCTCTGTCTGTCTGTCTGTCTGTCTGTGTCTTACGAGCAAAAGTATTATAGCGTCAGACAGGAGCCTTGTGTGTGTGTGTGTGACTCAGCTTGGGCTTTCTCTGGTGCTTGTCGACGGGGAACGGCTGATTGAGTTGACTGTTTTAGCTGAGTGTGTTCACAAATGCCCCCCTGAACTCCCCCGACTCTTGGACCTTCGGAGTCAACGCATAAATTTGTTTTATTTTCGTTCAGATTCAAACCGGGATTTTATTGTTTGGCCACTATATGATCATTTGCTGCAGTGCACATGGACATTTTTTTTAATTTTATTTTCATGTTGTCTGTGGTAGCTTCTACCTCACTTGTAGTCCTGAAGGAATGGGAGTGGTGTACCACCCGGGCCTGCCGTTCCCGTCCTGCCTAGTCATTTGCTCGCGGCTATACAGCTTTAAGTGGGAATTATTGCTGAGGAGATAAGTATGGAGATAAGCTAGTCCTTGCCTGCAAGATGTATGAGGTGTCTGGACATGGCGAGAGGTGCACCTGACCTGGAAATGAATGGCGTGAAGGTACAAGTGCAGCACATGAACCTCCTTTTTCATCCCGCCCCTGTCTTGTAAGCGCTACGCCCCAGATCGTGACACAGATACCAGAAGGTGCAGACAGTTGTATTTTTTGGGTGGGATTATAGGGCTTTATGTGGTGTTTAGGTTAAAATAAAAGTTATTTGTGTTTTGTCGCACTAACGCTGGAGTGACTGCAGGGATTGTATGGAAATTATTGGTCTGAAGAGGGAGGTTTAAGATTATGTTTCATCTTTGTATTGGCATTGTTAATATTTTATGAGGATCCTCCCCTTGGCTTAGAAAAGAAAACCTGTTATACTCTCCCTGTAATATCTCCGAATAACATGAACAACAATACCGGTACAACTCAGGAGGCAAAGCACCAACAATTTTAGATGACAGCCTCAGTTTTAACACTCAATCATAATATATTAATGGAATAATAATTTGGGTAAAATGTAATGCATGGAACACGGAAATAAAACATGCATTTGTAAACACAAATAATTGTCACAGCATCCCAAAAACAAAACATGATCATTGCTACAGTCCCAAAATTGTGTAGATGTTTACTTCATAAGATGCAGAATCTAAACCTTTACTAAAGCTTCATCTGCCCTGAATGCGGACACACGATTCTGTCCGAAAAGCACATTTTCTTCAGCTGAATTACAAACAAATACACGCTCACGTAAATGGAGATTTCTTTCTTCACAAAAGCAAAAGTGATTAGGTTGCAGCCTCGCTAAGGTGTGTGGGAGAAACATTCCTCGGGCTTGGTATGTTAATTCACAGCTCCAGGGTATCTACCAGCCTTCGTGCTTTGAAGTTTCTCTCCTTCTCTCCATCAGCTGAACTTGTGGCCTCTTAGTATTTCTGTTTATTAGACAATTCCTCACATGTAAAAGATGATAAAGTTGACACATTACAGACTGTCGCCGCTTTCGCACATCGAAGAGAGCGCTTTGTTAAACACCCCAGCAAATTTGAGCTTTAAATTTGATGACACGTTACATGCCAGAGGAGCTTGCTCATTGGACAGAAGCCAAGACACTAAAGAGAAGCCAGACCAGATGATTATGATCTTACAGACACTGTCATTCTAGCAAAGTACTCGCAGGATAATATTATATTTACCTATCTCTATCACTTTTTTCATTTACAAATCCCTTCAATCCATTTGATTCTCTTTTAAAACATGTTGTGTTTACAGCACATTTCTGTTGGTTACCCACCTGGAACATTTACTCTCATCTGCCAATATTGGTTTTTTTTTTTTTTTCTTCCCCTCTGAAACTCTACTACGAATCATTGTCAGGCAGCCAGCTAATGTCCAGAAAGGTCACCTGCTGTTATGATTGAAGTGAGTAGTGATGGTTTGACCTACCGCACAAAGAGTTATAGGTGGTCGGTCAGCTTGTCAGTCAGGTTGGGTGGTTTTTTAATCATTTCATCTTTGCTGGGGGGCTCTCCTGAGACCCCTGCAACGTTTAGCAGTCTGCGGCTCAGGACCCGAGGGCTCGTCTAAGCCCTGCCTGTATCCGAGCTGCCATTATTAGCTCTGCTCTCCAGAGCACGCCGCTCATCTCTCCCCTGAGAGGGAGCCTGAGAAATGAAACGCGCTAGCTGGGCACGGCAGTGCAGGGCCAATAGCCCGACATGGAACAGTAATTACTCCATTGATATTCCTCACACAATAACACTGTCATCTCTCATTTGCATAACCCCGCTCGGCTCGCCGCAGCAGATGAATGCATATGATCTTGTCAAGAGGCTGCAGGAGTTTAGAAGGCGTGTGATCGGAGGGGTTTTCACCTCCTTTCAGGTGCCAGTTTAGTTTCAAACACGCAGGATAAACTGTTTGATTATGATTGAGTTAGAAGAATGAAAGAGGAAGCCACCTTTCTACTGTTCTGTATATGCGGAGCTTTCTGGCTCAGCTGTCTTTGTGGTTTTAGAACATAAACAGCCAAATGGAGCGAGGAGGCTGTGTGCGTATCGGGTTTGTAACAGTGTACGTGCATGTGTGAGTCTGCCAGAGAGAATGAGAGCGTGTTGAGGGGGTGGGGTGGCAGTGGATGTCATAGGGCCCTGTCTCAGTCCTTGGTTAATGGCCATTGGTCATAGGCTGTCTCCCCTTTATTTCTTTTGCTCTCCTGCTCTATCCTCCCAGGTCTCCCACTGGAGCAGCGCCCTCAGGCACCGCATCATTTATTGCTGTCAGGAGTCACAGAGGAGAGGAGGGGAAAGAGGAGGGAGATGGGGGGGTGTGTGTGGAGGTGTGCGGGGGTGGGTGGAGGGGGGAGGGGAGGGGGGGGCACATGAGGAGGAGGAGGAAGTGGGGGACAGGGAGAAGATGTGCTGCAGAGAGGAAGCCAATGGAGGCAATGGGGAGAGGCAGGCACGCTAGACTGTCAAATCTCAGCCGTTGAATATTTAATGGAGCCTGGAGTGTTTATTTAGTTAGCCTGTCGATTTTTACCGCTCTGTCAATAGCGGCTCCCGTGTAGCCTGCTGATGATCTTTAGTGTCTCTTCCCCCAGGAGAGGCCAGGCACTAAATGCAATTATGGATTTTCCTGCACCGCAATGTGTTTGATATTTTTACTGATCTAATTTGCAATCTGGTAGTTTATTGTTTGGCATTTTAGTGGCGCTCAAGTGGCGAGGCAAATTTGATTTCCCCTCATAATTCTTTATAACTTCATTAATGCTGTTAGCACATTGGCACAGATCTTAAATAAAGCTAGAGAATCATCCCATGGATGAATGCATTCCTCATTTTATTGTCTCCATGCCCCATTCTTTTTACTGATTCTGGTTCTAATTAAAAATCATCCTAGTGGTGCACTGTCTTTGTGAAATATGAAATCATAATCGGATTTGAATGGCTCCCTTCACAGAGGCTTGCGTATTCAACCCTGTGCCCGGATCCATTGTGGGCAGAGCAAAACTGAATCAAAACAACTTTCTTTCAGTGGCATTCAGCATCTTCAGAGACAAATGAGGGTATTAGCCACAGAGCAACCAAAGTAACAGAGGCAAAATAATGTGGGTGATTGTCTTGGAGAGACAGTGTGCTTCCACGTGTTCCTGTAGAGCCGTAGGATTTCTAGCCCTATGACGGATGTGTTAGTTAGAGGGGCAGCATTAGCCGTAATGCTGTTAGCATGTAGCCGTGTGAGTGATGTGCTAGTTAGATGCCCAGCAGTAGAGCTAATGGTGTTAGCGTGTTGAGCCTTCAGAGGGATGCAATCGGTTAGGCTGTGATGGATGAGTGTCGTACTGCAGAGGCCTGCAAGCCTCCTCATTCGCCGGGCTGTCAGCTTCTTAAGTGGACGTGCACAATTAGCGCTGAAATCAGAGACTGCTTAATCTGATAGTAGGCCTAACGTTCAGTAGGAAAAATGGCTCATCTAGCTGCTGGTGAGTGAATGATGGCCACTATAAAAGGAAGACTCAAAGCCGTGTAAGAGAGAAGGGGCTGATACACATCAGTCTCATTCAGAATTCCTGCAAATGTACAGTAAGCGGTGCATCACACTGCAGCTCGGTCGTGGTTGAGAAAGCGCTGATAGAGGAGAGCTCTGTAGCACGTCATCCCATCACACAAGTTTCCTCATTTTCCAATAAAAAGTAAAAAAAATTATCCTTCAAAAAGTGCTCGAGAAGATCTGTCATCACTGCTGTGCCTCGCTGTCGAATGACTGACTGACTGACAGACAGACGCTGTCGTAGAAAGCAGAATACACATTCCACTTCAGGGGTAATGAACAGGGCACATCTTCCACTCAAACACACTTAAGCAGGGGACACATTCACGCATCGCAGAGTTCCCAAAACAAACAGAGGAAATATCAAAAGGCAGGGGAGCTCTGGCTCTATGATCGACTTCAGATCAACAAAACCTGTTCTCACTTGGCCCGGCGCTGTGCTCAGACACAGAGCTGTCATTAGTGGCCACATCATCAACACGGCTCGGCTGTGGCTGCGATGAAAGCAACCGCAAATTACATTATTATATATTTGTGAGAGTCGCGCTGCCTTAATCTGATGTCAAAAAAGACATCTCAAAAAAGAAATCTGTCAAAAAGTTGTTTTAGTAAATTTGAAAATGGTTCTTTTTGGTCGAGTGTGACTCGTATATCTTTATTATTTGTTAATCCATTACCTACTCCCTTTGGTTCTTTTCCGGTTTATGCACAAATATGTTCTTGAAATTATACGATGAGCAACACTCAAGTTACTTGTTGAGACAAATTAGAATTAGAGGTAAACTTCTTCAGGATAAATTTGAGGACTTTAATTATCGACAGAATATGGTGCTGTTATTTTGCAAAGAAAATGAATTTAAGACCAGCAAAAAAGTTCTCTGAACATTGTTAAATGCTGAAAAAAAAATTCTCTAATAGCTATAAAAGCATCATCATTTCTGATGATTAACTAAGAATATATCTTTATGAAGCCATCTATAATGCTAACATGATACACAACCATAAACACATGCTTTTATTTGCAGTAATGTCTGCAGTAGCGACTCTTCCAGTCCAGTACAACATGTACTTTTATTGTGTAAAGAAGTTCCTGACAACAGAGATCTCCTCTCGAACTGAGGACTGTCATCAAATCTACTGCAACTTTTGCCCTTCCTCTCTTGCATCACTTGTGGTTCCAGGAGAACACAGACCCTCTCAATAAAATCTTTAATCACATGAACGCACATGAGAGATGTTGGTACTTCAGCCCCGTGTAAAATTCATTGTCCTTATCAGCTGAGATGAGACGGGGAGCGAGGCTGAGGAGGATTTCTCTCGGAGCAGAGAATGTCATTTCTCCGTAATAGTTTATGATTCATCCCTCCACCTTTGACTAAATAATGAGGGATGACAATTAGAGCAGGCCATGGGAGGAAAAATCAAAGGGCTGAGATTCCCCCTTGGCAGAGTCAGGTCTGCGTGAGTGTGTTCCCAGCAAACAGGATCCAGATGTCGAGGTTTGTGTGCCATAGGCTGCTGCTGCTGCTGCTGCTGCTGCTGCTGCTGCTGCTGCTGCTACCGCTGCCACACAACAGGGTCTTTCTGCCAGCTAGCCAACCATTCCCTCAACCTCCGAGCTTGCAAACATGACAGGAGACTCTCCCGGTGAGAGCCTGGGACAGAGGCCCCCACTCCAAATAAAAGAATTCCAGCTCAGGGCGCTGGCAGAACTCAGGGCTGCGAAGTATCACTTCTTCATGCTGTGATTTATCTGACCTGGGTTTTTGTGTCTTTCTCTTCTCTCGTCTTTTACTTTGAATCTCTCCCTGCTAACTGTTCATGTCGGGATGACTGGTTGTGGCAAGTTCTGTGTGTAAACTGGCTTTCTGTAGGTGTAATGTAGCTGCAGATTTTAATGAAACACTGCCAACAGATATTAAATTGAAATATTCCTGCTTTAAATCATCCAACTTTTCTCTTGTACACCTCTTGTAAAAAAAAAAAAAAATTAAAGAAAGAAATACAGCTCAGAGATTGTAAGTGATTTAATGGTGCACAGGAGGAGGGAGTGAAGTCAAGAGGTCGGGCGTTGTCACTCAGCGCGGTGGCTGAATCAATGGTCCGATGTGGCGGAGAAAAGGCCAGCAGAGCGCTATTGATATGTTTAACAAATTAGCCCTGATGACGGCAGGTGTGATTGTGAGCGCGGCTCCGGGGTCAGCTCGTCATATGGTGGCTAACAGACACGATATTGCTGCGTGTCTTGATCTCTCCATTCCCTCACAATGGCATTAGGGGCACCCCAGGGAAATAAAGAGTCCCACTCCCCTATCCCCAGTGCTCTTCAAATTAACTCCCCAGAAGGTTAAGCTCCCTGATTCATAATTATTCAAGCCCACCACCAGCCCTCTTCACATCCACTTCCCCAACCCCTCTCTTTCTCTCTCTCCCTGCCACTTCTCCTGAGTGGCACTTGGCTTTTTGTGGGAAAGCCCAGGAATTAGATTAACTAAGCCTGACCTGTGAACGTATACAGCCAGATGACGGGAGCGGGATTGGACTTGATCTGTGCCTGTCTAGCTGTCTCTCTATTCAATCTATCTGTCTGTCTCTCATATAGTGTGTTATTACTTGTGAGGGTCCCTATGGATGAGACATTTTCAGCCGGAGCTATTCTGCAATTGTGTGCATGGCTCTCCGAGGAGTGGCCAGTGTCGAGAGTACGTCTCACTTGCATGGGCATGATTTGAATGATGCGCGGCACGATTGGCCTTCAGTTCTCCCTCGGTGGCCATGTGACAGTCTCAGCGCTGGTCCGCTCATTAAAAAAGTGCCAACATAGTAAACAAAACGTAGTGACTGTTAAGTTAAAGATAAAAGGAAAGTGTCTCCACAAACTTCATATGCATGAGGTCGTCTGCTCTGAGTCTTGTTTGTTAATATCTATGATCTTAATAGGAATGTTGGTGGTCAAAAGAAACGCACTCACACACAATGAAATTACTTTTAAAAGCTGTTTCATTTCAAATGAAATGCACCACGATTATCCATGGTTTGTTGAGGAATTTAAGTTTTCTGAGTTCAGTTCGACTCTGGATTTCACTGGAAAATAATCAGGACAGAAAACCCTTGATGGTGAATGGCTACAATGAAACCAAATTCAGAATGAAAAAGTACATTTGATCCAAAATTCCTACGAGGATTATATTAATTTACTGGTGAATTTCTTGGCTTCCAAATCACCACAAAAACATGATTTTAACCTCGGCAGGGTTGATTGTGATCAGCTGGTATTCAACCAGAGCAGCACTACTACTGAGGCCATGCAGCATCAACTGTTAATAGTTGTCACAGCTCTCAATCAGTGCTCTTCTTCTGTGTTGGAGCCGTGTGCCTCTAAAGTCAATTGGACTCCTCTGGAGATCGAGGTAATGTAATGAGGGGCCGGGCTGCTCTCTCCACAATCACATAATTAATCTCCTGATTCTACCACTCACCGTGTCATGACAGATATGTTTGTGTTTGGTGCATAATGGTGAAGTGTTCCGTGCCTCTCGCATGCCTCTGTTTTGGAAAACGGTTATAAAGCCCATTCCTGTGCAGCCTGCAGAGGCTTACATACAAAACAACACTCCCTTTGGGCCCTATTAGGAGACAAAGAGAAACACACACTTCTCAAGCAGGTACCCTAATAATATGTCGGCAATTTAGATAATGACTGGGAGTGAGATAAACTAAAGTGTGTATTCCAGGTAATTGGACCTGTGGTGTGTTCGCTACCGTAAGCGTCTATGGTGTTGTGTGTTGTGAGTACAAGGGGCACTCGGAGATGGACTGCCAATGATAAGTATTATAAGGCTTTCCAGCATGTGCTGTAATGACTGATTTGAGATATTTTAGCTGCCCACCCCCACGAACATCATGAGAGCCCGAAGCAAATCAGAACTGGCTTTGGATACGCGTCTCTGTAGGAGGCAGGCTTTACATCATTTCTCCTCAGATCCCCGGCTCTCGCAAGCGCTTCCATTTAGTCGTAGGATGACAAATACAACACCCGGGGCTGTCAGAATGATCAAGTTGAGAGAGTTTGTTTCTCCGAGGTGAAGCCTAGAAAAGTTGGAGTCATAATGAGAGTTGTCAAGCCTGTGAGGTGAAGCGCAGAGAAGAGCAGGCGGTGGGAGCAAAACGTGAAGGTGCCTTTGGGGGCCCGGTGGGCCGGATCTCCCTGGCCTTTAAAGAGATTACCTTGGCAGTGTAAGGAGCAGGTCTACCCAGGGGGTTCAGGGGGAGATAGGCCAACCGGCCCATTACCAATACTGCAGAGGACCCTCACATGCTTCGTTAATAATCTGATGATGAATCACTACTTTAATTGGACCTTTATAGCTGTTGCCTGATCCCCAGTCCCATCTTCTTGGCTCCATTCTTAATCGTCCGGTAGTTTGTTTTTATTTCACACAATAATCATTTTTTTTTAATTGATTAACTTTACTTATTTCATGAAGGGTGGGTTAGACAAATGGGAATCATGGCTAAAGTGATGACTCTTTATAGAAGCACCCTTTTCATTGAGATTGGTTAATTTGCGGTGTTTACTCCGATATGTCCGCACGGTTCAAAGTAGTGTCTGTTTTAAGACTACACACAGGGTCAGATTTTTCCCACTCTTAATTAGATGAGGGATGGTCTAATTAAATCAAATTCATTATCCTCAGCTCTAGAAATCAAGAGGCTCTATTGGAAATAAGGTTAGGCTCCCCCTCATCCATCATGGCCTAACTAACCAATTTACAGGCCAGCCGTTTGCATGAGGCATTATTACCTTGTCATAAACACTTACCTTTAAAATCCTCGAATCAAGTCGTGATATGCTAAGCTTTTATCACATTAGTTTGTGCTACTGTGTCAGCCTCTTTCTGCCTAAGATAAAGTAGGCTCCCAATAATTATATTAGCCACATAAGGCGGAGACAGTTCAAACGACTGCTATTTAAAGCTGGCTGATAATTCTGTATAATTAAGACATAGTACAGTTGCTCACACAGAAGAGGGACCGAGGGCTTTGCTGTGGTGAAACAAAGAAAAAGACAACAAACTGGCCTCTTGAAAGCCTTTTTTTTCTCAAAGCAAAAGAAGAACACCAGACTGAAAAATCGACTGAATGAATAATTCTTCGAATGAAGAATTCCACGTTCAGTTGTGTCCGGTGCTTCGGCTGCGTGGAAGTCCAAGTATCGTTAACACTTGGCCTTATTCCTGCAGCTGTGAGACACTCTGCGTCCATTGTCTAGGAAACACAAAAAGCTACCATCATGATTATTCTCCCGATCTCTGAGCAGATGAGCCATTCATCATACGGCTCGTCTTTCATATTACTAATGCCAAAAATGATTAAAATTCGCTCTTTTAATAAACTGTCGCAGCACCGTTTCACAGTCGATATCTTTGCATATTTACATCTGATTAGCAGTGGTTTAGCATGTGAATGGTATCTTAAGGATGTGAGAATGCTGTTGCTTTAAAATTTATAACAGTCCACCATAGGGCCACAAGCCCTTTTAAATGGCGCTCAGTGGTGGAGCCATATTCTGAAACACATGAGGCCTGTCCTCTGATCTGTGTTGGAAAGTGAATTAGTGAGCTCCATTCTGAAGCCAGTGATAGCAATGGGCTGAGAGCAGTGATTTGTTGGCGGCGTATATTACAGCCCACGGTCAGGGAGGGAGGGATCAGAGAAGCGTGTGTGTGTGTGTGTGTGTGTGTGTGTGTGTGTGAGGAATAGGACAGGGGGCCTTATCACTCAGTGTTTACTCACAGTAAATTGAGTTGAAATAATAGTCTTTCTCTGAGACCAAACAATGGAGCAGGCTGCAGGCCGAGGGCCCAGGCTGGTGCGGAGCTGGCCCGCGCCACTTCAAAATGAAAGGCTGAGCCCGGGGCCATGGGGAGGAGGCACGGCGTGAAGAGGAGGAGGAGGAGGAGGAGGAGGAGTGGGGCGTCCTTTATGTGGACAGCTACACCAGTCGCAGAGCAGACACCCCTCTGACAGGCACCTGGGTATTACAACGGGGAGAGAGAAGCGTGGAGGTGGGTGGGGGTGGAGTGACGAGGCCTCGGGGCTCTGTCATTAGGTTGGTGGTGGAGAGGAAGATGACTGCCCCGAGGACAGAGGAGCGACAGGTCCCGGTGGGACGGTGACCACGACCTCTCATTCCCCCGGGTATGCACTATGACTGGTGGGACGTGTCAGTGTGTCGCCCCCCTCCCCCCCTCCCCCTCCCTCCGCTTCAACACGCTCTCATAACCTTTGGCTATGGGTGAGCTGCAGAAGTCCAACCTGCAGAGGGAGAGAGTGTGTGTGAGCAAAAGAGAGGCAGCGGCTGAAAAAGAAAGGCATATCCATGTAGAGCGTGGACCCTCCTATGCCATTGTCTCTTCCTGTGTGTGCTTCAGCTGCACCGCAGCGCTGCCTCTTTCCCTTCATTTATCATTCTGCAACATAAAGTGCTGCCACAGCATTATAGAAACAGCTGCTTTTTTCAGACAGCCACGGAGAATGGGCAGCTCCCCGGCACACAAAGACACTCCTGGACCCAAAGAGAGTGTAAAATTGGTGGGTGAATACAAGCCTTTTTTCCCTCGCCGAGAGGGCTGACCGCGGGTGTCACTGCGGCGGGAGACATTGTCATCACCTCTGAAGACAAATAAGGATCCATATCGACCGAGTCATGTGTACAATGAGTAGCGGGGGCACCAGTGAGATCTGTCTGTTCACAACCACATATGTATAACTACAGCTGCTGCGCATCACACTCTCTGGAGAATTCATATCAGGGCTGTTCAACCAGGCCTTATATGTATGAATGATCCGAGTCGAGGCATCTGAATCTCTGTGCGCTTCGGCCCTATACAACATCAATTTACTGAGACCGGAGCCAAAGCAGAGAGAAAATAAACCGTGTCAGTGCTCTGTTAGGGGTCATAATGCAGTCACTAAAGGGCTTTGGTGAGGCCACTGAGTTGACTCGAGGTAAACGCCGTGGGACCATGCAGATACACTGTCAGTTTGTTTGTTAAGAGACCAGACGTGCCGTGCCATGCTTCACCATTCTACTCTGTGCCTTAAAGGCTCCACGTGGAGAAAAGGGAATTTTGTCGAACCTGTTCTCTTCCAGCTGGAGAGATGAGATTTTACACTCCGCCAACCACATGACAGAGAAATGCTCGGTGTGTGTGTGTGTGTGTGTGTGTGTGTGTGTGTGTGTGTGTGTGTGTGTGGGAAAGTAGAAAGAAAGAGCAGCGAGGGCATCAGACAACCGCTCTGCCAGACCTCCTGGGGCAGAATGCATGCTTGAATACTTGAAGACATGAACAAAATAGTTTCACAGTAACATTAGCTGCTACGATGGAGAGAGAATTTCCCTTTCAAGATGAACCACACAAACACCCACGTACACAAAGCAAGTCGCAACAAGTACGGACAATTCATTGATTGTTCTCTTCGGGTTATTTGTACCTTGTGTGGAAGGTGGAATGAAACAACACAATGACAACAATGACTAACCCTCTTGGATTGTGTGTGACTATACATATTGAAACCACAATTCATTCCAAAGACTAAACCACCAAGTAGAATCAGAAATATATGATGACACACTGTTGCTGTAATGATTATACATTAAATAACATGTCAGCTTTAGCCAGTAATGAAGGAAATCAGACACTTTTTAAATGCAAAATGAGAAATACTGCAATATAAACACAGCCCATTACAAGTAATGGAGCTGGAAAAATATGGAAAGAGAGATGGAAAAATAAAATTTGCTAAAAGTAGCAGTAAAGTTCTACAATTATATATTCTAACACTGTTTAACTGTTGTCATTGGTCAGGTTATAGGTATACAGTTTAATGTGATACTGCATCATTATATGTTTTGTATTTACAAATTCTTTATTTCAAGTTTTAATTTTAACTAGTAAATGGAAATAGTGTATGAAAAGTATATTTTACTACCTAACTAAAGGAACTTTATATAGCTAATATCTATATCGATCGATCGATCGATCTATCGATCTATCGATGTATCGATGTACTGATGTACCGATGTATCGATCTAGCTGTCAGTCTGCCTGTTTCTCTCTATCTTTGATACTATCTTTCTGTGTACATATATACAACAATTATTGTTTGTGCAGGTGTGAGCATGAGTTTAAATATACAAATTGTGCAAGAATTGTACAACACCTCCACGTTGCTCCAGAAATAAATATTAACTGCTTTTCTGCAGATATTGTAGATCTTAATAGCTTGATTGATATATCAAGTACATTGTAGGTAAATGTAATTAAGTTACTTGTAACGTGTCTAATGTGTCCTGATGATCTGAACCATTTTAAACCATTGTCATTTTCTTGAGGTCAGAAGTAACTGAATGAGGTAATATGAAAAGAAAATGTTTTAAATTCATCTTTATGTGTACAGCTACACCAGTCAAGTATACATTCATAACTTTTATATCTGACTCCCTCAGCCAGGCCAGGAGCTCTTAAATCAAGCCAATTGGAAAAGAAGGTATGAAAAAAAAAAGAGAAAAGAAATGATGCTGCAGAAAATGACCTTTCTTTCCCTCCCAACCCGAAGCTCCCTGGAATGTGTAGGTGGTCTCAATAATGTAGCTGATGGTCTTTAGTGAAACAGCAGGTTTTTGGTTTGCTCTGCGGTGTATGTGCGCCCCTCTGTCTGTTTGACACATTCCAACACTGCACCCCTCTCCAAGGCTCCTAACTACCAGTCCGTCGCCATGGTTACCACCATACATCCATGCCAGCTCTTCACACTCAAAAGACATATTTGTTTGGCTAGTGTAGCCACGTTGCCGACAAAAAAACACAGCCTTTTAGCATAACACCTGCTAATCTTGGGATTTAGCTCTTTGAAGAGGATTGCTGATCAGAAATTCAAATATATTATTTGAATGCTAATCTGAATGTTAATCCCCGGCCCCCGGGTCTTAAAGCATCCTGTCTTTCAATAACAATGTTTATTTTTCATTTGCTTTCTCTTTTTCATTTTCCCTCACCACCCCCACCCCATATTTAGCTCCGCCGTCTATTCCCTCAAGGAATGTCGGACTTTAAAGTATGTGACAATTTGAGAGCATCGATGATTCGGATGTTCCCGGAGAGAGACAGATTATTATCACTCATTCTAATGAGAATTTAAATTGACACAGGTGAAGTGCTGGGTATCGATCTCGGCTGATCTCAGCTGAAGCCACCTTCTTCAACTAATTATGTGATATTACATAACGATTAAAATTCATTACAGGTTCTTTAAAATGTACTACTCTTCGACGGATGAGGATAAATATATTGTGACATACATTTGTCCTGAAAAAAAGGCAGCACAACACGCATTTATTCTTTTCATCTATCTCTTCTCTTGCACCCTTCAACTTGTATTTTTTTTTTTTTTTCGTCTGCTTTCCGTTGCATGTCTTGGCTGTTTTCCTAGATTTTATCTGCATGAGTGTGTGTCTGTGTGTCTGAGTGTTAGCAACCAAAGGAGATGAGTGGGTGGCTGAATTGGATGTGCTTTAGGTTGTGTTTGAGTTCAGACAAATAAATGCCCAGAAAAAAAAGGGGGAAAGATAATGAAAGACAGACCAAAACCAAAACATATACATCCTTATAAAAACTCTTCCTGCTTATTGACCTTTCTGAGTAGTGTCCATGATGTACATTTCTATCACTGTATAGACCTCTGCCGTCAGTTTGGTGTTCTTTTGATATCTGCCTCTATCGTGCTGACTTTTGTCTTGGTTAAGATGCAGAGACAGAGAATCAAGGGCAGCAGGATCACAAACACATGAATCCGGATCTTGTGAACAACGGCTAATTCCTGGTTGCCTCACATTCTCTTCCTCCAAACTAATTTTGGGCTTAGAGTGAATCTCTGTTAAGTAAACAGAGCCCCCCTCATACAACCGTCCTCCATCCACAATGATCTCCAGATCATCTCTGCCCATTAAAACCTGGGCAAACACTTTACTTCACACCAATGTACTAAAGATTGGAGGAAGAGAAGAAGGGGAAACACAAGGGCTTTTTTTTCTTCTTTTTTTTTTAGATTTTCCCAGATTGTCTCTCTTTCTCCTTTTCTACCTATTAATCCAGTATCCTTCAGCCCTGGTAAACTCCTCAAGATGGACATTGCTTGGTTGAGGGTGGAAAGGGGTCAAGCTCCATTGGCCTCTGCACAGAGCTGTGGAATTTTTCATTAGTGCACAGCTGGGTCACAAGTGGCTCCAAAGCCGTCTTAATATTGTGTAGGCCCACAGATTAGGAGCGGAGAAAAGGGAGCCAAAGCGTGATGCTCTCCACCAGACCCTGTCTTTGCATATTTGCAGACTTGTGCTTTAGAACACCTCATATTACTGTTTGTTTTATTTCTTAGACCCAGAACCTCTGGGTCAATAGTAATTATAAAGCCCTCCAATCCAAATGTTGTTTTTTAACCATTCCACCGCTGAATCTGAAAGATGAGTCCATTTATTTTCTTACAATAAAGAAAGTAAAGTATCTTGGAGCTGGATGAAGCCGCTCCTACTAATTCGCTTCGTGATTTAATCTAGTCTTTGAGAACTTAATGTTCTTTGACTGGGCGTGAGATCATAATTGTTTTCATTGCTGCAAAAGTTGTATAAGCATTATGGCTTGCAGCGAACTCCTGAGTCTCATTATAAAAAAGAGTTGTGTGTCTCTGGGTGGTTAAAGTCAGCCATACTGTAGTTCTGTAACATGTGATAGCCATTACAGTCACTGTAGCCATCACTCTCCGCTCCCCCAGCTCTTTCAGAAGCACCAATCACTGGGGCTGTCACCATCATGAACTTTCACTTGATGATTAATCCTCACACAAATAATAGCAATTAACTATTTCTAAGTATCTTTCTCTTCATTTTATGCCACCGTTAAGTTATAAGTCTTTTAATTGGAAATAATTTCTGTTCGCCTTTTAGACTTTGTTTAAAAAAAAAATGCAAAGAGCAGACATGACAACTTGCGAAGCCTATTACTGAAATATACAAAGAAATTACTGACTGTGACAGGAACCAATAAATAAAATGAACAAGATACTTCGGTAGCGACAAGATGACATCATAAAAGAGTGCCAGTTAAACCTCAAACGGTCAAAACGAAGTAACAGAAATCGGCCATTTTTTTTTTTAGTTTAATCCGGCTGTTTTTATACCGATGAGTGGAAATGATTGCGATCATTTCAAATAATCTTGATCATGTTATTATGTAAAAATTGTGCCAGGCCGAGCTATCAATTGGAGCGGCTCGTCAAAGGCGGACTCTCTGCTTCACCTCCTGCTGATTAGCCTGCAAGGTGTGAACAAGCCAAATTAATAACATATATCTAAAATGGTCACCGATGATTTTACCGGTGTTTTAATGGGAGCTATCCAGGCCTCGTTTCTTGGGTTCATGTTGTAAACGTGTCCCGCCTCCAGCAGTGATGGCCTTATAAACTGCCCGACTTACTGGAGAGACAACAGGCAGCGCAAAGTACTTCATAAGAGCCTTGTAATTCACCAACTTTTAATTTATTTGTTTAAGGATCAACTCCACTTTGGAAACAGGTAAAAAAAAATTTTTTTTAAAAAAGAAACAGGAAAAAAAAAATCCAAATAAAAAAAATAAAATCACTGTCATAATTTCTTCCCTGGTGCCGCTGCTCAGAGTGTGCGAGCATATTGTTTGTTCTGAGCTCTAAAAACTGAGCCTAAATGCGATGTTGCACTCATTTTACATACTCAGGAACACCAGCTGTCCAAACAGCATCATGTGTGCTCGCCTGCTTACTCTTGTATTTAGATGTGTACTTAGCCTCCTCTGCTGCCCAATACACTGTCCTTTTCACTCCATGAGCTTTGTTCTACCTGTGTGGCTGCGGGAGGATTATTTCCATGCTGTTTTCCTATCGCCACTCATTAGTAGACACATGTGAAGGAGAAGGTCGCTCAATGCTGCAAGACAATTCTCAGCATTCCGCAGTTGCTTTTAGACCTTTGTACGAACACGCAGTATTGACTACATTATGTGTGGTCTTATATCTCATATAGCTTGACACTAGAGTGAGTAACAGAAATGTTTTTTTTTTTTTTAGTTCCACTCGTCACAAAACATAAAAGATACAGATTTGCACGTTTTCAGGCTCTTGCGGTCAGTTAGGACACACGTGAATATCGCTTCTAAACGGTATTTTGAGTGTTGAGTAATCTGTGAAACTCACAGCCCCTGGAATGAGATCATTTGAATAACGACTTAAGGGTTAGGATTTCTTTTTGCAGCTGTGCAGCATAGCATCATGTACAGATATGCCGGGGATGTCCGTCTGGCCGGAGACTCGTCTGAGGAGCTGCGCATTCCAGCACAAAGGAGTTCATGCTGCCATAGAAATAAAGTGGCCGTATTTATTTTCACAATAGCGGACATGTGGGATAGACGATCCTGGAAACACTTCACTCCAGACTAACTGTAACCAGCATCCCCCCTTTTTTTTCCTTTTTTTTCTCCAGATTTAGTCTCGCTCTGTTCAGCAGCTATTACTAAGTGTGTTCCCTCTGAGATGTCGGGCAGGTGCATATGCATACTCTAGCACATCGCACACGTCTCTGCTATTATCTTTGATATGCCAAGTGCAATCAGCTTGTCTCATTCCTCCCCTGTGAGCTTGCCGGCAGCTTTTGCGGCGCTTCAGTGTGGGGAACAAGCAAAACCCTGTGGCCAGAGCTGCCTGATGAAGAAGGCACCTTTGGGCCGTTAGTGGTGTACACATCTCCCGTTAATGTGTTTTACTTTTACCTGCTGGGAGTTTAATTAAAAAACAAAGAGCCTCAATTTAAAGGCCATTATTATGCTAATGTAGTAAGCACGGGATGGTGATTAAGCAGCTTTTAGAGCTGACTGGAGTTGGCCCTTGGGAGCAGAAGGATGGCACTTTTTATTTGGCTTCATTATTCTCCATGAATCTATGCTCCAAAGAGAAAACGCTGATACTATGAAACAAGGTCAGCTACTGAGATCATTTATGCAGACAACATCATCACTACCACTTTTTTTGCCCTTTACTACTCACACAGGCTGAAAGTTTGCTGTAACCATAAAAAAAAAACCCCAGAATGAATCCACTTTAGCTGCTTTTATTGACACACACAAACCCGCTGTGTTAAAGCACAACCCCCATTTTGGAGCCTACTTTTATCAAAAGTCCCTCTGCAAGCAATCAAACACTTGTATTAGCTGAATTAAGGGGGCTATTTTTGGGCCAGTGTGGTCAACATCTATAGCTGCGTGTACGATGGCGGACAACAGAACCAAACATAACAAAGTAATTTGCATGATGTTGAGACGAAGTTGAAAAGGTTTGCCTTCGTTCAGCCGCGTGTAGCGAAACATCTGGGGATCAAATGTTTTCCTCCATAGCCAAAGCTCTTGATACTGTTGCTAAGAGGAACCAATTTTCACAGAACTGAGGCGTGTCTCGTGAGGAACAGAGAGGTGGCTGTTCAACAGTTTGGAGATTTTTGCCGTGACAGAGACGTTTGTTGTCTTTCCAGAGAACAAACAGAACAAGACTCCACCTGAAAATTTGGATGATCAATGAGCAACTAATATAATAAAAGCATTTGCATACGAGCAAAAGCAAAGTCATGACGATGCTGTCGTAAAGAAATGTGACAGTTAAAGGTCAAAGGTTAAAGATTTTGCCTTTGGAGAGAGCCCGGCGAGCTGTTTCCACGTTTCAATTCTTTACGCGAAGCTAAACTCATCTGAGCGAACGAACTGTTCTTATGGTGCGTTCATGAGCAACTGTGACGTGGGAAAGTTTTGACCTCCAAGCGGGAGGTCGAAAAAGGTCGGAAATATCCCGTTAGGAAAGCGGGAGGTTTTGGAGAGCTCCGAGAAGCAGGTCTAACGTCACTTCAAATGCAAGCGTTCGTGACGAGAGGGAGAGATGTACTCACTGAGAAAATAAGGGGAAATGGCCAGACTTGGTTAGCCTCGCCTATCCAGTTTGCTATCTGTGTTAAATGTTTAAAACGGCAGTAAATTAAATTGTGTAGAAATGTTGCGCACGAATGATATTGATCAACTGAGCTCCGTTTTGCGTCCGTGTTCGTTTATATGCAGGATGACGAGGTTATTTGTCGTTTTTCTTTCATAAGACAGTAGAAATAAAGCAGGTTTTCTCGGGGCCAGCGCGTTCCCTGTTTGTGAACACTCTCATCTCAGGACGGACCCTCGTGGGAAGTTTCCTTCCCTATTTTCCCTGGTTTCAGTGTTTTAGGATAATGTGAGCTAAGCAAACAGATGTGCAAGTCATATTGAGACTGTGAATGGACACATTTCTCCAAACTTTGAACCGTCTCTTCTGCTTTGCATCGGAATATGCCTGTCAGCTGTGTTCAGTTGTCGGGAAACGATTGATTTGAGACGTTGCCGCGAAATCAGTCGTTTGACCGATTCCCTCCATCCTGCCCGGAGGCCCTCGCCTGACCTGCCTCACAGGCCTCATCTCTCACCTCTGCATGATTGGCACGGCCACAGCTTTCCTGCCTGAACACGAGAGCCCATCTTCAAAGTAATAGTTTACAGCTGCTGCCTGGATAATCCTCATCCCCTCCGTCTTTGAAGGGATGCGGTGACATAATAGCCCCAGCTATTCTTCCCTAAATTGTTATGGTATTTCTCACAGTGTTGTTCAATAGCAAAAGGGGAGTAGGTGTTGCACGTGTTGCTAAATGTAGCATGATTATCAAGCTCCATAAGCAGCTCCATACTCCTCCCCCCCCTCCCCCCCACCACACACACACACACACACACACACACGCACACACACACACACACACACACACACACACACACACATTTCCCCCCCTGTTCTCTCTTATTCTTCAGGGTTTCTTTTATCCCGCCCAGTCCTCCTGATGCTTATCACTGCGGCAGAAGCATTAAATGTAATGTCTGTAGAAGGGAAATCATTGGCAACATGTGGTGAGAGCTTAAGATGTTGTCACACTTTAAGTTGCTTATAATCTGTTCAAAGGGAGAGTGCATAGTTCTCCAAAGTGCCTGGAAAGAAGAAGAAGAAGCGGCTGAGAAGCCGATGTCTCTCAGCTGCACTTTGCTCGGCTAAAGTGTTCATCAGACAAAACGTCCCTCTGTCCCTGTTGGTTTTTGTCTTCTTCATAAGGCTCTTTTTTTTTTTTTTTTTGTTCCCATCTGTTTTTTTGTTTTTGTTTTTTTTCCTGTAATTTGCTTGTAACATTACAAGCCTCAACAGTGTTATAATCTGTCACAGAGACGGAGAGACAACCATAGATAATGTACAAAAAAAAAAAAGAACTGACAAGGGATTACAGGTATGTGGACACAGGATTAAAAAGAGGGATGTAATTATTCCTCTGGGAGAGCGGTATGTGCTGAGATGGGCTCTTTTTTTTTCTTCATTTATGAGTTCTGTCGTGGGGAGGCCTGAGTAAATATTGACAGTTCTCTCTGCTTGAGATGCGGCCATTGATCCACACGGGAGGGTCTCATCACTTGATCTGTGCGCTCAGGTGTGGGAGGAGGAAGAGAAAGCGAGAGCTGGGACGTGGCTTAGTTGTCATGCCGGTGGTCCTCTCTGTGGCGTCTTTTATACACAGACTAGCTTGCCTCTGTAACACCGGGAGTCGTGTTACCAAAGCAGCTGAACGTCCAGAAAGTGGATTTTAGGTGGATACAGGTCTTAGTGTGATGGGTCACTGGGATCAAGTAGAGGCAGAAAGTGGTAAATGATCACCGTAATCACTTTAAGTCTGATTTCAGTCGCACCTACAGCTTCTTTGATGTCTCTCTGGGTCTGTACAGAGAGCTGTGTAGCCTCTTTTCCAGCTAATGTTATCAGCAGCCCCTGTTGATATGTTTTTCTTTTTATGAAATCATCATTTACATCTTGCACTCTGTCTCCTGTTGGCACGCCAGCCCAGCAGCCCGGTCCTCAAACCACTAATCAGGTAATGTCGGGGAGGTTGAATGGCGTGCCTCCCCCTGGTCAACCTTCACTGCTCACACAGTGGTGTTGTTTTAAAGAGCATTCTTTAGCAGCTGAACTTGGAAAGGTATTAAAGTGGGATTAGGCTCCTCCACAATCCACTGCTTGTGTCATTCAGGGAGTTTGTGTTCTCCTCTCCCCGCTGCCACCTCCCCACTCCTCCTCTGTTTGATTGTGGCTAGCCGCAGGAGTGGGACTGACTGTGCCTTTCAAAGGAGAGGGGTAGGGTTAAATCCCTAGTCCACTGCTCCCTGCTAATTCTCCTTGTTCCTTAGAGAAGGATTTACTTCTGCTGCCAGCTTCTCAAAGGCCTTCTCTGCCCATCCGAAAAGTCGGCGTTGCCTTCCTGTGGAGGTGTGGTTGCCATAGAAGGGGCGTCATGCATGGCTATTCCATCTGAACCCCGCTGAGAATGGGGACCGGGGACTGAAAACAGGCAGAAAGTCCGGATTAGACCCGAGGACAAAGCAGGACAGGAAGATTCCAGAAGGGACGAATAGGAATTACAGCAGCAAAAATAATGCAAAGTGACAGAGAGGGGAAATAGAAAAATAATGGCTTACAAGATTAGACTCGGCGAGGAGAAAGAAGAAAGGAAAGAGGGCTGAATGAGAATGTTTTCATCTAGATGAGAAGATTTGAGAGAGCGGTCGTAGGTGAATGCGGAGTCCTGGACGTATCAAAACCGTGCTAACAAGTCATTTCCTCAACTTTTTTGCTCTCTTTCTGAGCCTAAGCCGGCAATCATTAGCTAAACATGAGAGTTAGAGCTGGGAACTTGTCTTGACAGATTCATCACCTCTTTTCCCTGATCCCAGCATGTAACACACTAATCCTTCTAAAAACTAGAAACAAGTCCCTGAATATTCCGTTTTCTATTTGCAGGAATGAGTCGATGTCAGATTTCGTTCTTTTTCATTTTCTCATTTTAATTTAAATCGTTGCTCTTTGTCTTTATATTTTTCAGTGATCAAACTTGGAGGTTTGTTTAGAGGACAGATCCAGGTTGGCAGGTCACTTAAACAAGAACCCTGCTTGTTTGAGAAACATGCCAACATTTCTTTTTCAAGGGATTATCCTGGAGGTTTTTCCATAGTTCAATAATAATCTTCTTAACTTATTGTAATAAATGAAAGATTAAAGGATTTTATGAACCCTGAGAGTGCCAGTTCTGACATCTCCGTTGTCTTGCTGCTGCATGATGGAAACAAAGAAAATAAGATGCTTTAACTGTCTTTTGCTGACAGAAACAGGTTGTAGTATTCATTATAATGGATTGATATCTAGAAACTAGTAAAAGCTTATTAATTGTTGTGATGTAATTAAGATGACATAAAATGCAGCTCAGTGAAACAATTATTTTCAAAAGCTGCAGAGACAACAGTAAAAACCACACTTGTTTCCAGCACGCATGCAGCTGCTCATACACGTGTGAACACATCCGCACACACACACACACACACACACACACACACACACACACACACACACACACACACACACACACCATATCAGTACTCAATCAGTACCTATAACAACATTACCATAACAAAACCATCCTTTGGTTTCCCTGCTTTCATATTTACACATTATATTCATCACTATCGCTCATCCTTGTCCCCAACCAGCACATGATGTCAATTGCTCCTCTCGCTGCCTCCCCTGCCTTGCACAATGAAATAGATGTTCACCACAAATAGATAGGCGGTTGCCAGCTGTCTTCCAGACCAGGGCAAACAAAGAGGCCGCTAATAAATCCAGCTTTACGGCTGGACAAGATCAACCACACTCCCTGCCTTCTTGCTCCATTTAATGTGGCTTCTTCTGGACAACAGAGGATGAATTAAATGCCTCTCAGTCACCAATAAAACAATGCAAACATCTTCCTGAAAGGATATAAAAGAAGATAGAGGTGTCATCTAGGAAATGGTGATAGAGGTAGTATTGTGCTATAAAGGCGTGATATTAGACAGTAAGATGAGATATGAACAGACTAGCGGGCACCCCAGTAGCCAGCGATGAATCATTTCTCTGATATGGTATCTGATGCATATAAAGTATTGTGGATATGAAAGGATTGTGTAAATTGCCACAACAAAGGCTTGATTAGTTTGGTGATTACTGCACAGCAACATGATCCAGCCTCTTTTTGTTTTTTTTAGATTTGTGAGGGGGTTTGGGTGCCCATGACTGCGCTCTCTTGGAATGATGCAGGGTTGGACCCACCCTAGAAATTTAGTCGCTGTCAAAGGAGTCACCTCTTTGTCAGCCCACAGGATCAACAAACCAACTTGGCTCTTCAAAAATTATTGATGGGTAGAGCTGTCACAATCATTAAATAACTGTGATTAACGATTTAATTGTCTTTGTCCCTTTTATGTCACCATTATAGTTTAAGCATAATCAGAGTTTAATAATACACATGCAACTTGTGAAGAAAAAGAGCCATTTGTTTATTCGGGCTGTTTGGCTTTGAAACTAAATCCACGATAAAGTCGATAGATGCTCTTCGAAATGCGGTCGGTCGAACATTAGAAGTTAAGCATCTCGAGATTAACAGAAGAGGACGCGACAAGATAACCTCATTACAGAGCACCGGTCAAAACGGTGTGAATATATAAGATTTCTCTTAGTTTCATCCAGTTGTTTTTATACAGATGAATGTAAACAATTCTAGCGATTATGCAAAATGATAGCAAACACCTTAAATAATCATGATCAGGTGATGATGTCGTAATCGCGACAGACCTAATGATTGGCAGCTGAAACCATTAGCCGTTATATAACAAAATAATGAAATGCTTTTAAAGTTACACTTTTACAACTTTTACTGAACAGCGACCCCTGCGGCCACAGACAGTTACCACATTAAAGTAAACAAACGTTTCTTTTTTTTTTTTTGACATAGTGTTGCTTTAAACAACTAATTTGATTTGAATTCAGCACTTCTAAAATCCTCCCTCTTTCTTGTCCTGCAGGTTGTTTGCGACCAAGTGCAGCGGCTGCATGGAAAAAATCGCCCCCACAGAGTTTGTGATGCGCGCCCTGGAGTGCGTCTACCACCTGAACTGCTTCTGCTGCTGCGTGTGCGACCGCCAGCTGAGGAAGGGCGACGAGTTTGTCCTGAAGGAGGGTCAGCTGCTCTGCAAGATCGACTACGAGAGGGAGAAAGACTTACTCAGCTCGGTCAGCCCCGATGACTCAGACTCAGGTGAGCCCTCTGCACCCTCTCACACGGGAGTGAGAACACCACCGTGGTGCGATCATCACATGGCACCGAGGTGTTGTATTCTGTATGCTGTGTTCCATCACAGCGGTAGCCAGCATAGACGTCCATGATGAATCTGAACTGAATCTCACTGGTTTCACTGTTACATCATTAAAACTAAAAGAAACATACAGTTCATGTTGCTAGATCATTTGCTTCGACATCTTGCATGTAGCCCAGGCAGTAAAAACTTCTAGCATTTCTCCAGCTGTAGCTTTTCAATGGCTGATTTTGTAGAATTCATCTCAAGCAGGGAGCATAGGTTTATGATACAGTAGGAAGTGGAAACAGGACGAGGCCAAGCCACCCTGTATTAATGGCTCTCCATGCGTGGGCAGGCTCTGGTGCTGGAAAGAATTAAATCACTGTATCATGGTGAGTGACAGAGGGATTTGGGGGCCTTTCTGCAGAAAGCCTGCATCTTCGCTCTTATCAGCTCTAGTGTTCCTCGCCTATAGCCTCCACACACAATGAGGCATCTCGCCAAGCCTCACTGTTCACTACCATCTGGCTCACATTTAAACATGCACAAAAGCGGGGCGAATTTGTCAAATACATCTGTGCCTGTGTCAACTTTTGTCAACTTGTGGGAATATTTGCTCCGTGTCTTCCTCGTTCGATTGTGTCCCGGCGTATCGCGCGCAGCCACGTCTTTGTTGCGCGTCTCCGAATTTCAAGATGGAAAAAATGTTGACATGAACAGAGGTTAACCTCGGCATGTGGCAAATGAAATGTAGGTTTTTAGTGGAGAAATGTAGATACATATCAGAACCAGATGACAGGAGACACCGAGCCGTCATGTGTACGCCTCTCCTTGCAGCCATGAGACAACAAAATCATCAGGGTTTGTTAACAGCACTGCTGGTTTTGATTTGGAAAAACATAGCATGAAAAAAACGTTTTCTTTTTTCATTCTTTTGTTTTTCTGGCCCTTGTGGCAAGTGCTATTGAAATATGTCACTGCGGAATTAAAACACTCCTTTTGTGTCCTATTTCATAACTACGTATGTTATCATATTCATTTAGCAAACATTTCCAACAACAGTTATTTAAAATATTTCAGTAAAATAAATTCAAGTAATTATAATTGATGAATTCCTTTAATTGTGGATAAAGCTGTGCTGTTCTTTTCTTTCTCTGTTCTATTCTCAACCCAGCCAGTTTCCTTTTAACTATTGCTTATGCAGGGATGACTGAATTGTTCGGTTCCTCTGTATAATGTTTTAAAGGTCTATTGTGAGGACTTTACTGTGTTAAGTGCCCTGAGATGCCTTCTGTCAATTTGTCAAGGAAATTGAATTAAAAATGTAATTGAAATGTACAACAATGTAATAATTATAAATAGAAATAAATTAAACACACACACACACACACAAAGAGAACAATTCTAAATTACCCCAAGCATTTTTTTCTACGTAAAGATCTGTGGAAAAACAGTTTTCATACTGATATATGTATGTGTGATGTGACAATACCAATAAATCAGTCAGGCGCTACTCCATTCATTAAAGAAAATATTTACAATCATCTCAAAAAAAAAAGTTGGAGGATTACTCATTAAGTAATGAATTGTTCTGAGAGCAATGAATACATAAGATTTAGTTTGTGGTAGCTGCAAACAGCAAGCTGATTTTAATCTAATAAATAAATCTATAAACATCTCTCATATTTTATTTCATTTTAATGGCACATTGTAGGAAACAGGCATAAAAACGACACCGGTTTTACGACCCCAAACTGTAATATCCTGCTGTTGACGGTAAAAGTTTAGCAACGCACATAGATTCTGCGATTATTTTAAATTTACTGTCCTGTCACAGGAGATGCATTTCCCATATGTAATGGGTTGCCTTTTTCATGTTGCATGTGATGCAGTGTTCTTATCAGAGATTGATTTAGTGTAAATCAGACAAAGCTGAGAGCAATAAATCAATGGTGACGCAGTGTCCAGCTCAGTGACAAATGTGCATATTTCACTGAGCTTTCCATGGACTTCTGTAAGTCCAATCGTACATGTGGCCTTTTCCTTTTTGTAATAAATTGATAACAAAGTATCAGAAACACATGTCTCCTTTGATTAGGCACTCGTGGTGTGTGAATCTCCCGGAATAGGAAAAAATGAAAATATATTCATCAGCAGACTGTCACTGGGTGCAGTCAGCTCGGGCTCATGCTGACGTTAAGGAAATATGATTCCTTTCTGCAGAGAAAAGTGACGACGAGGAGTTGGACATCAAGCCCGAGAAAGGCATAGGAAGCCAGGGAAAGGGGGATGACGGGAAGGATCCAAGGAGGCCCAAAAGACCACGAACCATTCTGACCACTCAACAGAGACGGGCCTTCAAGGCCTCCTTCGAGGTGTCCTCAAAGCCCTGCAGAAAGGTAAGACCAGGCTTAAACAATCTGCTACGTAAAAGTATTTATTTCTTCCCTGGTTTGTGTTTGGGGTGAGGGAGATTTAGATGCCGACCATGAGCCCCTACAGTAGTTTAACAAATAAAATTCTCAAATTAAAAAAGCCTCCTCCACCTCAGAGCTGAGCTTTGAAGTGGCGAGCAGCACTCTGTTCTGTGTTAACTGAGGCAGGCTGCTGTAACGCAGTCCGTCTGCACCAAATGTCACACTGAGATAGGAGAACCCGGGCCCGAAAGCAGCCGCTGCACCCGGTCCAAGGCTTTGAAGAGGCAATAACCAAGAGGTCTAAAAAAGACCACTGCATTCATTCAGCGCTCACTGAAATCAAAGCAAATCAAAGAGGCAGTCTGCCTGTTGGGAAATGTGGCAGATACGTTAAGGAGGCAAAGTATTTCAGGGTGTTTCGTTTTCCTGAAAGTATTTTGTCTGGATGTCTTCAGGTGAGGGAGACGCTGGCTGCGGAGACGGGACTCAGTGTTCGGGTGGTCCAGGTGTGGTTTCAGAACCAGAGAGCTAAGGTGAGAGCCACTTACAAGAGATGAATTACAGTTCGTGTCCTCAAAAAAAACAAAAAACAGCTTTGTTCCATCTTCAAGTCCAGCTAATAAATCACCACAACTATGTATATTAAACTTATCACTGCATTCCTTTCACAAATGTAACAAAAAAAAAAAAAAAAAAAGAGCGAAGAGTTGCAAATCTAGCTCACTCTTGCATTAAATGTCTACGCCCTCCTCTTTTCTGATTATTATCTTGTTAAAACCTTTGATACTTGACAATGAAGTGCGCACAGATACAGATTTTATGCAGTTCACTCAAGGGTGAACGGCGAGGAGCATCCTTTTTAAATTAAAGAGAGCATGTTAGTTTTGGGAGTTCCTCACAACTTTGACTCCTTCGTTTCAGATGAAGAAGTTGGCAAGAAGACAGCAGCAGCAACAAGAACAGCAGAATTCACAGAGACTTGGCCAAGGTAGGATACGGCACACACTCAATGGAGCACGCACAATGGAGGCTCATTGTCTCATTGGCATCTGACACAAGTGTAAAGTAGAAACTTGCGGTATTCATTCATTCTGGGTTTTCAGTGAAGGAGAAATAATCAATTTAATTTGAAGAAGGTAATATATGCAAAAACAAAAAACGATATCAGGCATACATTATCATTCCACACAAAGTATTGTTAATGTCATGAAACGTGTCATTTAGTTGTATGTATTATGGCAATGTAATCAGGCTAGTAAGAAGGAGTACATTAGTCCTTCTTCTTGTTGTCTACTGAAGCTGAATATATGAGCGTTTCCTCTCTGAGTTATGTTACAGAGTAATCAAATGTGTTCAACAGTTACGCTGAATAACAGATTACAAATATGTCACTGTGTAAACAAGAACGCTTCACATCAAAAGTAAGTTGGAAATTATGTTTGGAAGCCAAATAAAATGAATGGCAGACATCATTTCGCAAAAACCACTGCAAAGGGAAGCGGGGTGGGGTGGTGGTGGTGGTGGTGGTGGGGGGATGAAGCCACTGCAGCTTTGTGTCCCTCGCACCAGTCGGTTAGCCAAGAGCAGTGTTTGTGAAGGGAATTGTGGGAGAAGCCGCAGGAAGAACTACTGTAGGTTTCCAAAAGGCGAGCAATCCGGGAATGTGGAGGATCTAATGGCAACCTCTCAAGCACATTTATTTATTTTTGTTATCATCGTGGTACATTTTAAACAGAAACTCAAATTCAAGTGAGCTTGTGGGGTTTGAATAGGAATCTACAAGGAAGAACGCTCTCATCATCGTCCCCGGTTCAGCCCCACCTCTCTGCGTTCGCCCGTTGCGCGTGGCCGCATTTACATTTTGCAGACTCATCTGTAAGTTAATATCACATACATATTTCCTGTAATGGGTTTTCCCATTTGTTTCCTTGCAGAGGTGATGTCTAATCGGATGGAGGGGATGATGAACTCCTTCACACCGCTGGCTCCGCCGCAGCAGCAGCTGGTCGCCATGGATCAGAACGGTTACAGCACAGACCCGTTCCAACAGGGGCTCACCCCCCCACAGATGCCCGGGGACCATATGAACCCATATGGTGAGCATTCACCAACTCCCACCAACCCCTTATAAAAAAAAAAAAAAAAAAAAAAAACTACTGCTCACAAAACACACACATGCCTGTCCCTTGATCAACCTCATAGCTCCCCAGTGTGGGACATGTGCTCAAGCCACAGCCCCCTGATTTAAGCCGCTCAGAGAGGAACGAGCAGCTTCTCCTCCCACACGAGATATCACAAGCATTCTCATAAGCTGTCGGGTTTTGAAGTGCAATTTTAAATCTGTTTAATATGGTTTTAACTCCTCGCCTCCGGTCCTGAGACATGGCTTGTTACTGATGATGTTTCCTAATGCTGGTAAAAACATGTGGTCTATGTGGGCAGCTTGAGATAAACTGCGGTCCAAACAATGATTGGGGTCTGTGTGAGCTAATGAATCAGAAGGAGAAAACAACACATCTCTGATTTCTGTTTGATACTGGAATTAAAATTCAAACAAGGACACGGTGGGGGGAGGGGGGGAAATCAGTCAATCAAGTGTTGGTCCACAGGATGTAGCTGGAATAATACATTTCTGAGTGATGTCCTCACCATGTCCCACAGGGACCATTTCCTCAAGTTCATAACTTCCTTATAATTTGCCTCCATTTAGTTCTTCTCGGTAGTAAGAACCCAAATCCCCAGTCTCATCACTCTCCTTCGGTTTGGGGAAAAGAACAATATTGGCAAGGCATTAAAAGATATGTCTCAAAACACTGTCCCCATTTTGTGCAACACTATCATTAAGATCCAGAGTGTAATAAAGTTAACTATTCCCTCCAGAGAAATAACATGTTGAGGTTTTATGAAAGGCGTAAACAGTTGCTATTAACCAGATCTTTCAGGAGGATGCCCCTTGTTTACATGCTCCCTCACAGACCGCAATTGTCCCGGCGAGGGCAGCAAAAAGTGAGCTTTGATGATATCTAACAAAACAGTTCTCACAATTGTGATGACACACAACAGCCATTTCTCAAAGTGACTATTAGTAATTATAATTTCCCAACGCTGCTATAAATCTCAAATACATGATTGCATTAATTTCCCAGTCAGAGTTTGGTGTTGATGCTCTTCTGTTTTGAATGACGCTCTATCCACCGTACCCTCTCTCCGCAGGTAACGATTCTGCATTCCATGACATCGACAGCGACACGTCTTTAACCAGCCTCAGTGACTGCTTCATGGCATCGTCGGACATCAGCTCCATGCAGGCCCGCGTGGGGAACCCCATCGACCGCCTCTACTCCATGCAGAACTCTTACTTTGCATCATGAAAAGAGAAAAAAAGAAAAACACCAGCACAGAAAAAGAAACTGCCCAGCTCAACCTAAAGCACGATGGCCAGGAGTTTCTACACTAACACGGACATGACAGAAGAAACACCTCATTGCGGTAGCGCCTGGTTATGTGCGGAAGCTTACTCAAAGATAGCAAAACCACTTGATGTAGGACAGTGAAGATTCCTGGGGGGGGAAAGACTTAAATATTGTTAGAGATTATTTGGTAGGTTTGCTTATTTGTCACAGGAGATATTACTCCTTTTCTTTGTTCACTTAAAGAAAACAAGTAGATACTGAAGCCACTGATTACACACTCTCGAACCAAATAACCCCGTGAATTTATACAGTGCATGATCAATTGTAAACTAAAACTTTTTGTAAGCCCCTCCCCCCTGGTTAAGATGTGGTGTTTGGACTGTTTCTTCTTCACACTACATGGGTTTCCATGTTCACCGTTAGCATTTTGATCACTTTCCATAGGTTTAGATATCGTGTTAATAGTAAATAGGTGCAGCATGTCTGCAAGAGTGACTGTACATTTGTGTATGTATGAGAGTTTGTGATGAGAAAGAATTGTTTAGAGGAGAGAAACAAGTGGAGAATTTGGTGGACAAGTAGGATCAGTGAAGTGTAAATACTTTCCCCAGGCAAATTGGATGTGCATGTTAAAAATGGAAAGCATTCTATTTATTTAACTATAACAGGCTCTTGAAGGTACATATTAAAACTGAAAAGCTTTATTTAAAAAGGAGAGCATTTTTTTTTTGTTGAGCAATTAGTGAGTTCATGAGTGTCACAACTCATCTGTATACCTTTTGGTTTTTTTTTTAATATGAAGATTAACCCTTTTGTTTTGTTTTTTTTCTTCAGCCAAGCTGTAAATGAGCAACGTTGCTATTTATTTCGTACAGACCATAAACCTTTTGTTGTCATTGTCATATGTGCATTCTCAAAATGTTAAAGTTGCTAATTGACCAAAGTTGACTGGTTTGATGAATAAACAATGTCTTTCTCCTGATAACATTAAATAAATACCATCAGTGACCATTGACACGGTAACATTTCAGGTCCTTATATTACCTGCTTCAGTGAACGGCTCTGTTCAAGTACGCTCAGCTCATCACGTCAGGACGTCCAGGCGTGGTGCTGGCTCTGGGGATAGCAGTGTCGCTCGGTTAGTCTGCATGCTATTGGGCAAATTCTCTCGAAATTTGTTTGAAAGATTCGTGCTCCCAAGAGGATTAATCGAATGATTTTTCTTATTAGCGCGCTGATATGCTAATGAGGCTGAACATGACAAAGATACCTACTAAACAAAAAGTATGTTAGGATTCTTTTTTTTTTTTTAGCATGTTTGAACTCCGTCAAGGTTCAAAGTCAGATATGCAAATTTGTGACAGCTATTCAAAATTCTTTGAATACATTCATATCAGTTCATTTTTCATAAAAAAAAAAAAAAAAAAAAAAAAAAGATGCATTCAACATCATCCAATGATGATGACCTTGTCCTGCTCCTCCTCACTCCACAAAAGAGATTTCGGTAGGTTAGCGAAACCTGCTGTGACGTTGCTGCCTGCATACGTACTGCCAACTTTAATACATCTGAAAGTAAACTGCTCATTACCTTGATAACCTAGTTATTCGACGACGCTACTCCGATAAGTTGTAACTTTTGTTTTGCTGAAAATACAAACAATCCACATTGCCATTAAGAATTGTGACGTGACGTCACTTCCGCACAATGTGATGGGTTGACGCCTTTACTTGCGTTGCGAAAGCAAAAAAAAATAATTACGCTCTCTGGATTGCGTGTTTAAGTACTCGTGACAAAAACAATGATTTAAAAAAATATATGTTGATGTGTTAAAGAAAGCCCCCCCAGTGTGTAAAGACGTTATGTCTGTCCAATGCATTTAAAGCTAAACTGTAAGCAAATTATTTGTATTCACCCATCTAGTTTGTTATTCGACTTCAGTTGACCTTAATAATGAATCATGTAACTGTTCCAGTGAGCGGCTCGTCTGTGAGAGAACGGGGACGCTGAGGCAGAAACACGTAGGGAGGGTGAGGTCGAAGAAAAGTTCAGGTGACATACCAATCCCAATACAGCTGCACGACTCGAGCGCAAACCCCACCTATAACCTCAGGGCTTGTCGGGCGGCTGTTTGGAAATACCATCTGGGTGCTCCTTCAACTCTCTGACAGCTCTTCAATGTGGCCAGGCAAGCTTCCACCCACTGTCTGTGCAGTCACGTGACCACACAGATAAACAACGCATCCGTGATGTTCTGTGTTGCTGTGACTCACTATATTCCTAATGTCATACTCGTGACAAGGTTTACAGATATAAGTTTATATATACTGTATCTATGAATAAGTAGCATGTAAATATATTTGTATATCGCCCACATATACAGTATATATATATATATATATATATATATATATGCTATCAAGTCTTCAATCTGACAGCCAGGTGTTGAACTCGTTGGCAAAAGTACACTACCATATATCTTTCCTTGTCATATTGTCATACCAGAAAGAAGCCGTCCCAGGAGGCACCACACCTTGACGTCATCTCTGTCTGTTTGCTGATTGGAAGAGGGAGGTTTTACTTTGCAAATAACTCAAAATTGGATCAAATCCAGCTGACATAAAACGGTGCTTTGGATCTTTTTGTTTATTTTCCTTGTTAAACTAAGGTTGCCTTGAATGCGTTATTAGACAACTACGGTATGTCGAGTTGAACAGGAAACACTCAACGTGTGTGGCGTGTGTACCTTTGTGTGTGTCTATAAGCGACTATTATGATGACAATGACCAGGTTTGCATCAGGTTTCTAGTATATATGTGGGTTTAAATGCGGGAGACGTGAAAGACTGAGTAAACAGACTCGACAAAGACTCCCATTTACAGTAAACATGGATGAGGCTGCTCTGCACACATTGTGTTTGCACGGGTTGGACAGTACAATTGGTTCAAACTCTCCCATTTCAGGGCAGGCCAGGTGAGCTGTCAGAGAGGTGTTTAGGTGTGGAGGTGGTCAGAGGACCCAGTCGCTGACATTGTAGTGGAAATGTAAGTATAAAAACCCTAAAAAAAAAAAAAAAAAAAATTCTCCAACATGATATTTTTGTTAAAATGTCCTTGTATTTACTTATGTTCAAAACTATACACTTCTGTAGTTGTAGTTCAGCAATAGATTGATTTTTTTTTTTTTTTTCCACAGTGATATGCAGTCATCAGATCCTAACATACAATTCAACTTTTGAGGATTAAATACAAAATAAAGCTTTTAGTTGTGGCATAAGAAAGGGGAAAAGACAAGATGGTAGATCATCAACTCAGGCATCGAGGTTCAAACGCAGGCAAAAAATAAAATAAAGACACAAAACTTAATTAAAAGAGAACTGTAGCAATGCATATACATGTATTTTTGCCAGTGGAACTCCTGAATTCAGGAATATCATTAGCTGGACTGTCTTGTTGCATAATTATGACGATATCTGATGATACTAAATTAGTTAAGTGAGACTAGTGGACTGCTTCCATCACTTATCAATACTTTGTTTCACTTTCTTGTTGAGATTTAGAAGATAAAATGAATACCACTGTCACGTCTCTATGGTAAATACGTTGCTGGAGCCGGTAGCCAGTTAGCTTAGCTTGGCATTAAGACATCACATATTTACTACATATTTACCGCATCAGTCTTCCCTGGCATTGATTGTTTTCTAGCGCTCAGATAAAAATGTATAGTGTCCAAATTAATAATTTCTGAATTATTCCTTTAATTTCACAAAGTGCATCTATGTAGTTCAAGTCTCTGCTCTGCTTCACGCAGGCTCTTGGACACGGAATCAGTGGGAGCAGACAGACATAAACAGGCTAAAACATTTTATTGACCCTTTACCTCCACACTTTGCATCCTCACCCAAATGGATCCCATCTGTGCTTGTTCGCTGGCACTGGGACGTGAATCGGCCAAAGAAGACTGTCAGAGGTTGAGGTAAGTGTGGCCTCGATATGAAAACAGTCGCCCTGAAACTCGAGCTGGAGACACACAAACTAGGGGAGAGTTAAGAGTCGCCCTTCAGTGCACTGTTCACACATTTACTCTTCTGCCGTTCTGGCACCACATAGGAAATGAGTCTAGTGACAATATTTTCGTTAGATAACCAAAATCCTGAAATTTTCCACCTGAGACACAATTAGAAGTTTGTGATTCATTTACTCTCATAGCTGTTGGCTTCTTCTGCCCCAGCCCATGAAAAACACATTGAACTCGATTTGTTATTTGAGGTAATTTAAAGCAAGACTGCGACCAGCTGCCCCGTAAAACAGCGCAGCATGACCTGAGACAGTAGCCCAAGAGTGAACAACACGGCTGCACATCCCACTCCGGCACACTCAATCAGGGAGAGGCAAGATCAAACCATGCAACACTTTTGTTTTGAAAGACCATTTGTTTTTGAATTTACTGTACTTGTAATTGGCATTCCCACTTGTCATTTCTCAACATCACATTTACAACCGACCAATATTACATTTCTTAAACAAACCAAGCCCCATTAATTGTTGCGTTGCCAGGCCAAAGACACTCAGACGTTTGTGGGTTCAGTACAGTCTAGATTTCTTCTCATGATTTCACAGGGTTCACAGGAGTTCACAGTGAGTCCCCAGTGGGAGCAGGGGGGGAGCGCTTGGGTGTTTTCATTGGGCATTTTCCATGGCGTGTGGTTAATTGTTAAGGGAGACTTTTAACCAGCGTCTGACACATTTTCTTTGAGCCTTGAAGGCTTGTGCATAATCAAATAACAGACTTTACCGTGGTTTTGACCATAGTGAGGGTCAGAGCCAAACATCCAAGCATGCCCTCACAGCGGTACGTCACTTTGTTGTGTCAGTCAGCAGCACAAAACTCTGCTGCCACTGTATGAGGTATTGTTTGCACGCTACACGACCAATACTGTTACTTTATTGATTCCGCTACGGGAAACTATTGTGCTGAAACCCCACAAGTTATATGCAGTGCAGACGTTTGAACGCCGCTCGTGGAGGAGAGTTTATTTGTGGTATACAACATCTTAAAATAACACAATTCAAAGGAATGCTCAGGTGCAATCCATTACATTTTGACCTCTCAAGTCAAGGTAGAAATGACAATTCCAACCTCTCCGTGTAAACATATTGCTGCATTTTCCACCCTTTACCTTTGTTCCTATGCTGAGAAAAAGATAGCGTGGGATTCACTTCTCAGCGCCCAGGGGTGCAGATAGAGCCCTGGATAGGGCTCAGTAATCCCCACCACTATTGGAGCCCATCTGTTTTGGTTTTCATTTTTCTGCATTATTAGTGCTTATTGGTACATGGTCTAGGAATGTAGCCAGGGTGTTTGAAGTCCAGGAGGAAGGTGATGCCAGGGGCATTAGCTGAAGGAATGATGACCTTAAGGTCTAACCCAAGCCAGCACTCCTAACCTCCAGGAGCCTCTCCCTTGATGTTGGAATCCAAAGTCCTGCACTCTCCCCAACCTCAGACGCCAAGGACTTCTCCAAATTTGTCATTTCATTTTGCAGTCATAGTCGTGACATTTTATCACAAGGCGATACACTAAAAATATTCTAAATAGTTGTAATATCATAATCAATCAATCAAATTGATAATCAAATATCTTGTATGCTGTTTTTTTTGTTTTTTGTTTGTTTTCCAGGAGAAATAGTGTTACCTTTCTGCTTTAAACGATCTAATAAGTTACTTTTATATTAGGTCCGTTTTAGCAAAAAAATTCTCTGGTGTGTCTCATTGTCTTATGTGACATTGAACAATTTTACAGCAGTGAGAGCAATAAAATACCAAAACTTAGAGACTGTTTCCCAAAGCTACAGACAGCGATACTCACAGCCTCTGTAGCTAACATCAAAACAGAAAATCTTGGCAAACTACAAAGTAGCCGAGTGGACGAGTCATTTTACATTACCTGACAAACGAGTGGGACGCAGGTACCTCCTCACACGCAGACCAGCATCACGGAAAAGCGTTACATACACCTGCCAGTCCAAAAGAGTGCAGCACGTCACATGATAAAAGGTCATGTGACAAATGTCACGCGACATACACGTCCCTACGAAAGAGGTCACTTGACCAAGTACAAAAGACTGAAGTCTTTGGAAGGAGGTTGCAGCGGTGTTGAAGATCTTCATCTTGGAGGAAGGGTTTTGGGTCTGAAAGATAACAATGCCGTTTTCATTAAAGCAAAGTAGATTTGGCTGTGTAACCTGAACCGCAGGTTTTCCTCCGCTAACCTTCACTTTTTGGTTGCTTGTCTCGCACAATTTCTCCTTCTTGTCAAAGTTTCCCGTTCTGAGCCGGGCCTGCGTATGGACAAATAGGTTTTTGTTTATCAGAGCACAAAGATCAGGCAGCCAGCAGACTGTGAGGAGGTATTGACTGAATTTGACAAAAAAAACAACAAAAAAAAACACTGTGTTGGATGAAAAAAAATCTCTGACTTCACCTTTAAAAGCTGACATACATAAATGTAACGTGAACAAAATGCAAAATGTTGTTTGATTGTATAACTGAATGTGTGCGGGTTTAAAGGCTTTGATTCTTCAATACACGGCTATATCTTTTCAATTTCAGTGTTTAATTAACGTGAGACTTTTCCAGTTTTAACACTCAGCATTAGACCCCAGTGGGGCTTTGAACTAAATGCCGATGCCAGGCACAATGATGATATCAAAACACGAGTGATGTTCACCGCCATTTAAGCTTCCTAGTATGCTAACAATTGCTAATTAGCACAGACACAAAGTACAGCTGAGCTTGACGGTAACGTCATCAGGTCTACGGGCACTTGGTGATGAAGTATTTTATGAGGTGAAAACAAACAACTAGTCAGGGTGACGTATCGGGATCAATCCTCAGTTAAGAACTTTTAGTGGCAGAGAAATATTAGGTACCAAGGCTCTCAAAGAAATGAGAGCTAATTTTCCACAAAGTGAATTTTACTTCTGTAATCAGCGTTTCCGCTCCAGGCTGCGCGATGCTGTAATAATGCAGATTGCAATCACCATGTCGTCCTTTCACTTGAGCAGAGGAGAGTTTGTGTTCCCATAAACGTGTCATTTTCATGTTCCCTTTTAATAAGGAGCCAATGGCAAGACAGATCAATCATATTTTATGTGAAGAGTGATTGGTAATCAGTACCGATATGTTTTCCACACCGTGACATGCACGGCTTACTGATACCTGTGTGTTTATAATTATTCTTTTGACTTAAGTTACCTTCTGGCAAATAGACAACACCAGCACTGACTGATGCAAACTTTTTGTTCAATGCACGGACGTGCATTTGTCAAAGTGGAGCGGAGAATTAAATCTGTCACTGAGGCAGATAAAGGCAGCAATCATATCAACCACAAGAGCTGGAAGAGAGTGTGCGAGGCAGGTCAGGTTTCTCAGGCAATTTACAAATTGAATCAATAAAAAAAAAAAAAAAAAAAAAAATAAAAAAAAAGCCCTTTTACGTGTGTTACTCCTATTCCCAAAACGTGCTCACAGAAAAAAAAGAAAAAAAAAAAAGAGTTTTATCAGTGTAATCTGAAAGCTTGTAAAAGTTTGCATCCACAGTTACTCCTTTTTTTCTTGTGTGGATGAACTTGTAGAGGAGGGAGTCTCTCCTGGCTCAGTCGTGACTTTGGATCAGAGTTACTGTTCACAGCAGCTCTCACAAACATTTCCTCTGGATGTGGGATATGGCACAGGACAAGGTGAGCCCTGAGCTGTATATTTAAGCCCTGGATGTTTCGACAGAACTCACCTGTGAGGCTGATAAATCACTCGCAGTGTACGGTCAGAGCTGAGCGTGGACAGTAAATCTAAAAGTCAACAGCCAGTTAGGGCTAAACCAAACTGTTATAGGAATTCTGTATTTGGCACACTTCCTGTCATGTATGCGCTATTTATTATGTACACTTAATGACTCCAATGAGAGGCTTTCTGGAGACTGTCAACAACTTATAAGACATACGTTTACTTTCAAAATAAAGCTTGACCTTTGTCCCTCGCCACGCAAATTATAAAAGTAGTATGTCATATTACTCACCTTTTGTTTGTTTATATATTGTAAATTTGATCCAGTTTTAAGTTCATTCCCAGAGATGTTTTTAAAACTGAATCATGTCTGCTGAGTGCCACAGCAGCTATTGCACCGAGATCCTCTAATGACCGCTGGGCCACATTTGACCTCCTTCCTGACCCTTCCTAACTTGATAATCAGTATTTTCAGAAGACAGAGGTCAGTGCTACTCTGCTCTGCAATGACCTTTTTCATCGTAGCAAGAACCTACATGATTATTGGTTCATCATGACAATTCTAATCCATAATATTACATATGAATATCATTTGTCTCTCCTGTCTTTCAGACCACCCTCCTCCCCCAGAGACAAAGCTCCTCTAATAGAGTTTTGACGTGGTGGGCATTGATTAGCCTCCTGTTCTTATCCAGTTAACAGCCCGCAATCATCCTTTGTGCACCACTCGGCCTTTTGGTGTGTTTTTGACAGTTTTATTATATGGACTAAAATGGCCCAAATAAACCGCGGATGAACCCTCCTCTTGCTAGCTTTTCAAAAGGTTAGTAAATTTCACCGTATGGATTTTTTCGTTGTCTTCCCCAAATGTCACGGCTTAATTATTAACTGTGGGGCCATTTTGGAGAGAGATTTGCACTTTTACAATATTGTTGTGCCTGGTGAGGTTAAGTGTTGAGAGTTCATGGAGGGCCATTGTCCTTCCTCCGTGTTTAATGAAGATGGATTTAGAGATGAAATGTTGAGTGTAATAAAGACAGCGTGACCTTTAGGTCCTCGCCACAAGTAGAAAACATGCTGATGGTTTGAACAGACAAATAATCAGCTTTAGGATTTAGGACAAATGCAAACAGGTTTTCACTGACTGTGAATTTGACAAGCTGCTAACGCCTCATGGGAAACAGGTATTTGATATTTGCATCATGAGTCATTGTTTTCTAGAATTGTTCACATATTTTTTCCCCTTTCAATAGATCAGGATCTACGAGCTCTAACTCAAAGTTATAACCAGCCATGAACACCAAAGGTCGTGACCTCCCAGAGTGACCGTTATAAGTAAATATTGATTGCACTAGAGCCACCAGAGCAGAACACAGCCATGTACTGTGGTGTTTTTTAAAAGAAGTAATGTCTGGCCTAATCCCAGCCTCAGCCCCGCCCCGGCCCCGGTCGGTGCACCTCCCTCTGCCGTGAGTACCGGCATGCCTGCTTCAGACTCGGGTTTCTCAGAGCTTGCTGCATGTTGCAGTCCGTCCGGCACGACGGTGCATCCGTACGGACTCCCTGAAGCTCAAAGTCCTCGTGCTCGTGCTTTCTTGGGGGCACCGAGTCCCCCAGCAGCATGCCAGTATCAGAGTTCCCATGTTCCTCACACCCACCTTCATACATGTCATCAGACTCACCGTGCCCGCCTCAGTGAAAGCGCTCTGTTGACTTCCTCTGCTGACAAGCGAGACGTGACTGGCTCCTTGGCGTTGAGCACTAACCACTGAGCAGGGTCTTGAAATAAAATAAGTAAAACGTTGTTAAGAAAAACTATATGTTGCCAAATTCATGATATAGACTGTACTGTATGTTTCTGTATTGAGAGCTCTTTTTCAGTTTTGTTTGACTTAAATCTGACAGAGACCCTTGTGTGATTTATAGAGCTAATTTTAGCACTCTTATGTCTGTCTGTCTGTGGGGTAAATAAGAGGCTACCATCAACAGCCAGTTATCTTAGCTTAGCATGAAGACTGGAAACAGGTGGAAACTGCCAGCCGGACTCTGACTGAAGCTAACAAAAAAAACACCTCCCAGCACCTCTAAATCTCACTAATTCACACAGTATATTCACACGTATATTCACACAGTTTGTGTAATCTTTACAGGAACTGAACGTGTTGGACTATTTATTTTCCGAAATCAGAAACCAGAAATCTTGTCATCACTGTGAGGGTATCAAATAAGAACGTTTTTGTTGTTTTATTTTTACCATCAGACATTGCGTCTTTATTGTAGCCTATGCTAAATGCCTGGTGTACTGTGGACGAATTTAAAATTTGAGAAATTTCAGAAATGTGTGACAACAGACATAACAACAGATTTAGCCCGTTTTTTTCTAATATTTTCATTGTAAGAACGCACACACCAGACGATTAAGTCAAGAAGCAGGACCATGCACTTGGCTTTTGTACTAAACTGTTTCTGAGTGGTGATTTTCAGGGTACTCACAGTTCTCACAGAAACTCGTGAGATCAAACGTGACTTCAAAGCAAAACAAACATGGACCGTCGTCATCAGCTGTATGCATTGGTTTGTGCTGTGTTCTCGCAGTGTGTGCTGAAGGTGAGTTATAAAGTTTTATTGTCAGTCTGAAACAGGGCTAGAGCGATCTACTGCTACAAGCTAATGTTATTGTTATTTGTATCTCCTACAGGTGGAGGGAGAGTGAGGCCTGTGATCATTAGGAGTGGAGTCACTTTCATACCTTGTCTGACCTTTCACTGACATGGAGATGCTTTCCCATATTATTATGAATGTGCTGTGGTGTTGGTAAAACTTCCCGGTCAGCTCGCTCCCATTGGCTATTGTGGGTTTCTGCTCGTTATTTTCTCGCAGTTTCTATCACACCACAGAATTTCAAGTTGTAAATATCAAAAATGCTTGATATTTGTGATATTTGTGGGGAGGCACCAATCCAGGGTGGTAATGTTAGGATTATGTCTGTAAAACCCTGAAACTACAGGATCATTCGGGCAGGTGATCAATTCAGACCCGTCTTGAATCTGGAATGCCGGCGAATCAGACCCAGAATCACCCCAGTTATCCTCCAGTGTGGGACCAGCTTCACTGACCAGCTGCAGTCAGTGTGCACAGGAAGCATTTCATTTGTGTTTTTCAGTCGTCCATCTTCTGTATGGCTAATGGAACAGATAAACTGTTTTATTTAATCTAGCTGTCTACTAAGTCAGTGAAACGGCTCAAGTTTAACTCAAGCTGTATGCCCTTAAATAGTGTATTTTAAACACTCACTGCAATGATTGTGTATCGGGCTTTGAGTGCTTTCGAAAAACACGGGCGACCTACCGCTCAAAACCATGTCTGAACGTCTTGTCAGACTGTTGGTCTAACTTGCTGACTTGAGTGTCCTGGGATACACGATAAGATGTTTCAGTGTTTCACAAATCCCGACACAAAGCAAGGATTTTGAACCACTCAGCAGCAGTGGTGTCAACCTTCAGATTGACAGAATGGCCTGGTTTTCTTCTTCGGGTGTTTTGGAACTGGAGGCTCAGGAGGAGGCAGCAAGCCCCGACAGAGAGCTGCCATTGCACAGAAACCTACCCACAAACCCTTGCCTGTGGCTCTCCCTTTGAAGGTGCATGTCTCTTCTTGACATTTCTTGTCAACCTTCCTTGGGAACATTGAATTCCATCCTCGTGGTCCAAAGTTTGCGTTCAAACCATGTGAGGTGATGCAGAAGATTAAAAAAAAACAAAAAACACTTCATTGTCATTTAAGGGAGGTACAAAGGCATTAACCCTTAAAGTCAATAACAGTTATCAAAACAATGTAGCAGCCTCTCCTCCCTACATATTTTGATGTCTTAAACTGAGGTTCAAAGTGCTATAACAGAGCATGTTTACAATTCATAATGGAAAATATAAATATCGCAACCCAAAGCACTGATTTTTTTTTTTACCGCTGCCTTTTTCAGAATAGCAAGCAATCCTTCGCCCTCGTATGTACACCAGAGCTGACGGGGAACATGCCATATTTGTGTCGCTCCAGCAATTGGAACAGAACAACATTAATAGACTGTGCGGGTTGTAATACAATTAAAACATAAATATGCAAAGTACACCGGGGTGCCAGTGCTGGGCTGTATGTGCAGAGACAGGTGCCAGCCGTCTTTAGTGTTTACGACAAAGATATTCCAGCAAATGGCATCACAGTGATCAGACTGGATTAATTTGTGATGTCTGGGAGCTTGAGTTTCAGCATGACATCAGCCTAAAACAATCTAAAACAGTAAATGATCTCAGCAGGAGGAACCTTGGTCTAAAACAATAAAGCAATCTGAGGCAGACATGTAGAAACAACTCGCCTTTATAGATCAAATTGTCTTGTAAACTGTCACGGCTGATCAATGCTGTAACGAGAAGACAGTTCCTATTTTCTATACTGGGTGGCAAAATTCAACATGCACGGGTACAATGTTGTTCCCATCAGTCATCACGCAATCCAGATCAGCTAATGATCATTGTCTGCCTAGTATATTCCTTTGATATAAAAGGAGGTGAGGAAAACATTCAGCATGTCTGAACAGAAAACTTTCTTTGCTCCGAGGCAACTGCAACAGAAGGCTGGCGTGTTCCAGATAGTAAAAGCTGACAGAGTCCTGTCTGCTGAACTGACTGTGGCCCACTGACATGTCCTGTCCTCTCGCAGGCGGCTTCACTTTCTCTTTCATCACTTTCTCTCGTGGCCGTCTCATGTTCAATTTGGCTGATTGAGCGGACGGTCCCAGTCGCTGCATGGCAAATTCTAAAGATTTACACAAACTGTCAGTCAAGAAGTGACTGTTCAATAATATAGCCTTTACAGCCCATGCCCAAGGACCTGTAGGCCATTACAGGGCCATTACCAGTGAAATCCTTGTCTGGACAAGTGGAGGGAAACTAATGTGTTGCCGTGACGAAAGGTTCTCATTGTGAGAGTTGCAGCAAAGAACCGAACAGGGGAGATAGGATCGATGCAAATCAAGCTAGAAACTGTGAGTGCAGTGAGTGGGTTGCAACATAATATAGTTGTCATTATTTAAAAAATAGAAAGGTTGGTTTGCTGCAGTAGCTTCTTCAAACTATCTCTATCAGCTCACATAACAAAAAAATATTTTCAGTGCTAATGAACATCTCATGACTCACTGGTTTGTTTTGTGCTTCAGACTTTAGTATCTGGCATGACTGTGCTTAAAGGTTTAGCTCATACACACTAAAGTTTGGGGAATAAACACTCAGGCTTATGTTGACAGCTGCTGACAGCAAAGAGGAATTGGATCAATATAATTGATTTAAAAAACTGAAATAACAACAAACCTTGTTGCAGATTCTGCCAACTGTTTCTATAGATTTGACAAATTGGGCAAACTTTTGGTTTTAATCACAATGTTACATTATTGTACAGTAGGCAGCCGCTCACTGTAAAAATTAGCCGTCTAGACGACTTCATTGCTGCCACAGTTTCTGACAAACTTAATTCTAGACTTCCACATCTGTTTTTATTTTTGCTATGGGTTTTAACTGTCCATCACAATGTGGTTTCCAGAATTTGCTGGGTGTTTCTCGATGTACCCACACAAATCTTTCCAAGTCCAATAATAAATTTACTTTCATACTCCTTCTGTGGTTATCCATATCTACTTTATTCTTTCTTCTAGTTATTGTTTCATTAAATATCTAAATACACAAATATGTTTCCGCTATTTCAGGGGTGAGGAGATCACTGATGAGTTTATGATCGACTAATAATACAAGTTTTCACACACAGCTTCTTTCCAATCTGACATCATCAAAATGAACATAGCCTAAAAAAATGTCTACAAGCTAAATGAGCGTGATGTTTTAAGTGTTTTCGCGCTCATTCCTCTGTGGAGCCAGGCAAAATTTTTCATTTGGCGGGGTTGGTTGAAGCGGGGGGAGATCTTGTGTCTTGGATTAATTAAGATGAGGAACTCCCAGTTTGGGAAGCTTAGCATGCGCAGGGTGATGTTTTCCCCTGAGTCTTTTCCACAGGGATAGGTTTGCACTCATCTTTGATAGTTAACCCCATGTGACCCTTCCCTAGAGCCAGTCCCACTCCCACTCCGCTGCTCCTGCTTCTCATTAGAGCTTGTCCACTGGTTGGATTCAGTCTAAGTAGGCCACCACCCAGGCCACTGATGCACTGGTCCCTCCAAAAGATATAAAACGATGCCTATGTTACATATTCATGCTTGTGAATCCTGGGACTTTTAAAGTTGCAATGCAGGCACATTTTACTACAATTCCATGCTTACCAATTAAACAGTTTCTTTTGTCAGCATTATAGTTCACATTTTACTGCTTTCCCATAAGAATACGATGCAGTAGACCAAGCATAACAGAATTGAATTGATTTAAATACCTCAAATATCACATGAACGCATACATCGTCTGTATAATCAAATATTTCTAAATCTAGAGATAACATGTCATTTTTCTTGTTTTCTTGGCACATTAAATGTTAAAACATGCAAATAAGTTCTTCCACCAATGATAAAAAAAAAAAAAAAACTCTACATTGTCTAATCGAGTAATAGGTGATTGGCTGTTTTCGCAAGCATTTTTTTTTTTTTTACAGGCGACAGACTAAAAGTTGCAGCTGAGTCATTATCCTGTATCATTGCTATCTCTGTGTATGATGAGACATGAATTTGTCTGACCTGCCCAGGGCAGCACAAAGGGCTGAATTCAAAGCGGGGCACCCAGGGGCCAAGCTGGCGGCGGGCCCAGCTGAGGAGCACCAGCCAGCCACCACCTGCATACTGCCGCTCGGCCCAGTCTCCCTGGATATGAACCCCCCCACCCTCCAACCCTCCCTCTCTTTTGGCTGCCACCCCCTCCCCCACCTTCACCCGCTCTGACGAGCCTCATCTGCATCCCAGTCGTATCCCACTCCCACTCCTAATATCTGCCCAGTCCATCTCATCTGTCCATCACGCCAGATAAATTCAATGTGAAGGCAACACTGTGGCCTCAGCTGTGAACACTCCTTTTATTCTGACACCGGGCTGTTGTCAGGCTGAATTTTGAGATCCAGACACGATCTTAAATGGCAAACTTGTTTAATGTCTACAAATTAGGATTTGGTTTTGGAGGCCAACATTGTCCTTTTGCTTCATTTTACAGTACTTTATAATTGTTACTTGTGGACAGGAAAACAAGCTGTGCCTTTTTACCTGATAAAACTTAAAGAGTAAAAATGTTACAGAATTTGTAACATTTGAGGCAAAATGAGGCATTTCTTCATTGCATAATGATTTTGGTTTATCTTATCAGTCTTCACAGAAATATACAAAGTCACCTATCACTTAACAGATTTAAGGTGCTGCAGCAAAGACAGTTGGGTTTCCATTTCACGTGTCAAATGATGGCTGCCATCTTGTGAGTTTGGTCCCATAATTCAGTTGATGAATAAATAAAAATGCTTATAAAATATCCATGGCAGAAAATCTGAGTTATCAATAAAGGTTTGATCATTTGCCTTAAACCTTGTTTCTCTCTGACTCAACAGTCTCAAGTGTGTTTCTCTCTCAGTTCAATAGTGCCCCCTGGAAAAGAGTTTGTGTACTGCAGTCAACTAACCTGGATCAGGGTGTAAAAAGATGGCAGCCCCCTGCACTGATCATTTAGTCCTCCCATCTGCCTCCAGTGAAGCTCTGTGCAGGTAAAGTTGAGCCTGACAACACTCGGCCACTGTGGGACACAATGATGTCAGGATGGCTGTTAGACCACACATAGAAAGACTAATCATGTATTCATTGTAAGGATTATTTTTGATAACTGTAGAGGTGATATCATTACGATTAGCATACTTGCTAATAACAAAGGCTCTTTTCATCCACTCTGTTTTTCTGTTAGAGTCAAACCCAATTTTCACCTTTTTCACCATCACTGTTTGCAATTCATTTCCCGTCAAACTCAGATGTCACAACCTGGCTGACCCTTGCCCTTGAGCAAAACCAATATCAAAACACCGAGCTGGGAGGACAACGGAGCCAGACAGGCAACGCTGGGATGCCCGTGCCTGACAATAAGAGGGTGAAACGGAGGATGGTAGAAATTTCTCCTCCCAGCTGCAGACCTTGTCGGATCCCTACTTCGAATTCCTGAGCTGTTCTGGAGGAGCCCTCGGGGCTGGCAGAGTGGCAGGGTGCGTTGTGGGAGTCTGTCCTGTTTCTGTAAGCCCAAGCAGGGGGTTCAGCAAAGGAGGGTGGTGGGGGGTGTTTGATAACACTGCATTTTTGACCCCCTCATGCTCTCGCTGTCTCTGCTCCGACGTCTGATTCATGCAGAGGCATCGGCAGCCCTTCAGACCTGTCTCTCAGATTCATGCCAAGACTAATTCACCGGCTTGTTGCAGGCGACTGTGTTTGACACCGTGCATCAGCTTCCAAGGTGGACTAATGGGGGGAGTTCACGGAAGGTGAAAGGGTTAGTGTGCTTTACTACTGCTGTAACCTTGATCACCAAAGTAATTATGAGGGAGGGAGGGACTGAGAACATGCCTGAGGCTGTGGACGTGGCAGAGCAGGGGAGCTCGATGTCTATGCGTTCATGGGTGTACGCACGCCACGCACACACACGCACACGTGTGCATATGTTTGCGGTCAAAACACAAGCAAGGCCCAAACACAACACTCAAATATTTCACACATTAATTGAAATGTATTTTCAGATTATGTGATGCACTTACTGACCAGGTGCAACTTTTTATTTCAAGTAGGACAAGTTAGAAAACAAACTACATAAGGGCACACAGGGAGACTGTGTTTGGCTTTGGTGTCATCTGTGGCTCTGTAAAGAAGAATTTGAAGCACTGAGATGTCACAGATGTGGAGTTTCTTTTCTTGAAATATGAAAGAAATATCACTGATGGAATCTAAATTTAAAAAAACAGAAATGAACTTATTAAATTTGGCATTTGTTCTTCTTTGAAGGTCAGCATACTCCTATATTCTAGCATATTCCTATTTCTGGCAAAAAATAATGAGACAGATTCTTGAATGTTTTTTGCAAAGTGACATTCTTGAAACGAGATACAAAGAAAAACTTTGCTACTAATCTTTTTGAGGCTGTCACACTGCATGAAAGTTGACACGTCGCATCACGTGTGTTCATCAACATGCCGCGGCTCTCCTCGGAGCGCAGGCTGCAGCTCTGCGTGCAGGACCAGTTCGGCCTCCGAGGGGGCGGTTCTGGAGGCGATCCATTATCAGTAATGGGTCAGGGTCACACAATGGGGGCACTTTGTCAGATCTGTTGGGGATGCACTGCGGTAGGCAAAGGGGTTGCTTTGATCTTGGCGCTTATGTTCACCGGAGTGTGCCATGTCTGAAAACTGATCCGCTCTCTGACATTGCCCTCCCATAACCATCTCAGGATCTATATCTCTGCTCTGAAATCACTCAGAGGAAAAAAAAGATGAATATTGCCTGTATTTCCTGTAGGTCGATGACTTACAGGGGCGAAATTACAGCAACTAACAAGCGATGCAGATAATATCTTTGTCTGTGCTATTGTCTCTCCATTGTATCGGAGATAAATGGGCTGTTAACAGTTGGTGTGTGTGTGTGTGTGTGTGTGTGTGTGTGCGCGCGTGCATGTGTGCATGCAAGTGTGCATCTGTGTGTCTCAGATAGAAGCCTGGACAGCTCAGTGTTTGTAGTTTTTGTAGTCTTGAGGGCCCCTGGTGGGTGTGCTCACTTTAAAGGGCCCAGTGAACTGTGAGGACTTGAGACATGAGACTGTGCCGCCCAACTGGCCCCAGGACACGGGTTCACCCGGAGAATGTGAGCTGAGCAGGGGAACTGGGCCGAGACGAGCTCCCACAAACCTCCACTCCATTCCATAAGACAGCGGTCCCGACTGAGAGACCCAGCCCTCGCTTGTCAGACGGAGCGAGTCTACCTCGCTGTAGTTACTTGTTGGCATCTGATTTACATCTAAATCTACCGTCTTTGTCACAAATGCTGTCTTTTACAGTCCAGTTTTGACAGTTTAGGTGCACAATAAAAAATGCTGAAGCAGTCGTGACTTTGCAGTTATGTCTCATCTGGCTATAAGTCATGTTGTGTGCATATAAAGATAACAGCAATTGTACCAATAGACAGTTTCAGCTATACATTGGTGATTTTCAATAATCCATGTCATTGATTATCAAGTCCTAAGTAGCAGTTATGACTTGTTGGTCTTTAAAGCCAACGCATCATGACATACATTTTTATTATTGTCAAAAAAAACACAACAACAACAACAACAACAACAACAACAATGGATGGATCCAACTATTTTGAATATAGTCAAAGCCTGCTATAAGTTGCTCCATAGAGCTCCAGTCTTGTCTAAAAACGATTTCAGAAAAAAAGAAAAAAAAGAAAACACATCTATCAGCCTCAGTGTTGCACTGGGTGACATGTTTCTTGAGTAAGTTGAACACTGTTTATTTTGAGGCATTATCCTTCCACAATAATTACTCACTAGCTCACCAAATTAATCTACAGCTGAAAAAAGTCCCCAACAAGTCCAGTATTTACTTCTTTGTGTAGCCCTACAATGCCACGTTGCAGCAGTTTATTTAGCATGTTGTAAAAAAAAATCAAACTACATTTCTGTGACTTTGTGTTTAGAGACAGAATGGTTTTTAAGTGAGATTTGTTCACAGTAAGAAAAACAATAACTTATTATGGTTTCAGACTGATGAAGACTTTAAAGCTAGTGGCACATTTGAGGGCCAAACAGCAGTTCTTGTTGAAATTGACGAAGTCTATAAGATACTTATATTTACACTTGGAATTAAATTCCAAAATGTATTACTTTCCCTAAAGAACAAATACATGTTTTTGTTTTTTCTATTCCACCATACCTACTAATGGCTATAAGATATGTAGGTGTGTGTGTCAGACTGATATAACATTGACTTTTTAAGCAACATTTTAATTACAATTGTTAATTCAAAGCCAGTTGACAATTCAAAAATGAAACAAAACCAGCTGATGGTAGAACTGTATTTATTCAATGAGCCCGTTCCGACCACACTTTTTTTTCTAAAGATATTCTCCTTCACAGCAGTTTTTCCTAATGTGAAAAAATACCCTGAAAAGAACCCCAGCTAGTCATCTGTCTTTCTGATATCAGAGTAATGTCTACATTTCCACTGGAGGACTTTTGAAACTCCTGACAGCAGCGTACTGTATGTGAGATTTATTTTTAGCCATAGAGATAGTTTGAGGAAGCCCTTATAGATTGCACCCTCCCAGGAGAGAAAAACAGAGACCGCAGAAGTAAAGCGAACCCCAGCTGAGTGTTGATATCAGGTTATGATGTTTGCTGTTTTAACATGAGCCTCTTTTTTTTCCCCTTTTCTCCTGTTGTTTCTTCTCCTCTTCAAGGGTAGACAGGCAGACAGCGCCCGGGGGCTGTATCTCCCCAGCTGGGATCTTAGGTTAAGCTCCAAAGAGAAAAATACCAATGTTGTTTTTTGGTGCATTTCCTTCATTGCTACTCTATTTTACATTCTCCTCTGGACAATTCCCATCGCACAGCTTTGTTGCTGCAATTTGGACTGTGGTTGCTTTAATTTAGCTAATGTTTTTGGACTAAAGTTCATCCTAAGGTCAAAGGTTATGAAACACATTGCCAATGCAAGCTGCTAAGCTTTGCCCTGCTGGTGTCATGTAAAGGTTTTTAATTGTTTTAAATGCAAAGAAGCAAACGTTCTGCTGCGTGCTATCATTAAAAACGACTGCTTAAGGAGAATTAAGAAGCACTACAAGGCAAGGCAAGTTTATTTGTATAGCACATTTCAACAACATGGCAATTCAAAGTGCTTCACTTAAAACCATTAAAAGCATCAAAACATAAGGCAAAAGAAAAGGACATTTAAAAACAAGAACAGTGATTAAAACATAAAAAATACCAATCAAGTAACAGGGATAAAATGTGGTTTTCGACAGTCAGTCTATTATCTTGGAGGAAAAATTAAGTACTCAATCACCTAATCTTTACGACACGGGGAGACAATGACTGAAAAAAAAAAACCACCACCAGCATTTTCTCGTATGTCCACCGAGAGGCATTCAGGTTGGGCTCTAGGTGAGGCCTGACGGGTGTCAATTAAAGGGCTATTTAAATATTTAAGCAACAAAGTTTTCAAGTTGTCCCTCGGGTGCAGTTGTGGGGTGGAGGGGTTGGGAGGAGGTAATGCAGCCTCAGCTCTCCAAGGAGCAGCTGAATGCCAGGCAGGCAGTGTGGATAGTTGGGAGGCATCACGGCTAGGGTTACAGTGTGAATTAAAGCTGACACTAAGAAGCGCTCCTCACAATGACCTGCAGAAAACAGCAGACAAAAGAGTCTATTTTAAAGCCGGACAAAGGGGAGGTTAGTGGAGATACCTGAGCCCGGGTCGGCCTAGTCAGCGTGTCTGTGGAAGGACGAATGGCTGGTGCCGCGGGACCACCGCCGCTAAACCCAGCAGGAGAAGAAACACACTGAACAGCACATTCCTGCATAACACCAGCAGAGACATATGACACACACATGCATGCACACAAGAGTATCCCGAGCACAAGCTGTAATTTGTAAGACATCATTTTTGGTATCGATATCAGTGTTGTCTGTGGCTTGACTGGTGGTGTACTGGGTTTCCCCGCTCTCACACACATGATTTCATAACACTTCAAAACAGAGAGAGATTGTCATCAATTTGTTATGCTCCCTGGAGGACTTTGTCATCTGAAAAGCATACTTAACCTTTCAGATCTTTTCGGAAATATAATTTTCTCTGCGCCACAATTCACTCAATCATTACTATAGACATTTTGAGATGAAATTTACGTTCGCAAAAATACTTGGGAGAACGCTCCAGCGCTCTCGTAGCAACCCTCCACCCCCCCTCCAACTCAGCCTATGAATGCTTGTTGAATTCCACAGGAGTTTGGGCTATCTCCCTTCATCTGCTGTCACCATGGTCCTCAGCATGCTTTCACCTCCATCCTAATCCCCCACTTCATCTGAAAGTCAGGATGACAGCTCTGGCTCTAGTCCTCTCTGTGTGTGTTTTTTCTGTTTCGACTTCAGCAGCATCCACCTGTTTTGGCAGTGGGGAGGTTGCACATAGACACATAGAACTAATTGGATCGTTATGCTCAGATACTCTAATCAATTGTTTAGTTAACACATATGTCAAACTACCACTGCCCACCCCCCACGAACCACCACTCCAAACGGAGTTATCTTAATAATTGATACACCGGTTTACGTTTTTTTTCAGGCAATAGATCTTTTGCTGTTGGCCAAGCTGACAGCATCCTGGTTGAAGTAATTACTTTCTGCAGACACCTCCCAGGGTGCAAAGTATCCAGACGACAGACACATTTTTACACTGGCATTCAGAGGGTCACAGCTCACTCTGTGGACACAGCTCACTGGACTGTTCAGAATACCATCTGAAACACAATCATTACATTCACTGTGCTGTTTTCTCTCTCGACGGATTCAGAACATTCTCTTGGCACTTTCTGAGGAAGAGCTGCAGCCCTTTAGGTTTTTCCCCAAAAAAACACTTAGGCTTAGTGAAAGTTTGCATTCATGTCGTAAAAATATCAACACTACAACGTGCCACAACCTGGACAGATAATTAGAGGAAATGTGCGAGCAAGACAATGGAAATGGGAGGATTTAAATGTGGCATTAAATTGAGTATATCTATAACGCAAACAACAAGGAAAACATTACCAATATGGAAACTGTATTATGACAGATGATAGATTTAAAAACTTGTGAGTGTTGTCCACTGGGACCAGCTATTAGAGAAATGCTGAAATTAAAAACTGAGATTGTCACTGTGGGTAACAGAGAATGGGATTTGTTAGGATAAAGCGGGGTTAACCTTGAACACTCTCAGAGAAAATATCCTTTATGATTTAATAACAATGTGAAATCTAATGGTTAATTAATTTATGAATCCATCAACACATCAGATAAATAATATGGACCTTTATCTAGTTCATGTAATATTTACATCCATAACAATATCTTTTTGGAATTGCAAACCTGTTTTGTAATCATTAAACAATAAATGCATAAGGTAATTGCTTTTTCATTGATTATTCACAAATATAAATTTGAAATAATTCACAGACGACATTGCAATTTTGTTTTTGCATGTTCACATTTTCTTCTGTACTGGCTTTCCCAGCAGATAAAGCTGATATTTTAATTCATAATTCTAAATTTACTTTATATATATTTATTGATGATGTATAATACTAATATAATATTGTTCTGGTACTGATTTGACTAAAATATACATTAATTATCTAATTTTAATATTTGCATTGACACAAGTTTTAATAGTAAATTTAAAGCCTAGTAACAGCGCAGTCAGACAGAGCAGCCCCGGCAGGAAACCAGCAGCTTATATGTCTCCGGTCTCTACTGATTAACATGGATAACTTTGACCCACAGAACGGGTGAGGATTCCTTTCTAATTGAATTACTGTCAGTCTTCTAGCCTCCAAATATTGTCTTGAACTTATACCCCTCTCTGTTGCCAGAAACTATTTACATTATATATGCTTAGAGTTTCCACCCCCTTTCTCCTTAACTGCAATTTAGTTTAAGGCTCTGGTATGGAGCTTAATTGTTTTACTTTATTAGCAATTACAAATGAGTTGCATGTCTTTGCATCAAACATCTGAACCATAGAAGAATCAGTTATTTAATATATTTATTGTTTCATAAAGAATAAACGATAGTGGTCTTATATATAATAAAATATGCTGTTTTTTGGAACAAAAAAAAATAAATCAAAGCAGGTCTTTTTGACAATACAGAACTAAACACCTGCTGCTTTGGCCGCAAAATATAATGTGTTTAATGTATAGATAACATGTATTAAATCAAACCTGACTCATGATGGGCATACCGAGTTCTCATCAAGGGAAAGGGAGGATACATTGAAGGGAGACAGCTTGTCTTTGAGTGTGAGTCTCATTCTTATGTTAAAGCCGAAGTTATGTCACTTATTGCATTGCTCTGGAATGAGGTGCAAAAACATGGCTGCCAGCTCTTTCCCCCTCTCAGGCCCTTCAAAATCCAAAGGCGGGACTTATGTGCCGTTTTACGCATGTTAGCCATTCTGCGTTACAGCACAACAGAAAATAAAGACCCCTCAGCAATACTTGTCCCCAGCTGATAAACAGCTTTGTGGTCACTTGTTAACATCTAGCAACAGCTAACTTATATAAAATGCATTGGACAGTCAAGACACCGACATGAATGTTCTATTAAATATGCATATCTCAAGTGTCCATGTCGGATTCCAAAGTGGACGGTCTAAGATTTATGGTACCATTGACCCTCATTGCTTTCCTGCTTCCTCAAGAGAACCTGCCACAGGCTGCGTGCCAAATGCTTTAAAATTTAAAGAGGTGATGAAGAAACTATCCAGAGGAGACAAAAACACATCAGTTCTGCCACAATAAGACTTGTTTCCTTCCAGCCCCTTCTTTCCAGTTGAGCTGTCTCACCCTGAACACTCATTACCAGCCATTCAAACTTGTTTTTATATCAAGACAACTGGCCATTCCAAGTTATAGTTGTGGTTATGTATATATTGAAAGCATGGGAAAATCAGATAAACCTAAAATCCCGATAGGAATGAGGAAATCCTTGGCTTAGCTTGCAACAGATAGTTCTTTAATACAATGATGTGTAAATGTCCAACTAGCTTTGCATGCCAAGATTGCAAACCAGAGATATTGGAAACTTCATCATTGAGATTGCCATGTGAACAGCTTTGCCTGCACCTTTTTTACGGACTGCAGGATGAAGGAGGCTCAGAGACGGTGAAGAGAGATGTCTTTTTCTTTTCTTTTCTTCAGGCCGTTTGCTGCAAGCAGAACACCTGCACATTTTGCAGGCTTCCTGCAGCACTCTGAGTTTGACCTCAGTTTTCAAGTAAAAGGGTATCTAACTTCTTCGAAATGTCAGAGTGCCACATAACTCTATTGTTCTTGACACATTCTCTTGACAGAAGCTAAGATGAAGAAACATGTCCCTAAAAGTGGCCAGGTTGACATACTTTTCAAAGAGCAATGTAGAAAACAAGTACTCCCATATTCTCAGAGCAGCTATCTCATGTGTCCACACTCACGGGTAAGCAGAGTGACAACACGTCCGCAGTGCCTCATAAATGCTTTGTATTGACCTTATAGCATTTGCTGACCACAAACAAAACCATGACTAGGAGGGGTGGGTGGGTAGGAGATGATATTCTCCAACAGACACTCACTGTCTGCTACTCTGAGTTGGCCCTCCGCAGACAGCAGCACCTTCCATTGCTCCAGGCCTCCAGCCTAAAAGTCGCTCCTCTGCAGGATAGATTGGGTTCCAGGACCCTCTCCTCTCCTGGGACTGACCCAAGCCGGGGGAACAGGGGGCTTTCATGGGAGATCACAGGTGCTTATATACAAAATGGCAATTTTCTTCTTCCATAATTCCATGTTACTGCATTACCAGATCTTATCATGAGGCCAGTATCTCATTCCTGAGGTTTTAGACGTTAATGAAAGATGCTTTGCCTCCGGCCACTGGGGGCTAAATCAACAAGCCTAGGATTCCTGTTGGCCTTTGTAGGGGAATACCAAAGACAGAGAGCAGACTGAGCTGAGGTCAGAGACAAAGCAAGAGGCTGAAGATGGAAATGCTGCACCCAAAACAACACTGTGTGCATTGTAGTGCAAGTGGTCTCTAACTGTTTTTGTCAGACATACACAAGGCCTGTCACATGACTCAAGGACGACAACATCCACGGCACCTGTCATGTTCCAAACATATTCACTTGAATTTATCTGAGACTAATTGGTTTAACTATTACATAAAATCTTCACTTTACAGCAGTGTTCATGCAAATAGCCTGCATTTGTACTTGGTGTAGCAGAAACTTATTGCTTCATCCATTCATCTGTTACTTTTAGCTAACCATTTAAACCACTTGTAGCTAACTTTTTAAACTATTTAACTACTTCAAGCTATTGTGTTTCACATAATGCAGCCAACTCGATACGGATTTATTTTTTGTTGTTGGTCTTTTTTTCCAAATTGGTTGAGCTTCTTCACACACTGTCCATCCTCTGAAGTCCAAGTTCCCTGGTTGGGAATCATTGACCCAGTGCACACTATCAAGCCATATATATTACATAATATTAGATCAATTATCCTTCTAATCATTCCCGGGTCACACATGATAATCATCTGACACTATCACAGTGTACCATTATACAAACAGAAATATTAAAATGAATGTACTGGATCTACGGCCACCATGGTATAATAATACGAAATGAATGGCATATTATTCTTTTCACTGGAGAATTGAAACATTTTGATAATTACTTTTTATGCCCTTAGTGTGCCTTGGAATCAGACTAAAACAACCTGAACAATATGTGTCGAGGATATGTAATTTCAGCCACTTAGGATCATTAAAAAGAGATCATATTGAATATCCCTTCTGGAGGGAAAGAGAAAGCGAGAAAGAAATAAAGGAGAGATTTGTTTGTCAGTCAATTCCGATCCATTCAATCTTCTTAGCCTTGTGAAAGAAGGGGAGAGAAAGGGTCGGGGTCAGCTTTCTGTAAATCTTCTGATGAAATGTTGACAAAACAGCCAATTTTCTGTAATTTTGCCGCGGCCCTCTTTCAGCAGCTTACTCACTCAGAACCCCTTCATTTCAAACAGCAGCACACTGCGACCTCTGACATGTATCTGGTCCCTGACTTCTTTGGCCAGGCAGAAAGACATAACAGTTGTGCCTTTTAGGTCAGGTGGATGCCGTTTAAGAAGCCAGCTTCATAAAGGACGCCTTTGTCTCTCAAACAGGCTCTCTTGGGCCCCAGTAAAAGGATAAGAAATGTAGTTAATAGCTCAGGAGTGGCCTAATCATCAGCTGCCATTACTGCTCCAATATCAGCAGAGATGACAGACTTATCAATAACAAAGACCCAGCTGAAGCCTCCACCGCTCTGTCATTTTGATCTTTGCTCCACTAATCAGAGCTTTCATTTGAGCTAAGCACCGGGCAGCACACCTCTCATTCTCTTCATGCTGTGCCAGATATCACTCATCTTTACAAGCCACTCTGTATTCCCTCAACCCCGGGCCACCATTTCCACAAATTGGCTTAATTTCTCAGGCAAATATATGATACATCTGAGAGCTCATTATCCTTGCAATGCAAGTAATTATTGTAGTTACTGATAAAACTCTGTTAGCATTGGAGGTTTAGTCTTGAATGGCTTTGGTTGGAGTCCAGCTGATTTTTAAAATGAAATAATGTCAAACTGACTATCATCGTGGTATGTAAATTCTTCATGAGCCTATTCTGTTTGCCTTAATGTGAACTTCTAAAAGTACAAGAAGAGTTTCATTCATGTTGTCTCTACTGTTTTTCCAATGCAGCGCATAGATTGAATAAGTAAAATTGTTACATACCTTATGTGTTGTAAAACACAAACGCATATTTAAAGAGAAGCCTGTCAATCATCTATATACAGTGTAACTATTGATGTCAATTTCTTTATGTAGAACCTTACATATTCTAAAGTGGATGATATACATGCTTTTTAATAGTAATACACTTTCTTTAATGTTAATATTTCTCTTGTTCATTCTTCCACAAAAAGCTCCTCCATCAAGGAGAAACCTGAGAGGGCCAGAGAGGAGCTCCCGCACCTGGACGAGCTGGTCCTTTCATTTACAGTCATGGTGAAGATCAAGCACTGACTGACTCAGACACCTGCTATTGGGAAATATGTTCTCCATCAGTGAGCTATAGACTATTTCTGGACAGGAGCACTGGGAGGCCATTGTTCTCCCAGGCACTGACGGCCAAGGTATTCTGGGACTCTTGGCACACATAGAAAACAATGTGTTATTCATGTTAAGCTTAAAAAATTGGGCTACTTATTCAACATTGACAAACTGTGATTGGAGGGATGTTTTTTTGACTTCAGAGTAGCCTTAAATATTGCAACTGCAAACATATTCTGCAGAAAAAGCAGGTTCTTTTTTTTTTTTTAATAATTACAACTGATGGAACAAAATTATTAACTGATAGACCAGAATTATTAATACTAATAACAATTGGTATTTATAAGTATATTACTAGAATCCTACAAATTTCCTTTTCAGACAAATAATATAAATTCCTATCTTTCATATTAAACATAACCTATGGTCTCAGGCTTAACATAAAACAGTGGAGCTCCTTATTTCCCCAGTTTGATACATGATATGTGCTCTTTAAACAAATCATCTGGTCCCTGCTCCTATACAGTCTTATACAGGGGCAAGGGGGTTTGGGGATTTTGCAATGTCATCTGGGATTAAAAAGGAGCAGCACATCAGAGCCCCAGGCCACACCACCTGGAGCCCCTATACGATCCCTGGCGCTGCACCACTCAAAACTAGCCCCATTAGCTTACCGCCAAATAATTCCTGGTCAACCAAATGACACTGGGCTAACAAAGCCCCATTTCAGAAAAGATTACAACTTCAACAGGAAACCCTTTGATTATGAGTTTGTTTGAAATGTTATCAATACCATGATCATTCCTGCGGATCAACAAAACCATCTCTAATCACCATACCTTGGCTGCACCTTCAGTTGTGCATCAACCTCCTGGAAGAAGAAGAAAAAAAAAGCAAATCACGGTCGAGAATAGAGGAGTGACTTGTTTAACAAGAAGCACGTGCAATGACAAAGCGATTCCTTTCTCTACGTTGATCACCCACCTGCGCACAGATTAGGTCAGATATTCACCTGAGCTGCCAACCTGTCACTCACACTTGATAAAAAAAAAAAAGCGAGAAAGAAACACACACAGCGTACATTCATCCCTTTTCACTACAAGCAGTCCAGATAAAGTCCTCCGAAGACATGACAGAAGATGGTTTACTTGTCTGTTCAACCAACATAAAAAGGGATTCCTTAATATTATCACTCAAAAATCCCACACAGCATAATATAGAGTGTTTGCAAGCAGCTATTATAACCTAAGAGTGAAAGTAACATTTTGTTGAAATAGGCATGAATTTTAACCTCTGGTGGTTTTACAAGATACAATCCAAAACAATCCGTTATTTACAGATGATTATATTTTTGAATATATACTGTACAATATTGTAAGTCCAGCTTTTATGTATAATATCCTTGCAAATGATTATACGTACAGTATATGTGCTTTGAATATAATCTTGAGCACCAGAGCTCTACAGGATACATAAAAGAGATTACTACAGTAAACAAACCTCTTTTGTCTATACTTGGGAGGTGGCCAAATATTATAAAACTAAATATAAGTCATGTTTTCTTAAGATGCTACAATAATGTTACTCTGACAGCAATTCACATTGTGTTATTATTTGTTGTTTTATCTAATTTTCGGGAAGAACTGTGATTTGCACTGCCTACAGAAAATACTAATCTTTCTCATTAAAGGCTGCAGTACTTCCAACATTTTAATTATTTACCAATGCTCAGTCAACAGTCATGCTGCACAGAGTTAACATGCAGAGTTAGTATTGAGTACATAATTAACACTATACCAAAACCCACACAAAAGTATCCATTGTGGTGAACAATTTCTTTATATATATATAAATTATATATAATTAATAATTTCACATTTTAGGATTACTTTAATCATTTACAATCTAATTCATTTTTCAATATCATGTTGATTCAAATAAAAACAACATTTTCTAGTGCTGATCCACCTCAACCTTTTCTGAGTTGTGTGTTACAATAAAAAGGGAGGATTGGGAAAAAAGTTGATGTTTCATCAGTTTAGTCTCTGGCGCCCCTTTGTGGTATCTATAAAGAAGTTAATCAATTCCTTTTGAGCTCATAACAATAGCTATCATAACAACAGATTATGCAAATCTTATCTAAAAACGTTGTTTAAGCATTCCCTGTCCTCTTACTTTAAGATGGACTGTTGTTGTTATGATTTTTTTTTTTTTTTTTTTTTTTTTTTTTTGGTCTGTTGTCTCTCCGCACTGTATTTTTTTTATTTTATTTTTTTTTTTATCTTATTTTGTAACTCCCTTGTTGTTATGTAGTAATCACGTTGTATGCCCCCCCCCCTAAAACGAAAGAGTAGATCTCAATAAATGAATTTAATTTAACACAGCAAGTCACTGAAATTATAGTAAAGTGAAATACGATTAGTTAATCAAAGCTTCTCTGGTCCGTTGTAATGTATTTTAAATGGTGCAATCAATACTGCAAGTTTTATTGATGATATCCCAGATCTGTTCAAATTGGCACGATAGAATAGTGAATAAATTTATCCAGAATATTTGTATACGTGTGTGTGTGTGTGTGGTGCGTGTGTGACGGGAGGGGGAGGGGGAGGATGGGGTTCAACACACCTGGAAAGGACCCGTATAATCTCAGATTTAAACGAAATAATCACAAATAAACGGCATGCAGTGCTGACTTTCACTGGTGTAAAGTGAAGGCAGATAAAAAAAAAAAAATAAAAAAAAAACGACCCATACTTGCACCGCGTGGGTGTGTTCTCATAAGAGAATTGGCTACAGGCACGCTGTCTGTTCAAAACAATTGAGGCACCGACTGTAAATTACTTTCAATTTATTTATTTTATTTTAATCGTGCATGTGTCCTGCATCACGTCGGATATTAAGAACACGATGCCTCAGTTGTACGATACTGGCAATGAGCAAAGGGAGGGGCTGCTGCTGCTGCAAAAAAAAAAAAAAAAACCACACTGATAGAATGAATGCAAAGAGCCTAAAGAACACTTCCTGTTGATGCACAAAAAAAAAAAAAAAAAAAAAAAAAAAAAAAAAAAAAATTTGCAGCAGCAACTGTCTGACACATCTGGAGCGGAGAGGGGGGGGAGGCCTGGCCGGAGTGTTAGCGGACTACTGAGGGGAATGGACAACGTTTCGTGCTAAATCTGCAAGACGGTGAGTTACAGCCGGACTTCACGGACTCGATGACCGTCGTGGGTTTGTGATGTCGGCGCGTCCGCGCTCGAACAGTGTGAGTTAATGGAGAGGAGAAGGGGGGAAATAATCATTAGAAAACGAGCGGTAGCTCGCCAGCGTTAGCTCCGCGTAACTTAGCAATAGCTTTAGTTTAGCTTTTCTGAATGGATTTTTTTTGGAACGGTTGCTAAGCTAACGGCTAGCACGAGCTACCTAGCGGTTAGCAGCTGTTTCGTGTGACAGCCGACGTCGTAACTTTAGTTGTTAAAAATCCTACGAGCTCGTCAAGCTTTCTTTTTATATATATGTATATAAAACCAGATTAAAAAAAAAAAACACGACGCGAGAGTGAAGTCTCCGTGAAAGTTACGCTTTTTTTTCTTTTTTTTTTTTTATATTTTTTTTGTTCATGAAATAAAGCTCCGATTCTTCGTGCTAAGCTAACGCGGCTAGTTGTAGTGTGTGTGTGTGTGTTGAAGTTTGGGGTGTTTCGGCCCTGTGAGTTTCACTAAACGTTCATCTGAACTACGTGTTTAACCGCAGAAGTGTTGAGATTAATGGAGGCGACGCAGGGAGAAAAATAATAATAATAATAATAATAATAATAAAGAAAATAAAAAAAAGAAAGCAGCTGGCTGGCTCGTGTGATGGGCAAGCTAACGTTAGCGCTAGCTTGCCCCCGCAAAGGTAACCCCCCCCCCCCCCTCCTCCTCCTCCTCCCCCCCCTTACCTCCCCTACCTCCCCCACCTCCCCCCCCCCCCCCCCCCATCAGTAAACCGGAGGGTTTGTGCGTTAAAGTTTGGAGACACCGCACATTTTTTTATATGCATGTACGGTGATACACCCTCCTCCTCCTCCTCCTCCCCCCCCCCCACCGTGCACGATGAAGCTAACGTGGACAAACGAAGACGCCTCTTAATGAACAAGTAATAACTGTGCCTTATTATTATTATTATTATTATTATTATTATTATTAGTTTTATGAATCCTCCCTGTTCGTGTACGAGGTGGCATCAGGCCCCGGTGGATTTGCATGTGTCAGAAAATAACCTGCACCTATAACGCTTTTTTTTTTTTTTTTTTTTTTTTGTAGGGCAAGGTGTTAAAAATGGGAAAGTCACTGTCAGGGTTCTTCATAACCGGGTCTACCTGTAAACTAGAATTTGCAGGAAAGGACAAAGTGCAGGCACGTAGTCAGTAACACCTGAGTTCACCTGGGTCACCCAGCGCTCTCTTTACGACTATTTTTCTTTTTTTTTCTGACGTCCGCGTCGGCTCTGAAGTCTTCCTTGTGGATACGGTTTGAACCAACGACGAGCTTTAATCCCGGACGACCGCGTCTGAAACCAGACCGAATATTTTAACTGTAAGAGGCATGTCAGAACAGAGTGGAGCCCGACCAGTTACGACTTTCGCACGTGTTGGCCTTATGGCTCTGCTCCCACCCCAGCCGTTCTCTTTTCTTTTCTTTCTTTTTTTTATGGTCCCATTTCTGTTTGGGATAAGCAGTAAAAACTGTTTTGGTTTGAAATACCAGCTGAAATGAATGATTGTGCAGTATAGGACATATCATGTTTGGTGCCAGGTTGGTAAATTGTGTTTAAAACAAAGCAAAAAATAGTGGGAACATGGTCATTTAGAAAATTGTTGGGGTACAAGTGAGTTGTTTGTAGTAATTTTACACTTATATATATATATATATATATATATATATATATATAATGCCATATCAATTTCCAAAGAGCATTTCCCTGCTTGCATTTTTGGTAATCTTGTTATTTGTCACTTGATCCTTGGTAAAGATGCTTCTTTGTTTGTAAATGTTTTCTAAATCGTAGGGTAATAAGTTGAACCCATTATATTAGTTCAAATGTTCTCAAGTATTTCTGTAACATATTTACATACTTTTGGGAAATGCAACGTAAGCCAAGAAGAACACAGCAAAACTGCACTTCTGCAGCAAATGGTGGCTGCGTTGCTTGGATTCTCTTCCACCTTTAAGCAAAAGCCGATCATTTGTTGACAATAAAACCTGTTTTAAGGACATTGCGACAGACGCATCATGGCCAACTGTACTTGTGACAGCGTAATCGCTGCAGAGTGGCTCTGGGTGAAAAGACAGCGTATGCTCTCAGCTAATTAGTGCTGGTCTTTAAAAGCACTGTTCATGCTGCAAACAACATGTGGACAATGTGTGAAGGTTAACGGTAGACAGAACGTAAGTCAACTGATGCAGGACAGGAGGTTCAGATGTGGGGCAGAGTTACAGTATTGCTGTTGTAGATCTTCTAGGTTCCCTTTTAACTCTCGTCTGAATTCATCCGCTGCTGCGAGACGTGAATGCAGATGGTGAAAATGGAACGGTAATATTTACTTCTCCTTGTGGACGCCTTGTATTTTTTTGTCTACAAAAAAAAATAATCCAAAACACGCCTATCTCATTGTTTTAATGGAGTCTTGGCCGTGAGCGGAGCAATGTCACCAACAACACTCGGTAAACACACGTTACTGTGAAGTACCGTATAATTCTGTTGGTCAATTATTTCTGTTTAGTGCAAGTTTCCTAGATATATGGAGGCCCATGTGTGTTTGTATGTTGTTTTTTGGCGAGTGCAGTTATAGATGATATGTTGAAAAAGGATACAGATAATGAGGATAGGCTCAAGTCCATTAAGACCTCCACTTGTGTTCATCCGATCAGCACGCGAGTTGGCTGAAATGAAAGATGAGCATTTTCTTGTCTTCCAGTTATGTACTCCAAAACAAATCAAATAAGAGAACACACCCAAAGGCTAAGCATGCAATATTTAGCTCTGCATACTGATCTCCCACTAAGCCTTAACATTTTTCAGAATACAGGTTATTTTCTCTCCAGCAAAGTCTTTCGCATCATACCCTCTCTTCGGTGTACTCGAATCGTGTCTATTTTTATATAGTTTTTTAGAATCTCTTTTTAAATTGCTCTCCAAACCTTTGCTTGTTAAGCAGTTCTGTCCTGCGTCCGGACTGCCCCACAAGCTGTTTTTCAAAGTAGATGAATGCTGCTGATGTTGAAGAAAGCATACAGTGCTTGCCTGCTGACTTTGATTTTTTTTTTTTTTTTTCCAGTGAAATGCCAAAGTTTTAGTAACCAAGCATTAGGTGGAGTCTTTCCACGAGAGTTTATGCTTATCTTTTGGTCAGCCGAATTACCACAATGCACCACTCAGCATCCTTTTTAGCTACCTACCAGATAGGTTTATTACCTGACAAGGAACTTGACCCACAGATGGAATTTTTAAGCTGAGTTTAAACATTTTCAGCTTTCCCATGTGAGCCAAGCATGTGACCCTCACTCAGCATGTGCATCTCAACTACTGAGCATGCATTCTTTGGCTGCCCTTCCACTTGGCTCCATCGAGTATGCATGCTGTTGGCAGCCATTACTGGTATGTTTTAGTGTGTGGACATGTTGTATTTGAAGGCTCGTCATCGGGGGGAGTGAAGACTACACGCCTCCTTATAATTCTATGTTTTGCTCCAACTTTCTGTCTCCAAAGACACGATGAGAACATGTGGTTTGTTGGACAGGTGTCCTGGCAAGCTTTGGCAAGTGGAGAAAGTGTTTACGTTCACAAAGTGCTGACAGCGACTCAATGCGCAGGTCATGCTGAATTGCCAGCGAGGGGGTGGAGGAGGAGGGAGTGATGGGAAAAGGGCAGATGGAGTGGGGGGAGAGGAGGGTTAAGCTGGAGAACTGACACAAATTAAGGTTTTGCGAGATGAAAGTAGTTTCTTTTGTGAACGCAAAATTACACCTTATGTTCAGCAGCATTTGATTTTGAGGTTGCAGTGTTCCAAAAAAATGTGGTTCAACGCGTTCTGCAGGAAAAGGCAGGACTTTGGTATGTTAATATTTTGTCCACCAGTTCAAGTCGGTATATTATTGTATCAGGGTAGGATGCCAGTTCTGGTCGGTATATTATTGTATCAGGGTAGGATGCCAGTTCTGGTGCAGGAATGCCTTGCAAGAGGGCATCTGTGATCATCAATGTCAAGATCAAAATGTGTTTTCAGTCAAAGCTCGAATGTTATAGACAGCATGTCATGAAATATCTTAAATCAGGGAGAGGCATTTGGCGCATACGCTCATCAGGAATGAGAGTATCAACCATCATTGCCTCAATCAGACTAGTACAAAGGCAGTGTTCTCCCTTACGGTCAGTTCTTCAGTCTTAAAGAAAGGCTTTGTAAAAGAGTCCTCAGGAACGGTTGGTACGAGATCGCCCTCCGAGCAGAACCAGATTTCCTTATTTCTCTGCCAAATGTGTTATATACTGTATAGCTTTATGGCTTTACTCACATGACTGTTACGCTTCATCACAGTCGGTGTATTAGAACACTGGTATCATGTGTTCAGTCACTTGAACCTGATTCATCCGCTTTCTTTTTACTTTGCTATTTAGTAGTAATAGCAGTGAGTACATGATGCATAAAAATGTGAGAAATAAATTACAAAATTTGCGACTTGAGATTTCAAGTTCCTATTCAGATCTTTAGATTACCTAGATTTGAGGTTCCCAAACATTGCAGATGTGTATCTGTAGATGCCCAACATTTTTTTTTTTATCAAAATAAAATTCACTGACTTAACCATGACACAGCCTCATAAAGGCAAAATAACAACATAACATAGCTTCAAAATGTAAAGACTACATTTACTGATCAGAGCACACACACAAATAATTTAATCTGCAGGGGGAGGTATGAAGAAACAGCTGAGATTGCAGTGCTCTTCCTCTCTCTCTAACTTTGAGAAGTTCATCTGACCTGTCAGATCCGGCATTGCCTTATTCTCCAGACTTTTGTTTTTGGACCTTGTAGTCATTTCGAAACTCAACTCACTACACTTGATAAAATTGACAAGTGAAAAGCACGAATGCAATTTTGTTCGGCTAATTTTATCTTCATGCTATGTCGGACGGCCAAATCCTTTTTCAGAGATATTTAAATGATTAACAACACATTTTGACATCATTGTAATGTGATGTGTATAATAACTGGTTTAACTGGAATAAAAATGATACTAAATGACTATTTTTGGACTTTGGGCCTGTCAGTGTAGTTGTTAGGCCTTTCAGCGAGACTCTTCCGTAGCACTATGTGGACACTTTGGGAATCACTGACCTAGATTACCATCTATTTTGTTCTCTTACTGTCTTTAACACTTGCACTTGGTTCTTCTTATGTGGTGTACCCCAAGAAAACAATCAGTGTTTTCTATGTTTTTCTGAAAAACAACTCCATGCTAAATTGTTTAAATGTATTTTGGCCACATTCTGAAAATACATTTATATGCTGCCCTCATGGCACGGAAGCGGCTTAGTTTAAAAAAAAATAAACATATTTGGACAAGCAAGCATTTGACTCTCTTTGAAACATTGCCTATAGATAAAGGTGGTGTACTTAAACAACACCATGTGGAAAATTTGCTTTTTTTTTAATCGTTTTTTTGAACAAAACATCAATAGATGTAATATTCTTCGGTGAAAAGAGTAAGTACACCACTGGCAAAAGAAACAAGGACTTTGGAAGAAATAGCTTCCTTGATGCCTATTTTCATAAATGTCCACCAGTCTCTTGCTTACATTTTTTTTTTCAGATGGCCTCCCATTACCTCCAAGCACTCTTTCACTTCACTGCCAAGTCACTGAGGCAGTTAAGGAACACCAAACCCGAACATGTCCACCACCATGCTGCGTAGCCGCTACTGTTATTGTGGCCAGACATCTTTATTTCTACATTTTCTGTCCAGAACGCATTTTCTAATAAGTCTGGCTTTTGCCTGTATGTTCATCGGCAAACTGTAGTTTTGCTGTGATGTTTTTTTGGTGAGTAAAGGCTTTTCTCTGATGCACGTCTCATCTCATAGACTTTCAGACTGTAGTTGCATAGACTTTGGCACCAACAGGTGCAACAGTTTCTTGCAGATCCTGTCATTAAATTTTGGGATTCTTGCAGACTTCTTTTTGCATCGGTCTGCTCTGAGGCGACATTTTCTGGGTCGGTCAGTCCTGGACAAATTGGCAATTGTTTGAAATCGACATCACTTGTAGATGATTTTTCTCTGAGTAGAATAATTTATTTAAAGTAATTTGGAGATCTTTTTAGGCCCCTCAGCAGACTCAAAAGTATCTGCCACCTTTTTTGGGGAGTTCTTGGACAACTATTCATATCTTGGCACGATAACACAACACACTTTAGTAACAAAGAGAACACCACGCTCTAGATGTCAGAAGTTTAAATAGGACAGGTTCCACCTGTCACTCCCTGAGGAGGTTATAATCATTCACACCTAATCTGGAAGCCCTGATTCTAATTTTATGGATTTAAAAGTATACATTCCCTTTTTTTTTTTTTTACATTATGAAAATGACAAAATGGTGATTTTATGTAGCATATGTCTGACCATATGACCTTTAACCGTACTCACTGTTTCAAAGAGGATCCACAATTTCCATGGGATATATCTTATTTTTTCATCTGACCGTATATGCAAACCATATTGGTTATTTTTCTGATTATAGATTTATAACAAAATAGATTTGGGGTTACCAATTGTGTTTTAGAAGACATCTTCTGTTTCTGATTCCTGTGACTGAGAGATTGTAATTATCAGACTTTATGTTCAGTATGTGCCATCATCTCAGTGCTTTGATGAGGCCGCTATTGGCAATCATTCAATTGGCAAATAACTGTGGAAGTGCTTTGCTGCTGCTCTTTTCTGATCCACATTTTTAACACTGGAATCATTTTTAATATGTACCGTATATTGTGGGGGAGTGTATGACTGACCAGTAGCACATTGAGGCCGAAACCAACACCAGCATGCGATATTGCAGTCAATATACAGTTTCTACGTACACATGCAGTAATTACCTTCCATGGGAAGGATCCCTAAGATTTGGTTGTTTAAGATTTGTTTTAATAAAAGATTATTTAGACTAACTGCTGAGCAAAATATTTTTGCTTTGCATTATGAACCTTTTTTTTTTGTGTGTGTTTTTCTAATCCATTTATATCTGAGGATAGCAGAAACACTCTGTCATATGAAATGTAATTCAACAGCCTCACAAACTACTTCCTCCAAAATGATCCTAAAGTTCAAGTCAGTTCAAATCCACTGAGCATTATAACCTTCATCGAGGATCTAAACTGCATCAGGACTCGATCAGGACTTAAATTAGGCTGCTTTAGTTTTATCTGGCTGTTTACTGTCTGTTACTTGTTTAAACTGTAAAAATGCTGCAGTCTGTCAAATCAGTCAAATTGAATGAACCAAAAGCTAATAATTTGTCTTTTTTTCTCTTCCCATCAGGCTGTCGACAAACTGGAGAAACATATCCAAGAAATGGACGACGGCAGCTACATCGAGTTTGATGTGCCAGAGTTCAGTAACACTGTTCTGACCCAACTCAATGAGTTGCGGCTGCAAGGGAAGCTGTGTGACATCATTGTTCACATTCAGGGCCAGCCGTTTCGAGCCCACAAGGCCGTGCTGGCAGCTAGTTCACCCTACTTCCGTGACCACTCAGCTCTCAGCACCATGAGTGGTCTTTCCATTTCAGTCATCAAAAGCCCTGAGGTGTTTGAGCAGCTTCTAGCTTTCTGTTACACGGGTCACATGTCCCTGCAGCTCAAGGATATCATTAGTTTCCTCACCGCTGCCAGCTTTCTGCAGATGCAGGCGATCATCGACAAGTGCACCAAAATCCTGGAGAGCATCCATTCCAAGATCAGCATCCCAGGTAATGTCTGCAGCCCGGAGAAGGATAACTTGCAGACCAGCCGCAATGGGGTCAATGACAGCAACCTCTTTATAAACCCTACCCAGATCTCCCCCCCTTACTACTCCCGGCAGAATCAGGCAGGGCACGAAGCGCTGGGCGGAAAAGGCCTGGGCCGGGCGCGACAGCAGCAAGAGGAAGGCCAGTCGGACCGCGGCAGTAGTGATAGTGTGTCCGAACACGAGGCGCCAATGGAGGGAGAAACAGAGCAAGTGGAACTGATAGGCAAAGATGGGCAAGTAACAGATGTGCATGTGAAGGTAGAAAAGACAGACAGGCCCACTTACTCGGATAGCTCCTCAGCTGGTGACGATGGCTACCACACAGAGTTGGTAGATGGAGAACAGGTGTTGGCTGTTAGTGTGGGTTCTTATGGTCCTGTCATCCAGCCCGCTGCCTATTCTTACTCAGGGCTGTCCTCCCCGTGCTTTGTCAACCTCAGCAACTCCAGTCCTTCCCGCTCCATGCTCAGTGGCTTCAGAGGTGGGCGAGCCAGGGCGAAGCGCCCGCTGGCCGTCCCGGCCGGGGTGCTGAGTCATATTAAACCCGGCTCAGAAAATGGCGAATCGGCTGTGGGACCCGCAGGGTTGGAGAACGACGTGCGAGAGCGTAGCCTGCGGAGCCAGTGGTACCCCTACAATGAGAGACTCATTTGCATCTACTGTGGAAAGACCTTCAATCAGAAAGGGAGCCTGGACCGCCACATGCGCCTGCACATGGGAATCACCCCGTTTGTTTGTAAATTCTGTGGCAAGAAGTACACAAGGAAAGACCAGCTGGAGTACCACATCCGTGGCCACACGGACAACAAGCCCTTCCACTGTCAGATCTGTGGCAAATGCTTCCCATTTCAGGGCACCCTTAACCAGCACCTGAGGAAGAAGCACATGGGAGCATCAGAGGGCAACAATCATATGGACTCTCCAGAGAGGACGGAGGGAAGCTCAGGTCAGAAGGACCAAGAGGATACGTCTGAGGGGATGGCCTTCGAGGCACAATATGCAGAAGAGGCACCAGCCAATGATATGGAGGAGAGTTCAAAATGCAGTCCAGAGGAGGCTCAAGCATCGAGATGTGATTTTTAGGTCCTGCTTCAGGTTAAGGAAGCTTTAAGAAATGTTTATTTCAACTCAATTTAAAGGACTCTCTTCTTTTTCAATTAGCTCCCTCTACTATTGACATTTCTTGCGTCAAGGGTTTCTGTCAGTTTTGTGAAAGTTAGATGGTAAATGCGGAGAGAAAATGGGTGCTTTATAGAAATCTGATTCTTTCAAGCAAAGGGAGTAACAACTTACTATTTTTGAGGAGGTCCCAATAATCAAGACCCCCTGATTGATTTCTCTTTTTATCTTTCCATGTTTTTTAAAACATATTTACAGAGTTATATAGGCATGTTGCAATAATTGATAATGTGAAAGCTCTGGTAAGATGCTTGTCATATCACCTTTTTACCTGACCTGTTTTTGCACATGTGGCCACAAGAGGTCACTTACTCACAAGGAATGATTTTTCTGCCAGTGCAAAGCTTCGTGTGACATATCCGTTCAATACCTCATGATGCAACTACATACTCATAACAGACAGTATTTTAACTTACAAGAAACTCACCAGGTTCTACCTCATAGCCAAGAACCTACCAGGCACAGATGTGTTCACCGTTTGAAATCTGTTTTATGTACAGTATCTTATTGCCAAACCCTGTAAAGAATATTCTTTCAACACAAAGCCTTGATACTTAGGGGAAATATTCCTTGCTGATTGTATGGATTAGGGACAAAGTCCTTGTCAAATGTTTCATGGTCAGCCAGGTTAAAGTGATTAAATAAGAAGGTGCTATGTTAGGAGTGCATTAAATTTACTAGCTTACTTGTGTGCTTAATTGGGGCAAATGTGGAGAATAGAGTAAGAGAATGGCCCCGTTATATTTCAAGATATGATTTTGCTGTCTGGTAACATTTGTTCTTCAAAACACTTCAGGATTTTATCTCTCATCACTACTGGAGATCTCACTCTGTCGGCCGAGGCACGGTTTTAGATGCTGCCATCCATGTAATGGGTGAATTACGTCCATACAGCCAAGTCATTTGTATTTCTCAGTACTCTAACGGCAAAGTTATACAGAACTATTGTATGTGTACTTGTTTTGTCCTGAGGTAGGCTTCCAATTCGATACTCTGTCGAACAGAGACATGAGTACTCATTGTCAATTCTGCACAGCGGGAACAGCTCTGCATCTGTTCACATAAATCACTATAGTCTGAACAATATGCAAACAGAAAGAACAAAGGAATCTCAGCCATTGTGACATGGTTTTTCTTCCATTTTTTTTGAAAGAACGATTGGTGTTCTTTCCTCTCTTTTTTTTTTGTGTTTGTTTTCCCATTATGTCCTACCTTTTATGATGGAATAATTGATCTGTGATCTTCATTTTCTGCATCGTTTGGGGGTCAAATGCAGACTTGGAACATGTTTCCCTCATCTGTCAATCCTACTTTGGGCGTTGTCATGGATTTGGCATTGCTAGATTAAGGTTAGGAGGTAAATGTTTTAAGAGGTAGCTGATGATCCAAAGTATTGATGCACTTTGCAGAGTTAGTGTGTGGGCTGGTCGCTGTCCCAGTGATAAAATGTGCTAATTTCTGTCTTAATTGTGATGCTGCAGCAGCAGTGTCAGACTAGTACTTGCTTCACAGCATTGATTTTTTTTTTTTTTTTCCCTCTGACTAAAAATGTTGTGAGCTTTCATGAAACTCTGCAATCACATGAATACTATTAGCTACAAGTCATGCATATGGCAGAATTATATTATATCTTTACTATATGAACTATGGGGATCAGGGATGGGGGAGTTGTTAGAATATAGAGATTTGGATTTATTTCCATTGTGATTTAAAAATCTATATTCACAGTAAAAAGGCACTTAGAAGGCCTGATTGATTATCCTGTCATAATTTGCAAATTCAGAGCTCAGCTGGGTGGTTCCTTTTGTGCGATCCTGCTTCCTTATTTACCATCCAGCTGTTTAATGTCTTTGTTGGAGAGCCCCTGCTATATGCTTTTATTTTGTCCCATCTGGTCCATGCTGAATTTGTGTCAATGAATTGAGAATGAACTGATTATTTTACACTTTTCATATAATTTTCTACTTTGTGTGCATGTGGTGGGAGAATATTGTGTTTTGTTGCTTATTTCTAGTGTAACGTCAAGAGTGCAGTCCTTTTATTCCTCTGAATGTGCAGTCATCGTCTTTACTCATTGACAGTTAAGATAGCAAACCAAAATTTGGGGAATTAAGCAAAAAAATCAGTATAGCTAGCTTTTTGTTATTTTTTTTTGTGTACGAATTTACCACAAACACTTTTGGTTATCATCACCCACAGTCTGTCAGCCTACACAATGCTTTTTAGATGAATGTTTACCGAGTCAAGTTTATTTCCGTCAGCTGCTGATGATGAAGTGCAGGTTTTCTAGCTGATCTGACTTCACCAAAATCAGTCGCCGAGTAATTTTGAAGCTGCCTATGATGATTCTTTCCCTTCATTTAAAACAAAAACACGAGAGGACATTAAAACCTTCTTGTGACATCGTCAGTATCATTTTGCGGATAATAGGTACAAACTGTTCAAAAAAAGACTTTGTACCAAGAGACAACACCAAAGACTGAAAGGTGATTTTTAGCAGTAAACTTTGACTGTATTGCATAATTGAATGCTCATTAAGAAGAATAGTTCTTCATTTAATGTAGTTCATTGGTATTTGAAAGGAATGTATGTTTCCCATCTTATAACAATCACTTGTGTAAAATTTGAACAATTTGCTAAGAAGATATTAAGTAGTGAAATCATAAGTAACGTCATATATTAAGCCATACGAAAGCTGACAATATAAAAGTTGTGCAATAGGTATCGTAATTGTTTAAAGCCAATGTAAACAAAATAGGAATATTTCACAAGAAGTGGCATCTTAAACTTAGTGCCTTGCCACAAGCTTTATATTTCCGATTCTGGCACTTAGATTCTTGTGCCTCTTTCATTTGAAATGAATTAAATAGAGAGATTAGAATAAAATATGGCCACATCATTTAAAGTGGTACCAAGAATGAAAAGAAATGAATTCATGTCATTTTTGTCCATTTTGTTGTATTCTCAACTCAAGCCCCGCCCCTAATTTTCCCTTATCATTGGATTTTTTTGTTTTGTTTTGTTTTTCGGTCACGGGATGGGTAATTGATTTAACGATGTAACTGACTTTGTAGCAACTGATTACAATCAAGTGAGGCAGACTTGTTCCCTGCAAGCCATTGCCCCATGTTCAGAGACTATACTGTATCCCTCCTCTCTTAACGACCGAGGACAATCGAAGCAATGTACTGTAGTTTAGGCATTTCAGTGAAGGAAGTCGATGCATGAAAAACACAAGTCGACTTGCTTTCTGTTCTCTTGGAGCATCTAGCAGGGAAATAGGTGCCCGGGTCTTTAACAGGATGAACTGAATATTTGTGCAGAAAGAAAAAGCTTAGCCTCAAATACTGTAGCTGAATTGCTCGTTGCTCAACCACAAAATTGTATAAAATTGCCAACAGATAATGTTTTAACTTCAGTTTTCTTGTATTCGTGTCATTGATTGTGCACTTACAGTTTTTTTTTTGTTGTTTTTTTTTACATAGCCGTTCCATCTGGGAAGTCTAGTTTATATCTGTAGTTACCCGTAAGGGACTCAGCTATAATGGCCTCAATCACTTTGGTAGGGACCTTTTTCCCCTTAAATGGTGCTTTTAGACTAGTCAGGTTTTTTTTGTTTTGTTATTATCAAATGCGTTAAGAAGTCCATGTATACATTATAGGTGAATGGAGGGGAAATTGTTTAAATGCTTTTCATGAACTATAGTTACTTATGTGATAGTACACACTTACAGAACCAACTCAACTTGACACTCGAATTGACTATTTGTCAACTCTTAGCTCCGCCCCTCCGAGGGGAACTGGAGATGCATTTTGGGCCACAACTAATCAAAAGGAAGTGTTTACAGGGAAGGCTGTCAGACTACTTTTTGAAATTGCAGCTCGTCCTATTCCTTTTATAATAAACTCACTTCAGGTAGTTTACGAACACTGATACAGGCTTAGAAATAAATCGTAAGTCTTCCATAGCTTTCCTGTCAGTTTCTGTCCACTGTGTATTATTGAAGAAAAAAAAAAAAAGCAATAACCTTTTTAAAAATGAAAGTGGTGTATTGGGATCATCAAGCCTATTGAAATATTGACCTGTCATATATCAAACAAACTGAATGTCAGGGAGCTGTTGAATTGAAGTTGGACCAGGACAATTTGATATTGATTTATTTTTTATATATTTTCTGAAACTTTGGACAGGTTGACTTACTCTTTGAAAAATAAATATATATATAAGTGAAAAAGCGGTGTTGCTTGCTGATGTTCTAAATGCTCATCAGAATCCAGTGGCGGTCAAAAACCTGCAACACAAGAACTGAGCGTGTGGTTCAGTCATTAAACTCAGTGGCACTGTTCAGAGTTGCACCTCCAGCTGAGTCAAATAGTGAAAGGGATTTTTGGGCTGTATAGCCACTGTTTGGGAGCGGGCTATCTGTTGGCATGCTGAGGTTCAGTGATCTCATTTGGCTCCTCGGGCTCAGAGACTGCAGTTGTAGCTGTTTAGGATCAGAGGGGAAGTTTTCAGACTATTGTTCCTTTTCCTTTTTTAACTCCCTAAACTCTGCACTATCGTGTCTCTGGCTCGTATGTATTTGGTGACAAGGCAAAAAAAAAAAAAAACTTAGAACTCAGGGTATATAGTGTTAAAAGTGGTCTCATTGGACATGCATCCTATGTCCATGGTATAATCGTGCACTTCTCTTCAGGTGGGGAAACAAGTCCTCAGTCAGCGGTTCCCAAACATTCTGCCTCAAGGTCTCGATGAGTCCATATTTTCCACAGAGCTGAAGCTCGAGGCGCACTGGAGACCACAAACTGAACCATGATAGCAGAAAAGTCCCGGCTCCTGTTTTGTCCACTCTACACACAACCTCACAACCCAACTGTGAACCTCAGAACTCTACTGTTTTGTACAACTATGAAGTAAATGAAGCTAGCTAGAGCTGATGTTGTATCTATTGCCATTTATGAATTTATTTTATAGCATGAAATAAAATATATTTATTCAAATTATATATTTTACTCATAATCATTCTGTGCTGCTTCATTTTGGTTCTTAAGCTTGTAAATTGCTTTTTTATTATATAAAAAATGTCAATAGAATAATGCGTTTGTAAAATAAAGACGCTGATTTGGCTCTGATTTGTCTTTTTTGTTTCTCACGAGCGGATTGATTTATTGCGTATTTATGTGTGCATGAGGACTCAAATGAAAGGTTTTTGATGTAAAAGGGGAGAGGAACAACGGTTTAATTTGCGTTGTTGCCATGCCTGGTATTTACTCCATACAGCAGTAATTCTGGACGTGAGTGCCATCTGTAGGAATGAATGATGCATGTGCAACTTTGACCCTCTAGAGGGAGCTAGAGAATAACACATCTGAAAGGGTTACTGATATTCAGGGCCTGAAATTTTGCAATTTAATCTAAAAGAGAAGCATAATACAGCTCAGAATAAATAGGCCTTTGTGACTGAAAACATAGGGCTGTTTAATTTCAAAATTAAAACGTTACCCATGCAAACAGAAAATAATTGGCCACTGGTGAGGACATTTAAGTTAATTAACTTTTTGTGAGATTAAAATTATTCTTTTGTTTGAGGTTTTGTGCTCTAAGCAGTGTTTGTGAAAAATAGGCAATTTACAAAAGTCACAGAGGCCAAGTAGGAACATATAAAACAATAAACTGCGTTAGTCTCAGATGGCTGGTGATAAAATGAATTTATCGCCCGTCCTGCTGGATCGCCGGTCAAGTTCTCCACCTCCATTCTCAGCAGTGTTATTCTTCCTGTCCCTAATGTGTTAAAAAATGCATCGAAAGAGAGACATATTTTCATCAAGTGGCACAGCACATGTGTAGCGCCCTCCCATAGTGTTACCGCTGTTCTGGATGTCGTTTTTTAAAAGTGAGGCCACGGAGAAGCCCAAATTTTTGGAAAACCACTAAACTGGGTAGCTTGCAATTATATTTTCAGACTGCTTGTTAACACTAACTTTAAAGAAGAATTTCACTGTTTAATATAATTCCCCCCTCTGGTCAGTAAGATAATCTCAGTAAATAGTTTAATGATTGGGAACGGGTGTTGTAAAATAAGCAGCACTCGTAGCCGTAATAATAAATTGGATGAATTGTTTAAATGACAGCGTCATAGGACTGCAAAGACATCTGAATCCTAAAATAACAGACTAAATTGCTCTGTTCAGTGGAATAAGGGAATAAAATGAACCACAAAACACAAGGCCAGGAAACCTGAGGTAGTTGTGTTTCCACAAGGCGTCTTTAATTGCATTCTATGAGTATGATGTATTGCTGCTTTGTAACACAAACTTCACTGGATCAGGGTATATAGCTGATGGCTGTTTCATACATTTGTTAATATGAACTTTCAGGATGATTGTAATTATTGTTCTAACAGTTTTGCAGTTAGAATATGATCAGTGGCTCTTCAATTTCCAACGCACTTTTCTTTGGCTCGGTCTATATCACACAGCAATGTCCACATAGTCCTGAAGCTGCAGACCTTGTATGATCTCACAGGTCACAGAGGGTCGTTTGTTTCCGACAGCAGGCAGGTACTCCTGTTTTACTTACATGTGTGCTGCTGGAGCGACAGTTTTTGTGCCGTGTTGTTTCCCAATGTGACCCCTTAGCTGATTAAATGCAACAACAAAAAAAGTAGCCATATGCGTGAATTGCTTTAGTATAACGACGGGGTTTCGTCTCTTGTAGGGAGATTGTATTAAAAAAGAGCTTTTTCCATTTTCGATGGTATTTTTGTGAAGGTTGATGTTGAAGTAAATGAAGACACTCCTTCAAATAGTCTGGCTCAGAGTCAAAAGTCAGAGTCTGACCTCATCCATAATGACATGGATCCTAATTGACCTTTTAGACTCCTGATACTGCCACGTTAGAGGGGTTTTTGGAGAAAGGAGAGAAAACAGGTGAGTTTTCCACCTATTTGAAATGAAAACGCAGTCACAAACTTTGCTTATTTCCTTGTGGAATTTCTTATCTTGGATAGAAGCCGCTGGAAAAACGTCAACCTCACCCACAAGAGTGCGAAATCGCTCAGGAAATACGTCACGTGACACTTGAGGGAAATTAACCTCTGGCCTGTTGGCCCGACGTAAAACAGACACCTTCTCAATGGCTGCAGGTGGAGTTGCTCTGCAGAACAGAATGGAAAACAATACAAAAGTGAAGCCAGTGGACGCAACCAGCCAACAGGTACGATTTTTTTTTTTTTTATTATAAAAGCTGCATATTATCGACGCCATGTTGATTTTAATAAACGCATGTGTGAAATTAGTTGCGTGTTTGCTTGCTTCTGTCACTAGCCTACTAATATGACACCGACTAATTGCTGGTAACTCACTGGTCTGACCTCATTTTTTTGAAATTTAAGCCATTGTCATCTCGTTGCTTGCAGTTTGAATAGTTTGTGAATACTTGGCGGTTGCTGTATGTGATGAATTATGTGACTGAAAATACCAGGTCTGCCTTGTATTGAGTATGGGTCCATGATATTATGTCCACACACACACACACACACACACATCTGTTTTTGTCTCAAAGATGTTCACATTTTCACACCCCTTTTAACTCTACAGTTAAGGAATTAGCTCCTCCATTTTCACTTTTCACATTAGGAAAAACATACAGTTCAAATTGGAGTTGGCAGTTGTTGTTTTTTTTTGTTTTGTTTTTTGCGTCATTGGGCATAAATCCCTTAATAACCTTTAAGAAAACTGTCTGGTCTGAAGCAATAACAGACTTCTGCACCTCATCTTGCTTCTGCCTTCAGGCTTTGGAAAATCTAGCCCATGACGCAGGCTTGAGGCCAATGTCAGGTCATCTCAGGTGGAGGGCAATGCTATTTGCTCTTCTACTAATCCAGATGTGCGAGCATGTCCCTTCAGACTTAAGCCTGATTCAGTGGTGGAAAATTCTAGAGACAAAATGTACCATTACATTACTATTCCTATTAAAGGTTAAGGTTATCTGTGGTGGGTTAAGACCAGGTGTCACCCCACAGGCGACCCCACACCAACCTCTGCGCACTCCAACTTCAAATCTGCCAACCACCGGAGCGGGCTGTCAGGAGTGCATTTGTTTGGTGGTGATGGTGGGGGGCACACGGTCATCCGGTTGGTATTGGTGGTGTTTTGGACTGTAATGTTTCACAAGTTCAACTTCTGGTTCCTGATGGCAACAACCTGCACCAAAGGAGGTCAAGAGTGCGTATAGGGGCATGTCCTGAAAGGAAAGAGAGGCCGGGCTGGAGAACTGCGGGAGGTGGATAGCATTTTCAAATGTTTGTTTTTGTTTCTTTCCCTTTTCCAGAAAACGACACACCCCAGCTTTAAATTACAAAAATAATGAACTAATTACTTCATTTTCAGGTCAGGTCAGACATTTTGACTTCCCTGGATGGAAATTGGACCAGCCTGTGTGCATATTGGTTCACTTTCATTGCAAAATGCCTGTTGTGCAATCTGTATTTGGTGCTCACTGTTGCACAGGGGCACTTGAATACAGCAAAGCCATTGTCAAAGTTATGAATAACACGTGTGCCTCTCCCCCCTGCTATGACAACTCAAAATGTTTGCTGTGAAAAAGGCCAGGAGCCATCGGACATAACTGCAAACATGTCTGCCATGATGTGGGAGAATCTTTTTAATTCAGCTTACATAAACTTGAAGTATGAATTAATCACTTGTTTGCCTTCGTGGCAGAATTCAGAGCATTTGGAGGGTTAGGGCGGTTGTAAGACACCTTCCTAGCTTCAATACGCCCTCAATCTTTTGATTGTTCCATTAATGTTTTGGCATTTATCTTGACCTTTCATACTATTAATAGGAGAAATGTAATTAAAGCACATGCAGAATACATCTGTTCACCTTGGATAATTACCATGTTTCTATTCCAGGGAAAGAAATGAAAAGATTTAATGTGCTCAGCTGAAATGAGTTTTAATGGGAGGCCACTCTAATGCTTAATCATAAGAAACATTTATTTGTACAATTTACTCAGAACTAGACATGTCTGAATGGATATCCTGAAGCTCAGTTAAAATGGGACCAAAGACAAACCTCTACATTTGTTTTACTGAGTATATTCGGTTTGATTATTGTTCTTTTAAAGCATTTAAAACTTGAAAGTTAGTGTAAGTCTGCCTCGCCAAGTTGGCATGACAGAGACGGAGAGAGAGAGAGGAACATCTGTCAGATTCTGAGAAACCACTCCTTTTCCCAAAAAATGCCTGTTCATGTTGTTCATATTTTCCTTTATGAAAACCGAGTCAATCTGTTGATCAAAGTTGATCCGTGCCCCAGTAATTTTGACTCACTGGCGAGTAATGGCTTAAAGGCTCCTGGTGTGCTGCTGTCTCTGTGATGAGCAGTTAGACCACAGTTTGTTTCTTACCGGCATTATGTAAATGTAACAAAGCACAGCAGGAAGAAATACATGTTTTTGAGAACTTGGTAGATTTGACTTCTGTCTTATTTATCACAGTTGTCACATTTTAACACTCATTTCAAACATATCCATTTTGTGTCGTATTTGAAGTTTTTGGCACAACGGTCAGTGCTTTTTTTTCTGTTCAGGCAAAATGGGATTGCACTTCACTGTCTGAATATATTATTTATTTATTTTGATCAAACTAATGCGGGTAACACTGAAGTTTGTATTTGTGTGTTTTTGTCCTGCATTTGTGTACAATTATTGATAAAGAGGGCTCTGGGAAGGGCGGTCACGATCATGAAATTTTAGTTGACGATTATTTGTCATCCTAAATATTGCAATTAGCGATATCATTTTCTTTTACTGTTCATTTCATTTCATTATAGTATAAGCCTTATAATAGTTTAATGATACACCTTGAAGATGATGATTGAACATTGGGACAAACACGTACAAACGACATTTCTGTTTGCTTTTTAGGCTTTGTAACCAAAAACTGCTCAGGGCAGATATTGCATAGATAACTACTTTAAAATACAAATCTCATTACTGAAACATAGAAAGAAATTAGGTATCAATAATCAAAATAAACAATGTACCATGGGGCCGCTAATTCTCCACTCATGTGCCCTTAAACCACGGCAGAAGAAGGGAGCGCAACCAAATGACATCAGTGAAAGAGCGACAGTCAAACCTCAAACACCAGTTGAATGGAAACAATTCTAATGATTAAGCAAAATAGCTGCGGTCAGATGAAATAATTGCAATCAGGCGATTACGTAATAATTGTGACAGGCCCAGATGTGGGATGAAATTGCACAGTGTGCAGAATTCGGCTCTTGAAGGTCACAGGGTGCACGTGGCGTGAAATCGAACTAACTGTACTAAACTGAAGTATTTCTGTCCACTTCTCAAGGATACAACGTACTTCTTGTAAAAATGCCTTGCTATTAAAGTTATGTTGTGACAGCCGCAGTAAAACCTCACAAAATAGCATTTCCATTTTGCTGAGGAAAATTCCTCCAGTCGATCCCAGAGAGATTTTCTGAAAGGTCCCGGCAGAGGACTCGCAGACATGTTGGAAGAACATGAAACAGTGGTCGTGGCATGTGGCTGTAAAAGTATAAGGAAATCTGCACATCTCCACAGTTGGAAATCAGTTCAAATGCTGAGCTCTTGGAAAACGGAAAACCCCCCCAAATTCAATAGTTCCACTATGCAAGTAATAAACAATGAAGTGATTATTCTCTAAAAGAGAAGCCTCGCCACATTATTACGCCTTTCTATTTTTATGCATCTCTAATAACTCCCATATGCATCACAATCATTTTACAGCAGCAGTGGGGATTGGTTTGAATTAATGACTTGGAAAAAGATGTCGGTAACCTTTTAATGTGCAGACTGTTGTTGGATCTCACTATTTGGTATTCCACAGTGCACAGAGTTGTGTTTTTGCTGACTTGCAGTGAGACAATGAGAACGTCGGGCTCTGCTCGAGTCACTGTCGGGTCACCTCAATGGAACGCTTCATTACATGCATATCAGACATGCTGTGATTTCAGAGACAGACACTGAAATGATAGCGTAGCTCTCGTACCTCGAGACGTCTTGACAGTCTGTGGTGAGTTGTGGCAGAAAGATGTGGCGATTACATTTGAGAGGAGACTGCAGAGAGGAAAATGATGACAGAGCGATGGATGTGATTTTACTTTGGGTTCCTGATGGTGTTAAATGTGTTTTGTTGAATGTTTCTTTGCAGAAGGAATGATACTGGTTAAAGGCAAGCGCAAACGTGAGCGTCGGTGCACTATAATTATGTGACCTTTTTTTTTTTTTTAAATGATGTGATTCAACTTTGTTTTATGGTTTTACTGGCTACTTGCACAAACGGATTGAAGCGTGACACTGTTTCACAACCTGTGGAAAAATGGGGAAAGGATGTAGTGGGAAAAGTCCCTTCCCATACGCAGCCCTTTCATCATGCTTGATGTTAACTCTTCCAACATCCTGAACACGAGTGCGGACAGCCCCGTAATTTACTCCAATTTGTTCATCATGTTTAGTAGAGCTTTTAATAATTAACAGTAAATTACAAATTATGTGGCATGGCTAGCTCCCTGGTGGATGGATCTGTTTGGCTCAGTAAAAGCATAAAATGTTTGTGGTTAAGGCCCCCAGCGAAAAATGTGTACGGTGGTTTCTCTTGGTATGACTACAGTTACTCATTCGATGAGGTGAAATGTCTTTGTGGGAGCACAGGAAAGTTGAAAACGGCACAAGGACACAGACTTTTACAGATGTGAAACAACAATACAGGCCAGTTTTAAGGTTCAGGTTTGAAGGCTCAGGAAATGTGGTTCTTTTTGTGCTGAGTGAGCACTGTGTCAGCTCAAGGTTTTCCATGTTAGTTGAGGAGTGGGGGCTGAACAGGCCACCCTTACTGAAGGTTTTCCATCGTGGTGAGTCCTCAGACGCACACGGCATCCAAAGAGTCTGTCGTCTCTGTTTATGGAGACGATGAAATACCATCCTCTGTTTTACCACGATTAGGCTAATTGACAAAGCAGACTTAAACTGGTTTTAAGATGTAATTTCTATGAAAAAGTGTTGACCCTATTGGGAAGACCGAAGGATTTGGTACAAAGTGCCTTTTACCGTACATCCATCCATTCCATCCATCTTTAGTAAAACCACAGCTGACAAAAGTGACAGTCACTGTGATGGATGTCTTCCTTTGTCCCGTCCACAGCCTTTTTGTCATGGGGAAGAACTTTAGTTTTTTTTTTAGCTTTTGGCTTTTAGCCAGATTTAGCAGTCAGTGTTTGTCAGTTTAATGCTGGACAAGTGTTTTGGCCACAATCACATAAGCATACATCTTTACTTTGGCAGCACAAAAGACTTGTATGGTACATTTTGGAGCAGAGGAATTTAAATAGGACATAGAACGTTTTGCTCTGTCTGTAATTGGTCTCTTAAGACAATCTCAGATCCTCTTTAAAGTTGTCAGTCACAGAAATTCACACAAAATTGATTTCAAATGCTCTCTAAACTGTCAAACCTCTTTAAACTTCAATTTGGAGACAATATATGACATTAATGGAGTTTGGTTCATTGCAGTGTAAAGTCATTTTTGCTTCATTTTCCAGCTGTCTTTGGAAATGTCATCGACACATCGTAAAGTAAAGGTGTTTTTTTGCTGTCAGTGGAGGGGACTGCTGGATGCATTAGTTTTACAAGCCTGTCACATTTCATTTTTCAGTCTCTGGGATGCGAACTCTGTATGCAAATGCTGCTTGATAGTGTTCGTGGCAACATGGTTTTATGCAACCAGTTCTCGCCTTTGTGATGAGAAACACTTTATGTACTTATTCATCATGTTATTTGTTGTTCAAAAATATGTCCTATTTACTGATGTTTTCCAGGCAAGTTGTTGAATTTGTCAAAACTAAGACTGTGCGAGATGGACAAAATCAAATATCTAGCCATTTTTTTTTACCAAATACCTTTATTGATTTTTGCACTGATATTGTAGTGATGACTATTGTTGCATTCACAAAATATTTACATAATTCGATTTTTGATAAATAATCATCAGTAATGCGGATATGACTGTGTAAAAGCAAATAATAGAACAGCTAGAACAGTCTTGTAGGTTCAGAAAATGACATCACTTTACTGAAATAGACCAGAATTACACCATGTCACAATATTGCAATATCAAACTCTAAGATGGTATTTAGTCTCATATCAGTATAACATACAAGTGAAGTAAAACAAACACAGCTGCAATTACTGCTTATCACCATAGTTGCCATCAAGAGACAGAAACAGAGATCTTTGAGATTGTAGCTTTACATTTTTTGTTTTGCATTGTTTTACTTAGATTTTTGTTCATGATTAATATCCAAAAAAGCATATCTGATATTGTAAAAAAAAAAAAAAGAAATCGATTATCAATGTGTTATAACCTATAAGCTTTCTTCAAGCATGATTCAATATTCTGAGGGAAATGTAACGTTGAACCATTTAGTAATCGTTAGGCCTTTTGGGCTATTTACTACTCAAAGTTGCTTTAAAAAAAACATGTACAGAGAAAATGACCTACATGCTTATCTGATTTACATATTAGATAATAGAAAAGTAAGTTCCTTGCAAAGTGCTAATAAACCAAGGGTAGCTTCCCACAGGGATAGGTGAAGGTATAATCCTAACAGTGAATAGTTTAGCACCTCTCCTCATGAGACAGAAACTTGAAAATAGAAGTGTGATATGTATCACAAAAAGAAAAACACTAAATGTTACCATAATAGAAACCTTCAGCTTTTATCAAGGATCAAACTTGTAAGCCCCCCCAGTGAAAACTGGCAAAAGAGACTGTCGTCACTGAGAGTCAATGGATAAATGATGTTGCACAAGTTAAACAATGTATTTGAGAAGCTTCTTGCTGTCAGAAAATCAGATGGTGTTATTTCAGACTGCACCCCCTTTGTTTTTGTTAGCTTTACAAAAACACGCTCAGACCTAAAATGTTCTGAGCGTTTATAAGCTTTATAAACTCAAATGAAGTTATGACTGCTCACTAACTATACTAAGTATGGTCTTACGCCAAGAGATAGAAAATAAAGAGATAAACACACGCTGTACATATTTTATTGCAACGTAGTAGTGACGTATCAAGTTTCATACATTATATTACAAATGTCTTATGTACAAACGCAATGTGTTGGATCTATTGACATCAATAAACCACTAAATTTATACAGTAAATACAATGCTTGATTCATACAAGCAAATTGGTGGATACCTGTTCAAGAAATTCAAGATTTCAAAACGAGTATTTAAAACAAATGCCAGTCATAAAAGAGAATTTATCTCCTCAAATTTTACTAATGAGTTGATTTAAAAAAAATATATATTTTTGGATCAAACTGTTATTAACATCAGGTATTTATATTAACAGTTTGGGTTTTGTGTTAGAAAAGAAAATGGCACTATTCTGTATAGTACATTTTACTGTAATTAACAAAACTGGCCAGAATATCAAGGCTGTATTACAAGTCAATAAATGTTACTGTTACTATAAATTTACACATTTGAAACATGTATTTAGAATGAAATTAAATGATAGTCACTGGATACATTTCCTGTGTCAACCTCATTTGCTTGTAGGATACTAAATATATATTGTAATGTTCCTATTTCAAAGCTACTCACTCAGATCGAATAAGGCAGTGTCACCTCAGGTTCTTGTTTGCCAAAGTCTATTTTAAATAACTCCTGAGCAATGAGCATGTTTTAATGTCTCATATGTTTAGGGCTGGGTATTGCTCAAAATGTTCGATACTGGTTGACTTTGATACCAGTTCATGAACGAAACTTTTTTCCATACCAATTATATCAATAACATTTTATGAAAATGAAAACTATGTTACATATTATGGTACAAATCTTTTAGTTTTCATGCAGTTTAGAAGGGGAGAGTGTAAACCAGGTCCTTTTCCGTAGGTACAATTAACAGCTGTTCCCTGAATGCCTCACACGCTATCAGTAGATGCTATCCAAAAGCCTCCAGTTACTACAGCGCAAGCCACTTCCACACGTGTGAAATTAAACAATCTAATGTAAGATTTAGTTGAGTAAGTTGAAACAATGATTACGTACTTGGGTAGCCCACCCAAGTAGAGGATATATATATGGGGAGAGCTTGCGTAAACGTAGCAAAAGTTATGCAACTAAATATGAAAACTTGTCAGTGTAGATGAAGTCGAGGTTCTTATATTGGTTCCCAATGACAAGGTATTTTTCTCTAGTAAATAGTACCGATGCAGTTCGGTCAGTGCCATAAACGTATACAATTTCGGTACCCAGCCGACATATGTTAAAGAGTAACATTTTCAGACAACTGAATAATGGAGCGCACATTTGTTGAATTGTTAGGGGAACCAGTATCGCCCTGATGTTTTGATATTGCACTTTCAACATGATCTTTCTCTTTGTCATCTGACTTGGTCTGCCGCCAGTCCATTAAACAAAAAAAAAATATTAGGCCTGTAAAGATTTTTTTTGTGAGAAATACAGTACAGTATATGTTCCGTGGATGATTAGTGGAAGGTGTTTGGGTTTGGGCGGATCATCATAACTACTTTCTTTAGTGAATAGGCTCCTCCTCTGAACTCTGCCCAGTACACTCCATCTTGATAGCGGCTGCGGTAGTGTCCTCCTCTGTACCAAACTCCATTCAGATTTGAATGGGCACAGGAGTTGTACCACCAGCCTCCCTTCTGGTAGTGGGCACAATTTCCTATTAAGATTGGAAAATAAATAAAACAGTTAGGCTGTGTGTATAAACATAGTGGAGTCATTGTTTTGAATCTGCCAAAATGTGCCCAGTTTAAAAAAAAAATGTAACACTGAAATTTGTACCTGTATATGCATCGTGGTCTCTGTCCAGTGTTGTGAACTGTTTGCCGTTATGCCAGGTGAGCGAATCTCCGGCATTGCCATGGTAACGGCCCACCCTGAGCTTGTAGAAGTCGGCTTCAGGCTCCACTCTGAAGCTGGCGTACTCTGCGAACACTTTCCTGCCAGACCAGTCCTCCAGCGTGACCAGCAGTTTGTAGTTTCCCTGGTTAGTCAGCCAGTAGATGTTCTCCAGACCCAGCCAGTACTCGCCGTCAATATTGCCAAAACCTTGCTGTGAAGTGCCATGATAAGAAAAACATTATCAGTACGATTAGAAAATCCTTTCTGAATGCTCTTTGAAAAGCCTTGAACGGTTAGTTTGGATGTCTGCGGGATGATTCAGGGTCGTTGCTCATGCTCTGGAGGTAATTATGAGTTTTAGCTCTTCTGTGGGGTTGTTTATCGTCAGGGAACATTACTATAAATGGACCCTCAGAGTCAAGTTCATGGCTTGCATCAGGTGTCCAGATTTCCAGTATTATTTTATTGTTGAAAACACAGCAGGATGCAGTGCATTTGGTATGAAATTCAACATGCTGCATGCGGTCTTACTCCTTTTTTCTGGCTCTGGTCATACTGTAAGTTGGTTTGGGGTACTTAGAATGGAAACACTCCTCCTGATGAGTGCACAAAGGCAACTTGAGATTTCATGTGGTTTAAATGTTTTTGCTAGGCTCTTGGAAATATATCTGTTGTTGCCCTGAGCTTAAGATTTAATCAGGACCCTTGTGAATTGCTGGCCTGCGAGAACATGTTTTCCATGTACTCCCTCTCCCTGTAGCAGGAGGTTCCTATTCAAAAGATAAAGAAAATGTGTTCCCCTGTGTAAAAATCACGTTTTCCATAGCCCTTTATCAGATTTGTTCTGATGCAATATTCAGGAAAAAAAAAAAAAAAAGGGGTATTTTTCCAGAACATCAGAAATGCAACACAGATGACATTGAGAAATTTGACATTTATGTCCAATATCCTTACGTTTTTATTTTTGGTGTGAAGTCATTTCACAAGACCAATGGATGTTGCAGGAATTACTGAGTCATAAGGCTGTGACTGAGACTACATTAGACACTTTGAAAGCCTAACAATCACCTATTCATTAGCAGTTCACATCTGGTTAGTGTCAAAACACCCTACATAAGCCACCAGCTTCCCTCCAAACTATGAGGTCCTTGATTCGGTGTGAGGTTGTCGCACCTTGTATGTCTCCCAGTTCCTGAAAAAGTTGACAGATCCGTCCACCCTCCTCTGGATCACGGTCCAGCCACCTGGGTCGTGTCTCTGGTCGCACCACACCTGCATAAGCCGGTTGGCATTCTCTGGCTTCACTAGGTACATGCCACTGGCAGTGTGGCCGTCTTCAAGAGCCTGCAGACAATCCTTAAAGGGGCCTAAACAGAAAAATTACAACATGACTTGTACAGCATGTAAAACCCAGTCAACTGCAATAGTGCCTAAAAAGTTAACAATAGGAAATAGGGAAACATCCATGGTGACACAAAGAGTTATTATTCCTGGTCATAGGGAATCCCATTTTTCAGCGGAGGCTCTCATTTTAACAGCAGAATTGACTTTGGCTGCTCCCCACACAGTGGAAATGGCTGCCGGTTGTGCTGCCAAAAGAAACACTGGCATGAGGGCAAAGGGAATCCTGACTGCTCTATGATGAAACGGTAGCATAAGGTTTCAGTATTCCATGATGCGTTACAGTCCAGGATTATTAGTATACTTAGTTCTTTTTGTATTTTATTTTATGCAGACACATCATTTTCAGTGGAGGCACACCTATTAAGCCTCCACATCATAGTTTGAAGATAGAATTTACGAGACTAAATTAATGAGGCCTGTAAATCTGTGTATTTAATGGTTGCTTGTGTTTTTTATGCATTACTACAATGAGCTGTGTGAACTAGCAGGATAGCTTTTACAGCATGTATGAAGATGTGTTGCTTGTTTGCAGCTGGGGAATAAATTTGACCTACCTCTGAGAAGAGCACTAATGCAGCGTCAATCCTGCATTAGTCTGCGCAATACTATTCATGCTATAAATGTTTTGTTCATTTTTTTTGCAAGGACAATTTATTATTGGATTTCATGGTGCAAATCACTGAAACCTTTACCCAAAATTACAAACCGGGCAAATATGGAAAAACACTAATGGGGGAACTGGCTCCCCTGCTACAATTTGCTGTGAAAGTGTTTAAAGTTCCCAAAATTTCACACCTGGTTCGTTTGGCAAGTGGCCCGCATTTCAAAGAGTTTGAGTGCAGCGAGGGCAAATGGAAAGAGAATAAGGGGTCACACAAAGGGGTAGAGGTGAATAAAGCAGTGCAACAGATAAAAAGAGGATGCATATGAAAGAAGAAACAAAGCACTTGTTATTATACAAATCTCTTTTCGAGGTTGTTTTTGGTTTTATGAAATCACTCTGGATGATATCTGTTTCATGACCTGCGCTCAGCCATCTTTTTACTCTCAGGAATGTCTCCATTGAGCAGATACAACCCAGAGAGCTGCCCTGCCCTGCCCTGCCCTGCTCTGTTCTGCCTGATAAAGTCTGCTGCTTTGGTGGAACATATGACTGATTCTTGCCTGGTGCAACTGGAACAAATGACATCACTGACTCTGGGTATCTCGTTCTGTTTGTACTTACCCCTCCCCGTTTTTCGCTGACTCCATCCCTGTGTTTTCTCTCTGTTTCTCTTTCACGTCTATCTCTTCCTCCCTCGTTCTTTTATGCTGTGTAGCTCTCTGTTCGTGTTAAAGGTTTATGTAAGTCTTTGGGTGTTAGTTGCGTGGATGTGGGCAGGAAATTACTTGCCTCCGTTCAAACAATCTGTACAAAGGCTACTGTTCACATGAAGCCTAGTGAAAATGGCAAAGGGTAGCTCAAAATGCCAATGGAAAAAGCTCCCAGTAGTCATGTTCGGAATGGTTTGGTCTTGTTTTTTTTTGTTTTTTTTCCACCATTTTCCACCAAAGAGAAGTCTTCTAAAGAGAGGGAGCGAAAATCAACTATCCACTGCCACCAAGCCCACAAAACACTTTTCACATCAGTTTTTAACTTTGCTAACACGTTCAAACGACCAGTGGGCTCAGGGCCAGATGTACATTTAGGCGCACATATTTACCCTACCACCATTCTTTGTGTTTTTGTGTGGGTTAAATCAGTGCAATTAAATGATATGCATCTCAAAAGGCAGCAGACAACAGCTTTTCTGTTCTCACCATTTGTCCTTTGCTCTGGGAATGTGTGGGTCATATTTAAATTGACTGGAAGAATGGGTACTCAGTGTTGTCTCGTGATTAGTGATTAAACACACAATCTTTTGGTTATGATGGTAACTGGTGTGTTTGATAAGAGTGCATCAAAGACACATTTTTCTATTGGACTTTGCTGGACTCACCAGAGGGCTTGTCAGTGGTGGAGGGGCTGTGTGTACCCGTGGGCATCGTTGGAAGAAGAGGTGGTTGAGACTTCTGGTCACTCTGGATCTCATTGCTGATTGGGTTGGTGATACGTGGTGGAAGGACAGGTGGCTGGTAAGGCTTGTTGACAGGTGGTGATGGTGGAGGTGGCTGAGGCTGAGGCTGAGGCTGAGGCTGAGGCCGCGGCTGGGGAACGGGGACGTGACGGAGAGGAGGTCGACTCTGGCACTGTTCTTCTAACATGGCAATAAGTGTTGATTGGTTTGTAGCTAAGGAAGCCAAGTGCTGGTATTTGTGCTCAAGATCTTTGTATCGACTGGTGAGCTGTTGCATTTCAGAGGTTTGGTTCAGGATCTTGTTCTCCATCTGTGCCAATTCCAGGGCATTGTCTCTCTTTCTAATGATCTCATGGAGCAGCTGCATGTACAGCTGAGTGACTCTGGAGTTCATGTTTCGACTCTCCTTCCTCAGAAGCTTGACCTCGTTGACGATACCTCCGTCCACCTCCACCAACTGCTGCAGGGTCTCGATCTGCCTCTTTTGTTTCTGTAGCTCCACATTTAGCAGCTCTAACTCTTGTTTGTTGACCCGGTTCTCCAGCATGGCCTCCGGCTCCTTGGAGTTGACGCAGATGGCTCCAGTCACTTTTTGTTGAGGCACAATGAAAGTGTAGGAACACTTGTCCTGCTGCTGGTCAGCTGGAGCACGTTTGCTCCTTCCAGTATAGAGAAACTCTCTCTCCAGACCGTCATCACTGCTGTCAAATTCTTGAGTCCTTCCATGGCTGCTGTCCGATGGGCTCCCCTGCGTCTGCTGGATACCACTGGCTAGTCCATAAACTAGAAGGAGCCCCAGCAGTACCATTGAAGGGGGCTCCATGAGTTAGTGTCCAACTCACCAAAGCCTGAAAAGAATGGGTAAGAAAATGAAGAACATGGTCACATTGTCGTGAAAACAGAGGACTGTGTGAGCATACCTATGCTCAAACATTGTCCCTTCCTTTACAGTTAAAAGCCCTCAGGATTGAGCTGCAACCTCGTTTTGACATGGCTTCAATGGAGTCCATCACTGCTATGCTTTTTGAGGCCAGAAGAAGGCTCCCCTGGTCCTATCATTCATTAACTGCAAGAAACAGGCAGAAGCCCCGTGCATACACATCTCCACCGTGGTAGGGGTGGAGGTCAAAAATCTGGGCTACTGAAAAAGATTAGATTTGAAAGGAAATTGCTCACATGACCATTTGAGCGCCAAAATGGCTGCTGCGACTTTCCATGACAGGAACCACATGATATTCTTGTGTAATATATATAAATCAGAAATCTTGTGGTTGCTCTACTTTTCATATCTCCACCGGCATAAGCACACACTGCTGTGAATTGATTCAATACATCTGGCCATGATCCTGTTTTTTTTTTTTTTTTTTTAATTAGGTCTCTACTATCAAAGGCAGTATGCTGTTTGAAACTAATCCCCCTTAGTGGCTCTAAGAAAAATATTTATTTTGTCTATTGATGTACAGATCTCTTTAGTCAGTTACACTGCTTGTAGAAATTTACTGGTTTAGTTTAGTTTGCTGTCCTGGCTTAGGTTCCCTTTGGGTGACTGCCATTGCTCGTTCCTTACACACACAAACACTCCTGTCTGTTCCCCTCTGCAGGCCTGAACATTGTTGCTTATGGAAAATTTGAGACACCAACAGATGATGCCATTCAAACAACTGGTTTGAATATTGATTGGGTTACATCACTCCTGTCTTAACCAAAATAAGGAAATACTCTGTATTCAGACATCGAAGGGTAATTAATCAGAATTTATGTATCCACTTCGAACATGCCTGTTTCCTATTTTGACTGTTAGACTAAAGGCTTACTTAAACCACTTAGCGTGACGAAGTATGATGGATGTTACATAACATTAATCCCTGGTAAAATCTGATATATCCCTGTTTTGGTAACAGTCTCTCTAAAATTCAGTTTTCTTTCTAACAAGACTTTGTGGCACAACCCTTTCCTCAAGAGTTCACAAGATTGAGATGATTAATTGTTTGGTCCAGAATTCAATTTTATTTTTATTTGAAAAATAAGTGCTGGCAGTTTTTTGATGTGGTGTTATTAGAAGCAGACGAGATGGCACTAAATGTTGAGGAGAATGTAACTCCTGTGTAAGGATAACAAGGCCTTGAACTCCTGGGGCACCTTAATTGAAAGCTGCTGTATATAGGATTACAGAGGGGTCCTGTGTACCGCCTCTCCAAAGTCAGAAGGGGCCGGTCTAATCATAAAGCATTATAGAGAAGCCTATATTGCCTGCGTAAGAGAGGCGTCAGGGTTGTCCATTTTACAAGCGCTTCCCTCACACATTTTTCATAGCTTACCTCGGTGCGAAAGATAACCTACAATATAATGTTGAGCAGAAAACTGGGAAGAGAGCAAAAATGTTTTTGTCTTGTTAATCCGGGCGTGCAGCCAGCACATTAGGTTGGAGACATGGAGAAGAGAAATGCAGCGCTCTCCAAGAACATGACCCCTGGCACATTCAACCATTCTCATTTTTATCTGTCTAGAATGTTTAAACACTTTTTTCCTACTGGGAAAGAAAAAAAAACTTGCATAGAAAAGGTCTTCTGCACACCTTTCTCTTACCTAAACTGTCTTTTTGATCGTTGAGCTTGCCAGGAAAAAAAACCCCATGGAATTTGACTGTCTGAGGTATTTTTGTATTCTGTTCAAGCAGCACCTAAAACCACTAAAGAGGAGTGCACTTTCTGTTTCAAATTTACCATGAAACTATGTTCAGTCAGCATAGCATGAAGTCTTTCATGGCACTAATCCTGCTAACAAAGCCCAGGCTCTATGACGTCACCGCTGCAAATGCTGATTGATGCAGAGATTGTAGCGTCACAAATATTTTTCTCACTATGCAAATAGATACTTGTCAGTCATCGTTGAAATTACCTTAAAATCGTATAGATCAAGCCCTGAAGAAATCACTAATAATAGCTTACAAATAAAGCCATACCAAGATAATAGAGTCGCTCAGAGCCTGTCCTTGTAATGGGCTGATGACGGTATTTGGCGAGTGGCTCCTGCGGTTTCTCCCCCTGGAACATGAGATCTGTCTTTGAGAAATGCCGTGTGATTTACCCCTGCTGCAGTGGAGTCCCATTTTGGACGTCGTTAGCCTGGAATCTCCTGCTCTAGGCTTCACTACACTTCAAAGCTGAAGGGGGAAAACTGCTTGCAGCTTGTGATGAAATGTGTGTTTTTCAGTGTATGCGGTATGTGCATGTCTGTGAGGGTTTTTCCGTTAATGTGTGTTTTCAAATAGCAACACTTGCTGGGCTCAACTCTCCCAGGGACCCATCTGCCCTTGCAGAGAGACAGCCTGTTATTAACCCATCGGCTGGAGGGAACAGGCCCTTCTTCGGGGTCTCCGTCTTCGCTGTTAACAACCCCTGTGCCTCATTATTGTCCTAAAACCAGTTCACTTAGACAAACTGCTATTGACCGGCCAATAGCTGCAGAGATTGACTGTTGTTGAGAAGTGTCACATACATCTGCTCTGCTCAGGGCCTAAAACAATTGACTGAAGTGCAGTGAATAGCCCCTCTCATTGTATTATGATTGGCAGCTCCTCTTAGGTAATTTCTTCAAGTCTGCTTCACACCAAGATGTTTTGGTTTTACTGTCTTCAGGTGGCAAGTCTGTGTTTACACGACTCCGCCTTCTGGATTTTACTCAATGTTAAATGAAGTGTGATAGGCGGGTGCAGCGGTTAGGTCACCGTGTCTCTGACCAGCACTGCTCTCCAGCCTTTTTGGTCATGCTCAGCACATATTAATTAGAAGGTGGGCAGCCTTGCTCAGCCTGGCTGATGTCTCTCACCCCAGCCCCTCTCATTTCAGCATGAGCAGGGCATTCCTTACATTCTTCGTCACCTCATTAGAGTGAGCTGCCATACTCACATGGAGAGTCAATGGCAGTGGCAGACAGAGAGAGCTAGATCCTCTAGATGTAGACCACAACCCCCTCTTTATCCCCGCCGTACCTATAAGACATACTGTATCTACTGACCCAATTCATTCTCGGTGTCCTACTTTCTGTGTGAATGCTTCACAATCACTTCATCATCCTTCACAACAGGAGATCACAACAGGACTACACAGCACTTCATTCGTCGGTAGCCAAAACGAAGCGCACACTTTGCAGGGCGGCTTTGTGCTGCATGTTCAAATTAGCACCAACTCTGCTGAGAACTGGCTGAGTCTCCTGCATGACACCCAATATGTGTTGGATCAGAGTCAAATTCAATTTGCTCATAGTAATCTGCACTATTACTTTACCTTGAGGGTAACCTCATTCTTTCCTCAAGCATGTAATCCTTGTAGGCGTGGAACATGACATTTGTAACATGATTAACCTCCACTCTACCTGCGCAGTGTGATGGTAAAAAAAAAAAAATGTAGATTTTGTTCTGCGTCTCTCGCTGCTTAGTGCAGTTCTGTACCTCGCTTGTGATCTCAGACAGGGAGGCAGAGGGTCTTGGGAATTGTTTCGATAAGTTTCAGCATTCTACCTCAAAGCCCCCTTATCCAAACACCAGTCTGGCAACAGAAACAAAGACGGGATTCAACCGCTTACTTCCCTGGCCTCTTGAGTTCAGGGGAACATCCTGAATCTGCATCTCCTCGACATAATAAGCTTATCTTTTTGAAAAAAAAACAACAAAAAAAACACGTTTTAGAAGTGAATAGTTTTTTGGGAATAATAAGAAAGAAATTTTGTTTTCAGCATGTATCATACATGGCGCTTGCTGCATATAACATGCTTCAGACCTTCTTCACTGCCAAAGTGTCTTTATATTACACTTTTGGGGTTCTTTGTTTTGACAAGCTGAGTGTTTTTTTTTTTTTTTTTTTTTTTACCAGTAGCAAAGAAGCACTTTACTAGCCTCAAAGGCTCACTCTCCAGCATCCCCCTGTGCTGAATTAACCCCCCTTGGCCAAATCTATCAGTCAGAGTGCAGTTACTCATCATAAAGTAGAATTACTGCTTGGCACCAAACAGTGAGTCAGACAACAGATGCTGTATGACGGCAGCTGAATTTAAGATTATTATTTGAAGTACAGCGGCTTCCTTCAGAGTGAACATCCAAAGTCTGACTTCAGTTTGTCTAACAAAATGACAGAAGTAAGAGCTCAACTAAAAAATGAGTTGATTAATTCTGAGCTCACTAAAAACTTGTCTCACACCAAGAAAAGGTCAAAATTTTTGCTCTGTAAGATTACTTGTTACAAGTGAGGACAATTCATAAATGCAGTGATCTGAGGTTAGTTAGTTAATGCACACATGCACTGTCCTTGTTAAAGAGATACAAATATAAATGAGACAAGCTTACTTAATGCTTACAAGATAACTGCACAGTACTGATGAGGCTCCCTCAGTTGCCTTGCCCTCCTGCCAGAGCTGTTTGAAGATTCTCTTGGTAGAAAGTCATCCCAAGTGTGTGAAAGCTGCACCCCTGCGTCTTCCTCTCCCCCTCTTTGCGCACTGCCTGTCTTGTTACACACTCTTTGTCACCTTAGTCCATTCCAGCTGTGGAGAGGTAGTGGTGTTTTAAAGCCTGTGATTAAAAGACTGTCATTAGCCCCAACAGAAGCTCAACTTGGCAGACACTCTTCAGCAAACATTCAGTAGATTGTTCCAAAATCCACCTGAAAAAGTTGGAACACCTTCAGGAGGCAACTGTAGATGGATGAAGGAGGTAGTTTCCTGGTAAACGGTGAGAGTCCAGGGCAGGATGTGTGCTGCCTGTGGCCTGTTAAGAGAAGACTGTCACTTTTCTGTGGGCCGAATCCATCACTTCTGCCTCACAGCTCTAAGAGGCTGTCTCTCTCAACTGCACCTCTCTCTCTCTCTCTCTCTCTCTCTCTCTCTCTCTCTCTCTCTCTCTCCCTCTCTCTCTTTCTCCTTGGTGCTTTTAAATGATGAAAAGTCCTCTAGCAGTGTTTCAGTAGGCAGAGCCTCCCCCTCTCCCTCAAAATGAACACATTCTTGTTTAAAGCAACAGCCTTCTTTCTCCACCCCTCCTCCCCATGGCACAAAAGAGATCCGCACAACACAAGCTACACACACACACACACACACACACACACACACACACACACACACACACACACACACACAGGCACGTGTGTACTACTCAAATTTCCAATCCCCTGCCCCCTGACCACTGGTTCACCACCACCACTATTTCTGGCTTGGGTTGCATGGCTCTTCTAGTGGTGGACAGCAGTGATGTCACACTGATCAGATCCTAATTGGGCGTGAATGAACACTTGTCCAGAGAGAGGGAGGGAGAGAGAGACAAAAAGACTGGCAGACAGGAAGCAGATCCAGGTATTTGACCCTGGTTTATAGTCTGGAGGTGATCTTTCTGAAACCTGCTGGATCTCTGCAGTATGAACTAAGTCCCACTGCAGAGTGGCTAATTATGCTATGACTTCAAAAGTGGTACTTGTGTCCATGTATTTTGGTGGACAAGAGGATATGAAACACGTCTTGTCTGAGCATGGACAGTGCTGCCAATTCCCCAAGCAAAGAGGGGGCTTTTGGTTCTGTTGCCTTTTTGGCTTCTGTTTTTGTGTTGTCTTCCTGTTTTCAATAAGAGTCATGTTTTTGCCCAGCCAATAATGTTGTCATTGGGTTTCCTATTTCTACGAAGATTATATAGTATTTAATCATTTTCAAGTCAGAGCAAGGTTCAGCGAAAGTTCAGATGGCTTATTTTCATAGGAATTTGCCCATTTCTAGGAGCTATTAAAATTATTTCTTAATCTGGTATTAGCTGCTCTGTAAACTATTGAAATTAAATTGTTTAGACCCAAGTTGTAGTAGCACCAGGAGGGCAACTTTCTCAATCGGTTGCTTGTTTTTAGCCTTTTATTTTCCCTAGCAAATAAAATTCAGGCATCATTTCTGCACCTTCAAAGTAGTCATCTTATTATGCTACCATTTTATTCTACACTATATGTCAAAGGACCGTGCAAACATGTTCTTCAGTGTTTTATTGTGGCCTTGTGTTTAATAAAAGTTAACGTTTGCTGTGCAGTTTGTCTTACAATTCACAGGATGTGTGATTCCCCTTTGGAGTATAAAAGATTAAATATGTTACAGATGGTTACGAACTTTTAGGTGTTGACTGGAATCACAAAGTGTTGGGATGCATATAAAAAGAATACAAGGGAACGGGGAAGACATTAATGAAGTTTCAGCTACATCACTTTCTTTTAAGAGTTAAACAACAGGCATTTAAATTAGTAGTACGTTTCCAGAGGAAGTTCAGTCTTTCTGAACAAAGGTGCACAAGTGGTGTACAAGTGAGTAGCTGAAGTCTTTTTGTATGAATTTATCCCTCAAATGAACCCCGTTTTTGCTTCTTAGTACGTATTCAACTGCATAGGTGCCCTTGCTGCCTTCCTTCTCAACAATCAACATTTTCCATTGTATTATTACATTATGCATAGTTTCCTTTAAGCATATAGATTCAAATTTTGGCCTCAGTGCATTCTTGAAATCCAAGCTGTTGTACAGTTTGCATTCATGTGGTTTTTATCACGGAATGTTCTAGTCATAATACGGGCCGTTTTGGGGGAAATGTTCCAATGCACTCTGAGCCACATCCAGTAAGACTAGAAGAGCTCATTGCAATAGGTAACATTTCAACTTTCTGATGTCACTGTGATCCTCGAGGCATCATTTAGTAGCACGTCAAGGAAAATATTGTCAACTACTAAGTGCTTGAGGAGCAACAAGCAGCAGCTGACTGTAGATTCCAAGAAAGAAATTATCGATGAAGAACCTCATCACCAAAACAAGCATAGTCCTGTGGATATTACATAAAGGATTCTATTAGTTCCACAATTATGTATGATTTTTTTTTTTTTTCTTTTTCAGATCATGTGCAGTTTGGAATTTGATTTCTTCCACTGTTAATTTAATTTCTTCCTTCAGTGAATGGAACTCTCTAAATACTTCCCCTGATGACACAGCGAGAATGTACTACTGGCTTTACGGGACAAAATTCCTGGCAGAAGACGATTGTCTGGCAAGAGGTGAACACAATTATTTCGTAACATCCAGTATTAGGCCAGACTCATTTGACAAACTAATCCCTTAAAGAGACTTTTGATCGAAGAAAATGTGCTTAAACTTACACTCCTGCGTGTCACATGTAATACTGAACTGTTATTCGGTTGTTTATACCCTCTTGCTTCTCTTTCCACTCCTATATAACAGCTGCGGCTGACTTTGTGGCTAAGCGTGTGAGTGACAGGGCTTTTTAGTGTTTTGGGTGACTCATTGAGTCTCATCCGAAACCATGGTGTCGGAGCAGTGATTAGTTCTCTTTCCACGTCTAATCCCCAGCAGGTGGAGGAACACCGGATCGTCAATATGTCAGAGGAAAATGTTACTTCCACACTGAAATGGTAACCAATCAATGCGTTTTAAAGCTGCTAGCACCACATGGGAAAGTGACTTTAAGTTGGAAATGTTTCACAGATGGGCTGGTATGGTGGGGAATGAATGAACATGTTGAGAGAGCTGTCCGGCAGTTTACCAGTACATTGGGTTTAGCAGCAGGAAAGCTTCTGTTATGAGTAGAATTTGTGACCAGATGAATGAATACATACAAGTAGAATTAGGTTTTAATAGTGGATAAGTCCTTTATAATGATATTTATTCCAATAGTCTTTGCTGCATCCATTAAATGATATAAACAGGTTTAACTACTGTACAATAAATGTCAGATTCATGGAAGTCACTGTTCATCTTAATAAGTCACAAAGGTCACTAAACTATTGGATTGTAATATTATTGAAAACAACTTGCAAAACAATGGCGTGTCTACATCACGTTTGTGCATCAAACACAGCTTTTTCAGATCAGCACAGAATTTTAGTTTTCAAGTGTTTCAAAGATTAAAGGATAAAAACAGTTTATCCTTGCAATTTATGATTTGCCCTGATGCTGAATGTTGTTCCTTTAGGACAGCTATGGTTGAAGGAGTATGGCAGTGCCCTACTTTGGTAGAAATACTAGAAAACTAGTAACTAGGAGGGCTTTAGAATAATGGATATACAGCACAGAATTTTTCTTTCCATGAGCTAATGTTTTGGCAACAACCTTGAGAACTGAAAGGAAAAGCATGACATCATAGTTTTTATTGCTTTAGAGGCAACTGGATGTATGAAATCTTAGTAGCATGCTGTGGAATTAAATTCCAGTATGAGAAGCCAGACACTAACAGGTTTCACCTGAGCAATGACAGATGGAGTCTAAAAAATGTACAAGCAGATTAGACAAAAGTACCAAGAAAGTACAAAATAATACCAGAATAGAAAAAGTCAGTATGTTAAAGTGGGATTTACACATTTGTGGGCCACAGGGCCAAAGCTTTCAGCTGCACTCCTGTTTTCTCCTGGCTCTACTACCTGGCTCCAGGTTTTCCCTGCAGTAAATTAGTAGGTTTGTTGTAATTTGATCAAACACATTTATTTAGGAAAATGCATCACGTTTGAATAGTGTAAATTCAAGAAAAAGGGGAGCACCCTGACATCTCGCTTGGTACAGCATGCACCATGTATTCAAGTTGAGTCCTGACCACAGCGACGTACGACAAACCATGATGACATCGTTGACATAACATGATAACAATTCCCTTGTTGCAGTTTTATGTTCTTGAATTAATAATACAAAATAATTTCAAAACAAAAAAACAACCTTTAAGATTTGAACCTTAACAAAAATCACCCTCTGACTACCTCATTGTACTTTAGTGGTACAAATTCCCAAATAATTTTTTTTTTTTTTTTTAAAAAGAGTTCAAACTTGATTGTTTTAATAGAAAAAGTAGAAACTACTCAATATTTTATTGTTTACTGACTAGCTGTTATTTACTAAGATGAACTGTATATAGTTTTAGAGGGAAGATGTTTGTAATTGATGTATTTTCCATTGAAAGTTATACATGCAAGTAAAATAAGTAATATACTCAAAGTAACATAATATACTTAGTTTAACAGCTATAAATGCAATTAGTTACTTTTAGCCTTGGTTGGCATTCACGCAAACATCTGCACTTAAAATCACGTGTCCACAGGTCAATTCAGATGATCAGTACTACTAGTTGTTCAATTTCTTTGATATATGCTCTGTAATATTCTAATATTATTAAGCTTAACCCAGATTATATTTTTCATAATTGGGTTCAGATGTAAAGAGCTTGTGTTTATGGCTTTCGGTGTGTGTGTGTGTGTGTGTGTGTGTGTGTGCCGAACATGAGTGCCTCCATAGTGACCTTTGTTTAAACACGGGTATGTTCAGGCCAGCGTGTCTCCAGCTATGATGGATGGTTTTCGTGTGACCTGTATCAACCTTTGTAACCCCTGGCCTACTGTTGCTTGATGTTTGTTATCTATCTTTGATTGAAAAGCTCATTACAACTGTGAATTCACTTTTGTAAACTGTTGCAGCAGTAGGCCTTTTATGTGATGTCTGTCTGGCTATATAATGAATCAAAGTATCAAAATAGTTATTTTCATATTTTTGTTCTGTGATGTGGCATGGAAAGAGTTTGTTTAATTATTCCATGGCCTTGCTGTGCAGGACTCACTGTTCCTCGTGGCTAGACCTACAACAGTCATTCTGTTGGGAGGAAAATTTTTTGTTTTATGATCTGAGTGGAACGAATGGGACTGGCTCAGGATTTTGTCAAGCACACCCCAACTGTTGCAGAAACCACCAAACGAGACCAGTAAATATGGAACGTGTGAGAATTCAGAGGAACAGGATTTCATTCAGACTTCATTAGTCTGATGTTGAAAGCATGAGCAGCCTGTGTGGCCTCGTCTGAAATTTATGCAGTGATTTAACGGTGTAACGCCAACAATGCTGCAAATAACATTAGAACATCTGCCCACATATGCATCCGTGTGACCAATGTTTAACAATTCAGAAGTTGCAAAGTTTCCCTGTTGTTCATCCTTTTGCAGCCAGTTTAACCAGCATTAAACCGCAAACCAGCTCAATATCCTACGTTTATTACTTTTGACATCGTGCCTCGTAGCGTGTAATTTAAAGATCAAGTTTACATTACCTATTTTTCATGAGTGCTCTAGACTTGCTGTATGGTTTCCAGACATGTCTTACAAGTCTGGCCTCCTATACATCATTTGGAAAGAATCCAAAGGAACACACTCAAGAGGGTGAAGGCTTGTCCAGGTGCTGTGATTTGGCATCCATGGCAGCAGAGGAGAACAACAAACAAAGCCATACGATCAACTTGAAAATATAACGACGTGTGACCTAAGGTGTAGCTGAAAGGTTATTGGCAGATGTTCTCCACCAATATTACACATATAGCTCTGTCATCATTGGAGGCTGTCAATAGTAGAGTTCAGGTTTCAAAAAGCCCTGTTCACGGTGAAGTTTGTGACTATGGATTTATTCAGCAGCATATTTGACCTACTTTTTCAGACCAATGACCATTGCCTGTGCAAATACAAATTATTCCCGAAAAAAATGTCTTAGTATGGAAAATACAGCGTATTATACAGTAATTTATGTCCTAGCTTTGGTGTAATGTTCTCAGCACACCGTCTGTTTAGTAATTGTCAGACACTTCCCTTCTAGCAGGGAAAGATAACATCCTCAAGTCACAGTTGGAGCAAATGAAGAATCTTGGATCCCTGTTACATTTAATACGATCCTCCCACATGTTTGTGTGACAGATTTATTTTACAGCAGCACCAGTCACTCTTTAAATGTCATCATATTGGTCCTCTCTGAGGTTATTGGACGTTTATTAGGAAAGAGTATCATTTTTGAACAAACCAGGTGTGACATGGGTTAAATTCGTGTTAACGCAGGAGTCATAGCTTGTTTCCTGTTTTCTGGTTTCAGCCTCTGGGCTCGAGAGAACAAGGTGTATTCTGTAGCTGTATTTTTTGGTTCAGGTCTGCTAGCTTTAATGGCTGAAGTTCTGGGTTAAGAAGAGCCTGGAGAAAGACTGGAACGGCACCCTGCCTCAGGGTAGACCATAGCTCATTCTCTTGCTGTTTATGGAATTACTGATGGCAGCAGAAGCACCCCCAAACCCCAGGCTCAGCCGGACTTTAAACATCGTAAAGCTTTACAATACGGCCTAATGCACGAGTAGCATTCGGGAAGCATGAAGTCATAACTTTATGGTGTTTATGGGGATATCCTGATTTAAGAAATTTTGGTGCAAGAACATGTTTGTATTTAGGGCCCGAGCACCGATGGTGCGAAAGCCCTATTGTTATTCGTAAAAATATTATTCTTTTCATCCTGAAAGTTTAAATGCAATTTTGGAGGCTTCATCATATTCAAAAACTCATGAAAGTTGGGAAAAGAAAATCTCTCCTGGTGACAAATTTTGTATTTTAGTGGAGTCGCGAGTGGGCGTGGCCAATTGGGTCGCTAGCGCCCCCTACACAGATGCCCCGGCGGCTCCATTCACGTACATGTACGAAAATCGGTGGACATGTGTATCACACCTAGACGTACAAAAAAGTTACACTGCACCATTACGTCAACTCAACAGGAAGTCTGCCATTTTGAATTTAGTTGCCATTTTTGGCGATTCGCACGTTGTACTTTAACGATGTCCTCGTACAGATTTTGTCAGACCGACTTGAAATTTAACTTTGACTTGAAGTTATCATAAGAATTCGGTTTCGACAATCGGTGTGCCCGTGGCATGGCGGCCATAAAGTGACCCAAAAGTCATATTATAGCATGGTGTTCAAAATGTGATATAAAAGCCATACTATAAATAAATATTCATTCAAATGCGACTCCCTCTAAGGGTAAGGCCACGTGGTTCACAGGGGGTGAGTCCCCCTAAGGCGAGTCCCTCTAGGGGTAAGCCACACAGGTTTGGGTTTGTACATGCAGTCATACTAATACCACAAACCAAAGGTCAACAACAATATAGAACTCAAACAAAAACAAAATTCTAAAAGAGACTTTTTCTTCATTGTGTAACTTGAAAAAGTTATCCAAAAATACATTGTGTATATATGTAGTATATATAGCCATATACTATATGCGGCTAAGTTTGATGTTTCGCCGTGACACAGGAAGTTGAACTTTTAATGAACGTTGAACGTTTATGTTATGTTCCAAACCTCACGAAACTTTGCACATGCGTCAGGCACCAACTTTCATGAGTTTTTGAAAAGCCAAACGCCAAAAAAAGGCAATTTCTTTTTAAGAAGAATAAGGAACGAGATCGAGAAAAAAATTTAAACTGCAAAGGGGAATATGCGGACCCTCGCGTGCTGCACGTCGGGGAGCCGGCGGCCCCGACCCGATGGATCCCCGACGTGCAGCGTGCGAGGGCCCGCATATCACTGCTTGCAGTTTTAATCTTTATCTTGAATTTGTGTGACGATTTCCTGTGTGAAAAAAATCAATTACAGCACTTAATCGGAGAAATAGTAGGCTACTACTTTTATACCAAGGACTCATGTTGGACTAGTGCTGGGTATTGCTTGGGTATTTGTACGTGCTTTTTTTGCAGTGAGGATATTTTGCTATACCACTTCAGTCTTTGGTGAATTTACATTTATGTCCATGGTCGATAAGATTTACCTTGTTGGAAATACTGCAAGGATATGACACATGCTGCATGTAACGAGCACATAAACATATGGGAAGAAGAATCATAAAGCATGTCTGTTGACCCCAGTTTGTCCAAATACGGGACAGACGTTCCCTTTTCAGAAACCCATGCCCACTGAAAACCCAATATTCCTGCCGGCCATTTTACGTCATAAGTAGATGTTTCGTGATATGCACATCAGGCAGGACAGTATACTGTTTTTGTTTTCACTTTTCAGACATCATTACACACACTGCTCTGACCCTGATCCTGAGAAGGGTTGTCTTGGTAGTTTTTTGGATACAGAACAATGTTTGTACACTGATGCTTGGTGGGAAAGGATCGGTCTGCTGATTAGTAGTCTGTTAGAGCTCCAGTGATGAAAAGAGCTGGAACTCTTCCATTAACATGTAATAAAATGCAATAATTAAAACTATCTGATGAAATCGGGTAATGCACTCAAAGACTGCAAACTGCTGATAACAAGTGTGAAACCAAGCAAGCCACTGAAATCTAAGATTTAAAAATGCAATCACAGAACTGAACATACACATTTTTAACTTAATGCAAATAACTGAACCATTTATTACCATGTACTGTATGAACGTATAATTTTTTTTTGTAGCAAACTAATAAATGACACAAACCAAAACTGATCCATGAATCATGCCTTTTGTTCTCAATTTTATCCATTTTTGCATTTTTATTAGAAAAATTCTCATTTATTGAGCAGGTTTCCAATTGAAAGCCATTGACCTGAAACTCGCTGGGAATACTCGCTCCAGTTTATATGACCAGATTCAGTCAAGTGTGGCCTTTTCCATCCCTGTGTTTCAACAAAGCATGTGTGTTTGCTTGACCCCACAATAAATATTGACCCCGCTGTGAATATTAGATTCTTGGCAATTTTGTTAAGAGTTTGAATGTATTGGGTTAATCACTTACCCCACTAATGAGCTCTGAAGCGTACTAGGATTGAAAGTTACAGCATGCTTTTTATATATTTCCATTATTATTTATTTTTAGTGGGTTGATCTAAGGTGATAAATTAAAGGGGAAAAAAATAACACAAAGTGACTTAGGAACACTGCAAACCTCAAGAACAGCTGTTACATTTCACAAACTATATTTGTGAAGAGTGTGGAGAGGAGGGGAATGAATCAGTGCCTGGTCTACAGAAAGCTCTCCATTATTCTGACTTACTGCCATCATACTGACCAGAAATAATTATAGAACTAGGTGGCCTTGACAGCTTGTGAAATCAGAAATTTCCACGTTCACAAATGATACTTGACCTCAAGCAGCTGACAAAATCCTTAATACTAGTGCTAAATTCTTGTTGACAAATTTAATGATATCCACCTTATATATATAACTTATGTCAGAGAAATAAAACATTACGAAAAAGTAAATAGAGTAAATTAATGCAATGAAAGCAAAAGTATAACTTGCATCACATCATAATTTGTTTAAATGGTATAACAGCTGGTCTAGTGATTAGCAACATGCCCTCAGTGCAAACAATAACAAAGTGGATTTTATGCCTGACCTCCGTTATTTACACATTGCTGTTGCTTTTTTATTGGCTCATTTCATCTCATCTATTTACCGGTTATTTCTGACCACCTGAATGCAAACACCTGGCAAATTTAACATTATTACATGATATTTCCAGGTTCAACAGTTTGATGGTGATTACATAAACACCATTAAAAAAAAAAAAAGTGGATGGACATGCTGTGGATTTTACATTAGTAAGGGCTGCAGGGCTTAATCAGAAAAAGAGTGTCGTAATCTGACTTGTTAGTTTTTGCAATGATCAAACAAAATCGATGTACCATGTTACATATGAACTTCAAAGAAAACCCAACTGGTTGCACGCTGAACTGATGCACCTTTTCAGTTTTGGACAGTGATGGTCTGCCTCTTAAAACCGTGAGTGTCCCTCAGAACACCTCTTATTGCCATATTCTTCCTGAAGCATTTCAAGGGTCTCCATTGCCGGTTTCCAGAGTTTGACACAAGATTTCATGTGCGCTCTCTGCTCAAGTTTCCAGTGTGTAAAGAATCGCCAACGCACCTGGACAACTGCTTACAAAAGCAAAGCAACTCCGGTTCTGATTTTGGTCAAGCGATGAAACTTGAGGTACTTACTTACAAGGTTTATAGCTTCTCCATGCTCCGTGCTTGTCATGGTGCTGTGCACCATTCAAACGCAACAGGCGCAGTCTCAGATCTTTTTTTAATCCACCCTGATAGAGATCAAATAGAGTAGGGTCAAGGCCTTGGAGTATTATAGAGAGAAACCAAACACTGTATTTAAAAAATTGTCGTAGCTTCCGGGTCTGAAAAGTGGAGCCATTGCAGAAGTGCCTTAAAGTGCAATACCAGCAAGGGCCACTAGGGGCTGGCGCCTGAAGTGTCAACATCAATACATTTTTCAGGCCATCTGATCAGTGTTCTGGTGGTTCTTCTGAAAATAGTTCCTAATTTATTAGATGATTGGCGTCAAAGAGAGGTATATTTTGGGGCGTGCTTGTATTCATTGACATGTCAGGGGTGCAAGCTTCTGGTATAGGTGGGCGGTCATAGTGTCTTCGGATTCTTAGTCGGGTTCGTCCAAATATGGTCACTTCTGATTCCAAAAAAAACAAGATGGCTATTGCCCTAATGCCAAACTTGAACCTTCAAAACGGCAGTTCCCAAACCAATGGCTGATGTAACCGTGGGTTACCACTTAAAAGAAACCCAATAATTCCCCCGTGAGCAAGCACTTGGCAACAATAGGGAGGAAAAACTCCCTTTCAACAGAAAGAAACTTCGGTCAGAACCAAACTTGGGATTGGCAGCCATCTGCTTCGACTGGTTGGGATGCGAGTCCGCTCTCTCCCCACCACAAAGTAACTAATATTTCCCACTGCAAGTGCAATATCAAATACCCTTGCCTTCTGGTTAAACTGCTGTAAAAGAGAGGTTTGGCTCAAGTTTTCCTTGAGTTATTAAGAATCACAGAATTTCCACAGGTTCAGTCTGTGTAACTGACAGCTGGCCATACTCCAGTTGAGCTTAGTCGGGTCAAGCAGTTAACCTGAGACTCTGAGACTGAGTATCTTTGATTCTACAGTAATGACCATAATATTGTTATGCCCCACTTACACACAGCCTGCAACAATCCAGAAAAGGTTCAGTTACTACCTCCTGTTGCGACAATGAATATTGCTAACTTTCTACAACGTTAGTCTCGTTAACGTTAATCTCTGTGCAGTTGTACCAGTAACAGAAACATGCTTGTTGACTTGTCGGCTTTTGTGTTCTTTTTGTATGACAGTCTTTTTTGGTATAATAAGGTCGTCTAGGTGGAAATGGGCCACACAGTAAGCATAGCTGTACTTTGAAGATGCAGACTGTTTATCTTTAATTGCTTCAGGTTAAATAATCATTCAATGTTGTGTCGAGCGTCTTTTGGCCACCTTTCAGTATACAGTAGCCTCTCAGTGGGGTTGCTAAAACCCTGTTGCGAGTATTAGGTCATCCCTCGCATGCAGGTTTTCATCTCAAATCCCCATGTTGGGTTCTGTGTGCACCTTTATAACTGTAGCATATCCAATATCTTTCTGTAAATTACATAAGGACACAAGTTGTTTTGAACCACGTGTTTTCTTCTCTCAATTTGCCTTACCTTTTCATGAGGCATTTTCCACAATTCAACCCAGCAGGAAGCAAATGTAGATTAGATTTTTGGTTTACTGTCCCTGAGGTGATTTCTGTTCGACAACAGCTTACAAATCATTTGTTATGGTTTCCTCTGTGAAAACAGTAGTTAATCAGTGGCCGGAAAGCTTTTACGTCTCAATGACAAAAACAGCAGGGAGTCATTCAGCTTTGAAGGAAGACCTACTTGCTCCACTTGTTTTGATTACTTCTCCATGTGTAAAGAGCAAGTTCTTGACTGAACACGGGAAGTTTTCCACGAGACCTCCTGACACACCGGTGTCATCTATTACAACTCCACTGGCAGGCGGATGTTAGAGTCACTTGAAAAGATGAACATTCATCTTTTAAATTACCTGGTGCAAGAAAAACTTATTGTAGTGCAGAATGACTCTACTCAAACCGTTACCTGAGGGATTTGGCATTCTGCCTCATGCCAGCCACGACAAAAGACCACTTTAGAGGGAGATGGAAAGAGAGTAGCAAAGGATAGGGGCCAAGCGGGTAGCTGTGGTGAGCTGAAATTGCAGACTAAAGCATATCTTCAAATCACAGAGCCCAGAGGATGGAAGAGGAATCCTCCTACTGTTATTTTTTCCCATGTTCTTCCACCCCCGGTAATATTTTCCCGATTAAAGTATGCTCCTTTCCCCTACTCGAAAGACGGACCCCAGTTTCACAGGAGAAAACCAAAGCAACCACAAAACGGGAATTGCTTTTCCACTGCATGAGATAATGTGTTGCAAACTGTGTTGTGCCTAGATTCAGCTGCCAAGTTAGAGCATTACCTCAATGTTTTCACAGATCAGTAGTTGATAGAGCCAATGCCTGTTTAAGACTTAAATGATAGTTTCACGTTATCAAGTTTTTAGAAATGAGCTATCGGGGTAGAAATGTGAATATCCTCCTGTAGTTTGTTGGATTCAACAGCTTGCAGCAGTTTGAAGTGATATAACGTGATTTCAAACTTTACAGTTAATGAGTAGATGCCTTCGGAAAGATTTTATAAGGGTTTTATACCAAGAGTCTTACAGTGTGGAGAAATCTGGCTGCAAAATGTTTACTGCTCTAACTTAAACATGGCTTTAGTGGAGCAGTGAGCCATTTCCTGGACCACATCAGAAAATGAGACAAGCTTAATAACCCCACACTTCTGAACAAACACATGTATACACTTAGTATCCTCTCAGCTCAGGCAGTTTTCAGAGGCCAGTGTTGAGCTCATAATTTGGCTGAGTGTCTGCAGGCTCTTTGTACTGTACGGTCAGACGACCACATGAGACCAGTTCTGCACTCCTACTTTGGACATCAGCAATATTTACATGTTTAGTTTGGAAATCTACCTTGGAAACTTTTCATGTGAGCTCAAGTCTTCTTTGTTGCAGCTATGATTATGAATGAGATGATCCTCCTGAAGATTTTATTTTGGTTTGAGCACTTGAACTGAACAGCCAAAATGCATGGACAAATCTTAGTGTAATTTCTGTAATTTACTGCAGTGACCACTTGAATTGAGGCCTTGGAAACTTATCCTGATTGCCCACCAGCCTTCCCTAAGGCAGGGTCCATTCTGAAGTGTGCTCTGTTCACTGTTGAAATGCTACCGCTGTGCCGCTGGCTTCCTGCAGATGAATGTGTACCGTGCACACTTTAGCGTGTCAAGTGTTTAATTTCCTCCAAGTGGCAGAGCACATGGCCATAATTATTGTCCACTTGACAAGTCGTTGTAAATGTCACGTCATGGCTGAGGACCTGACGTTGTGACATAAAATGCCTGCTGAAACTACTCAAAAGTTACATTCATCCGGCAACGGCAATCAAATGGAACATTTTATTACTTTGCCTTCACAGAACTGGCTGCCAGTTTCACTTTGGAACAATATGGTGCCTGTCGTTTCAATTGTCTCAAATGTAGAACTTTATAAATTTGATTGTTCCTCCAGCGCAACGCGGCATATTTCTTTTCCAAAAGCTCTTTGCCCCTGCCTCATCTTAAGGGAGCAATTTGCTATGTAGTCCCTCAAAAACTTTGTTTTATGTTTAGAGCATTGATCTAGACACTTATTCAAACCTCAGCCCTCATTTGCATGGCTATTTATGGTGCTCCTTGATTACGGCCCTATTTGTAGAAAAGAAGCATGAAGTCTTTAATTACTGTATTACTCAGTTACAGAGAAAATAAATGGTGACATGTTGCCTTAAAGATTATTTTAACTGCTGAACATTGTGCTGGTGTTATGTTACCTGTCTGTCTAAATACCTAACATTGAAAGAGTGGAACCACAGTTACCTAATGTTTGTCAGTCATAGATTCCATGTACTTTGAGTCAATATTTAGTCTTGACAATTTTGCCAGTATTTAGTCGGCTATTTCCACTGGCCAGGTGAAGCATTGCCATTAAAAGACCAGAGCTCCAGACGGACATTATTACACTAGTCTGCCCATCCTGTCAACATGCCCAGATGATGCAAACACTGTGTGTAACAATGCCGACTCTTATGTCAACATGAGTGATTATATCGGTGTGATCAGGCTCAAGGCAAATTTTTCTAAAGTATTGACTAAAATCTGCAAATATTTCAACTGTTATAAAATTGAAATGTTATCTACTCTAGCTGCTTCACTAAACCAATGTCAGTGTATTTATTTACTTTATATAACTTTTTATTGCCAGCTCTGTGCAACACACGGATTAATGATATGTTCTTAAACCCAATTTATTTTTTTGTTTGTTTAAAGTTTGGACACAGGCACACCAGGCTGACAGTTGGGGCCCAATTTGCCATCCGTCACTTGTAGTGGCTCTAGATGACCGTTGTCAGTGGCTGTTTGACTCCAACCCTACATGCTGAACTGATTAGAGGAAGTCAGCGAGAGAAAGCTGTCTAACTGCCTGTTTAGCCAAGTTATTCTGTGACATTACCCTTTATTGCAGTTTTTCCTTGTTTTTTGCCTCAGCCTTCTCTTTTCTTCTTCCACCAGCTAAAGCCCAAGCATGACAACACCAGTTCAAAGCAGTCGTGTTAAGGAAAGTCCGTTGTCTCTACTTGGGGTGAAGAAAGCTTTCACAGCAGGTATCCAGTTTAAGCTTAAATCTGGAATCCATGTTGTTCTCGCGGCTGAAGAGAGTTCTTTATGAGTCTGACTGTGTTTGGGGTCACGGTCATGCTGCAGAATGAATTTGGGATCAATCGCATGCTTCTTTGACGGCATTGCGTGATGGATGAGAATCTAGACTGCCTAGAGCCTTTGCGCACGGCTGTTTGTACGCATAATGAGTTATTTACTTGATTTATTTAAATAAAAGCAGGAAACAACTCTGAGTTTAAACATGTTTTTTTCCCTGTGAATGAAAAACCCGTGGCTTTAACGTGTTCCTCTCGACATCTGAAACAGGACCTACACCCAGCATTGTATAAACATGTCAGCAACAGCTGTGTGGACAACTTATTTTGTGCTTTGGGAATAAGCGAATGTGTATAGAACAATTCCATTTTTTATAAGTTCCTCTGTAACACGTGTAGACCGTTGTCACATGTTTCGCCCATTGTGCTATGTGGAAAACTTGCCTTTTAGAGATGGTAATTTTGGTAATAACAGTTGCTACCTTTGCAGGAAGTTTCAAAGATACACATTTTTGCTTAAAAAAAACAAAAACATCTTTAGAATACATTCAGATAAAAAAAAAAAATGCTGATCTGTGCAATGCTGACAGCATTTATTGAAAAGGCTGGGACTAGATTGGCTATATCTCTTTTCTCCAAAAGTGACCTTTAAATCAGCGAATCACTGTTTTCCAAACTGATCCCTACATTCTCATTCTCACTATTCTTTTGATGGATAAGAGAGTTAAATTCACTGACGGTTTCCAAAACGGTCACCCAGGGCAGCTAACCTTTAAGCTACCTTTTCAAAACTAATCCACTGTCACTATAAAGTTATCACAGTAAAAGATGTGAGCGTTTATCCGTGAGTAGCAGAAGTTGTTGCAACCTATTCCCCCTATGGAGCTGCCACAGGGGGTCCCAGACTGCAGGTTTGAACCCCAGCCCTGAACAATGAAGCTTGGAGAGCTGATGGAAAAGCCATCCATACTGAGGCAGATTTTATTGCTTTCCAGGCCTGCTGTCCCCTATGAGGTAATTTTAGAGGAATGTCCCAGAGAGTAAAGTAAAAGTCAGGTCAAAAGTACTTGACCTGTTTATTTTGATTCTTACATCTCAAACTTTCCATTTCTTTCAACAAAAAGAAAAGCAGCTTGAATTTCTTGACTTCCAGCCTAACTGGAGCAGCAACCAGCCCGGAGCTTACAAATGATTTAGTGCTTGAGTCAGCACCCTTGGTGTGTATCAGATGATTATAGAAGATCGAGCTTAGGGGAAGTCTTCATTGCAAAAGTGAGAAGCAATTAGGGTAGTAAAACTGAGTCACTGACTTGTAGGGGATGGCACGTACTATGAGCATTGGCTCAGACATCTCTGTATCAGATTTTACAGACATACCAAAGTCTGCCAAGTTTCATTATACTCTGTGAATTATAACAGTTTAGCCCAGTGGTTATCTGCCTGGCATAAATTCCATTGAGTTTACAGTTCGGTTAACTTCTCTTTAATGACTAAATGGGAAACAGTGGTTCTCTGGAGCCTGAAAGTGTTGTTGAAAGAAGCATAAACTGCTTTTGCTGAAAGGTAAGTTTTGTTGTAGTGAGGGCTGGGAAGTTTTGAGGAAATCTGGCCAGTATGTACAGTAGCTCTTATTGAAGTAAATTTAGGTCAAGTCATCAGGTCATTTGTTATAAATTCAACAACACAATACATTGACTAAGAGAATAGAAAAGCATAAGGAAAAGTTTATTTCATAAATCAACATTTTGTTGTTGCCTTGATGTGATCCTGGAGTACCAGAGGTGAATAGAAAAGGCAGTGACACGTCACACAACGTGCTACTGTGGAATCATGACTGAGACTGCTGACATGGGACTGACTTGGACCGGGTCTGCTCCAGTCCAGAGGTATTTGTGTGATATCTAATGATTCTAAAGCCCCTTTTCCTTTGCTGATTTTGGCTAGGCTCCACTTGACAAGCTTTTTTATTTCATTTTCCAGTGCCTGTGGCTCGTACTTAGTACCTGGTATCACTTACTTTTTTAGGATCACCGGTCGAGGTTCCAAGCGAGTCGAGGCGATAATAAAATTTTACATGAAAACACTGCACATCACTGACTGGTGAGATGCAATCGTCACAATCCCTACATTACTATTTTTGCAGCACAGTTGCTGCCAGTAATTCTCGTTTAAAAAAAAAAAATACAGTTAAACATGTTCGTATCAAACGGTGGCTCTGATGGGCCCTTTTGAGTCTGAAGTTAGCTTCATTTTACAAAGTTCACTCACCTCCAGTTTCCTCTGCAGACTGCCCGTGTTGCCCACTTCTCTCCAGCCAGCATCTCACCCACACTGCCTTTTTCTTCCTCTTTCTGCCTTTTCAGCTTTGGCTTGCGGTGTCGTTTTCTCCTAGAGCTCCAGTCTTTACCGACTTGCCATTCAGTGGGTTGTCTAATGTATTTACTGTCATCTGGTTGAAGTGTCTTCTTAAAAGAAAAAATATCTGTGCACGTTGCTGGAAAAAAAATTGTACGTGTGGTTTCCAGTCTTAGTATGTTTTCAGCTTTAAGGAGGAGTACAGGAGGACATGCGAGGACAAGGTGATTATCCACATTCTGGCCAGGAGTTTTAAATATGAGTCTGATGTTTATACAGAGTTGATGGTATACGTACAGTTGTTGTACAGCTGACTTCACCAAAGATAGAGGCCAGTTTTAAAATGATTTTACCAAATCATCTCTGGGTAGAAGTAAAGCCACATAGCATAGTATTGTGTGCTATGCTTTCAGATCTACAATGTGTAATTTATATTCCAGGCAGCTTTACTGTTTTTGGGGCAGAGGGCCAACCCTTAAAAAAAAAAAAAAAAATCACCTCCTCACTGACTTCCTGAAGTGAGGAATAATCTGTTGCTGGAACAGAGTTCAGTGCCATGTGCGGATGAAGTCATGTGTCAAAGGATTTCAGTTTCTGAATAAACTTCTTCCAGCCTGTCTGCAGTGTGGCTGAACTACACGCTAGCGTTCATGCACTGGTTTAGTGTTTCCCTAAACCACTCTCAATGCTTGACTGCGTGTCCTAAACTTCTACTGTGGTGAATGCGGTTTTTGGAGGGAATATTATCAGTGGATATGAATACTCAGGTAGATCAAACACTAGTCATGTTGAAGTGTAATTCACTGAAGTGCTTACAACTGGAAAGCTGACCTTCATAGCACCATCAGTATGAACTGGTTCTCTAAAATATACAAGTGCAATATGATTACCCAATGGTGTTGATTTATTATCCACAGCTGACTTACATTTATCTTTCTTTATTTAGCTGTTCATCTCTCTGGTAACTTGCTGTTGTGTTTTATTTGCAACAACAAAGAACCAGCAAGGCTGTTACAGTGTGTTGCCATGGACAGTCGTATTTCACGCAGCAGCCTTTAACTGTTATGTCTCATACTCAACTCATGACGATTTGTTTGGCCCTGTCTGTGCTGTAAAATGCTGGGAGGACAAGCTAAATATAAGCGTGTATTGGATTTCAAGAAGCACAAAATGGTCAGTGCTAAGAGGAAAGCCAGAGAGCTCACACTGAAGCCGTGGTCCACGCAACGTGTCCCAGGACACTAGCTGTGATGGATGGCCGTCAGCCCCTCCAGTACCACCTCATTTCCTGGGGTCACACCATTGGAGGTCGTGTCTTTCTGGAAGTCCGCCGCCAGCGCTCTGAGTTCCAAGAAGAAAAACTTTGATCCGAGACACTCATTAACTGTCAAAGCTAGCCAAAAGCACAAAATGTGAAGGTGGGACTCGCGATAACTAGATGACGATTCTGCCAAAACAAACAGCACTCGATAGGGTGGGATGCAGTTTTTCCGTTTCCTTCAACTCTTCTTCTAAAAAATATACTGTGTTGACTGACTTTTAGAAATGGTATCTTTATTGGAGCCATATAAGGCCCATTTTTTTCTTGTGAGGTAATTCTGTGTTTGAAAGTTATATAGGGGGTGTATCCGGTCATGTCACACTGCAATTTGATCTTATATACACATCACAGATTTCTTAATGATCTGTGTGGCGTCTGTCTTCATATCAAAGACAGGAAATGATAAGTTATGGCTACAACTGTTAGTGCTTAAGTAGAGTTTTTGAAGATGTCATGACTCTTCTTTCTGAACCACTTTTTAATTACTGCCACATTTTTGCAGTTGTTACTTTTGGAAGTGAAAATACTTGCCGTGAGTTATTTAAAAACACAAGAGAGTAGGTTTTTCTTCTGTTTTATGAAGTCATTATGCAAAAGGTTGTTCAAAGTCACGGTCACATTTATGCCATAGCCACTCCGTGGGAGGACCAAGATAGTTGGAGGGCCATTTTTGGCTTTTCCTTTACCTCTGCAGTGCTAAGCTATTTATAATGATGATATTTCCATCGCATCCCATTTCAGGCCTGTGAATGAAGTGTTAGGAGTTCTGTACACTGCCAGTTGTGACCTGCTAGTGTTGATTGTTTTGAAGGTGTATGTGTGTATAAACCGGATCTTCGAAGTTCAGAATCACTAGTCTTGAAAAACGTCCGCAGATTGAAGAACAGCTGTCGAAAAACCCTTAAAATGAACAACTTCAACTTTAAAAAGTCATTTTACAACTGTGTGATTACAGGCGTAGGCTCGTAGGGCATCTGATTGAAAACGGGGAACACAAGCGCGGTTTCGTGTCCCTGTTTTCAAGTTTTGTGCATGATATCCATCATTTCCCCAGTTCTGCATACATATGTCCGTGCTTTTAAAGTCACAGTTATATTATGAGATATACTTGTATAATATTTACAAAAAGCTTGTCTGCCGTGTTCCGCAGTTTGAAATTCTGGCTTTGTACCCTTCACTCTGAGATACTACATTTTTGTCACACAAGACACAACAGATTAGCTTTATTTTGGGAAAAACATGCAGAGCCAACAGCTACAGAACATGGCCTTATTTGAAGTTGCGGTGTAGCGTGTCGCTCGTTGCTGCAGTGGTATTTTTGTCGGTAGCCTCTTGCTGTTACTGCCTCTGGCTTTGGCGTGAGAAAGGACTTCTGTAGCATCAGTCCTGCACAGCATGGGTTGCGTCTGCGAGTAATCACTGCGAGCAAGATTAACAATTACCTGTCCGGTCCAGGGCTGTAAATCTCTGCAGGGTGATTAGTGAACAACTGCAGGTCTGGCAAATAGCGTCTCTGGCCTCACTAATGGAACAGAGACAAAATATCCTGAGGGCACAACAGATTTCCTCAGTCTGCCAAATGTTGAACATAATGGTGAAGGGGCAAGTTGCAGTTATCTAGAGGTTACTTACTTAATATTTTACTAAGATATATATACACACATAGAGGTGTATATATAAGTCATTAGCATGTGTTTGGTGTTGTTTCACCTCCCCAGCAAAATTTTGGTTCTCTTTTTAGCTCCGTTTTTTTCTCTCCAACAACTCCAGAGGGAAATATCTGCCTCACTAGCTGCTAAATACTCCACGAGCAGGTAGCATATTCTGTTTTTAGGGCTTTTCTGCTGCTTTTTCAGCCTGCTGTTGCTCAACAGGATGTATGATGTAGGACATATTGTGTATAAGCAGTCAATGCTGTGGCTGAGATTTTCCACTTTTGAAATGCACACTGATTTAGACAGCCAGGGTTTCATAAGTCACACACCTTAGGAGCCAAACCTGTCAACTTGCGGGGTGGGGCTTTTATACATTATCAAGTTGCAGGTGAGAGGTGGAGAGGTGGGTAGAGATAGAAGCGGGGAAAATGTTCAAACTCGTATATCAGCACGTTTTAAATTAAGATAAAGGTGTAGAGTTAAAGGCAGGCCAGTTTTAACAGCTTTAAATCTACGTTTTTAGTTCTATTGAGCACAGACTGTGAATGTCTTCATGTTTTTCTCAGTTTGGATAGTAGTTACTGAATTATGCATGGTGAATTCAGTATTTGCACTGGTGTGCTATGTTTATTTTGTCTGGACCTTCTCTATAAATGCTTATATAATAGTTTTTATTCACTTGAGCCTGGAAAGTCATTTTGCTTGGAAAAAATGTGAGCGTGAGGAACAAGAAAATCTGGCGTCTGCATTGCCTGGTCTGATGTGAATGATTTTAAGTGTAGAATCGAACCCAAAACGGTAGCTTTGAGACTTTGAATGGACTGCAACCAAGGACTTGTGCATGTGGCGGTCTTTCTACCTTTTTCCTTCTGTAGCTACAAAAAGTTTGATTTGATACCAGTCCCTCTCCCCAACCACCCGGCCCCCTTCCTCCTTCTCCCATCTGCAGTCCCAGGCAGTAATGGTAGGAAGCAGGGCTTGGCTGGCAGATTGGGAAGCAGGATGGATGGAACTACTGTGGCGAGCGCTGCGGTGATGAAGTCAGTGTCTGGCTCACATTAAAATGCAACCAGGCACATGCACTCACATAACAGCTACACTGCAGCCAACATGTTTAGAAGAACTGAAGGTGTTATCTTGGATTAGACAAGCTGTTGTCTTTTTTGCAATTCTTGGAGGTGAATATTAAAAACGAGGGAGCATTGTGGGTGGTTGGAAGAGCGAGATTGTTCCACTGATGATATCGCTGGCCCCACTTTCTGCGGACAGCCATATGAAGGCTTACACGGGGCTGTAAAGGGTAAACACTGGTCCAATACTTACTGATGTTCTTGGCACGCTGTTCCCTTACGTGTGCAGGAAATACTGTCAAGCTGGCTGAAAAGACTGATGTCAAGGAAAATGCCACACAGCATGCTTGTGGTTTATGGCCCCACCGAGAGGGGCGATAGCTTTGAGGCCAGTGCTTCACTTAAGTAGTATTTCATGTTGGTACAGGCTTTGTAATCCAGATCTCCATGAGCTCATGCACACTCTGCCAGAGATATCAGCCTCTGTCGATGAGGTCATGTTTCCTTTTGACAAAAGATTTAATGACAAAAATACCTATTGCAAAAAAAAAAAAAAACACAAGTGTAAAAAGTTAGAGTACATAAATTACAAATTACCCCAAATTATAATTTGTATGCCATGTCTGCATTATTTCACTCTTACCTTTTTTTCCTCTGGCCTACTTTTCAACATTTTTTTTCCCATGTATGTATACTTCCCTGTTGCTATGGCGACAAGTAAACATTTCCATCTCATCATTTTCATTTGTGCTCAAGTAATTTCAAACAGACCACAGGTTAACGCTGCGGGTAAGAACATAACGCCTGTGTATGTTGATTATCACGTTTATTGGCATTACAACCAAATGTAGCAAGAAACTTAATATGTCATCTGGAAAATATACTTGAGTTTCATCAAATTTGTCTGCACACTCAAGTGCTATGTTGACAAAGTGTGTGCTAATGAAATCTTTTAATGGTTTTCAAACATGTTGCCAGAATCTTTACATTCATACGGTCAGTGTAGTGTGCAGCCTGATTGCATTTGCATTTTTTCACTTGGGCGACCCTGATCCTGCGTGAATTAATAAAGAAGTACTACTCAAGATTGCACACATAGACCTGTGTCCCTTACTGAGGACTGTTAAAGGGACTGGACCAGTCTAACCAGTACTCAAAGCTTATTTTAACTTCAGTTACTGATTTTTCTGCCAAAAAAATCTAGTCTGAATTGAACAGATTTTTTTGTACAATTTGGTAACGAAGTAAATCACTCCAAAAGCCAGCAAAACCAGATGAACTCACTTTTAAGTATTCTTCTGCCGTTACTCGTGGACTCCTACATCTTCCACTTCACATTTACCGTCAGTATTCATTCACCACATCATAGTATTACTCAATCTCCCCACACATAGTTACAGACAGGCTAGTTATGACTGTCTGAAGCCGGGGCATTACTCATGTTCATTACTGGTTTGGACTCAAGTTTATAAAAAAAAAAAAAAAAAAAAAAAGAGCTGGTGACTGCCTTTTTCAGTGACACCCCCTTTGTGCAGTGTCAAAGCAAAATGTCTGAGAAATTTTGAGCCAACTTCTTGGGTGAACAAAAGCTGACTTTGTGAAGTTTTTTTTTTTAAATTTCTCTTATTTTGAAGAACTTTTTGTAATGCTAGTAATGTAATTTGGCATATTGTGGATCTACTCTGTAAAAGAAGATATAGGTGAACTAGGCAATGCTTTAAAAAACCCTACAACCCAAATTCAAAACACATTGTAACATATTGATTAGCCTTTTAACACATTTAAAGCTGCATTGACTATTTTTTTTACTTATTTTGGACAGGAGAACTCGATGTAAAACACAACACGGACGTATTATCAGCTTATAAAGTTATAGTTTAGTCTGGGAAAAGGTCCGTTCTCTTACCACCTGACAAATGTAAGAGCAATATTCCCTCTCCTTTTTTTTCCCACTAAAATATCTGTCTCTTTAGCTATTAAATGCTTTTCTATTTTCACCAGCTACCTACTGACTTTCTCCGTCTGTTGTTTGATACTTGTCGGAAGTTTTAGAGTATGTCTATTATTGTTTCTTTTAATGAGAAACAGTTGCTTCCATCTGTAAACAATGCTGATGAGCTAAATTAGTAATGTTGTGGGCCGTGAAACCAAAACAATGAGCTGAAAGATGGTTAAGCACTCCGTAGATCTAAAGAAAAACTTTAGAGTTGAATATGAAATCTCTGACTGTGTTACCATGAGCTAAACCTTTCAAATTACACAACACCTTTGTTCATATAAAAAATGTGATTATTGCAGCTTTAAGTTTTTATTGTTTTGTGATTATTTGAAAGAATTCGTTATGATTATACAGTTACTGATTCAACCTATAAAAGGGCATTACATCTCAGGCAGAATCTAGGACAAAGTGAAATGTTTGACAAGACTTTGACTTGAAGAATTCTTTTGTTTGCAGGTTTAATTTGTTAATGATGGTTATGCTCTGAGCTCCATTGCTTATACCTACTAATAGGCAGCACTGTTGTGCTCATTAGCGAGTGGAGCACAGCAAGTCCCCATTTCTCCTGACATCCTGACTGTGTAAAGCAGTAGGGGAGATGGTACTGGTAGCATTCGCCCGGCCTTAAGCATTCACTTCCACTGATACTTTTTGTTTTATAGAAAAGGGGAAATGGCCCTAAGCTTGCCTTACAGTATATTCCATGTGTTACAGGGAATTTGTGAAGCTCTATGAAACCTTAATGAACGACTGGCTTCCAGGTTTGTGTGCAGTCGTTTTTTCTCAGAAAGTAATGCGTGTTTCCTTTTCCATTATTTTTTTTTCTCTTTTTAATGCTATTTTTAATTATTTGCTGCCACTCTTTGTTCTATTTAAATGTATCTGCTAAAGTCCCAATGGCTGGGCTGCTTTTGTTATTGCCCATGCTTAAGAAATATTGAAGACACAGCACAGATTGTTTTAATTAGATTCACATGTACCATAGTCAAGAAGAATTAGGTTTAATGGCTGTTTGTTTGGAGACAGAGATGCACATGCACATACGCACGCGCGCACACACACACACACACACACACGCACACACACACACACACACACACACACACACACACTGAAGCCCCAACAAACACACTTTTCCCAGTACAACTCGGGTCAGCTTTCCTAAAACCTTCCCGATTACTCATTTCAGGGAAATGAACAGTACAAAAAAAAAAAAGAAAGATTTCTGTATTACAGATGCCAAACTGTAAAAGCTCTTCAGCCTTTCAACAGTCACACATGTTTCCATAAATAAATGGGGCGAGATGGTTCATATTTGAATTCCCTCCTGTGAAGTTTGATCTTGTCAGTGTTATTTGGTTTTTCTCCTTAAGTCAGATGTTACAATCAACAGCTCAACATAGGACAGTGATGACAGCTCAGACACCAACAGTACTCTGTGTAAGAGGCGATCTGAGTGTCAGCCATTGTGAGAACAAACTAAACCCTGCTCCATCTACTGAGCAGCTGAGGTATTACCTAGGGAAATTACCATTTACTACAGATTTCCTGTTTCCAGTAAATAAAGCAATGATTAATATGACTTCCTGGCTTTCTATATTTGTCAAAAAGATTTTCCATTTAAAGCACATTATAACCAAAACCACTCTGAACCTTGATGGATTGGTCATTATTGTTATATATACTGTTAGATTTTGTGATACTTCTTTAACTCTAACCTACAAATACAAAGCTGCTTTTAGTTTTGATGTACAAAAGTCTGTTGGGAGAGGCTTCCCAACTCAAAATAGACTGTTATAGTTGTCAACACTATTTACCAAAGGTTATCTTTTAGTTTGATCGATTCCCACATTAGAAAACCAGTAGTTCTCATTCATTTGTATCCATTCTATTACTTGCACAGATGCTTTGCTGGATACCTAAGACTAAACACTGCTGTTATATAGCCATATAACAACAGAGAAAAAGCAATGCCATAATGACAAACAGATTATTTTAGGTTTACTGAAGTAAACTCTGGCAGAAATAATCTAAAAAACAGATTGGCTTCTTTTTGCCTGAGGTAAAGTGAGTGGAACAGGTTGTGGGTGTGCTCCCCTTTGGTTAATACATGTTTTAAGCAGGATTTTCAGCTGCAAAGTGAGTTTATAAAATGTTTGTAGACAGTAAGTCCTACAATAGGACATAACAAGGACTGACTGAGACCAAGGTGGTATGGCAATAAGAGACAAAAACAAAATTGTTGTCCATTTTATTTCAAAAAAATGTTGACACCCATTTACAGCAACAGGGATGTATTTGTTTGATCTGCAAGAGTAGGGTAAACATTTTACTGCTGTTGTAAGCATTTTATGGTTGTCGGGTAACGTCCCTTCTCAGATTTGCACAGTGATGGCAAATGTTTGATTACTGAACACCAACTGTGAATGTTGGTTATTAAAGTGTTGTGTATAGTGATGGGAAAGACGTGCTATTTCGTAGCAAATGCCACACTGCAGAAACTGTAAGTGTAGTCTAACTCTGTGGTTAGGTTTGTTAAAAACTGTTTTCTTTGTAAAACCAGTTCTAAATGCATCGTTAAACTGGTATCGACTCAAAACACTCAAGTACATTCAAAATAGCACCTTTACACTTTGTGTGACAAACATTTTTAGAAAAGAGTACAAAAACACATAAGCTAGATGAAACACTGTTGCTAGCTCAATAGCTACAAGCCGTAATTACAATGTACCATTAACATGGCAGTAGATCCTTATTAACTCAAATGCTCTGTGACAATAGGTTGTTTAAACCAGTGATGTAGTCAAATGACTTAAATAAATTAAAACAATGGGGGAAAACATAGTACAATGTCATAGTAGTGGAAAGATTTGCAGTAGACTCGTATTTCCAAGTGTGGGAGGCAGAAATATTTTTCTATGAGAATAAATCTGTCCCACAATTAGTTACTCAACCATATGAGACATACAAAATTATAGATAAAAACTTCAGTGCTTGGTTGAAATTATACTTTTTTGCATTTTCAGGTAAGAATTAGAAAGATGCACTCTTGGTATTTTTCACCAAATAGGACCTATCATAATCAAATGAACAAAATACTTTGTTCATCCAGCATGTTTGTCAGTTTAAATCTCTTCAATACAAGAGGTTCTGCTCTGTAATCAATTCTTTCTGTAATCGGGTCTTTCCCCCCCCCCACTTTTTCCACGATGACACTTCAGTCACAGATCAGGGTAAACATCTTCATGAAATCCACTAACCATGGCCCCCATAGCTTGTACGTTAGAGTTTTTGCATAGCATAATGTGTCCAAGGCACAGGGGTTTGGGGAATTGCCTTTGTGAGTGAGAGGCATCCAAAGGCCACTGGGGGACAGAGTCATCTGTAAAGCCACACGTAGGATCAGTAGGGGTACGTTGAGATGGAGATGTAGATAATAAAGATGCTCTGGTAGGTAATGCGGCCCTGCTGTGAGATAGTGGTGGCCTGCACCTTGAGCCGAACTAGTCCTGGTTTGTCCAGAACTCGCAGGGTAAAGATGATCCCCCTGCCAGCCTCGTCTCTGATGCCAAACAGACGGCCCATCGCACCCGTCTCTGATTCTTGCTCAAGAATTGTGAAGGATGTACGCTGTTGCAGGATGCCTGACTCTGAGAAAGCTGACAGTCGTACCACGTTGTGATTGGTTGGAATGCCAGAGGGTAGAGTCAGGAGCTTGTACTGCAGGAGCAGACGAGAGCCTCCAGGGGCACAGTCCAGAGAGCAGGGCCTGTAGCAGGTCCTTAAAAAGTCGGGAGCAAAGAGAAAACATGTCACTGACACTAGATATGTAGGGTATCTACAACCTAATTATTGTCTCCAAACTCTGTACATTATTTATTAATCATGGGGTTTACCCAGGGCTTCCTCCACTCTGGTAGGATGCAGGGCAGGGTGTATCCAGACACTGGTATCCTCCTCGGGTATTAAAACACATCTGATTGTGTCCACACTGGATGCCTTGCTCTACACACTCATCAATGTCTAATGGTACAGAAAAAGGACACGAATTTAGTTATTCAAAGGAAGAGTGTAAGTTATATTGTTATGAAACAGATTAAGGAGACACACCTTTACAGCTTCTACCATTGGGTAAGAGTTGGTATCCTGGGGGACACAGGCATTGAAAGCTTCCAATGGTATTTAGGCACTCATGTTGGCATGGCTTCCTGAGCAGACACTCATCCACATCTGTACATAAAATAATGCAGAGAAGTAAGAGGAAGATTCAACTGGCTGACAACACCATAAAAAGTGGAGTTGATTTTATGATTTTGAATCCATTTGGAAAGTACTTTTGATTTAAACTTACCAACACATGTGCCATCTCTGTTGGTGTACCCCACAGGACAGCTCTGTCTGGTAATGCGAGATACTCCGTGAGTACGGGAGAGGATTGGCCTCCCGAGGGACGACACCAGCTCTGGGCGGAGTCTTGCCCGGACTCTGGTGCCATTGGTGAAGGTCTGCCCTCTCTCCAGCCCCGCACAGGAGCGCCCATCCCCAAGCAGTACGGTACCAGGAGGGCACTGACACCTGAAGCTGCCGGGCACATTGCGGCACTGGTAGGCACAAGGGTTTGGCATCTGCTTACATTCATCAATGTCTGAAAGGTAAAACAAAACCCAACTTACTTCTAATGTGCGCTCCCATTCGAGGGGTGCTAAAGGTTTTTATCAAACAGACAAAAGTGATGTCCTACCCAAACATGGAAGTCCTACTCCCTGAGATCGGTAACCTCTGGGACACACACAACCATAACCTCCGATTGTGTTCTGACATATCTGAGTGTAGCGACACATGTGACTTCCATCCTGGCACTCGTCAATATCTGAAAAATATGCAGGTGACAACAGTAGTTTAGCAGTATTTGACATAAAATGTAATTACAAATTAAAAAATGTTGCTGCAATATCATTACAATTAAATGTGACAAAATGATCATTGATAACATAGGAAGTTTCTATCTCATGTAAGTAGTGTGGGTACAATACAGTTTCTACCATAAAAGTTGTTGTATCTCAGTGTCCCTGGGATCTGTGATGTCGTGAGCATTATCCCCTGGTAGCGTCTCCCAAGGCAAATTAGTCCCAGGGGGTGAGGCCAGACGAAAAGTCCTTCACAGCACCCAGATGGGAGGCAACCTCCATCACCTCACCCAAATTAGGGAAATTAGGGCCTGTGAGAGGAGCTTGCTAGCAAGCATCTGGTGACCAGGCCTTATCCCTTGGGACCCGCTCAAGAACAGTCTGAAGAAATGACATGGAGCTGCCACCATGTAGCCCCAATATCTGCAGGGACAGGCATCAGGGTGGGGTACACTGCAAGCTGAGTGGCAGGCTGGCCGAAGGCCTCACAACACTAGCTCAAGGGACCTCTTTGGTGCCCCCTTGCTGGGGAAAGAACAGGAGTTGGTGCGGAAGGTGAAGCAGTACCAACTCTCTGCTAGTCTTTGAGGTAGTTGAGCTCCTCAGTTGCAAGGTGCCGGGAGTTGATGATGTTCGCCCTGAAATGCTGAAGGCTCTGGACATTGTTGGGCAGTTTTAGCTGACACACCCCATCAATGTCACAAAGAGGTTGGTAACAGTGCCAGAATTTGCAGATCAGGGTGATGATTCTTTTTTTTTAGAAAGAAGGATAATTGAGTGTGATCAAATAGAATTGATCATATTGTTTCCAAGGCTGTTATGAGGCATTTGGTTTCCATCCAACTGGAGTGAGTTGAAGTCAAGCATGTTTCTGGTGGGTGTTGGCCTCCACCACTGTTGTCCCTCATCATCAACCCTGTTTGTGTTTTCATGGACAGGATATCAAGGCATAGAGGGGTGGAGAATGCCCGATTTGGTGGCATCAGAGTTGCTTCTCTTCTATTTTTACATGATGTTGTTCGTTTGGCTTCATCCGACTGTGACCTTTAGCATGCACCGGGGCGGTTTGCAGCCAAGTGTGAAGAGAATCAATGCGTCCAAGTCTGAGGCCATGGTTCTCTGCCAGAAATTGGTGGAATTCTTACTTCAGGTTGGGAGTTTCTGCCCCTAGTGAAGGACTTTAAGTATCTCAGGAGCTTGGTCATGAGTGAGGGTAGGATGGAGTGGGAGATTGAGCCGATCGGTGTGGCATCAGCAGTAAAACAGGTGTTGTAATGGACTGCTTTGGTGAAGGGAGAGCTGAGCTAGAAGGCAAAGCTTTCGATATATCAGTCCCTCACCTACAGTCATGACCTTTTGGGTAGTGACCAACCAAAAGAATGAGATCGTGGATTCAAGTAGGTGAAAAAATGTCCTCCATTAGGTGGTCAGGCTTAGAGCTAACGAGTAAGGAGGATCTGGAGGAAGCTCAGAGTAGAGCTGCTCCTCTTTTGCATCGGGAAGGAGTCATTTGAGGTGGTCAAGGCATCTGATTATGATGCTTTCTGTGCACCTTCATTTGGAGGTCTTCCAGTCATATACGACATGCTGGAGAGATTGTATATCTCATCTCAATGTCCTTAAGTCATAAATAGGTTGAGGCTGTGTCTTTAAATAAATTAAGTAACGATTTAGGTTTGTTCAAATGCCAAATTCAGCACCGTCTAAATAAAGAAAGTGGATACAAATATAGTATGACAGTAACTAACCCATGCAGGCTCCATTCTCGGCTTTGGTCATTCCAACTGGGCAACTGTCGAAACACTGGTATCCTCCCTCTGTGTTGCGGCACTGCTGGTGAGCTGGGCATACATTTCTCATGCACTCATTTATGTCTGTAAAAGTGAAGTCATCATAATAAAACTGTTACTGACTGTCAATTATCAGTCAGAAAATCCCAACAAAAAAGTATTTTCCAAATCAAGTATAGCAAGGCTTAATTCAAACATCAAACAAATTAAGGAATTCAATTTCTAGGACTTCTTTTGAACCTGTGGAAATAGTTAGCTGACTGACCAATGCAGCGATGTCCTGACAGCTTGTATCCAGGGTGGCAGATACAGCGGTAGGAACCCAGAGTATTGAGGCACTGATGCTGGCATGGGGAGACAGCAGACTCCTGGCACTCATCAACATCTGAAAGGCAAATTTGACACATATGGTTTCATCAATCTACATATAAAATATTAAATACTGCATGTTAATAAATTAGCTTCTACTTAAAACGGCAGGTGTAAGTATAATATAACATTTACAGGACGGCCTCCATATGAAATGTCCAGACAGTTTAACAGTAATTAACTGTGACTTGCCTTCACAGCTAGTTCCTGTGATGCTGGGCTTAAATCCTGGTCCACACTTGGCCTGGCAGCGATATGTGCCCACTGTGTTGACACATTGCTGGTTGTAGTGGCACATGCGTGAACCTTGGGAACACTCATCAATATCTGCATGGTATTAAAAGAAACAGAAGTATAAGGGCAAACGCTGAGGCAGAGGATTAGATGACTATGATAAGGGCTTTAACAGATGAACTTTGCTCTACTTAAGGTAGGACATTACTATTGTATATAATAATCACAAAACTTCCAGAAGGTTTATTTTTTATCTCACCTTGGCATGTATTGGTATCTGTAGAAATGGTGAAGCCAGAAGGGCAGGCGCAGGAAAAGCCTCCCATGATGTTGTTACATGAATGAGAGCAGGGAGACTGGAGGGCACACTCATCTTCATCTAAGAAGAACACATTTAATTATAATAATAAAATGGGTACAGTGACAACTGTTCAAATAAATGCTGCCAAAAGATAAGAGAGGCATAAAAAAGGAAAACAGCATACCAGCACAGTAGGAAGCTGTGTCAAGACTGAAACCTTTAGGGCATGTGTCTTCATAACCATCTGCAAACAGAAACCAGGCGCTGTTAGCTGTTGCAACACTCAGATGTGGTATTTCATGTGATATAGTGATGGTGGAGTTTTACGTCGTTGTAATCTTTTCCCCAGACCTGGTATGAGGAGATTGGCAGTGATATGAAAGTCCAGAGTGAGAGTGAACATGTTGTAGACACTGTTCATCCCCGAGACTTTAAGCAGCTGGAGCAGAGGGCCCTGGCGCTCCTCCTGGCCCTCGTAAATAATGGTGTGATTGCAGCGCAGCACCATGGGGTTTCCTCCTCTCTGATGGGTCTGAGAGGACCACGAGTACAGCTGCCCTTGGCCTGTCTGCACATATGACTCATCGAATTCCTAAAGGGCAGACGCAAAATCAGGTCAGACAAATCTTAAGCAGCATTAAATTCTCTGAAGTTATATATCCTTAAGCCAAGATATGTTCAAGGTCTTTACATACACAGTGTAATGGCAGCAGTAAACACACCTGAAGGCTCAGATGAGATGATGATAATGAAGGAGGAACAAATCCGTTGATTACTATGTCAATTAGTAAAACTCCCTCAGAATCCAGACCTCTGGCAACGTGGGTCAAACGAAGGACCTCCCCTGTTAGAAGAGATTTAAAAAAAAAAAAAAAAAGAGAGAGCATCCTGAAACTACTTCGAAGTAATGACCTTCATGTGCAAAGTATCACTGGTAGTGAGTGTTGCCATCTGCTGGCTGTTTTACAGAAGAGCAGGCAATGAGAGAATCTGTTGTCACATGAAATGATTATGACCATAGTTTAGTTAAATTGTGAGTTAATGAATAAGTGTTAACCTATATCAAAAAAGCCCATATGATTTTTTAAGTCCAGTATTTTCCATCATGCGACAGATCACTCAGCCACTTGCGAAGGTCCCTAAATGTTTCTTTAAATATTGATGACCTTGAATAAATCAAAAGTTTGAAGTACTTGGCTATACCTTCTAACTGCCATTCATACATTAGGAAAAAAAAGTCAGGTTACCTGTCTCAAACTCCAGCTGAGACTCCTGTCTGAACTGTCCCTGAGTAAAGGAGAAGCCGTTTTTTGCAGCTCCGTTCTGCAGCACAGTGGTCCAATAGATGGGAGCAAACACAGACACCAGCACCCGCAGCAAGGGACCTATAACAACACAGCATCGGCTTTGGTCTCTTACAGAACCACAAAAAAACAGCACATAAAATCTATACAATACGAATAGATCCATGAAGTCTTCCTCTTTTCCCGTCTTAAAGAAGTCATAAATAGAAAGGAAAATACCTGAGTTTGGCCCTGAATTCAAATCTAAAACCTATTTAGTTAAGTGGTAAATAAACATTAAGTTAACAACAGATCAACAATGAGTTGGAAAACTTTTTTTTTTTCCAGATGATAAATATATAGTGTTTCTGGAAGAAAAAAAAAAGGCCTTTGTTTTACAGTGGGATTTTCTGTTGCATCCTATTAATATAAATCTGAAGAGTCTTTCTTTAAACTCTCACCTAACCCACACCGTACAAATTTACAAAGGTGACTAAATAAATTATAACTTGCTGAGACTGCTACAAAGATTACATCAACCGATGATATCTTTTGTGTGATCACTCACCCACAGTGGGAGGGATGTTGTCCAGGCGTGCCTGCAGAACGCTGCTGCCGTCCTCCATGTTGTCTGTAATGTTGGCCTCCAGGAAGGACACTCCAAACTCTCTCTCATTCACCATCCCGATCAGGCTGCCTCTGGTCTTACGTGGAACTTCACCTTTCACCACCAACCACAACAGACGGAAAGAAAAGTGATGATTTACAAGCACTAATACTGTAATTATCTGTAACAGCCTCGATTGCAACACTGGAGTTGATACATGTGTATTAATGTTGAATTTAAAAACCAGAAAGCTCATTTGGAAAACGTAAGAAATGTAATTTTAAAAGAATATATCTAGAAGCTTATAGTAAAAGCTAGAGGTCAGTCGTACCTGGACACAGACCAGTCTGACATTTCCTGGAGTCGATACTGGGGCCGCTGCATGACCGGCCACCATTAGCTGGTTCTGGGTTGTTGCATAGTCTCATTCGCTCTTGGAAGCCTTGCCCGCAGGTGCTACCACATGGACCCCACTCCTCCCAGTTAGAGTAGCCTCCATTGACTAACACAAAGAGGAAGAGGGGGAGAAGAAAGTGAAGTGACATCTACGTCAAACAAACGCAAAATGCATGAATAAAGGGAAACAAACATTTTGAAAAAAATTCTTAGAAAGCAAAGCCTGGCAGTTTGATAAGTACATGTTGCTAATTTGTTTTTTATTTCATAACAGGTAAAATGTGTGTAAACATTTGGACAGAACTCACTCTGAACCTTGAGAGTAATGCTCCTCTCTGCTGTCCCAGCCTCACTCTCAGCCACACACTGATACTCCCCTCCATCTGCAGCCTGTAGATCGAGCAGGTTCAGGAGGAGATTTTGACTTGATTAGTGGTCTGAGGAACGGTCATCTTCTGATAGGATCACAAACCTTCAGGACAAAACTGCGCCTTTAAAACACACACAGCTCTTCTTCTAACTTCGTTTGGTGTTTCACGATGGGATTCACTTCGTAAAGAAGTGTGCTAATATTACACAGTTGCTTCGGAGCAACTTGTGCTTGTGTCAATCCAGCTAACATGTCATGGCAATATGGAAGAAGAGGACGACGACTCCACCTTCCCAGCCCAGCAATTAGAGGCCACCGACCTGTACGGGGTCTGTGAACGGGCTGCGGTGAGACTGGGCGTACCGTGGCCGGCAGCCCAGGATGCAGAGGATGCAGAACGGGACTTGTACGATGGTAAAAGGCTTCCATCAGCTTTGCCTCAAGCAAAGCAACTTTTACCAGCAGTCCCTGCTTGCATGAAAGAAATGAGCCGTTACTTCCCACAAAAGGCTGCTCAAAGCTGGAGATGAAGGGGATGGGTGAGTTGGGGTTGACCGAGCCTCCAGCGGTGGAGCCTTCAGTGGCTTATCACCTTCACCCTAACCACCGTTCAATCTCTGCTTCTTCAAGCATTTCTCTGCCCTGTAACATGGAACGGCTCACAGCATCCATTTTTCAGAGGTCGTACAAGTATGCAGCGCAGCCGGTGTGCTCCCTCAACGCTGCCACACTGCTTTCGGCTTATCTGGGTGAGATCCTGGAGGAAATGGGAAAGAAGAAGCGTGCCACCTAGCACAGCCTCTTCCCTCTCCCTCACCTCACGCCCCTCCCTTAAAGAAAATACAAATAAAAAGTGCATTCCTGCTGCCAGGCTTGAGGCCGATGGCAGAATGCTCCCCCAAATTAAACCAAAACAGCTGTCATGTCCTTTTCTCCCCAGAAGGGGGAGCCCACGCTCCTCTGGGGAGAGACCTCTCCTTCCAGGTCAAGGGCGTGACTCCACACAGGTCCATACAGGTGGACCATGGGTCCACTCTGCTCGGCTAGAGCGATGCCGCGCATGCGCAGTTCTCCCTTGGGTTTTGTCCACAATTTTTCAAGCGGAGATTCAGCACGAGTCTTGGAGAAAGAGATCGCATCACTGTCGAGCAATGACGCAATCAGAATAGTTCAGAGCGAGCAGGCTCATGAGGGCTATAACTCTCGATAATTCCGAAGTAAGTTTTCCAAAGAAAGGCAGCTCATCCCTTCGCTCCATTTTAGATCTTTGTGTGTTGCACAAGCACTTAAGAAAGTACACATTGAGAATGCTGACGCACAGACTGCTCTGCCGCTCGAGTCGTCTGGTCGATTGGTTTGAACCGTTCGATCTCTCGGACGCATATTTCACGTCGACATTTATCCGTCACACAAATTTCTCAGGTTTGCTGTCAAGGGTTACCTTGGCCTAGCTCAGGTGTTGAAGCTGCAGGCAGTGTTCTTTGCTCTCAAACACTTCCTGCCTCCAGTGTCATCATGTTTTGGTGAAAACAGACAACTGGAGTAGCGTACATCAACCGCCAGGTGCGGCACTCGTTCTCTGCAGCTACACAGGTTGGCCCGGGAAATAATTGTGTGGAGCAGTACAAGACTTATGTCCCTCCGAACTAGTCATGTCATGGGGATTCTGAACGTAGGAGCACACCTGCTGTCCAGGGGGAATCCACTGCACGGAGAGTGGCTCTCTGGGCTGAATGCTGCTGGCCTGCCCCCAGAGGTCATTGACACCATTCAGAATGCAAGAGCCTCCTCCACCAGGAGTGGTGTGATGTGAGGGATATTATTCCCTTCCAGTGTTCAGTGGTGGATGTGCTCTGTTTTCTACAGGAAAGGCAAGGCATTTTCCACAATTAAGGTTTATTTGGCGGTAATTTCAGCTTGCCATGTTGGTTTTGGTGACAAACCTCTGGGGCAGCACCCTCCGGTTTGCCGTTTTACGAGAGGTGCACGCCGCAAGCGCCCAGCCTCCAGGCCCCTAGTGCCATTATGGGATCTGTCAATGGTGCTGGACGCCCTCTCCCACCACCCTTTCGAGCCTATGGAGGTGTGAAGTTCTTCTGAATTAAGAGTCTCCTTTTAGCTCTAACCACAGCCAAGCAAGTGAGTGACTTGGAGGCTTTGTCCATCCACCCTTCCTGTTTGCAGTTCTCCCCGGGGCTCACTAAGGTGTGTTTACGGCCCAATCCAGCTTTTGTGCTAGAGGTGAAAACTGATCAGTCGTTTGTTCCCTGGGCCACTCCTCATAAAGGTAAACCACCGTCCCACCAGAGATTATCCCACTGGATTGCGGAGGCCATATCTCTGGCTTGTAGGTGTAAGGGCTCTCGGCCTCCTCTGGGGATGAGAGCCGATTCTACGAGGAGCATGGCCACATCATGGGCCCTGTTCAGGGAAGTGTCAGTGCAGGATATTTGCACGGCTGCGAGCTGGGCCACGCCTCACATGTTTGTGCGTTTTTACAGTCTAAAAATGGCACAGCCTTCACTGGCTCATGCAGTGCTGGATACAGGCACATCAACTCAGATCTAATGGCCCTTCACCTGGGTCGATGCAGTATCGCGGCTTCGGGCCACTAATGTAATCCGGGTGTGGGCTATATCTCCCATAGTGAAACACCGAACAAAGTTAGAAAAAGAACATTGGGTTATTTAACGTAATCCCTGGTTCTTTGATAACAGAGTGAGGTGTTTCACCAACACCTCCCTCCTTGCATAGGCAAGAAAAGAAACCTGCTTCAAATGAGTTGGAAGGGGTAGGTCGGCTGTGATAGTCTGAAGAGGACACGGCTCGACCTGTCTGTCACAGACAGACGTGATGTCATTGGAGCTTCCGTAGCTGGTCTCGCTGAGGCGAATCCCAGTGAAACCCCTCACTGTTATCAAACAACCAGGGACTATGTTAAGTAACCTGATGTATTTTCACTGAAGCAAAGCTAACATTAACGTAAAAACACTGACATTTTCAATGGGGCAGTGGATTTGTATTCCTTTGAATTTTTTGTCATAATAGGTATGATTGGGCCGGTGAGAGGAAATTTAGAGCGCACTGTGGGAAGGACAGCCATCTGTCTGTGAGAAAGTCTCAGCTGCAGGCTGTACAATTATAGCAGCACTTAGAGAGTATAACAAGGTTAGAGGCTTCAGGAGAGAGGGGCAGAGTCTGGGAACATCCAGAGCTCTGTTTATCTCTTCCCTCTGTTGCTAATGCTGTTAGCCTCTCTGATGGAACTGAATCTGATTTGGGTGGAAGCAGGACGCTGCAGGACAGTCACACACTGTTCCTCCACCCAAGGGGACTGTAGATGAAACTTGGATATGATGAATACTGCTCCACTGTCCTCTATAACATCAAACATTTTCTGATGTAGTTTGCTTAAGGAGACTTAATCATTCAAAGCTGAGTGACTGGGTTGATCAAAGCTTGTCTAGAGACAGGGACAGTGCTGAAAAATGTTGAAGGCAAAGTAAACTTTATATTTACAGTGATGCTGTAAATGACCATGGATCCGTTGTGGAGTGTTTGCATTCGGTGGAAGCGGAGTAAGGGTTTTCCATTATGGAGCCAGCGGAGGACGGGGCTGGGGTCTCCGTGGACTGGACAGTCCAGCATAGCAGTGCTACCCTGGACGACTGTCTGAGACATGTGAGCTTCACCCTTTAACACCGGAGGCTCTGGAGACACACAGCATATATGTATCATATGACATGTATCAGGTTGAATGTAATTATCTCTCAGAAAGTTAAATGGGTGAGAATCCTTCATAAAAAGCTCACCTCTGATACGGACAAATGAGAGTGCTCTGATGGAGCCCACACTGTTTTCTGCTATGCACACGTAGGTCCCGGCATCACTCAAAGTCACATTGTCAATGGTGATGGAGCTCCTGCCGGCCTCGTCTACAGCGACACCTGGAGCATTTTTAATCAGAAGTGTCAGACGAATCAGTACGTGACATGCAGTGGAGATACCACAGTTTTACCCCACAATACTGTCTCACTGTGGGGGCAGTTATGTGCAGCCCTTTATTTAAAAAATGAAAAAGAATACCTGCATAGGGGCTGTTGTTGACAGTCCAGGAGATGATAGGAGAAGGCGTTCCCTGAGCGTGGCAGGACAAGGCCAGACTCTGCCCTTTGTTCAGGGTTACATCACCTGGCAGCTCCTTGAAGGCAGGCCTCATGTTGATGGCCAGGCGGATGTCTTGTCTCACAGAGCCTGCTGCGTTGGTGGCCACACATGTGAACACACCGGCATCACCTGGCTGTGTGAGGAAAGCTGTCAGAACAGATTCTTATACCCAGAACTAGAGAGAAATGTGGTAAAGTGAAGACCGTGGATGACAGGCTAACCTCAGCCCTCTCGATAATCAGCTCTCCTGATCGCAGGACGGTGAACTTGCCGGAGAGGTTGGGCACGATGGCACCGTCCTTCTCCCATGACACTCTGGGTTCTGGTGAACCCTGAGCAGCACAGGGCAGCAGCGCCTGAAACCCTTGAATGACTGACAGTTCTGTCTGCGCAGGAGGAATCATGGGAGGGACTGAAAGGAAACAAGGAAACATCATCATTGACATAACTATGTTTTAGTCCCTGCACAATGTGAGATGTATTAGCAAAAAGTCTTCCCTCACCTTGAATAAGCAGCCTCATATCGTGGCTTGCTCTGCCGGCAAGGTTTTTGGCAGTGCACGTATAAAGGCCTGCGTCACTGCGCTGGGTTGAAGTAATGGCCAGAGTTCCATTAGCGAAGGCGCGTTTATGAGCACCATCAACGACAGGCCTCCTCTCTTTGTACCAAGTGACTTCAGGTTGGGGCTGCCCATCAGCTACACACTCCAGACTGACTGGCTGGCCTAACACAGCGGTGTACTCAACACGAGGGACACTCAGCACGGGTGGAACTGGAGAGACGTGTGGAGAGCAGATAATCATTTATTTACCCAAATAAAGAAGAAATTAGAAGAAATTTCCCCTCGGGGATTAATAGAGTACTATAAAATAAAAATAAAAAAATAAAAAAAATACAGTTTTCGTGGTGCAACACTAGCAAACTGAGTGTCACAGTTTGGCTACAAGGAGAGATCATTATGTTCCCCCTATCTGTGAGATCAGAAGTCCACATTACCTCGAAGGACTAGTTTGGTCCTGCCCACAGCGACACCAGCCTCATTCTTTGCCAGGCACTGGTAGGTCCCCGCATCCCCGAGTGTCACACGGGAGAACTTCAGAGCTCCGTTTGAGAGCACAGCCAGCCGGTGACCTGTAATAGTCACATGAGGCTGAGCATGAAAATCAGTGTCCAATGTAACCCGGTAAGACCTGAGGGGTTAGAGCTCATTGTATGTCAGCATTGCTGTTTAATTCATTATTGAATTATTGGTCATTTATTATATTTATAGAAAGTTAATGGAGGAAAAACATTTTGGATTCAACTTCATTGTGGCAGCATCTATCATACAGAAAAACATTGCGTTTATAAGGTGAATGGGTGCTTGTACTATATACCTGGTGCTATGGGAACTCCCTCTCTTTGCCAGGTGATTGACGGTCTAGGTAACCCTTGAGCCTCACAGGGAAGAACAGTCCCGTGATGCAACACTACTTGCACTTCCTCTGCCATTGGCCTAATCTCTGGCGGCTCTGAGTGCATCAAAGAATAAAACCCATTGTCATACAGGTTCATTTGTTTCATCGTGAGCATTCAGGTGACCTGCAGCCAGCCCATTACAGCCTACCTTGCACTGTGAGAGACATGTGTTTGTGAGCCACTCCAGCTGGGTTGCGAGCTGAGCATGTGTACCTGCCAGCGTGACTTGGCACAGCTGCAGTTATCTCCAACACTCCTGAAAAAATAAATAAAAAGCTAATTACACAAAAAAGTACATACAGGATATAGTCACATTTGTTGAGCAAAAATCTATTTCTTTCTCTTTCATTCTAGTTACAGAGGACAATGGTTTCTAATGATGAAAAAAAGAGCCATAAAACCAGGATATTAGGAATTTTTTCTTACCGGTGGGAAGGACCCGATAACTTCCTCCTTTGGAGCTCAGTTTGACTCCGCCCTTCGTCCAAGTGACAGTAGGCTGCGGGCGTCCTTGTACGTGACAAGGCAACACAACAGGAGACAGTTTCACAGCTTTAACTGCCGTGACATCATCTTCGATAGATGGTGGGGCTGCAGAAGAAAAGAGCAAACTCATGAGTTCAATCATCTGGAAAAACAATCTGCAGTCTGCTCATTGCACAAAACTCTAAATCAATACCTTGCAGGATGACCTCGATGACCCGGCGCTCCTCTCCTACATCATTGACTGCAGTGCACTCAAAGTAACCTTCATCCTCATTGGCTGGGGATAAAAGAACCAGAGACCCAGAGGACAGCAACCTGGACAAATAAGCAAAAGTACATCTGCTTTTAAATGTTTCTAGCTGTGTGGGTTGTGCTCCATACAGATCATGTATTCACAGACAATACAGCCAGCTTTTGTCTTTACCTATATGCACCAGGCTGTTGGCTGATGTCAAGCGGAGTGCCGTTCCTCTTCCAGGATATTTTAGGTGGAGGTATCCCGGTAGTCTCACAGCTCAGCACGGCTCTGATGCCGGTGGTTACGGTCACATTGAATGGACCCGTACTGATTGAAGGACCCACTAGCAAGAGACAGAACAGCTTAATTTGAACAGAAATGCTGACCACAGTAGTGTGTTAAAGCACAACTAATTATGCTCAAATTAAAATGGAGACAGGTCATCAGGAGTGCCATCGTTTGGTGCTATACAGTATGAAATTACGGAGAAAACACATGCAGATTCATAAAGTAACTACATGCCACACTTACCAAATACACGCAGATCCATCCCCCGGTGATCTGAGCCAGCCTGGTTGGATACTGTGCAGTAGTAGCGACCAGCGTCTTTCAACTGAGCCCTGTGTATTCGTAAGGAGCCCTCTGATAACACGGTGTACCTGGAACAAGTTAAAATATCAGTGAATGGCTCCACTGTACATACAACAGTGTGAAACTCTGTCTGTGTTTGATATATTCAATCAAGTGTAAAGTATAATATGATAGAAGCCTTAAAGTTAAAGTGGGACGTACTTATTGTTGTCTTGAGGGACGGGGAAGCCGTCTTTCCTCCATACGACCGCAGGTGAGGAGTCTTCTTCAACCTCACAGGGTAAGACTGCATCCTGGCCGATATGCACTGTCACCACTGAACTGCTCTCTTTTATTACTGGTGGTACTGGAAGTAAAAAAAAATAATCCTTGTGGTGACTTGGGTTTAGTAAAACTATATATTTAAACCTCCAACAAGCATTTTTTTTTCTTAAGCCTTTTAGAAAGAAAAAGATCAGCATTAATTCAGTTCATATTCAGTCTCACTACAAACACAAACATTTACATAATTTGTTTTTTTTTAAATATTAAAAAAAATTCTGCCAGTTATGATTTCATCTGATCAAACAGACTTATTAAGAACAGTTAAGGAGCGGTTTATTTCATGTTAGACTCCTGATGAATGTCAACTCTTTGTCTGACACCTCAGAGATAGTCGTCTCACTTTGCACTGTTTTCTATAACTTCCCTTTAAGATGATGACATGTTATTATAGGCACCTGATTCTTTAACCAGCCTCCAAAAACTTCAGAATGTACTTTGAATTTGTTCCAGCTACAAAGTGAACCCTTAAAAAAATGACTTGATGCTATTTGGACATTGGACAAGGGGACTTTCTATTTCAGCTCCCTTTAAGAGTCGTCCAAAAAAATGTAAATATTTAGGGATCTGGATCACATGCAGTCCCACTGAACTGTGCCAAGCTAACAATCATCTCCTCTATTCTTAGTCAATACAAGACATGGAGTTCAGGTAGTGCTGCCTTTCTCTTTGGGTGGAACGATAAACACTGTTAAAGCATTTGATTAAACAGACATTGTAAAAGAGGAAGTATGACACCTCCAAACTTTTTATACCATAAATAGGCTTCTAATATCAGGGCATTTATTGGCCAAAATTTGATCACATTACACTCATGTAGGTAACCGAAGACTCCACTGATATATTTCCCTCGTGTTGCTGCTATGCTCCAAATTACTCCGAGCAGAGCCCATACATGCAGCTAAACCTCAAACCCACTCGTTTTGCATTCAGTTGAAATATGTCATCAGTTCAGACGTCATTTCACGCTTCATGGTTTATATATAGACATTGTGCGTTTACTCCTTCAATAATGGATGAGGCCTTTAGCCTTTGTTCAAAATGAATCAAAACCACTGTTTGGAGTTTGAGTTAAGGGGGTCGTGCTAAAGTCGGCTAGAAAAGATTTTATTCAGATTTTACACTGCCTAGCAACCATTTTCAACCTGTTTTTAAATATGGCAGCAGGTAAACTAGACTTGAGTTCATTTTCATATAGTTACCTCTAGTTTTTACTTCATTTTGGCTTATTTTTTATCTTTATTGTTTCTGCAACAATGTTTTTTTTTTCTTTTCTATTGCTGCATGTTTCAGTGTCTGGCTGACATGTTTCTCAGGGGACAAAAAAAAGAGGGGAAAAAAATGGTTTCATATGTCTATATAGGTTGTTCAGGTATTTATCAAAAAATGGTTACAAATAAATTGAATTTCAGTACTGACGGGTAGACTTACAGAGAATCTCCACTGTGAAAAAGAGACTGTTGCTTCCAGCCATGTTGGTAACCACACAGCTGTAGTGGCCGCTGTCCTCAGATCTGACTTCCTGTATCTCGAGGTACTGACCTCCTGCCAGCCGCTGGATACGACCACCCAGCTGATGGAACAGGAGAAGAAACCGAACGTGTGAGTCAGAGGAGTTGCATATAATTCAATGGTAATAGATCATTGTTTTTCAGACTGTGTACCTGCAGTTTGGCCTCATCTTTGTACCACTCTATGTCAGGAGGGGGGTCACTGTCAGCCAGGCACTCCATGGTCAGGTGTCCACTGACAGGCACCATTACTGTCCTCACATCACCAGAACCCAGGAGCGTTGGTGGGACTGAAACACAAACAGTGATTGTTAAGCTATTGGTCTCGCTGAGGTGAATCACAAAAAACATTGTGTTGACACTTTAGCACCCGGATTTATTTATGTGACTAAAAGTCCCTTTTTGCCAAATGTGGTCCTTTTAAACAAAGACGAGGTTGGTAATAACATGAGGCCAATGTGGAAGAGATAAAGTCAGAATGTAGATCATCATATAAAAATCATGTGTTTGCAATAAACAGAACACATGTTTAGCTTTCCACACAGAATGCCACATTCATAAAGAAGGATGTGCTGTTAATATGTGTGTTTCGCCACAAAGTAGTTTTATGAGTCAGCTGAGCTGGGTATGACATTATGCAAAGAGGATGATGTCATGGAGCATTAATCTCAGCAGTTTCACAGGTTTTAACAGCATTCTGTATGATTACCTTCATGGAAGCATCATTTTATTTTTAGCATGAATATGAATACTGCACTGTGTATCATAAATCAAATGTCATCAATTGAAATTGTTTGCAATACATATACTGTACATCGTACTGCATGCATAACAGCCCACACAAAATAAATAATGTGCAAGTCTGTTTTTACTTTTGCAAAAACACAGATTCATTTTTCTCCTGAATGCACACAGAGCTTTATTCATCAGGCCGCAAGTGCAAGTAGATGAGGAAGTTAAAGGAGACTTTAAATATTTCCTCCATGTTGAACAATATGCACAAACAGCTTGTGTCACCTTGGACTCGGACCCAGTGGTTTTTTCCATCCTCTCCAGCGAGGCTGCTGGCCAAGCAGGTGTACAGACCTGCATCCTCGACCTTTAAACAGACACAATTCATCAGCTTTAGTGCTTCTTGCATAACAATGCTGCATATTTCCCTAGATTGATGCTGTTAGAGAAATTCAGACTCTTAGTTGTTTGTTTGGCCATCTAAAGTTTGTGTTTTGAGATAAAAGCTGATGGTTTTTTTGCACCTATTTCTTTTATTATCTACGATGTACACAGAAGTTAACAATCTATTCAGAGATATAAAAAGACTGAACATGTTAAATCTCCAAAAGCATATTAAGTAATATTTTTTTTTTAACAGGATCAACTTTTTTCCAAAACTCTGCAGAAGTAATTTTTTTCTTCATAATGCCATGCACGTGCTCTCAAAGTCGGTCTGTACTTTACCTGAACTCTGCTAATCCTGACGAAGTGTCCATCCTGCTGAACAATGTCAGTTCCTACCAAGGGGCGACCATCTTTGAGCCAGCTGAGGGTAGGGGGTGGAACTCCCACAGCGGAGCACTCCAGCTCAAGTGTGCTGTTCAGGGCAATGGTCAGCTCTTCTGGAGAGCTGGAGCCGGATATTTTTGGAGGTTCTGGATAAGAAAGAGGAATGTTTTTGAAGGAGTTCACACCATGACTGAAACTTAGAAATTGATGAAATACACAAATAGTTTTGGCATTACCGAGCACAGTGAGGTTAAAGCTCTTCGTGCTGCTTCCAGCCTGGTTACTCGCCACGCAGCTGTAGAGGCCTCCGTCTGAGGGCGCCACATCAGGCAGCTGCAGCCGCGTCTCCTGTCCGTCCAGCAGCAGGTTGCGGTGAAGGGACAGTGGCTGTCCGTCCTTCATCCAAGTCAGTGTGGGAGGGGGGACGCCGCGCGCTTCACAGGTTAACGTCACCAGGGAGCCCTGGACGACTGTAACGGGTTCCACTGGTTCAACATGATCCACACCAGGGGGCACTGCGGACCGTAAACACACTCGTCAGATCTGAATATTACATATCATCTCCAGGGAAAATCAGTAGGTGCCATGTTATGATTGTACCTTGGACTTGGACATCGTAGCTGAGCTCAGCCAGACCAGCTCGACTACGGGCCACACATGTGTAAACTCCAGAGTCAGACAGCTGCACAGGAGAAATCCTGTTTCACACAGAGAGAGAACATTGAGAATGACTTCACCTATAAACATGTAATCTCTTTAGAAATTATATGTTATTATCTAAACTGACCTCAGCTTCGAGTCACCAGAGAGGAGGCGTGTGCGGGGCGAGAGGAGGAGCGGACGCCCGTTCTTCAGCCAGCTGATCTGAGGTGCAGGGTTTCCTGCTGCCACACACTCCAGCGTCACGGCGCTGTCCTGCGTGACCTGCACCTCTCTGGGGACGGTGGTCTCCCCAGAGATGGACGGTGGAACTGTGACAAACCAAACCAGTGTCAGTAAATCACTCAGAAACCTGAACTCTGACAGAGATAAGCAGATGAAACGTTTAGACCGACCTAGTACAAAGAGTGTGTAGATTTTGCTCTCCTGGCCAGCTGGACTGACAGCCAAGCAGGTGTATGTCCCAGAATGCTCGGGGCTCAGCCTCAGTAAGGTCAGTGTGCTGCCATCAGGGGTCAAACTGCCAGGTAAAAACACACTTTATATTTTCACATCCATGTTCCTGTCTGAACCAGCATATATCATTTGTCCACCCGACCTCTGAATCTCTGTATTATTTTCTCATCATCATTATCATCCCACGAGTTTCTCACAGTCACTCACAGATACACACACGCACACACACACACACACACACACACACACACACACACACACACACACACACACACACACACACACACACACACACACACAGAGTCATTTGCTTTCTCTGGCTGATGCACTTGTAATGACCATATAAGCTGGTGAACAGCTGTAAAACAGCTGCTCTGACTGCTCTTCATGATGAAATCGGGCAAGAGATGATAAACCATTCGTCTTTCCGCACATCGTTCGCTCGTGCACATTATCTTCAATGATGATGATTAATATTGTTATTTCCCAAACCTTTAGGGAATGGTGGTGATCGATTCTTACACCGCATGTAAAGCAAACTGAGCTGCTTACAATAACAAAAGGTGCTAAGTGGAGTTTATTATGATTATGATTATTATGATTACTTCATACAGTGGAGGACTGTGAAGGACTTACGCAATGTGACGGGTGTCTGATCCCTCTAAAGTCACTCCGTCTTTCAGCCAGCTGAGGCGGGGGGTGGGGATTCCATTTGCTCTGCACTCCAGGGTCAGCTCCTCTCCCATGGGCGCACTCACATCAGACGGGTGGTCAGAGTCCAGGATGGTGGGCGATACTGAGCAGGACAAAGACTTAGACTCTCATAGAAGATATTGTATGTAAAAATTTTCAGGATGTGTAAGGAAAAGTCTTTACCCTGCACCGTGAGTGTGTAGTCTTTCTGCGTTTGCCCCTCGCTGTTCTTGGCCACGCAGGTGTATTTCCCAGCATGAGACAGACTGAGAGGCCCCAGCTCCAGCCGATTCCCTCGAACGGACCACTGCCACTGCAGACTGCTCTCTGCACAGCAAACACATCCATTTAGTTCTGCTGTCACACATGACAATTCTTTGCATTTCTAATTTCCTGCCTCACGCTTACCAATAGGGGTTCCATCTTTGAGCCAAGTGATGCTAGGGACAGGCACCCCAGTGGCCTCACACAACAGGGCCACGTGGGAGCCTAGTGTGTAGTTTAAGGACTCCCCGAGGGGCCCATCAAGGACAGGTGGAACTGTGGAAACATTTAAAAAACATTTAAAAAATGCTTACAACTCCCTTTAAAGATAGTTTTCTGAAGTGTTAATTTGCACACAATGCAGATGTATTGTTACCATGAACAGTCAGCCTGAATGTCCTGTCCACATGTCCGGCCACATTGGACACTTTGCAGGTGTAGGTGCCACCATCTGCCATCTACAGAAGGAATCATTAAAACAATTATCTTAGAGTAGGGTTAGAATATTCACAGTCAAAAAAAGTACAAATGCTGCATCTTGTCACACATGCAGTGAAAGTTGAATATGTGTACCGCAGACATCGGCTACTGTAAATCAGTATGAGCTCTGTCAAAAGCCACTTAAAATCCTTAACAGCCTTTGGTAATGTTTTGTTTGCAGTCTTCAAAAATGTATGACATCAAGAAAACATTTTTCTGACCTGAACTCCTACGATCTCCATCTGGTAACGATCCATCTTCAGCCCGTTCCCTGCAGCCAGTTGCAGCCCGTTCTTGTACCACGTGACCTCAGGCTCAGGAACACCGTGAGCTTCACACCGCAAGGTGACCGAGGAGCCGACCTGAGGGGTCACCGAGTCGGACTCGGTATCATGTCGGGGCTTCAGGGTGGGCAGGACTGTTGGTTTGCACATGCAGAGAGGACACGATATCAGTTGGTATGATTTACTCCTGAACTGTCCTCAGTCACAGCTGGCTTGACGTAAACATTTGTTTTGTGATTTGATCATCTGTATATGGAGCTGAATTGTGCAGATGGGTCACCATGTGTTTGCTCACCATAAACACTGAGGAGAATACTCTTCTGGTCCTGCCCTGCTGAATTGGTGGCTGTGCACACATATTGGCCGGCATCCTCCTGCCTCGCTCGTGGCAACTGTAGCATCTGGCCGCCTGTAATACACGCATCAAAGAATGATGTGAAATGTAATATAAGGGCCAGAATTTGATTCCAACAGAGGAAATGCTCCTGATGTGAAAATTTGTTGGGTATTGTATGAACCCGAGGGCAGACCTGGCAAAATTTGAATGCCGGTGCTGAAGTGGAGGACCTGTCCGTCTTTGGTCCAGGTGATCTCTGGGGAAGGGTACGACTGGACGTCACACAGCAATGATACCATGTGGCCCTCGATCACGCTAACCTCCTCCTCCTTAGGGCCGAGTATTTTGGGAGGCACTAGAAAGAGAAAAACAGTTGGAGAAAGCACGAGACAGCACATCTGTTGTCATAAAAGAACATCTTAGCATCTATTATATCATAAGATAGACGGGAACACTTTGGGTGATGGACTTTATTTACCTTGCACTGTCAGACTGAAGAGCTTCTCAACTGTTCCAACTTTGTTCTCAGCCACACACAAATACCCGGCCATGTCTGACACCTGGACACTGAGGAGCTGAAAGTTAGAACACAAGTGTTATTCCTCAGTGCAAAATGTCCCAGCTGGACGTGGCTACATGCTGGTAATCATCCTCAAGTCTGCAAAGAAACTAACTTGCAGTTGTGTCCCATCCTTGCTGATGTGGTGCTGTGAGTCGGTGTGCACCGGCTGCCCGTCTCTCAGCCAGGACACGACCGGAGCTGGGTGTCCGCTCACGTCACAGTGCAGGACCACGGTGCTGTTCACCATCGCTCCCATCTCCTCCATAAACTCCTCCGATGCCCCCGTAATAACAGGAGGGACTAAAGCGGTCAGACACAGCAAATATTATTGTGTATCATTGCCAAAAACATACATTTGAATTACAACTAAATAAAACACGTGCATTCGCTCACCGAGAATCTCCAGTTCAAAGTGCATGCGGTCCTCCCCGGCTTCATTGACAGCCTGGCAGGTGTACTTTCCAGCGTCCTCCTTCTGCACTCTGGAAATTTGTAGCACCTGTCCACCTAAAAAGACAAACCCATCCATACAAGAGCAGATTTATCCATACATATGAAGGCCCACTTGTACATAACAACCACAGTACTTGTTTTAGGTCTGACAGGAAGTAGTGCCCGCTGACCTGGAAGTAGCACCACTCCGTCAGCAGAGGTGAGTTTCCGGCCATCTCTGTACCAGCTGAGCTTGGGTGGGGGAATGGCATTACTCTCACAGGACAGGCTGATTGGATGGCCGATGACGACCTCACGCTTCTCTACCATGTCGTCATTGTCATCATCATCCTCATGTCCCAGACCCCAGGCTGCCTCTCTGTTCGTCACCCGGTGGAAGATCGGAGGAACTGGCAAGACAACAGCACATTTGAGTCGGGTCACTTTCTATTCATTCAAACTGATTTTTATAAAGTCTTCAGAAAAGTCTGACATCAAATCTGTCCTGCCTGTGGTACTGAACTGAACACACCTTGAATGGTGACATGAAAGTCTCTCTTGTCCTCTCCTGCAGAGTTGTTGACCACACAGGTGTATTGCCCCTCATGGGACAGCATGGCGTTCTCGATGTGGAGGAAGTGGCCGCTCTCCTGAACACCTGCGTGGAAGTTTCCTGTCAGCAACTGAACACAAAGAAAATCCATCAGATGACATAGTCAAGCTGAAATATTGCTCGTAGGTGTGTGTTTTGGTACAAGTACCACAATGTTATTAAAGTGCTTCTTTGAGTTTGGTGGGGAGCTGTTAATATTTTCCTGCGTCTTTTCAAACATTTGTTTGGGTATCAGTATCAGAGCTGGGTTAGAAAAGTTAAATCACACAGTACAAAGTAACAAAAGATTCAGCAGATGTTTAAGTGTTTGACTTTTGAAACACAATTTGCCTGTAGTGTTTTACAAAAAATAAAAAATACCTTCACTTAGAAAAAAATTAAATGTTACATAAATATGGAGACTGCGCAAAATTCAGACACAAACTGAGCAGCAAAACATCAAGCTGCATGTAGAGTAAGAAGAAAAAAGACACACTGTTATTTTATGTCTTGATGTTTAATCACTGGAATCTTCTTGTACGTCTTCACTATAATTAAGTTGCTTACTCATCACACTGGGGAGTGGAGGTGGCTTGTGCAAAAGGATCTACACTCTGGTGAGGTTGTAATTCATACATACTGGTTCCCAGTAGAGGCTGATCAAGGTTTAGAGCTTCCTTCATTAAAATCACCTCATAGGTTTTTAGTTTTAAGAGGCGTGCAGCTTTTAAAGGATGACACACCAACCTGTCCATCTTTGAACCAGTGAACTGTGGGCTCAGGGAAACCTTTGGCCAGGCAGGACAGAGTTAAACTCCCATTGATCCGCAACTTCTCTTCCTGCCCACCAAACGTTAAAGACGTGGAGTCTCCTTCTATCTGTGGCGGGACTGATGAGAGAAGAAAAAAAAGACAAACATGAACAGAAGAATTCTGTCTGGGACACTTTAATTTGTGAATAGTGTCGACGTCTTTTACCCAGGACACTGAGAGAATAGTGCTTGATGGCAGTGCCGGCTGGATTCGTGGCCCTACAGGTGTAGAGGCCGCTGCTGTCTCCCTGTGCCGAGCCCAGTCGCAGAGCCTGCCCACCGCGGGTGTACGTCAGCTGGGGAGTGGACACGATGGGTTGATTGTCCTTCAACCAGGTGATACTGGGCGTGGGTGAGCCCTCAACATCACAGGGCAGGACTGTTGGGAAACCCAGCACCACTGACACCTCGGAGGTCTCGCTTGCTCCCTTGATGGAGGGAGGAGCTGCAGAAAAAGACAGACGATATATTCATGTTTAACAGCCTGTAAGATTTTTACTGGCCCACAGAACAAATAGACCCACAGGGCATTGACCTGTTTTGTGCAGGAGACCCTCTTAAGAGAGAAAAGCAGTGTGCACTACTTTGGGCAATAACCGCACATGCTCTTTAGGTGACAGAGAAACCCCCCCAGAGTCCTACACACAGAGAATTCAGTATGTTTCTCACAGACAAGGCTGTGTGCTGGAAGTCAAATCATGTTACTGCAGGGGTTACACACAAATTAAATATTCAGTATTTTTCTTCTTTAGAAGAACACTGTAATACAGGAAAACAAATCAATTCAATATCCCGATAATTAATTTTGCTTCTTTTCTTTTTATATGTTTAAAACAAATTTTGCCTATAAACTGAATTCAGGCCTTTGTGATTTACATGTATATTACAAAAAGTCAGAAGATAAGCAGAGACCTTGCACTGTGAGTCTGAACTGGCGCATCTGAGTTCCTGCGTTGTTACTGGCCAGACACTGGTAGAGCCCCTGGTCCCTCAGTCTGACTGACTTCACCTTCAACACCTGGCCGTCTTCCAGAAACTCCACATGAGGGTCTCCATCCCGGGACAGGACCCTGGAGAGAGGAAGCAATGGATGAACGAATCGATTGCCACGGGTTCTCCGCTCTGTGTGTGTGCTGCTGAATGTCACATCAATAAACTGATGCTCACTCTCCGTCGCGGCTCCACTCCACTCTGGGCGCTGGTCGTCCGCTGACTCGACACTGAAACTCCACTTCCTGGCCCAGGACCACAGTTAGCTCCTGCAGCTGGGATGTTCCTGAGATCACTGGTGGAGCTGGAAAAATTCACATTCAGAGTTTAGGAAATGAATCAAAATGCTGAATGACAGAACGATGACTTAAAATTCAAAATGTCTACTGTGAGAGAAAAAAGAAGTTCAATCAGAGATGCATCAGTTTAGCAAGTCAGTTCACCTTTTTAAATGTGTATTAAATGTGGTAGGTATCCTTAAAACTATCTTATTTCCTTCCTTATTTCTATATTGCTTGAATACTAGTGTGAAAGCAGGTTTTTGTAGCTCACCCTGCACCACTATATTATATTGTCTTCGGGCCTCTCCAGCTGAGTTTTGAGCCGTGCAGGAAAACTGTCCTGCATGTTCAGGCTGAACTCTGTAGATCCGGAGCAGCCTATTTCCATTCTGCAGATACACCCCAGGGCTGTCCACCTGGACACACACAAATCCACTCAGTGCATCCTTCCTGTTTGACTGTTATTGGGATAATAGCCACTTGGTGGCAATGTACAGCCAGAGATCAACAAGATACTCTACACAGTATTAACATGCAGCCTGGCTTTTACATTTAGGGTAAATGGGAATTCAAGATGACACTCACATGATGACTGTCTTTAGTCCAGGTGATTGTTGGAGAGGGGATCCCAAAGGCATCACAGCCCAGAGTGAGAGGCTGCTTCAAGGTGACAGTGAGGTTCAGAGGCTGGCCGTCATCTTGGATCTCTGGAGGAACTAAAACAGCACAGAGAGAGGGATTAGTGTATGTGTGATATATTTTGTAAACAGGATAGAAAATAGCGACATAACAATAACTAAATTCTCACCATTTACTTTCAGCCTGGTCTTTCTCTCCACAGAGCCGGCGTCATTGGTTGCCACACACTTGAAGTCCCCACTGTGGCTGGCAGAGGCTGTGTTAATTACAAGAGCTCCATCCCTCGCCACAGAAAGCCCTGATTGTTCGGGGTATATCTCCAGGCCATTCTTGAACCAGCGCACCTTGGGACGAGGTGAACCTGCAGGTGCATGGACGAGAAAAAAAGATTCTGAGCGAGTATAAAATTAGTTTTATTGATCCCATCTGACAGAGAAAAGTTACTTTCATCTCTCTGCTTCTCTACAGGAGAACTTAATGGGCATGCGGCCCAGACTAGAAAAAGCCAGGTCTACATTTATCTGTTGGACAGCAGGACAGCAGGGGAGACAATGCCAAAATGGTTAGAGTCCTTGTAGCCTGCAAGCTCAAGATTTCAAGGTCAGAGTCACATAAAGAAGAAAAACTAAGTTTACTGCAGCAATGTGAGACATAATATTTAAAATACAGGAAAGATGTATTACCAAACACCAAAATGAAAGTCTTGAGCAGTAAGAATAGGAGTTGTTAAACAAGCAGTTCAAAGGCACCGGCGTGTTCACTCAGCAGCCTGAAACAGATGTATTCTGTGGATTACTGGATGGAAATGAGCTGGAAATGGTCAACAGGAGAAAGGTGGAGAGGGGAAAAGGTGAAGGATTTTTGTACCACAACCCAACAGATTCCCAGGACAAGGACATGCCAGGGAGTCACAATGAAAGAGCAGCACACTGCGGGTATCCAAGTGCCACAGCGTCGTCTATTTACAGAGGTGTTACATATACAAACACCACAGACGAGGTAGGAAATAAAACACAACCCCCTTCCTCAATCCAAAAAAATACCAACCACAGGAAACGCAGGACAACCAAAGGTGATGTTATCGTCTTTTGCCTCTCTGAACACATGTTTACAATTAAGGAGCTCTGAACCAAATTCATTATCTCATTGCTGGGAGGAAATGCATGCAGATGTTCCATTTTAGATGTTAACCGATCTCATTAATATACTTTGAATTTATTTGCCGGGACCCACACAGTCAGAGATTATCTCTTCCATGTGTTTCTCAAATGATTACCTCGATCAAATGCAATGCGCTTGTTGGTGAATTAATAATATCCTTCTGGCAGAGACTGTGCTTTATTTCCTTCGTTCAGACAGATCTCAAGGGAGCAAATTGGGGATCCTTGTTTCCTGCTGCCGACTGCCTCTCGAGGGTGTCAGGAGCAGCCAGTGTTTCTGTACGAGCCCTCTAAGGCCCGATACCGACTGCCTGACTGTGTGACTTGGGCGGAAGCAGGGCTAGTGTGGTTTCTTCTTCCTCTTCCTGTGCTTCCCGGTGCACCTCGGATATCTCTGTCCTCTATCTGCCAGCAGCAGCCTGTAATTAGGATTCCTCTCTCAGCAGGCCCTGACGCAGAGGAAAGCAGATGTGGCTCACTGAGGCAGCAGGCAGACTGATGTTCCAGCTGTTGCTCCACATTAGACACAGTCCTCACCTTCTCTCGCTGAGCTGGTTACCATGGCACAGCTCCACACAGACACTACCTGTTTGCACGGAGTGTCACAGACCAAGTATCCATCAGTGCTTCCACACACCGACACTCACTATGTGTTGCTAAAGCAGCGAATTCTCCTCATCCCTACAGAGTGTTATCAGCAATATTGAAATATGTAGACAACAGTATGTCTCTCGGTGCTGCTGTAAAAAGAAGCTGTATCTTTTAAGCTGGCAAGGATCTTTTTTTTATTTGATAACTTGAAGTCTACGGTGACAGTGAAACATTCCTTTGATGGTGCACAAGTACACTTTTATGCCCTGTGTTTAAAATAGATTTTTTTTTTTCTATCCATGTCATAGAAACAAACCAGGAAGAGGGGACATCCGTCTGACGCTCTAAAGACTTTAGTCACACCTTGTAAATTGCACATTTTGAGCTTGTCCAAGGCTGACTCATCTGTGAATCATTTCGTACCTTCTGCAGGGCAAGGGATGATGACCTTGCTGTTCGCTACTTTCTCCATGATTGCGTCTCCTGGTTCTGCGAAGGACGGGACCTCTGTGAGGACAGAAAAACATTTAAGTGCTGGTTCAAAGTGCGAGAGCAAGTGATAAATTAAACAGGTACAACAATTTTGTCCAAGTTTTAAAGTTCCAGTGTGTGAAAATAAGAGAGCAAGAAGAAGCCTTCACAGCATCCGAGCAGGTTTTATGGGCGAAAGATTTTAGATATGTCACATGTACTCTTTGGTAATGAGAGCTATCTGATGGCCAGAGCGTACCTACATCAACCTCTAACAACCACAGCACGGCTGACCTGATATTAGCAGCTATATTTAATCAGATGGTATGTGAGGCCAAGCTCTCTATTTCAAGAGAGACCCAAAAAGAAAGAACAGCCAGACAACCACATAACCGGCTATCAAGAACAACACATATAAAGCCAGAAAACCAACAATCTGGTGGCAAATAGATTTAATAAATAAAAAGGGTCATAAAAAACACCAGATGGTAAAACTTGAAAATCCACAGGCACAATAAACAAATCCCATTTAAGTGGAGTTTTCAGTTCATTCTATCAGAAAAGTGCGTAGTAGTTCGGCCAAAGATTGTACGCACACATGCACTCGGATTTGTCTTGGATTTAAAACAATTAGATGGTTAAGTAGGGATATTCAGAAAGCATCAAAGGCAAACTAAAGATGAGTAGGGCACTGGATGGAGAGGAACAAGGGTATGGAAATATAAAAGGAGAACTGAAGTACTGGTGAGGAAGAATAATAGCATTTATGTAGAATGCAAAAAGTAATGGGCCGAGAATAGATCCCTGGGGCACTCCATTTCTAATGGCATGATTCAGCACAACTGACCAAAAAAGTCAAAATTTTCAATTTATACAAACTGACAGAGGCTTCAACAGCTGCTTAAGGGGCCAGTTATCCAGTTATCCCCATCCAGAGGTGCTTGTCAGACGGTTGAATAGCTTCAGAAATGCCCTTTTCCCATATGTCTGAAAATGGCCTGGGGGGCTGTGTCCAACCATTCCTATACACCCACTTGACATTTTGATTGGCTAGCTGTACAGAGGTCAGAGAGGAGCCTGGGTTTCAACTTGTCCCTGTCGCTCTCTCGTTCTTAATGAAACTATTTCTGTCACTTTGTATGTGAACATCCAGATGCAGCACTGCTTCGTCCTGGAGAGACTGTCTGAAAATGTGCAAAATTATTGCTATTTATAAATATATCACATCTCCCATTCTTTACAATGGACAGATTTGTATTCTGCCTTTAAGTGTGTTTTTTAGGAATCATTTAACTCTTTTGGTTTCTGAAGCTGTCGAGCATGGAGCTACTGTACCTCAAGTTAATGCACCTCTAAACACTGGGAGAACCTAAACTGGGACATTATCAGTATATATAAATGTTCGTTTGGTAAGTCTTGAAATTATTGATATATTGTACAAAGCAAGCGTGATTCTGATTATTTTACTGTACTTCAGAGTTTTGTTAATTTATGTTTATTCACTGAGAGTACAAACAGGGTTGAAGAAGTGAACTTATCATATTCACCAAGAATTTCCAGCTTGATCTCCAGGGTCTCCTGTCCAGCACTGTTCCTGGCCACACACTGGTAGGTGCCCTGGTCCGAAAGGCTGACTCGCTGGATCCTCAGAGGCGTGGCGTTCTTGACCCCAACAGGCAGTCCATTGTGAAACCAGCTGACCTCGGGGCTGGGCTCTCCCTGGACCACACAAGGCAGAGTCACTGTTTGGCCAATCAGGGCTTTCAGGAGGGAGGGTGCTGGCTGAATCCTGGGCTTCGCTGAGAACAAAAACAAATACCTTAAATACAGCGCAATACAAATCGGTAACACATTGTTTATTTACATATCAGATATTTGACATACAAGCGATGTAGTAATAACATGGACTGCATCAGCATGGCTGCATTTTTAAATACAAGCTTAAAGGTTTTTAAGAAGTTGAACTTTCTAATGAAGCCCCGCGGAGTTACCTTGAATGTGTAAATTGTAGCTCAGGGACATGTTGCCTGCTGGGTTGTCTGCGGTGCAGGTGTACAGTTTACTATCAATCAGGCGCACATCAGTGATCTTCAGAGAGCCTGAAGGCAAAACAGTGAACCTGGGGAGTGGATCGGGGTCAAGGGCAAAGAGATGGGGAAAACACAACACTTCATGAGTCACTGAAGATATACAGCCACTGTGTTTGGAGAGAAGAGGTGTTCCTGTTTTGACGTGATATTTGTCTCTCGAGTCCTATTTACAAAATGGAGCATGTATATATTTATATGAGCACGTAAACAGTGGAAAACGTATAAAAAAAAGAATCCTTGGTATTTGTTGGATTGTGCCACCAGTGACACTGTGGATTGTTGCTAATGTATACTTAGATATCAACCTGGGTGGTTGTGTGTCCATGAAGACAAGTTTCAAAATGCCTTTTACATTGTGCTTCGTTACTCTAATAGTGGTTTGCTGAGATAGAAAAGGAACACGAGTTGAATTACATTGTCAAGCAGTTGGTGGTGACTATGCACATTGTTTTTTTGGACTTAAGAAAAATGGATAAGTGAGGGCTGACAGCGTTGAAAAAGAAAGCCCGAAGCAGAGTCTGGACCTCAGCCAAGTCCTCCGCAGTGAGCCGTTACTTTCACAATTACAATTGTCTGGGGTAATTATAGTGCAAAAGGGTAAACAAAGTTTGACATGATGATATCACTGTGGGAAAGGCCATAGGTTCAAAAAGATCAATGCATTTCTTCCTGTTGGGAACAATAATATGTGCAGCCAGCAACTACTGTGTTTATCACTGAGGGGTCAGGGAATACTGATCATTGGAAAATCTAAAGGTTGGCTTCACGGTGGGGCGGGAATGCAAGGTCATGCAGACCTCCGTAACCAATGTCTCGTCCTTCTGAGAACAACCATGTGGAGAGCAAAGTTTATGCCAAACCAGCCATTTCTTTTAATAGATGTTAACATATACACACACCTCTACTCCAAAAAACACGCTTTGTAGCGAAGACGACAGCAGCATTTAAATGTAGGTTAAAATACTGAAATGTAGGTCAGCTACTTTAAAGGTGTGTGTGGTAATCTGACTTGCACCAGAAGTTATGCAGCTGTATAAATGCATAATATACAGAAATGTAAACACACCACTGTAATTTATCTTAGATAAGTGAGCCTGCTTAGCAACTGAATTATAACAATAACATGTTCGCGTGAGTGGAATGGAGCTGGAAGCACAAAGGGCTCTCTATTTCAGCTGCACATATGGTGTAACATCGCCGCCCCACCTCCTCGAACAGCCGTAGGGGAGGCAGCAACATCCGACATTTGAACCAAATGACTGCCTCCGTGGTGGTCAGTCTGTGCTGAGGCTGTAGCACTGCGACGGTGAAGCTCAAACACACAAGACATGAGCCACCCCCTCTTGCTCATCCATATCTCTCCCACACTGGTGTCGGGTCATCTGTGCACACATTCTGGCACAAAGACTAACTGGGACAAATTGGCCTCGTCGGGAGGTCTAGAAAGAACAAATCCACGGATCCAGTGCTGAATGTGTCTTCATCTTCTGCTTTTCTTGTCTGAGTACAGGGATATGGGTGTAATCTTACTGCTCACCGATTCAAGTGATTTCAGCAGTCAGCACCACCTGGTCATTTCCTCTGACCCACAGAGTGTAGCCAGAGAGAATGAATCTCTCTTTGCACGGCCTGCCCGTTTCCTCGGGTCGTGCATATGCGAAGCTCGGGCTGATGTGGGTGTTGTTCACAGAGATGTGTTATTCTCATCAGACAGGACTAGTAAAGAGTCAGCATGTTGTTTTACTGCTGAAGCGCCCCAGGGAATCCGAACATCAGGCAGACAGGGCTTGTATCTCTTCCTCTGTCAGTTCGTTTTCCTCCCCTCTTCCTGGCACCCCCCCCCCCACTCCACCCCCACTGTTTCCTTCTTCCTGGCCCCACGCAAGTCATACTGTATCTGAGACACCGCAGCTTTTAACCCCCTCTGTCATTCTTCTATCTACCAGAAACCGCTAGGTCTGGGTGTCTGGGCCAGAGTGTCTATCGGTCATATATCCGGTCTGTGTCTCGACTCAACCGGCCTGTCTGCACCCAGAGTGACCACACATGAAAGTCAGGAATCAGGGCAACATGTTGGACCAGATGTTCCTCTTCGGTGTAGCTGACGAGTGAGACCTGCACACAGCTCGCCTAGCTGCCTTTCAAAAGACATCACCAAATGAACTGCAAACATTCGTGGCAGCTTTGAATGGCAGCCAGAGTCTCTTATAAAAGCTGAGTCAGATGTTAGCGCAGTCAGAGGTAAGGTATGGTGAGAACTTTTGTCTTTTGTTGTTTTTAATTTATTTTACTGCGTGATTACCAGAGTGAGGTAAGACTTCCTCTTACCCAGCTGTGACGGGGGGGATGGGGTGCCCATTTCTGCTCCATGTGACGAGTGGAGAAGGACTTCCCTGGGCCTCACATGGGAGAACAACCTCTGTCCCCACCTCTGCGGCCATCTTTACAGTGTTGTTATGGCCACTCATGCCCATTATCTTCGGCAAGGCTGCAGGAGAGGGGAAAAAAGTTGTAAGAAAAGCACGTAGGCTCTTTCGTTAACCTGCTGCACATGTCAGGAAATTGTTTGATTACCATCTGTAGCCTGAGGTGAGACAGTGTTACATCAAACACGTCTATGTTTGGGTGAATGGTGTCAGACATTTATTTGGCTTACTGTTGACGCTGAGCTGGATCTCGCGGCTGGTGTAGCCCACAGGACTGGTGGCAGTGCAGATGTAGATGCCTGCATCGTCAGCAGAGGGGTGGGGGATGTGGAGGTGTCCGTCAGAGTCAGACTGAAGAGAGAAGTGGTCCCTGGGCAGCGGCTGCCTCCCCTGGAAGAGTAATGGCAGGCATGAGACCAGACACAATATACTGCAAAAGCCATCTGCACAGCAGCGTGGGGATGCTAGGCTTAGCTTAAGGTTTACAACCAACCTTTGATGTCTAATGTAATTACAGACCACCCCTTGAAATGCCCTCTTGGTGGAATACACTCATCCAAGAATGCAGCTGTACTAATGCATTTGCTTTGAACATAAAATTGCTTTTACAGATTCACTTTTATCTGTCAAGAAAATAAATGTGCTTGACTCTAGAGAATCACTCTGAACATGTTAAGGGAAAAAGCAAGGAAGACAAATCTGGCTCAGTTCAGCAATATGTAGGATACAGCAGCTTGTTGACCCCACTGAGTACACACTGTTTGTTTGTTTTTCTCTATTTCTTCATGGCAAAGCTCAAATCACCACTTTTAATGACTGCAGTTGCTACATCCATGTAATACTCTTCTATAAATGACCATTTGAAATAACAAGTGCTTGTAGAAAAGCCATCTCACTCATTGATCATATTGTAGTCAGTGTCCGAGGCAATAAGGCCGAGGTGTATTACTGTATGACACATGGTGATAATGCCTGATAATAAAGTTCCGTGTTGATGAAGCCCATTGGCTTGGCTCTGGTTCTGCCTGGAGGCATGCAACCTTTCGGGTTTCTCTCCTCATGATATGATGAAGTGTTGCACTGGAAGGTGATGCAGGAGAGGTTTTAAATAGATTCCTCAGGTACAATAAAATACTGAATGATTTCTCACAGTCAAGCAGCAAAAATGGTTAAGTTGCCATGGTTACGTGCACCCTGGTCAGGTTAATCAAGCCTTGATTGCAGTGCAAACTGTTATTGTGTTTTAAGTGTGTCGATCAGATTAAAAAGAAAATGCCAGAGGGAGAAACTGTTTGAAGATGCAATTAGGAAAATTCAAAAAAAATTAATAATTTATTTATGTAAATTTAATCAAAATAAGTGAAGGCACTTTTAAGGGTGATATTATGTTTGTGTAGAATAAAACAGTATCCTAACAATAAGGTATATTTCTAAGGAACATGACTTCAGTTAAAGTAATAAATATTAAAATAATGCATTATGAGATGAAGATGTCTCCTGCTATCACTCCTATTATCATCACTACCATTATGCGAGTGTTGAAATGAATAGCCTCCTAATGCCTGCGTCCCTTCAATAATACGCTCAGCACTCTTAAGATTGTGTCACCAGTAGATATTGATTTTTGTTTTTGTGTGATTGTAACCGGCTTGATGTGGTTATTATTTCAACAAATATTTACAAAGCATTAATGATGATTCATTTGAAGCTAAATGGATGCCAAGTGGGATTCTTACGAGATAAAACTGTGGGAATTAGAAAGAGACAATTAGTCATGCATGAGTGTATGGGCTGCAGCCAAAGTAATCATTAAGAAAAGTAGATGTTGGCTGTGAATGTGACATCCTACCTTGGACCAGACCACATTTGGCTTGGGAACTCCTCTGGCCTCACATGACAGCGTGATGGCGACGCCCTCGTTGGCTATGTAGTGGTACGGACCAGCGTTGATCTCTGGGGGCACTGAGGAAGAAGTAGGTCATAAAACACAGCTGTCTGACCGGCCGTGAAGAAACGGTCCGCAGCATTATCACTGGCCTTAGCCAGCCAGCGGCATCAGCGTTTGAGGCATTTTTTCATTACAAACTGATGATGAACCGTAATCTGGCCTGTCTGTCATTACATGGCCATGAACAAAATGACCCCATTCATCGAAGCATGCAGTAATTGAACCCTCTCACTATGATGACAGCAGGTGGTCAGGCCATTGACATCTTGTTGTTGAGTCAGCACATTGTTAGCTCGACTGTCTGAACCTGCCAGTGTCTCCACCACTGAGAAACGGTACTCAACAGCTTAGAGCAATTTTTGACACATTGGGAAACAGGCTTATGTACTTTCATGGGGAGAATTATCTGAAAAGATTGATGCCAATCTTATGACTGTATGCTAAATATGACACTACAGCTAAAAGATCTTAGCTTAGCTTAGCATAAAGACAGGAAGCAGAGGGAAACAGTTAGCCTGGCTCATTATTGTGAATGTGGTTGTGGTGTAATTGCTCTGCACACAGAGTGAAGTGTACCAAAGGTTCACATCACCAAACTTTGACTAAAAAAATCCACCCAAAATGTGTTTTTTTTGGGGGGGGGGGCTGTTATCTGCTACAACTATTTTCTGTGCCATTGACTTCAAGAATTATCTGGTAGCTACCTTTGGACAGAGCTAAGCTATCTGTTCCCCCTGAAGCTAATTGCTTGCCTGCTGGCTCTCGTTTAATGGTTTCTCGTGTACCTCTTGACAAGAAGGTGAATTAGTTTTCTAAATCGCTGACTGTTCCTTCGTATTCTTACCGTGGACCTCCAGGCTCACTGTGATGTTCGTGGAGCCGGCTACATTCACTGCAGAGCAGACATACGTCCCACTGTCCTCTGGGACGGCTCTCTCTATGTACAAACTGCCATCGCTCCTCAAGAACATCCTCCCATTCAACTGAACCTGTGCAAGTAAAAAAAAAAAGATATCCCTGTCACACAGGTGTGATCCCTGTAAGGGACATATCTGGGTTGATTAGTGGCCAGGCTTACAGGTTTTCCATTTTGGGTCCAGTGTCTTTCTGGAAGAGGTATTCCATCCAACAGCATGCAGGGAATACTCAGAGACTGACCGACGCCAGTGGTCATGATCGGGGCAGTGTGGGCCAAGAGAGGGGGCTCTATGGGAAAAGGAAGTGTACAGACAAATTAAACAACAGCAGGAAAAGGTGATTGTATTTTATGGCCATACTTGTTTCTACAATACAGCCTTGGCAAGCCTACCCAGTCCAGTGACACGAACTCTGGCCTCAGTTTTGATGGTCCCAAACTGGTTTTTGGCCTCGCAGATGTATAGCCCTTCATCATCCAGCCAGACACCTACAGTCAAACACACAACGTCAGGAACACATCACTCTCTGTACATCTGTACGTCACACACACTGAGAAAACAGTTTATCTGGGAAAAAAAAAAAAAAGTAATCCATGCTAATAGCAGTCAAGTCCTCCACTCAATAATAAGAGGTATTATTGGTTTGACTGTGCTGTTATTAAGAGTTAAAAATAGAAAATAACAAGATTAATGGGTTTGGCTCAGCTGCCAGCCTGCAGACACACGTCTTACTGAATGAATTCCCTGGAGATCACACACATTTAAATTATTATGTTCAGATAGTCAGGCCAGTGGTAAAATAAATATTAAATAGATATTTACAAGATATTAAAGTTAAAAAAAAAAAAAAGTGAGGAGCTGGATAGTGAGGGATGGTGGAGTTTGTGGGTTACATAATATGGACAGAGACATTTTCTAAAACAATGGCTGGCAAAAACAAAAATAAAGCCGTCTGCAACAGATTGAGCTAATTAGGTCGGACGGCAGCCAGAAATGGAAACAGTTACAGAAGCAGCCCATGCAAATATGTCCATCCCTCTCCAATATTATCCTACACACTATACAAATTTAGTCTCAGGAGCACAGAGGACCACTGTGAGTGTAAGTGACCAGGATTAGTCATAACTCAGGCCGAAGGACTCACAACCTGATGAGTCTCACAAAAAGGGACATCTACTCCAGCAGAGTGATTCAAGCATTAAAGTGATGTAGCACATTTGTAGATAAGTCTTTCACAGATTGGACCATACTATAACTTTACCAATGACATCCCATTGCTCCTCACTTTTATGTTATCTGATTTTCATATGAAAGGCAGCACCTCTTCTATATATACTCATCCAGACAATCCATGAAGCGGTATTAGCCTGCACTGCACATCCAAGCTCTTTGCTGTGATAGTGTTTCATGGATAACTCACTCTGGATTAGAAGGTGTCCGTTCTCCAGCTGCATTGTTCTGCTGTGACCGTCTGTTCTTGTGAGAATCTGTCTGCCGTCCTGTCTGCGCCAGGTCACTGTCGGCCGAGGGACACCTCGGGCAACGCAGGGGAGGGTGATGTTCTCCCCCATGTTAGCTGTCACGTCAGCTGGTGCCTCAGAGAATAATGGACCCGCTGTTTAAAGGAAAAGTGGTACAAGATGATTTTTCCTTTATGTAAATTTGACAGAAGAATACGTTTTGTGTGGAACACTGCGATGTGGTCTCACCTCCAACCTCCAGACTGACGGTGCCAGCGGAGGTGCCTCCAGAGTTTTTCGCCACACAGCTATACTGACCGGCGTCGACCTCCTGCACGCCGCGAATGAGTAGAATCCCGCGGTGCACATCCTGCTCAACGAAAGGAGCAGAGCCCACCTCAAGCTCACCTGGAAAAACAAACACAATCAGCCGGTTGGTCTCTAACAAGGACATCTCCACACTCCTTTTACTGTACACTGTGTTTGGCCTTAACTTACCTTTGTACCAGTGGACCAGAGGAGAAGGAACGCCTGAGGCTTGACACTCCAGAGTGGCATCACCGCCAATAGATACAAGTACAACCTGCTGTACTACTATTATTCTTGGCGCCTCTGGAAGAAAAAACAGGGGTAGCTTAAGAGGCAGTTCAACTTAGTAAGCATTTTAATTTTACAGAAACGTGCACAGCAGTACAATAGAAATAACGGCAATGTAATGTTGGCTTAAACCAACAGAGGCCACAGAAAAACCTCAGGTGAATGTACAAATTTGCTTTTATTTAGCTGAGCCTAAAAGATGGAGATTATCTATCCTACAAGGTTCTCACTGCTTTGACAGATCAATGTTGTTAAAAATGTCACTCGGAGAAAAAAGTGTGTGTAATACCAGCACGCCAGAGGAAGAGGCTGTCAAGGTTCATCAGTGTTAAGGTTTCTGTCAGGCTCTAACTGACAGCCATGACTGAAACGTTAGGCCTACAGCTGTCAGCACTCACAAAACAAGGAAAGAAGGATCGTACTGAACGAGACAGGGGAGTATGTGGGCGCACTCGCTGGTGCTGGACTCACTGGATATCATTGAAAGACTCATTAAAAATGAATGCACCTTAAGAAAAGTCAACAACACGGACAAAAATGGGTTTGCGTCATTTAAAGTGACAATTAATGCCAACAGATGTGATTATTCGGAACAGAAATGAAAGGTCCTGTATTTCATCTGTATTTTATTAGAGATCTTGATATCTGCATTTTTAAGTACCATGAACCATCTCAATAACATTTTACATGTCCTGTCCGAAGCTTCTGTTTGGAGCTCTGATATCTCTGATGCACTGATATCAATGACCCTCTCTTCTGATTGGCTGACAGAGTGATGCACACCCAGGCCAACCACAGATTTTCTTCGGTATTGTTGTTTGCTTGTTCAGTGTTTTCTTCTAGATAAAAGTTTGGACAATGGATCGTGTTGAGGGCGGATATATGTCATGAGCGTGGGTCTGTGACATCACAAACTTACCAAAGTCTAAATGGGGCATTTGCCGAATACCTGCTGTGTGCGTTTTTTCTGAGGACTGAGCGTTTTAGGTACTTATAGCGCCTACATCTGCTCTATAATGAACAAAGGAAATGGAAATCTGAATTTATACAATATGGGACCTTTAAAAAGACTCCAAATGATTGTCCTGATGTCTTCACATCGGCATCCTCAACCTGACATCTTTGGAGATGTGCTGACTTACCTGCATAAGTGAGAGACACAGACTGAGAGGCAGTCCCAGCCTCATTGGTTGCCCGACACGTGTAGTTCCCAGCATCCTCTGGGAGGGCCCTTCGGATGGTCAGAACTCCATTCTGGTTCAGACTCAACCTGTATCATACAATCGACAGAATTCATGTTTGTTGACACACTCTGATTACAACTGCAGATGTAAAACAGAAATCCATCTTTCAATCTTGCCTTTGTTGTCTGGTTTCGTGACAAAAATCTGTCATTAAATATGCATTTTATGAACATTATAAAATACTCGTGGTTTGGAAAAAAAAGATTTTTACATCAATAGATATAAATTTCCAAAGCGATGCAAACAAGCAATCGTGCTTGCAGTTAAAGTGGAATGTAATGACTCTCGGAGTCCTCTGTGCCGGAGGTGCTGAGTGGGCTGAGAGTTCCCTTACCTCGGCCGATTAGTTAGGAACATGTTTCCGTGGCTCCAGAAGAGCTGGGGAAGGGGGGAGCCGGACGCTGAGCAGACCAGGCGGATCTCATCCCCTCGGGAGAAAGCCTTGGTCTGAGGGTGAACTACCACAGAAGGAGCCTCTGCAATTGGAGTCAAAAAGGACGACGATGACTCAGGGCCTCGTCACAGCCGCATGAAGTCATTTATCACAAGTTTAACAACAGTAAACTTGGTGCTGTGGGCTGCAATTACCAAGCAACTCATAACTGACCTCATGACTGTGGCATCTTAGTGAAGACAAGTCTCACATTTATTTGGTTGTTTTTTAAATTCATTACAAACATCTGAGTGCATGCCCACGATTGAAGCCACTCGTTTCAACATGCATCACTTTTGGCTGATGAGATTTTTTTTTTCTGTCGGGGAAGTAGCTCAATCTGACTGCAAGGAGTTTAAGGCAATTTAATGGAAACCAGATGACGGGGCCTGAGAGGAGCCATGAGGCCCCGGTGTGTTAAATGTTTAAGCAGATGACCTGCAGGGTTTCGTTGTACCGTACCTGGGACAAGGAGCCACACGGTGATTCTGCTGTCTCCGTTGGTGTTGCTGGCCACACAGTGGTACTGTCCTGCATCCTGAGTCCGCACGCCGCTGATCTGCAGGGACGAGTCAGACAGCACCTTCACCCTCCCCGTGCGGGCCCGGACGGTACGACCCGCTCGCTGCCAGGTCAAGTTGTGACGCATGGTGCCTTCCACCTGGCAAGTCAGCAAGGTCACGCCTCCCACAGAGGAAGTCACATTCACTGCGGGCTTCAAGACCGGAGGAGGCTCTGTTTGAGTGGAAACAACCAAAACATCAAACTGGTGTTATCAGCGGTGAACAAACAGCAGAAATAGTTTGTTTTTTAGAGCAGATGTTTGTGCTGGCATACTTTATATCTGGTTGATGTTTTAGACATGAAGGAGAGAAAGAAATGTCTGGAACGTGGTTCAAAGCTTTGCTTCAACTGCAACGCACACATGTAAAATGACTGAGGATTACGTGTGTATGTGTGCTTGCAGTGTTTTACATGTGGGACATACCTCTAACAGTAAGCTGTGTTAAGGCCCGTCCCTGGCCTGCACTGCTCTGTGCTACACACTCATACAGGCCTTCGTCCTCGGCTGACACATGACCAATCTCCCACGATGCGATGGCAGAATTCCTAATACAAAGACACGTTTGGTTTGTTGTCTGGAGGTTGACAATAGTAACAAGATCTATTCCATGTCTCAATCAATTAGTATCCCTGGAAAATACACACTGAGAAAAGTTTTCACCAAAAGTCAGTTTCACTTCATGAATATAATTCAAAGCAGAGCCTCGACAACGAGAAAGAACGGACGCTTTGTTAATTTTACAAGATGACACAATCGAATATGTAATGTTCACAGAACTGACTGTGCTTACTTGATTGTTGACAGATGAGTCAGGCAGCATTAATTCTTTACAGACATTCTCACTGGTAAGAGCAGTGAGTGACTGTGTTAGTAGGTAATGAGCGCATGAGGCTGCAGCATCTGAAGGAACCCAAAGGAAGGTGAGCCAAATGTTACAGAGTGCCGATTAAACAGAGGAAAGACTCACTGAAAGAACTTCTCCGCTCCCAGTGTAATCCCATTTCTGGTGAATCGTAGCCGGTAGGGAATGTCACTCTCCACTGAGCAGCCAATCGCAGCAGGCTGCATATAGATGCCCTTCACGGCATCAGGCATGCTCACAGCTGGGGGATCTGCATAAGGGAGGAAACAAAGGTTAAATGTCAACAGAGAGATTGATGAGGTGTGAGACCCTGCGGAGTGGCTTTGGTGAGATATGTCTTCAGGGAAGGGGGTTGTCTTGCCTGGAATGATGTTGGTGAAGGAGACACTGGACAGCCTCTGGAAGCGGTAACCGTCCTCGTCTTTGCCCGTTACCTTGATAAAGAAGCTCTGGGGGGGAGTGCGGAACTCCGGGAGACTCCACAGCCCTTGTTGGCCGAGATCAGAGGGCATAGGTACCGGTATGGTGCGCAAAGAGCGGCCCGAGCCTGACACAAGCTCCACATGGCTCAGATGACCTGGAGGCTTCAGGCCTGTACATTTTAGCAAAACATGGGCTGGAAGTCCTGAGAGACCAAGAAACATTGTCATGAAGTCATCTTCCGCTCACGTTCTCCAACAAACAAGACTCAAGAAGCTAACAAAGACATGTCCAGTACCTTTTATGGGTCTCTCTCTGGTGTGGTTGAACTCTGAAACAGGGACACTAGAGAAGCCGGCACGGAAGTCTAGATTACTGACCCCTGTAACCCTCAGAGTATGACGTCCATTGCAGCTTACCTTGAGAAAGTAAGTAAAAGGATTGCATTAGCCCATTGTCTTAAAGATAATCCGAGAAAAAATACTTGTGGATTCTTCACTAGAGAGGTACCTTCAGTTTCCAGGCTCCAGGTCTGGGAAACTTCAGGTTGACGACACGAGCAGAGTTGGGAATATTCAACAGTTCTTTAAGGCCCTGCTCTACACCAACTACCCGACCTTAGAAAAGGAGACAAAATATGTCTTCCATTAAATAGAGGCACTCATTAGAATTAATAAAAATAGATGGAAACAAAATAAATGTGCTGTCTACCGAAAGGATCGCTGAGCTCGATTTGTGGTGCCGGTCCACTGAGTGACACCGTGACTTCTCTGAGGCTGGGGTCAAAGGGCACTTCCCACTTGTTTTCCTGAGCACTGTCATGGTTGGAGGACAGCAGGTGGACCTTCAATGCCTGAACTGTCTCCTCTACCCACTTTAAAACCTGGCAGGAGGAAATGACAACATTACACAACCACTCCAGAGCGACATGTCACGCCAGAGGAGAGGCGTTCATGAGCGCATGAGGCAAACTGTCAGGGATCCTTTCTCAACTTAGAAAGACAGAACAGGGACGGGAAGGACACGACTGTGGCTTTCTTACCCAAAACCCCCCGCTAACTCTTTCCCTTCCCTGCCTTTTGTCTTCGGACTATTCTTTCATCGCTAAAATATTCTTCTGAGGGATTTTGCCTAAACAAAGGAAAAGTGAAACAGCTCAGCTGTCAAACTGATAGCATACAGTTTTCTGCACTCTCAAGCATGTATTCCCAGAAGAGTGTCTCTCACTGTGGAGGACTGTCAGCCAGTAGTCCCTCTCCTGCAACACAGCTTTCATGAATCACAACGCTTGCTCCTCAGAACAGAAAGCAGTGGTGGATGTGGGGGTCGGGGCGAGGTCAAAGTTTTAGAAATAAAAAGTATTACATTTGAACTGTGTACTCACCGTATCAACCTGACTAATAGGAAAGCTAATTTACAGACAGAAATGGCTGGCAGTTTCCGACTTGTCTGGGGAATCGGTTAAGCTTAAGAAGCTGGATGAGGTCAGACAGTGACACATTATTGCAGGAGGCTCATTTCTTAGTCAATCAAACAATGAGCAAAGATTACCCAAAGGCTAAAATAACAGTGGAGGGATTGATTAGATTTAATGGTAAAAACAGTCTTTACTTAGACTATAATGTCCCTCAGAGGCTCTCCAGACACAAATCTGACAACACAAGATTTAAGTTTTGACAGGTGGTTGACCCTCCGGGTATTATCATTATCATGGTATTGATTTTAAAGACAGTTTTCCTTTTGTTTTCTCTAAAATGGAAACAGAAGCAGCAAAACCCGTTGACATTTCACAGAGTCTCATTTCAGTAGACCAAATGTCTTCCATCGTCCAAATGCGTAACAAGCAACTGCTGTCGACTGCTTGTTTTGACCTCGTTTGGAGAAGCATTACGGTTGAGCTGCGTCTGCAATGAAATAAACTGAAAACATTTCTTCAGCGGGCCCTTTGGAGATGGAGCCAACGGCAACACATTTTAGGACATTTATTAAAAGCAAAATAAGGAAAGCCTTTGATAATTTAATTATCAGGCCTCCACTTTTTTTGTCTATCAGATCCGCTGGGTGCTGACAGCAGCTGGTTCCTCTTGCCGTTTTACAACTGGAAACAGCTGTAATGTCTGCCATATGTGCAGCCATCACCAGCAGGGCAGGAAACTGCAAAGAAGTGACCTATACATCTGCCCCAGGATAGCGTCTATTTCTTATGCAACAGAGCACAGAGGAGTCGGCTTTGCTCTGCCCTCAGACCTCAGATAAAAGGAAACCGAGCACTGGGATGGGACGGCTCTTTGTCCGGGGCACCGTGGGTCGGGAGCAGCATGCTGAGCTCTGCGGCCACTCCCTGTCTCAACCACTGGGAATGCAGAGGATCTTAAGTCCTGTGAAACCTCATCCAGCTAGCTCAGTTGAAGAGGCTTACAAGGCTGTTACAGGAAGGACCCCCCTCTACTATTCATAGACGCGTGAGAGAGGGGCTAAAGAGGAAGCATTAGCTAAGCCTGGTGTGATGCTGTATCCCCCCCCCCACTCGTTCAGGTACATCACCTGAAGAAGAAATATGTGACCAGGCAGTGATTCAACACAGCAGCTTGACTCCAGGCCTCCTAGTGGGCAGAGGCCAGGTAGTCTTTACACAGGTTTAAACACTGCAACCACCGACATTTGCAGGAAGATGTCCCGATACAAATCAGGGTTATTAGAGAGAACCAGTCCCAGATCCCTGCTCCTTCCCAGTGGGGGGGTTTCGACACAAAGGCTCTGCAAGTCATAAGAGGCCTGCGTTTGAAGGAGGCAGTTACGCCACAGGGCGATGCCGTTGTTTAGCACACTCAGGAGGATGACCGAGGTTAAATGTTACCCGAGTTTCATTTTATGCCTGACAACCATCAACATCCCCCTTAACTCCCATAATTCGGCCACATAATGAGGAAACCATGAGGGCAACATGATAAACTACTCTTCAAGGTACTCGAGTTGAGCGATGTGCACCATGCAAAGTAAATACACACTGACAAGATCCTGCTAAATCTGCAAACTTTTGACGATGTAATATTTCACTGGAATTCAAGTTGTTGTTGTTTTTTTTACTGTTTTCAATTTTTTTTTATAAAGCAAACAACTAAGTAATTAATTGTTCAATTGTTCAATTATTACAGAATAATGAAAAAAAACATTTGATCCAACAATGTACAACTGTATCTTCAATATATGCCTTATTATTATTTTTTGAAAGCCCTTGTTTCTTCACAGCACTTGTTATCAGTTGACTAAAAATCACAGCCCTCATTTTTGACCAACACTTCAGGCTTCTGATGACCGAGAGCGGTGTTAACCGTGATGAGCACAGATGATGGTCCGTGCTTCACAGGACATTTGTGTGGTTTTGTTGTCCACACTCTCTGTTGGCAGATTCTCTCACCGAAATCAAAGTCAAATTTAAAGAGTGTTAAAATTGCATTCTTGGGCGGACCAGAACAAGCGAAGTGGCAAATGTTGCCAGCTGTGAGTCCCCAGTTCGATTCCCTGCCAGCCGGATCTTTATTGCGATTCATTGGCCTGCTCTCTTTCCCCACATTTCCTGCCTGCTGCTACTTCACCTATCTAATAAATGCAAAATACGCCAAAAAAATAATCTTGCGTTGCATGGAGCTGACAATGAACTGTTTTGTGAGGACCTGGAGCCAATTCCACTGGGCAGCTGTGTTGGAAGGAGGGAAGCCATGACAGATCATATCCTGGGATTAGAAAGTAAAATAAGCAGTCTGTTTTCTCTCCACTCTCCCCGTGGAGACCACAAAAAGACTTTGTATATTTCATTTGGCTGTACAATATTAAACTGCCATTAAAGAAGAATATTTTGGGTAGATTTGTACTACTTCTGAGGTTTTTAAGGATTAAAGGATTTGCATTAATTTGGAAAAAGCGTGCCACCCAAGAGCTATAATCACATAGGTCAAAAAAAAAAAAAAAAAAAAAAAAAAAAAACTGACAGTAATTCAATGTAAATCCACCACACAAAAAAAAAACGTCATAAGTATGCACATGTTTATATGTAACTGTACACTACAAATATGTCAAAATACTTCAGGCTGCGTTTGTACAAAGCCATCTGGGATTGAGGTGTGAGGGAGACTTTGGTCTCCTATTCCCTTAATACTGCAGCACAGAAATGACATTCAAACACTCCTTAAACAGCTAGCAGGGTTATGGAGTGATAATGAACCGAGCTGCCCCACACACAGGCTTTGTATGTTTAGCGACATGCGAGCATGACTTGACAGGAAACAGACCCCCACGCACACACACACACACAAACACAAACACATCAGAGTTCAGGGGTTCAGTGGGCCACCAGTGTACGGAGCAGTTGGCTCCAGCCCAGCGCTGCCCAGCCATCTCCTGTGTTGACATGCAGGATACCAGAGTCTCTTCCAGAGGAAACTCTGGTTTCTTTAACGTCTGCCTGGGACGTGAGTCCAGCTGTCTTTGGCTTCTCAGACAAGGCTCCTGTTACATGTTTCTTCTGACATAAAAGAATGACTATCATTTGACCAGGAAGTTTAATATTAGAATTGGAATCATTTGATTACGCTAAATTAAACTACTATTATTACATCAGCAGATCAAATAGAGTTTGCTCTGTTCCTGATCTTCTCCATTTTTAAGAAATACAGCCCTTTTCATATCAAGAAAAACAACTGGATTGTACTTTGAAGAAACAATTCATTATGCATGCAATGTACTCATGCTCTCACCTCGTTGACTTGCTGCTTGTCCAAGTGAAAGATTTGTCCAGAGGAGGTGGCGGCGATTTCCTCGTACGCCCTGTAACCCGGCTGAGAGCGGTCCCCGCAGTCCCCGGTCAACACAAATACTACCTGGGAACGAAGGTGGGGGGCAGGAGAGTTAAGAGGATTACCACTGTTTGGTGTTTGCTTTCTACTAATTCGCTTCCAGTGACGCTAATTCTCATTGTCATGCTTCGTGTAGGGCCTGAGACTTTCCCCGGCTCAGCTGAGCATCGGGACCTTCATTGGATGTAGATCTTTTACAGCATGTTGTTTTCCTTTAGTTACAGAATGCAATGAATGCAAAGACACTGAGAGCTGGGGCTCATAGCTAAAGCTTTGGATTTAACCTTTATCCTGAAAGCATCAGCAAAACAGCTTTGAGATTAATCTGGAGACTTCAACTTCAAAGAAAACTAATGAGATGCATGTTTTTGTATCAATTTACACGCTGTAGGTGATGAACATTGATATTTGACATTTAGTAAAAGCCCTAAAGTACATTGAGCTGGTTAAGTATGTGTCAGTTTTGCCCTGATCTGTATGATCCTGCACCACCTTGTAAAAGTTGTGGATGTGCACCTGTGATTGACGGAGCTGTATCAGTTGCAGAACATCTCTTTTCAGCCGGTAGTCTTTGGCCCTGGCGTCAGTAAAGACGTAGATGAAGGATCCGGGCAGAGAAACCTCCAAAGCTTTCTTTATGGCTCCGATACTCATTTCAGGGCAATCGCCTCCACCCTGTGTGACAGAGGCACACACGATTAAATACTGCAGGAAGAAATCCACTCGAAATACCTCATCCTCCACCGTAGTCCAGCAGTTGGATTAGAGTGCCATTTAGAAAAGACACTTATGGTGTCAAATGTTACATAGAAATATTTTTATACCATCAAAGCAACAGTAAATAACTTGTTAAAGAAGAAACGCCTTTGGAAAAAAATGAAAGGTTGGATTCATATTGTATTCAGTACACTCAGGATGCTTAACTACCACAGCCTCACTTGGTCCAGCATGACTAGTAGTTTCTTTGTTTTCTAATGTTAGCAAACACTAAATCAGGTCACTGACTTTATGGGTCTTCTCTAGTTGTGCTACAATTAAACCACAAGCGAATTTACCTTTATCACCTAATTATTCCTTGTCGCCATGATTGTTGTTGTTATAAATTAAATAGATAAAGCAATGACAGTCCATATACTGTTGATATAGTATAGAATTAGTGTGGATCAATACATTGTTGTCACTCCTATAAGATAATCACTTCACTTGTTCGGTTTCGCACCTGGACAAACAGCTCTTGAAGATCCTGCTGGAACTTCTTTGGGTCGGTGGTGATGGACACAGGGCCAATATCTGTGTGATTTAAAATACATATTATAAAAGGTTATTAACAGTGGCTGTTAGGTGATTAAAAAAAAATCAAATCAAGTCTGTTTCGTAAGTTTTAGTTCTGTTCTAGTCGCCGTACAACAGAGTACTCCTAAAAACACTGTATTCATCTGAACCCCAAAAAAGGGCAAAGGGCTGGATTTTTCTTCAAATTCACCAAAATAATATCAGCACAAAGGATTTATTTTTTCGCTCTCAGCAGCTCAGCCTCTGAACAGACAAAATGCATCTAAAATTTCCAATAAGCAGCATCCCAATTTATGAGGACCAGAATGATGCCCTGTAGCCTTTCTGCAAGACATGAATATCAATCACACACCACACAGCACAAGAGACAGCAGATTTAGTGTACTGCTGAAATTTACAATGTTCAGGGTATGTTTGACACAAATTGATGAAATGTGGCCAAAGTTTGAATGATGACAGAATAATCCTCTTCTGCAGCTGTAGTCAGCAGTTTCAACTGGATGACCTCCTCGCAGACCCCGGCATGATGGATAAGACCGAGGAAGGGCCTGACACTTCTGGGGCCAATCGATGGAAGAGTAAAACATATATGACCTTTATTTAACCAGGTAAAATCAATTGAGAACCAATTCTCATTTTACAATGATGACCTGTCAGCACAGTCCAATATGCAATATGCATTAACCAATATGCAGAGGATCCACTGGGGTTTTTTTTTCTATAGGTCACTGCTGTCCATAAACACAAGCTTCTCATCACAGTTATTACAGAGAAGACCCTCATCAGGTAGGGTGGACCCTCGTGACTTCGGTGTGCCTGTGCTTGTTATTCCAACTGTCAAAACACATTTTGAAATATCTTTGTGGGACTAATGATACAAAGCTTGCAGACATGTTGTCAGGCTGATGACATTTCTAACTCATTCTCAATCTATTTTCTAACATAAGAGGCTTTCAAGTCCCTGCCTCCTCCTCATGAGTGCCTGTAAAAACACTGACAGCGCTGTCACGCCTCTTTGTCAGCCAGTGTCGGCTTCTTTGCAACCTTTGCAAGTTTACAAAGTCCCCAAGGCAGGGCACATTAAACACAGACAAAATGTGCTGTGTGTAGCCCACCATCCCACCATCTCTTCCCCCCCCCCCCACCCCCCCCCCCCCCCCCCCCCCCCCCCCTAAACTGGGGGCTGTGAGGGTTTTTCCGGAGGCTTGGATGAAGGAGAGGGAGGAGTGGTGTGGGGTGAGTGTGGGGGGGTGATTGGGTAATTACACACATCTCATCAGTGCACAAACACCCTCCCCCATTAGAGCACTCTTATTTTCAAGCTGCAGCATTCCCATATGTGGGGGGGGGGGGGGGGGGGGGGGGGGGGGGGGGGGGGGGGGGGATGCTGCCGGTGAGGAGCCTTACCTGTCCCACCCACCACTCTCCATAAACTCACATATTCCTGCTTGATGTCTTTCATCACTCTGAGTTTAATGTGCTGATCCACACCACTGGATTACTGCTGAAAGCGCTATGCAATACCTCACGTGCTACAGGTTTTATGATGTGTTTGTAGTTTGCCGTTTCTCTTATCTTCTCAACTGAAACTATGCAAATGGCAGCTGCAGAATAACATCATTATAAGGAAATGAGAAGCAATATAGACTACTTATGAGTTTGTAATTATACAAAACAGACAGCTACACTAATACGTGGCCAGGACAATCCAACATTTTTGATTGCTTTGTTAAATGCTGCAATAAATCTTAACTGTAGTCATTAATTCACACATTCAAAACTAATTAAAGTCACAAAAAGTTGCCAACTTTTCAGCTGATTGTTAAAAGAACAAGCTTGTGTTTGGTCAGAAAGTACCTGGGTCATGGAAGGGGACCAGGACAAAATTTTTGATGGGTCTGGTCCTCCGATTGAGGGTCTTCTCCAGGATCCGCGAAGCGCCCTCTATCACCTGTTTCAGATCGTCGTACATGGAGCCGGTAACATCGAACACAAAGGCCAGGGTCGAGGCGCTGTCACCGGATTCATCACTCTCCTCAAACCGGGGGTCTGCCAAGAGCCTATGCACGCTGATATAGAGCGCCAAGACTAGGCACTTTAATAAGGCACCAGACATTTTTTTTCAGACCTACTGCATCTGTTTGCTGGAATGAGGCGAAATTACATTAAAAAAAAAATTTAAGTAGGAAAAAGTTTTTAAAAGTTTAGAATTCAAAGCCACGACTCAAACAAGTCTGGGACTGCTTCCAGTAGATAGAGAAGAGTCTTTGTAACAATACGGCTCAGCTGAAACACATCAAAATCAAGCGTTAAATACTTCCACAGGAGTACATCCGTGCGTAAAGTTTGGAGGAGCGTGTGGACTGGCTCTGCATTGGAGAGCCCCTGGAGAGCTGGTGCTCTGACGCTTCAAACGGGGGGCGGAGATGGGTATTAAAAGGTTCCCGAGTCCCAACCTGTTTTTTTTTTTTTTTTTTTTCCTTTTTTTTTTGTGCGTGAGTGTAACTCGACCCCACTGTGACTCCGAGGCTTTAACCCTATTCAGCATTCCCTCCTTCAATTCGATTTCCTCCGCAATCGCGGTGGGCCCCAAGAGACGCGGATTTTAACAGCTCTGCGCACATTACCAGCGGGGTCTGTCGTCTGTATTTTGGACATGCCGTGAACATTGTCTCAGTAACAGCCTCGTTTTTATAAATAGCCATCGTTTATATTCAGCTGACACCAATCTAATTTTATACATAGCCCACCCAGAGAAATATCCCCTTGGCATATGAATGGGTGGAATAGTTTGACGTGCCACACGGAAAAGTGACTGTGCTTGGTGCTGGTCTGGATAGAAATGTTATTGATCATTAAACATGATCCTGGTGCACTAGATGTCAAGCTATGACACATACTGTCTAAGATCAGACCTCACAGAGGGATCCAGCCCTCATCTTGACTGTAAATAATTCAGTGTCTTCTTCCAAAGTGGTAGACTCTGTTCACTTTAACATCAACTTGTTTTACTGCACTCAGCTACATATTAAACTTATATAGAATACAAAAGGAAACAAAGATGTACCGGAGGGACAGACCAGCGTACAGTCAGACCACTGGACACTTCGTCCTCTCCGTATCCCTTGCATCTGTCCTTGATGGTGAGAAAACAGAGCAGGTCTGAGCAGGCTCAGAGAGCCGAAGTCACCGAGCCTCATTAAACCACACGTCAACGCCAAGACATCACAGTTTTATGCAGTTCATTGTTCACTTAACAACCATACAGTGCAGGCGTACACCACAGAGCAAGTTGGCATGTTAGATTCTGGGTTTCAAAGCAGAACAGGCACTAAAGCTTGACATGACACCTTTCCTTATTAGTGGTGTAGTTGCAGTGCAATACTGGACTGATAATAGGTTCCATTTTAAATACATTGCATTAGGGTCTGTGCAAACTTGGATTATTTTTATATGCGAGTACCATCAGGAAAGTTTCAAATTTTACAAATAGACACGAGCAACAGTCATTCTAAAAGCAATACAATTATCCAAAAACTGGTGTATAAAAAATGAAACGTGTTTTTTTTTTTTTTTTTAATCTAGTACAGACTAATAATACAGTAATAGAAAAGTTAGCCACTTAAATGCATTTTATTCTGTGCTCTTATACTGTTAATCAACAGATAAATGACATTTATAACTTAGTAAATTATCATTTGCATAAGGCATAAAAATCAGTGAAGCTGATAAAACATTGTAATGCTCTAACTAAAATAATCCAAGAATGAAAAAGGGCGTCATCACATGCGCTGGCCTCACACACGACAAATACCAAATAGACAATTGGAACCAGAGAGCTCGTAAAAGCTTTACAACAGAATTGATGTCTGTTTGTGCTTCTCAATGACCAGGGCTTTGTGTTGTTGAGGGTGGATGCTCTCAAAAGAAATACTGAGCCTCGATTCAGACATAAAATGGGAGAGCTGGTTGTGTTGTCCAGGAAGTAAGCTGCGCAACGGTGTGGACACTAGACGCTCGTGCTAACAGGGAAATGGAAACACAACAGGATGCACAGACTGCAAACATAGTAAAATAATCCATAGAAAACTCTGTGCTACTTCAACATTCCTCCTCAAATAAAAACCCTGTTCGCTCAAGAAAAGGAAACCTCAGCATGTGAGAAAAATAACAATCCAATGATAATAATGAAAAATACAGTGCATACATTTCAACACCTTTGATAAAAAATAAAACTTCATTCCATATTTATGAGGAAGTTCCCATAAACGCAGCAAAGCAGAAAATAAATTACCATTGTATTTACATTATACAATATACACGCTACTGCTTTATAACTTTACGTTAGCGTTATCACGCAGCAACACGTTTTTCCAGATTCTCCCGGGTTTAGAGTCTCTCCAGGCGTTGATGAAACAGAAGCGCAGTTCCTCTAAGCAGTTCACGTACATCCGACGCTTTACAGCATGTGAACACACAAACATCTCCGCGGGAATTCGGTTCCTTGGACTGTCCGTGGGCGAAACCACAATGTGCTTACAGAAATGTCCGAACACAGCCCACAACACTCCAGGTTGTATGTGGTGCCACGTAGCTGTAGAAGCACAGGTTAATGACGGATTGTTTTGCTGACGTGTGCGAATTCTCGGTCACATCAGAGGATATATTTGTTAACCATCCTTATTGGAAACGTAGACGAACAGCGACGGGACACAGATGCCCTTTGTTTGTGCAACAAAAGTTTGCAGTCCACTTCTGGGTGATCAAGTTAAGAAGATGTGACTTCCTCCCACTGCAGGTGTGATGGTGCTGTATTGATGCGTAACAGGCAGGGAGATGCTGAATTGGATCCATCTGAGAAGTTATAAGAGGGATTACCGTTTGAGTAGTTGGCAGTCAGCAGTATTATGATACCTGGGTGTGTTCAGAGCATGCCGGATCATCACTAAACAGAGCTGCAGCATTACTAAAAATATGTCTTCACAAGCTCACTTCACAGTTGACAAAACGCTGAGCAGGATGTCAGCAACAATTGGCAGCGGCTAGTGCATTACATTAGGCAGTGAGATGAGAAGGCTGTCTCGCTCTTCATTCAGCTCTGCAAGACTATGTGATTGCCAGTAAACAAGTGGGCCATTTGAATAATTCATAAGAACAAACTGAGAGCAGAAAGTGGCTTCCTCACTTTGGTTTCTATCCACAGACTGAATCTTTTTTCTTTTTTTTCTTTGCCTTGATGATACACAGCGTCGTCGCGGAGTTGAAGAATGACCCGGGATTTAAAATCACCCAAGCAGAGAAGTATGCAGCAGAAGCTCATTAATCCCCCACTCACCTTACATTCTTACACAAGTCCATCATAGAGTGACAAAGCCTGAACAATAGAGGGGTCTGCCTTTGAGCCTTCCTGAAACTCCTGCAGAGTCAGCTTCCCATCTGCATTCTGCAACATGAAACAAAATGAAAGTGAGGCCTTGCAACGCTTTGACGCAGAGTTACCAGCAGGGGGCAAAAGAGGCTCTCAGGCTAAATCATGTTACTCCTGTTCTATGCTGTCGGACTGATCTTTGGTTCACTGCACTTGGATGGTAGCCACTCTCTGCAAATACAAATCACTAAACGCTGCTGTGCTGCGCCGTTAGTCCTATGGGCTGATCCTAGCGGTGGTGTGCTGACAAACATGCCCATGCAGGCTACGTCTCATCTTTCACTAAAGCTGAGTAGATTCTTGGATGGCGGAGTAAGCATTTGCACACAGGGCCAGTGGTTGAGAAGACTATATGTGATGTTTATAGACTGCATGCAGTGTTAGTGACACTGTGGTGGCTACAGCTAACAGCTCTAAACTTAACAGTGCCCATATCAGAGCCCCCGAGGGCAGCAACACAGGCAGATTCAGTCCTGGTAAACTCATGATTATTACTGCACTTGTGTCATTATCAAGCAGTTTGATGTTAAACTGTAGAAAGTAACATCAAATGGTTTTTATTAATACTGTTTTTATCACTTAAGGCTTTCATATTAAATACCAACCTTGTCCATCATTGCAAAAATACGGTCCACTCGTTTTTCTGGTGTGTTTTCTTCCTCCGGCAGCTCCACAGTGTTTCCCTAAAATAGCAAATCATTACACTTTGTACAATTCAAACAGTTCAGGATTAAATATTTAATGTTTGAGAAAACTTACCACCATCTGATATATGGCATCCACGATGTTCAACATCTCGTCACGGGTTATGTAGCCGTCATTGTCAAGATCATATAATTTAAAAGCCCCTGTATAGAAGAAAAATATGTTTAACCGTAGTGAACAGGAGGTTCACAACTATTTCTGGTAGATGAGCTCTACATTCAAATCAGAAAGCTACTGAGATTTCCAAATAAAGCAGACATAAATAATGATCCCACTCTATAACAGGTTTAAAAGTTAAAATTACAAGTTTTTCTAGAATGTTCTGTTTTCAGGAGAGGGTTCGGTCATGACCCCCCCACCTGCAGATGCCAGCTGTTTTTAGGTAATAATCTCTTATTTGCTCTTCTCTCACATCCCACTGGTCCTCTTTCATATGCAATGTGTGGAAGTCAATCCTAAATCCTGTCATTTAAATAAAAAGGAGGAGGAGAGTGCATCTTTTTACATCTCAGCTTCTCGTCCAGGGTCCCTCGGGAAGTCACTGACAAGGCCTGGATGAATTCGGAGAACTCGATGCGTCCGTCCTGCGGTGACCAGACAGGGAGAGAAAGAGAGTGAAGGGAAATCACCCAGAGAAAAGACGACTGTCTTACTTCACACTTGCCATGGTTGTACTTTCATGAACTCCTTGCTGTTCTTTCAAGATGCCCTTGCTGTATTCTGCTGAAAACGGGGCCATACGTTTGCTCCAAGTCAGCTGCTATTTTTTCCCTGCACCTGGCTCTCTCCTGAGGCAGAAATATGTCACCTCTGGTCATTAGTAAGATGGATGCTTCTGGCTCATAGTCTAAAAGTTACACAACACAAACACACAGCCACTACATATTGGGAGCAAAGACGTATCACGTTTTTTTTAATCATCCCAAATCATGAAAGGGCATCACAGATAATTCTGTCCAACAAGGTAGAAAATATTCTCCCCGGACGCTTACATCCTCTCGGCTTTGTTACAATCCAACACATTGAATCTCACCAGAAAAGCTCCAAATTTCCAATTAACCCTCCAAAACCTGTGGCCTGAATGCTGAAGATGACACTTTGTGCAGCAGAGACAGAAGCCTGCCGACAGGGAAGACAATCAAATGTAAATTGGAAGTTCAAAATGGCTCAAATGCCACTAAATCAGACCAATTCATCAAGTTATGAACTCCTGTCTTGAACAAATGCACGACACTTGCTGCACAGCGAAAAAGGAATTCCCCTCACATTGTGACTGAAAACAACAGCTTGAGGAGAACAAGCAATGCATATAAATAAATTTCCTGGTAGTGTAGCCTTCAGGATTTGGTCTATTCGTATTCTCACCAGATACAAAAGGACTGTGTTGAATTGCGAAAGGTTTTCGTGCTACATCAGCTGCCCACCTGTAACCCCGCCCTGAGTTCAGCCACAGCTTTTCTTCCAGAAAAAAAAAAGCCAGGTGCTCTTCCTGCCCCTTAAGGTCAGCTAACTTTATCTCTGCCAGACATCTGACCAGCCACGAAATGCTGAAGTCATGCATTGCTGATTACATAAGTCATAAAAACCGTTAAGATCACCGCATTCTCGAACCATGGGGTGCCTAACGCTAATGAAGGTCATAGATAAACATCAGACGGGGGGGGGGGGGGTTGTCTGATGTTCCCGAAACAAAGCCTCTTAACTGAAGTCAATAAACCTCCAGGGGCAACGCTGAGATCCTAGGAGCTGTTCATCTTCGGTTTGTCTTCCTAAACACAATTTGAATAATCATGCACAGCTGCAATGAGATGGATTACTTCACACAAATGTGGCTTTAACAGGTTGGCCTTGTTAAAACCTGCTTTGTCATCATGCCTTCAAATCCTCAGAGGATGCAGCCACAGAACAGAAACAGGAGTTTCCTTCTCAAAAAAATATGTACAGCTTCTGAAAAAAAATTGGCACAGTCTAAAAAACAGATTTCTGGCACAAAACTAAGGGTTATGATGATGTGTTAATATCAATGCTATGACTCATCTCCAGCTCTTTGCAAAGTGCATATTTTTGCAGCCAGACTCCTCTGTGATGTTGAAATACTGTATCAGTATGTTCAGGTAGAGTTTTATTATCCTCCAACATTTGCAAAATATATGAGATATGTTTGTATCAACCTTAAAGCTGTCACAAAATACAAACAACAAATTTGCACTGAAAATTGAATTTCCAATTGTACAAAACATTTTATTGTTACAGTATATTTTGAATACATTTTGGACTTTATTAAATTGCAATGTCCAAAACAAACAGCCTTCATTCAGAAGGGTCTGAGTAAATAACTGTACTAACCCGAGAGCCTGGAGTTCCCAGAAAAAAAACAGGAGGGTCCTGGAATAATAATAATAATAATAATAATAATAATAATAATAATAATAATAGGATTTCCTTACACCCTTTTAATCTGTTCAAACTGTGACTGGCCAGAAAGAAGGAGCTGTAGTATTAATAATAAAGAGCTTTAGTTTAGGTCTTCCCTCAGACAGTGTCCCTTTTAACATAAATTTTCTTATCTAGCAGGAAGGCCGGATAAACACTGAGCCTCAAATTAATTCGATTACAAACCTTGTTTTCATCAAAGACGTTGAAGACAAAGGAAGCGAACTTCGTGGGATCTCCAAAAGGAAAAAACTGCTTGTAAATTTTCTGAAAGCCCACAGCATCCAGCTGCCCACTCGGACAATCTTTGATGAAGCCTTTGTACCTGAAAAACAAAGGCCGGTTAGAGGGCGTTTAAACTAATATACAGTATCATTTACAGTGTAAAGATCATTTATAATCAAGACAAGACGGGGCTAGAAGGATGATCGACTAAAGTCACCGCTTCACTTCTACAGAAGGCATTACTGATTCAGTTTGAAAGAGTGTGTGAGATCAAAAAGGTAAAGAGCAAAGCTATTTGTCTCATTCACAGATAAGACGATCGCCCTAATCCAATAGCAAGCCCAGGGTGGTTACTCTAATCAAATTACTTTCTGCTCCTCTTTTGATAATATGCGTAGCTGATAGATAAGTCTGAGAGCTTCCTCTTGGAAATGACATATCTAAAGAGCAACTTAAGCTCTCTATTGGCCTAAATATAGAAACATTCATAAGCAATTTCAAGTGCAGTCACTCAAAGGTAGGCAGTTTCTTTGTATGTCTTCATAAAGGGAAGACGGCAGCCGCACAGTGGAACTAGATTGTAACAGGTCGAGGCGCAAGGAACAGAGAGTTTCCCTTCACAAAAATAAACGCTTGATGAATAATAGGAGAAGGAGGGAATAACACTCTCTAGCTATAAAAAGCGTTGCAAAAAGCTTCTCTTCCTGATCAACAGCAAAAATGACGCAAGCTCACACAAGGGAGCACTGCGTGTTCGTCTCTGATTCAGTCAAGGCTCTTCATAATAAGGCTGCGTTATAATTAAGGCCAGAGAGAGAGAAAGACAGAGCGTTCTGATGAAGAATGAAGGCCAGGACAGATCTTTTCCACTCACACTCTTCTTAAACTCTTTACTTTTAATCTGCCTCGGAGATAATGAAGCCAGCTCCGAATAGTCAAAGAGATGGCGAGAGACACTTTGAGGAGCAGCTGGGAAAAAGTTCAGCGAGGAGGGAAGCGAGAAGAGAGCAGGACCATGTAATTCTCACACATTTGAATTATCTGGAGATACGCAGGGAAATGAAAGCCGAGCTCAATATAATGCTGAATGTAACCTAAATGGTATTCAAAGTACAGAACACACAATGCATGTATCATAATCCAAAGAACCCATTTCACCTGAATTCTTTAGTCCTTTAACGCTTGACTGTGAAATATCAAGTCCTGCAACCAACGTTTAAGACTGACTGACAAACTGTAATGTAGCATACAGTATCATTCTGAATATACAGTTTCGGCAGAGAGAATTCAGTTCACATAATAACGTGCAAAACCAGAACAAAATGCAGTATAGAGTAGTAGCTTCGCATTCAAAATCCCAGTATATTTTGTTCTGGCAGTAAAGACATATTTTTGTGTCACATGTGCAACAATAGTAAACAAAAAGCTGTGATAAAATAAAAATAAAAAAATAGATATACATATTTGAATACATATTTTGAACCATAAATATTAAAATGCACTTTTTAAATAATATGAGGGGGGCTTAATATCTGGAGATTGGAATATTGATGTTTGTGCTTATCACATACATTTATATTAGACCATCTGTTTTCTAACAAAGCATCACAGAAGTTATAGTGCATAAATGTGTTTTTGATTGGAACATAATGGTGGGAAAGCATTCATATAACCTTGATGAGGACTCTCTGAGGTTTGAAACAGGTTTCTATTTTAAGCCGTTTTGCCGGACAAAAATCTTTTGTTTCAAAGGACAATCCATCCATTTTTCCAGATCAAAATCAATGCGGCAGAACTAAACACTGTCATCTTGGCACCTACACATACATACATCCCATACGTGTGTGCAGTCGTGCCCTCTAAAACTTGTAAAGAGACTGTGATGTGTTAAATCAATGCAGTTCACCTTTAACTAGTTACTAGCAAAAGCCTATTTGTAGATAGATAGATAGATAGATAGATAGATAGATAGATAGATAGATAGATAGATAGATAGACAGACAGACAGACAGACAGACAGACAGACAGACAGACAGACAGACAGACAGACAGACAGACAGACAGACAGACAGATAGACAGATAGATAGATAGATAGATAGATAAATAGATAGATAGATAGACAGACAGATAGATCGATAGACAGATAGACAGATAGATAGATAGATAGATAGACAGATAGATAGATAGATAGATAGACAGATAGATAGATAGATAGACAGATAGATAGATAGATAGACAGATAAATAGATAGATAGATACTGTATTAATCCCCAAGGGGAATTTTTTTTCGCTACAGCAGCATTTATTGTATTTATTATACTATTATACTATTAAAAACAAATTTAATGCCCACTGCAAAAGCTTGCCCACATCATACACTACTATAGGTCATCTGATGTTTATTATAGCTCAACATTGTTCAAGTTTTAATGGCTGCTGAATAACTTTTAAATGTAATCGATCGTGTATTGATCAGGCAGACACTCAACAGTAGCATCTATTTGTTTATGTATATATAAAGATGACTACTCGTTTACTATGCTACAACCAGTGCAGTTACATAAGCAGTGCACACTCATACACTGGCTCAGTGTATAAAGTAATGACTGCACCACTATGTAAACATGTCGTCAGTGTCAGCTGGTCATCAGATTCATAATCAGAACCACTTTCTTTTGCCAAGAACACATCACGTACATGAGATCTTACTTGGTGACTCTGGTGCTATGACCCACACACAGTCAGACTGTACTTGAAGTAGTGTAATAATGCAACTGTATTCTGTACTTGTGGGGACATAGCAGACGTGACATTGTGCATCCGACCACACTGGGGAGCCGGCATGAAGATAAAGTATTTATTACTGGCACTGGCTTCTTCTCCTTGGCCTCTACCCTGGTGGTTTGCTAAAGAGCTGCGCAGGATGTTTCGTTTGCTCCTGCCATGCTGGCAGGAACATCACTGAGCTATGGCATTTTGCTATTGATTTCAGGTAGGCCTCTGGCATACTAATGATGTTCCCTTAGAGGAGAATTAGAAAGGGGAACAAAGTTAATGCACAACAAAGGCATTTATCTAACCCTGCTAATTCTTCTGTGTCTGTGCCTGTGCTCTAATTACGCGCCATCTGGCATTTCCCCTGGTAAAATTCCCTCTCATCCCTCACACTCAGTCGCGTTGATTGTTGCTGATCTTCAAGTGAGGACTCATGCAAACTTTCCTGTGAAATACAGTGAGAGTGATGGCGAGTTAGCTGGCTGCACAGCCGGCGGGGTGAAGGTTTAAGGCGGGTGGGTGGGGGGGGGGGGTTTCTGCCCCAGTGCACTCAAGACAGCCCCAGAGACAGGTTTGGACCTGCCAATGCCCACTGATGTCTAACGCTGCTACTAGTATGTGGCTGTGAATGTGGCCGGGCTCCTTCCCCCCGTAAAGCCCCTTAACAGGGCACGTGAAGAGTGGCTAGCTCTCCAGGCAGAGCTCTTTTCATGCAGAATTAGGTCGTGAAATGCAAAACTAAAGTAGGAGAACTGAAGTGGGAGCATGGGAGAGTGATCACTTCATTACAGAGCTCCCTCTTCTGATATACACTGCTCTTTGTTTTTGATTTTCAAAGAAACAATAGCCCAACCGCATGCAGCAAACAAAAGCGATGACTACTCTCATGCTTGAATCATCTCTGTAATGAAAATGTATTGTTTCTTATCCGTGTGCCAGCGGCTGTCAAACCGTCTCATCAGGGGAAACATTACAAAATTCACAACTTAACAGTAACGATCACTCTCACCTCAGTTTTGCTACTTTTTCTGGACTGTGTCTTTGTTTCAAGAAATATCTTTCATTTTTAATACATGTTTCAACACCATGAATACAGACTGAGATCAGACACAGGCTGGATGATGGTGATGCGGGTCACACTGACTAATAGAAGGTACAGACAGGAAGGATTACTAATCTGCAACCTTGTGAAAGCTCTGTGGCCATGTTGCCACGAGTGCCTGAACGTGAAAGAACCTTGCGCCCCCGCCAGTCTGTTATCGGCCATCCCTTTTGCAAACAGAGCAAAAAGGTTGTGGAGGAATGCAACATGGAAATGTTTGTATCAGTATTATCAGCCTTCAAAGTCATTCAGTCTCAGGGAGGCTTCAAAGTCGTTCTATTTTCAGACCTCATCTGTCTTCAGGGGAGAGTGAGGGAGATGGCTTCGAATCAACTATCAAACAAACTGTAAATACGCTGTCCACACATTCAAAAAAAACAAATCCTGGGCAGCAAATATCAAAGTGGATCAACGCAAGATCCTCCGAGTCCTGTGAGCTCTGTCGGTGAAGATACAAGTGCTGACATACATGACTAGCCTGACATCAGGACGGGAGTAATACTTGTTCAAAATGAATGCACACACTTACCATTGCTGCACCTCTTTCTCTGTAACTGTAAGAGAAAAATAAAGAGTGACATTAGCTTAGAGGAAAACGTCTGTTGTCCTAGAAAAGAAAGGAGCGTGCTGTTAGATGGAACAGAGGAGCGTGGTAGTTAATCATCTTGGCCCAATCCTTTCCAACACATATCCTTAAAAAGATACACAACAATTTGCAATTATTTAAAAAAAAAAAAAGACCCGTGTTTCCATGAGAGTAGAATTAATTGACTCTAATATATTATCAAAAGAGAAGAAGAAGAAGAACTTCTCCTGGCTGGTGTAGTAATAGAAAAGTGGGAATGAACCCCAGGGAGCCACAAAAAGACAAACAAGCCTGAGGGAATGAAGGTCAGCCACAGATTTAAGAAACAGAACAGTTAAGGCGGTAGGATGTGTTAGCATGCCCACACAAGCACCATTATCTGCCAGTATCCAATCAACCAATCCCACACGGCTTTCCCTTGTCTCTTTACTTTCTCTCAAGTAACCAAAGCAATTTTCGGCCTCTTAGCCCCTGGAGTTACTAATGAAAACAAGGGCTGGAAGTCAATAGCATTAGTTTAACCAGCAGGTCCTTTGAGAGACACTTTCTGAATTCATGATGCTGCTGCTGAAATCAGAGAATAGATGCTGACTACTACTACTTCTGTTGGAGGCCCGACAGACGGCTAGTCAGTTAATCGCTAATTCCATGTACTACAATGGTTAACCTTGAGCAACACATAGTCATGGTTACTACCAAAGGTATTCGACCGAGGAAACAAAACAAACAGAGAGGGAATGAATGCCGAGACATTCACTTGCTACAAAAAGGACATTTTAAAATTACCATTATCCAACACTGTCACATTGCAGTAGACTGATCAGATGATAAAAAATATATATATATTTATGACAAGGGTAAACACTTCACCATGAAATTAACACAACGTCTTTAATAATGTGATTGCCACAGGGCCAGAACAGAATCATAGAGGCTATTGATAAGGAGCAGTTTTTGGCTGCATATATCTCCATCTCAATTTGTTCTGCTCAGCATTTCACCAAGAAACCCATCATGTGACCATTTCCTGCGCAGTAAATGTCATGGTCAATCTCAATACTGTCCACCAGGCCAAGCTGCCATTAAACTGGCCTCGAAAGTCAATGCCGTCAAAAATGTTGGCAATTTTCCATGGCTACGATTTAATAAGAAAAATGTATTGCATAACTCTGTCAGAGCCAAACGGGCAATAACGCAATCAGCCAATTTCAGGAGAGTGCAGGACGAACTTGACCGATTTGGCCCTGCAGGGACTCCTAGAACAAATGCACATTGTGATTCTGTCACTGTGCGTGTCATCGTCTCTTTGACAACTTACAAAATCATTGTGCTATTACATGCGTCTGCAGCCTGCAGACATTTAAGTAGGACTGCTGGTCACCATGTGACACCAGAACTGTCATTCAGAAAATCGTTTCTGGGCTGAATTCCTTTCTTAAGAGTAAATCTGAGGCTGCAACCAGTTTCCACAGTTTTCACTGAGAACAGGAAAATCACTGCAGAGCCTTTGCAAAGCTTAATGTTGCCTATAGGTCAAACATTGTCGGTGCTGATACCTTGACTTTGTTCTTAAACAATACTTTTTTCGATACCAGTTTGGAAAAAAAAAATCAATTTTAAGAAAAAGAAAATTACATTGCACATAACAGTAAGAGCGCAATCCAGGTTGTTTTCTGTATTTACAGACGTCCCCAAAACGCTTCACATCTATCGTGAGACACTGAAATGTATTGATGTTCACTAAACGCCTCACATGCTATCAGTAGATGAAAACTAGCCAACTGCGCAAGTGATTTTATACGCAGGCGAGATGCCTTCATAAGATTCTACATAAGGAGAAGCTCACTGCCGTTGTTGAGATTTACTCCTGCACACACAAACAACGTAAAACGTATGTTTTAAAACAAAAAAGTATTAGTCTGGATGTAGCCTAAATATCTATATTTGGTACCAAATGACAAGGCATTTTTTGACAGTAAATAGTACCAAAGCAATTCAGACACTGCTATTAAATGATCAAAGTTCAGTACCCAGTAATGTAACACGTGCAGAGTATTATATGCCGGGGAAAAAAAAACAACCTGCTTCTTCTTCTACCATTGAAACAAAAACACATATAGGCACAGAGAAATTTACAAAGTCCCCAATCTGTCAAGAACCAAAAGAAAGCGTATGGACTACAATGGCAGACAGAGATTCTCATGGGAGAGCAAGAAAATGAGGGAGCGGGATAATGGAGAGCAAAAAATGATAGTCTGAAGTCAAGCAACAACAGGAACAAGGGAGGGTGATCACACTGGGAGAGAAAGCTCGGTGACCCTCTCAGCAACGCTAACCAGATAAGATCCTAATTATACTATTCCATTCCATGCTCAAAGAGGGCAATTAGAGGGTAAAGCAGGGAGACAGGGTGAAAGGGTAAGAGAGAAAGAGAGCCACCCAGAGAGAGAGAGAGAGAGAGAGAGAGAGAGAGAGAGAGAGAGAGAGAGAGAGAGAGAGAGAGAGAGAGGACAGCAGCAAGCAATCCAGCCCAGCATGAAGCCTAATCTTCTTCCACAGCAATTTCCTGCTACAACAGGCTTCCTTGCTTCTGCTGTGGAGAGACCCACCACACAAATAACACTGTCATTAAGCAGCCAATGGTTGTCAACTCCTACCCACACCTGCACACTGAGCTGCTCAAAAAATAATAATAATAATAATAATAATAATAACACTGTGCTCCAGAAATAACACTCAGATGATTAATATAGTGTCTTCCAAGCTGGTGGTAATTATGAATATGATTGCTGCTCAAATTTGATTGAAAAACTGTGCGGGAGGAAATATTGTTTTGCTGCTCAGCAAGACATATCAATAAATAACTGCTGGCGAGGTGGTAGAAGCAAATGCTGTAAGTCCTGATAAGTCCAGAGGAACAAGAGTAATAGATGTAATTTTGCGATGTCGCACGAACACTCCTGTTTTTGACTGAGGTCAGTCTCCTCTGTGAGCTCACCGTCGCTGGCAGCAAGATTATAATTTAGACTTGTTGCAGGCTTGATTTGATTTACACTTTGCATATTCTAAATCTATCAGTCTCTGAACATATTAAAAGTAGAATAATTTCATATACTGAGTCTGTGAACAGCATATAAATCTCTAAAAACTCCCATCTCAATAGCTGACACAAACTCAGCTTCTCCATATTCATACATTTTGTCAGCGTGATTTAAATATTCCTGATTAGTGTTTTTGCCAGAATTTAACCGAATACAATTTGCCACACAACATTTAAATGTAAATTTGAATCAAATGGGGAGCTTATTCTGAGCTTACATTTAGATGTAACTTTGTTCTATCAATAATGAGAAAATTGTAGATTCCCAATACATCCCAGCAGGCAGGGCTATTTACTGTAAAGCCTGTGTGGTGGGCGGAAAATATGAATGATGAAATGAATATGAAAACAGCAGCAATAAAATCAATGTTAGATATTCCTATTGCATACTGTGTCATATTTTACCTATATGGCCAAAATGTTACTTAGTTATTATACCAGCTAGTTCAAAAGAGTTTGTGCAGGATTTTCTTGCAAAAACAAGCAAAAAAACAAAACAAAAAAACGACCTGAAGGTACTTACAGTAGGTTTTCCTTGTCAACTCCTCCACCACCTCTGGCTTGAGCTTGCTGTTTGATTTACCCATGATCTTCAGCTCTCCTCCACACCTCCAAATCCACTTTGGCACGCGTCACCTGTTACTACCTCCTCTCCAGTCTGCACCTCTGCCAAAGACATACAACAAACGTGGGGCCAGATTAGGTGCAATGACTCCAGTGAAATCAGAGAAACAAGCTTTTGTTTTGCTTTGGCATTAAAAAAAAAAAAAAAAGAAAAAGAAACTCCCATTCAAGCTAAGAGAGTCTATCGTCCTGTGTGTTTCACTCTAGCTGTGGTCATGATGTGCTCAGTCATCGGCCCTGGCACTCCAGACAGACGAGTCAAAGCCCCAGGAGCCCCTGTGTCGAAGGCCCGGCAGGTTGTTGAGTCTATATGAGCGCCGCTGAGTGCCTATGTGTCCGCTTCATTTCTTCACAGCAGTCCGTGGGCGAGGAGCGGCGTTTGGATGCGTTGCTACCTTCGTCCTTGGATACGAGAGTCACTCAGTGACTGGGTTAAAGCACGCTCACTCCCTCACAGTCATTCTCTGTTCTTCTCACTCCTCCCACCCCTCCTTTCCCACCACTATCTCTATTGCTCGGGGTAAGTTACTGTAGAAAAGAATCCTCCCTCTTGACAGCTGAGATAAGGAGGTGTGTAAAATAAAATACAGTGAACAGAGCTCGACTTTGGATGCACCCCGCTGCACTTTGCTCTCAAACTCGCATCCTTGGAATTTAAAGACGTCCCAGTTTAAGTAAAAGGCTTTAAAGGTTTCAGTAATTATTTATAGAGAGAAAAAAAAAAAGATGCCAGGTCTCTACAGTCCTGGATGCCAGCTGAATGAAAAAAAAAAGAAAAAAGAAAAGATCTGGTGCTGCTCTTAAAATAAGCGTGTGAGCTGTCTACCAAGTTTACAGGCAGATTTGAGGAGTGACAGTTTTCTTTTTCTCCTTCATTCTCTGACTCATAATTCTACCTCCTTCCTGGCCTCGTCACGACAGCCTGGCATGGTGATTTCACTCCTCGCTGTCACAGCACCCAAGAGATAGGGATAATGGAATTTCTTTATATCACAGTCCTGGCACAGTTGGCGTGCACTGATGCCTAACCACGGCAGCTGTCTGAGCCACAGAATAGAAAACCCCACCGTATGCACTGTAGGCACCTTCACTGCAAACATCTGCTCTCCGCGTCCACGGCCGGAGATGTCCTTCGGAGGGGGGGTGCCACGCTGGTATTCACCATCTTGTGTTTTGCTGGAGCCTTTGTGATCCCGGGTGGTAAAGTTAAGACGCTGTGGAAATAAACAGGCAAACAGCAGTTACAAAGGGCGATCACAAGCATGTGCTGCTTTTCAGTGGAAACGGGACTGTGTTGTCACCTAGAGCCACAGACACATGGCCACTTGACTGGGAGAGGGGGGGGGGGGGGGGGGGGGGGGATAAAAAATAAATGAACAAACAACTCAGATCCTACACGGCCCTTTCCACAGCTGCTGAATGTAGAGCCAGCAGGCAAAAAAAAAAAAACCATAGTGTGCGGCAAAGGAGAGTGCCGGTCGATTAAATCCGGAGAGTAACTAAAAGGGCTTTAAATGGAAATAAATTGAACTCAGAAATGGTCGATTCAGTAGAAGTCAAACAGGTGGCTAGGATCAAAATGGCTCAACTCCTACACATGCACACACATTTTTTTTTTTTTTTTTTTTTTTTTTTTTTTTTAACAATTACCACACGGGAAAAGCGCTTTCTTTTGCATGTTTGTTTTGGTAGACAGGAGTGCGCGGAGTCACGGCGGCAGCAGGTGGGATGTTGCCTGGCAATACCATAGCAACACACAGTTTATGGCTACAGTACGACAGCTACAGTGCGGGAAGCTCGCTAAGTCTTTGTAGTCGCAACGTCTGCTGCTCACGCTTGTTTCGTGAAGCTAATTCACCGAAAAAAAAAAATAAAAAACAGAAACCACACCTCGAAATGAATGAAAGCTTCTCCACGTAAAGAGGCTTCTGGGTTTACCTGAGCGGCGAGTCCACACAAGAGGGAGAAGAAGAGAGAGAGAGAGAGAGAGAGACGCCGTCCGACGCTCGTCTTCCGCCGCCGAGTTCCGGAGCGAGCGACTCGCTGCTGCGCGGATGGCCGTCCGTGCTGCTCTGATGCCGCCGTCAGGGAGTGACGTTGCGGCTTCTGCTGCTGGCCCCGACCACCCGAGCTCAGTGCCAGGGACACTGACGTCGCGGTTCTCGTGGTGGCCGTAGAAGGACTCTTTGTGCGCTTTTAAGAGCCTTTACACGTGTCATTTCGCACACAGTGAAAGGTTAACTTCTTGACTGACGTGTTTCTTTTACATATAATGGGCCCTTTATTGCCCCCATATTTCACCGAGTAAGCTCATGAGTACAAGGAAAGGGGGGGTTTAAAACGCTACCGAAGTTGCCTTTTTGTTTTTAAAATGTGAATACTTTTTATTTGCTATTATAAACTGAAATTATTGTTTTCCAAACAGGCAAGTCTATGCAGCAAAGGCTGTGGGTCTAACCTATATTTACAGCCTGGAACTATTAAAGGGACTTTCATCAAGTTAGTGGGCTTACATAAGATAGACACATAAAATGGTCAAGCATGATGCAGCAAAAGCTGATCTTTAGTCCACAGTAATGGTTAAGCGCAAATATACTACAATTCCCACAATACTACTGATCCCTCTTGTTTTAGACCCTTGCTGTGTCTCAAATTGTGTACTTCCCATTTCCATTAATACAATGAAAAAAATAAAAAAATAAAGTTATATGTTAGTTCACTGACTTTCCTAGTTTCCTGTGAATTTTCACCTACTGGAACTAACCATAACATTTAGAGTCCATCGCCCTTAAACATCTGCTGGCTTTAATTTGTGAGTTCACTTTAATATGAAATTGCTTTGGTGCACTCTTTATCATGAACATATTAAACTTATTAATGGCTTCTGTCTCACAGCAGTATGACGGCGCTCGGTGAATACTTACCTCTTTTGTGTTTACGTGTACAACTTGTATTTGTTCTGTTACATCTTCAGTCAGAAAATAGTCACATAGTCACAATGGTGACGGTCAAGTGGGGAAATGTGTCCAGTGTTTCATTCTTAATTTGTGGACAAGTATGAGTGCACAATCTGGGTACCTACAGTGCGTCTGCATGTTTCCATACTTAACAGTGTGAACTCACTTATGCTGTCAAAATAGTAAGTGTTAGTATGCAAGTATGTGATGTGACACAGCCCATATCTGGTAAAAAAAAAATTCCGAGCTCTTATAAACTTCTTCCACAACATCTTAAGACAGACTTTCTGTTAAAAATTTGATGTTGAGGGATCTAGCTGTGAGGTTGCATATTGCAATTAAGTGAATACCTCTGGCATCACCCTCCCTTTCCAAGTGTGTAGGAGAATCTATAGTGGCTGTGAAAAACACGAAAGGCCCTCTCTAGAGTTGGGTTTGTCCCAGTGCTGCTGTAGAAACATGGCGGTGCAACATGGCACGCCGTATGTAAGAGGACCTACTTCCTATGTAGATATTCTCATTTTAAGGGAACAGAAACACAACAATTCTTTGTTTCAGGTGATTATACACTTTAAGAAATCATAATTAGGAATATTATTTTCAGTTTCTGTCAATATATTACGCTCAATCCTACACACTATGTCCCAGTTGAGGTAACCCCAATGACATCATTAGAGTTATCACAACATGATGACATCATCAGGGTTATATTCTCAGCCACAAAAGACATCATATAACTGTTTTCATGGGTAGTGCTCTAGATTACGGATAAACCGCTTAGATTTAAGAGTACCTATTAAAAAAAAAGGTTTTGTTGCATTAGTTCTGGAGCCTGCTGCAGTCTAAAGTTATCAACATTTTGCTAAGTAAGTCCTGAAGTAAAAAAAAAATAAGACTAAGAGCTTGAGAGTGGGTTGGCAAATTGAGAGAGCATACCAGCCGAATTATCCAAACATAGCCTACCATAATTACTGATTTGGAGCGTGCAAGGCCAGCTCAAGAAAAGGAAAAGAAAATTATTTCAGATATACTATTGCTGAAGAGAAGGAAATACATTTGACTTGGTTTGAAGGAAAAGATGAATGCTCTGCATGTATTGATTGCCTATTAGGCTACATGAAGGATGCAAGTCATTTTCCCACAAGTCTCATTTGTACGTTTGTCACGCATGCTTGAGTACAAACTTTGCAGGCAGACTTTCCCATGTGCCGCTTATTCAAATTCAACTCCCATCAGCAGCATGTACACAGATGTTCACATATAGGATTTTTCCATCAACAACTGCTACACCATCGCTCTGTGGCCCAATAGGAGCTTTCTGCCAATTCACGGGAGGGTAGGGTCAAAATGTAGGCTGTCTAACTTGGCCAGCTTAGTATTCAGTGCCCTTCCTTGGAGTCCCTTATTGCAGTAAACTGCAGTTACAGTAGTCTCACAGGAATATAGGGAACCAGGCTGAGCACAGGAGAAAGAGGCTGTGGCAAAATGGGGTAAATTAATGGAAGATTTTGTATCTTTTTATACAGCTTGAACTTGAGTTAAAGCTTGTTTAAAAAAATTAAAAAAACAAAAAACTGAATTAAGCTACAACTTTGTGGGTTTTAGTCAAGGAAGGAGTAAACTGATTACTCACTTTATTTACCACCAGCCATTTGGTCCAATAAACAGCAAATCTTGATTTCAGAAAATCTGACTATAAGTGTCATTATATACAAATAAACAGGAGAATGGGGTGTTTTGAATGGAAAGCGCATATATTGAAGCTGTTCTTTGATATAATTTACTTTTATATTAGTGATTTTAATTTGCCTTTACCTCAGGACATAATTAATATTCCTTCTGTGTCACTGACACAGTCACAGGGTTAAAATGCAGCACATTTGAGGTCATCCCACACTTTTATATATCCCAAAACAGAGCCAGACACCCAAAATATGTCAATGCTGCCTCTGACTGCCACTCTTCATTTTAGTATCTGATTGTCATTCATATTCAAAAGAATTGAATCTCCATTGCAGACTAATGCAGAGTATCAAGCAGTCACTACTCATTTTCTTTCCATCATTCCATCATTGAAGTGCACATTACAAAAGCACCCACCCTGAAAATGATTTGGCGTAATTACTTGCAGATAATTGTCCATTTATCAGAAGCCACACACCACGATCATTAAATCATCATCATAAGCACAGGGGCATCATTAAATGCCCCTGCAACGTCTTCACATCACTATAATATGCTGACATATGCTAAAACAGCTGGAGGAGTGTACCGGAGGAAAGCCAAAGCCTTTAAAGTATCTGTGTATTTTGTTTTGCCACTGAGTTTCAGCCCCTTCAGTATTGCATTACATCCTGGAAAGTCATCATCTCAGGACTGACAACATACCATCAACTCAATATTTGTCTTAATTAGCAGAGAGAACAGAAGAAGCGAGTATAACCTCCATCAGAAGGAGGAAATATCCTCGAGCTTACAGATTTTCCTTTATTACCAGTTGAAGAGAGACACCCATACATAAACACGGCACATAACGATTGAGAGGAACACTCATGGGTTTGAAAAACGGATGTTGCGAGACCATTTTGGTGATATTTTTTATGTATGGCTGTAACTTTGATTCAACATCTGATCCATCACTCTGGCAGTTTTATAAATAGCCTCCTAAGTTTGAACAGAAACGCTGGTTCAATGAGTCAGACATGAAAGGCGTGCTAGATTTAACTAAGGCCTTCTCGTTAGAGTAACAATTGATAACTTGCAAGATTTTTTTTAAAAGCACATTCAAGCCAAGATATTCTATTAATTTACTATTTAGTCTGTCAGTCTGTGCCTCTTAAGATTTCAATGCCAGCTACTAAAATTAACAGCATTAAACATTTTATTTATACAAATACAATAACATTTTAGCAGTGATTATCCTCCATACCATAGCAAGCCAACAAAGAGTTTAGGGTGATGGACTGTCATGAAGAGGCAGGTGAAAATTTATAGTTGCTGCACACATGAAATCTTTACAACAGTGTGACAGATGGACGCAATGACAAAGAGCAGCAGATGAACCAGAATCCTTTTATGTACAAGCCGGAGCCACTCTTCTTAGAGGCGCATCTCAAAATAAATCACCCAGAGGTTGGAATTCACAATAAAATAAAACTAATTAATGGAAACCGTGCCAAAAGGTTGTAACGAGTGACGTGCAATTCAGAAGGATTTTAATCATAGTTTTTGACAGTAAAACTAGAAGAAATGGGGCAAAACAAATATGACCGTATCTACCAGAGATGATCACTTTTCTATATTGTGAACAGCTTCCTCCTTCTTCAGCCAAACAACATTTTCCTGAGGCATCATCTATTGTGCCCACTTGGGTAGTCCATATGGCTCAATATATAATTTAGGACATCATAAATATACAATCCCTGCCCTCCTCTGAGTGAACAGACATGGGTATGAGGATCCAACAACACTTAACACAGTCTGTTGTGCTCTATAAATCCAGCATGGCATTGAGGTTTTAGCAGAGCAGTGCTACTGGTGTAATGCCTGTGACACACAGCTGTTAATTCAGACTGACTACAGACATGTTTCTGGCCGACTAATGGCAGATGGGGCTTGAATCCTTGTTTTATGGAGATAAACTATACCCCCTGAGGAAGGAATGAGATAGAGGGGAACAGAAAGAGAATAAGGAAGGATCAAACACTATTGGCAGGATGGCAAAACAACATTTTAGAGCTTATTCAAAATGCTCTTATCTCTGAGCGATTGTATCATCTTCATAGCTGGAGGAAATTTTTGCCTATTAAGCAATTAAAATTAATCAGCAGAGCAAGCTAGAAAAATGAAATCTGAAGGGCTCAGTCTTATTGTGTCACCAAAAACCATAGAGAATAGTCAAGCACAATTGGATATTGAAAATGGCTTTCATCACACTAAATTATTTTATGTTAAAGCTCAGCATCTTTTAGCTGAAATTTAGCTTTAATTTTGCTGTTTATAAGTTTCCACTGTGAGCTTTCTTCCTTCCAAATAAGCATTTCAGCCCGGGTTTCATGTCTGTCATGAACATAAGGGATGTTATTTTGTTTCATACTTGTGGAGGAGCATGTGTGCTTCTGTTCCCTCCCAGTTAGTTTCCAGTTCATTCTCAGGATCATGTCTGCCCTCTAATGGCTGCAGCAGGCAACAGTGCACAAAACTATTTATGATAATTGGAGGAGGATTCATTTGGTAGTGGTTGCAGCTGTGAAAGGCCTAAATATACATTTGGGAGGTAGCTTTTGGTTACTAAATGAAGCCTGGCAGCAGCAATCATTGATTCTGTCACATCATCAAAACATTTTAAGGACAAAACGTCTTCACGGATTATGACAAATGTTTGTTGCTGAGTGACGAATAGCAAGAAATGACACATAGAACAACCAATGAGAGCTGCCCTCTAAGTCCCAGCAAATGACATGTGACAGCCATCAACTTTGTCCCTACTGTTTAGATAAACACATGTTAGTCATACACTCTTGGCTGGGCTCTGTCCTGGCTGAGTAGGATGATCACATATTGTCCTGGTGTGAAAGCAGAGCAGGTAGTCTCACAGGAAGAGGGGGGAAACATGGTTTTTATGGCTCTGCTCTGTCTGCTGCTGCTGCGGCCTGGCTTCAGCGCTCTAATGACATCTCCATTGGACGAGGTAGGTGGAAAGCTGCGGGTGAACAGGAGCACTGCGGTTACTGATTCCACTGCTCGGGACTTCTGCAAAGTACATTGAACTCTTCAACTTCAAACTGTTTATCATCCTGTGAAAATCCACAACCTACGGAGAGTCATAACTAGGATTTTACTGGATTTACATGACGACCATTAACAAAAGCCTGAAAATATATTTGGTATTTTCATTTAGTATTTGGGCCACACATCTAAAATAGGGCTTAAAGCTGCTGTTTCTAAATGAACCACAAATGTTGTTTGTTCCATCCAAAAGCTTTTTCATCATTCCAGCAGTCAAAGAGACATAGTTTCCTATCCTGCTTCTTCTCCTGACACCTCAGGTATGTGTGTCTACGGCAGATATAATGCAATGGGAACATTATGTACAGTAAAATACAATCTAACAGTACTCGTTTAAGTGTTTAAGCAGGTTATTGGTGTGTGTCTCCACTGTGTTTTCTCCTTGCTTCACAGTAAGTGGGTGGCTGCGTCGCTCAGCTCTGATGCCTGATATCACACATCTGGAGCTGCTGGTGGTTGTAGGGCCGGATGTCCAGCAGGTCCACAAACAGGACACAGAGAGATACATTCTCACCAACCTCAACATTGTAAGTAAATGTTAGCAGCCGTAAATTTAATGGAAGGGAAAGGGTTGTAGGACAAACTATGAATTGATGCTGTTGGCAGCACTGTAAGTCTGCTGTAAGGAGGAATCAATAAATAATGTAAGACGAGTAAAAAGAACACAAGTCTGAGAGAAAATATGTTCGGATGTTTAGTCAATGAAATGTTTCCATACCCAGCTATAGAGTGCACTGCAATTCTATAGTCCCATTACACTCTGGACATGATGAAATGTAATAATCTGACTTATTTTCCTATTTCCACCCAGGCCTCTGAGCTGCTGAGAGACATGACCCTGGGTGCCAACATGAGGGTGCACCTGGTCCGCATGATCATCCTGTCAGAGCCAGAGGTAAGTGGTCCCCTGTTACAGCTCAGGCTCAATTTAGAGTCAAGTTCATGAATGAGCAGATTTTAGATTAGATATTGCAGTGATCTGTATATAATATATATAGATATATAATGTACTGTATATACTGTATATACTGTGCATTTTATATTTTTTTACTGCTATTTACTGCTATTTTATTGCTTTTCTATTATTCTATTATTATCTTATTGCTTCTGTATGCTGCTGTAGCGAAAAAATTTCCCCTCGGGGATTAATAAAGTAACTACCCAACCTAACCTAAAAGTCCTACAGTTCTTTTAAACAGACAGTAGAATCATCCTAAATTCAGTGTTTGGTCATATTAGTGGTGCCTTACTGCTCTTGTTTCTGTGTTCCTTCTTCTAGCCAGAGATCCAAATGTCCACCAATATCACCGCTTCTCTCAGAAGCGTGTGTGACTGGGGAAGAAGGATCAACCCCTCCAATGACACCGACCCGCTACACACTGATCTCCTGTTGTACATTACAAGGTTTGTGACCTGCACAACCAGATATGGCTTCGTTAGAAGCAGAAGTTTCACATTTTATAGGCATACAAAAAATCTGTTGCTTTATGTGTAAAATCACTAACAGGTATGACCTGGTGCTGCCTGATGGCAACAAGCAGGTGAGGGGAGTAGCACAGCTGGGCGGGGCTTGCTCCAGTGACTGGAGCTGTGTGATCACAGAGGACACAGGCTTCGATCTCGGGATCACCATCGCTCATGAAATTGGCCACAGGTAAAACATAATCAACAGTGAACCGACAGTACAACATCTGTGTTAAAGTTTTGTTATAGCTGGTGTACCATCTAAGTGATGTCTTGTTTTATTAGTCTGTAATTTCCAAATAATTATTGACATGATGTGTTTTGGTAATTAAAAGGAAAGTAGACAAAGTATTCAACTTGTTTGAGTTAATTGTTGTTTGAGTCAGCTCTCAGCAAGCCAGGTAAACATACAAAATGCAATTTGTTTACAGGCATGGACACAATTTAACATCTAGAGATGGATAGAGTCCAATAATAAATTGAAAATGAGTAAAACTACAAATTAAATGGAGCTTTTCTTTCTATTTTCTGTTTAAATTAAGCAAATTTATTTAGTTGTACATTACTAACTTAACACGCTGCAACAATATTTGAGCATTTTTAATCGCTGTCACAGCAGGTAAAGCCCTAAATTAATTTACTGAAACTGGAAATTTGAAAATACTTTCAAACGTCACCAGTCACACAAAGTAATCTTTTAACAACTTCATAACAGAAGTATCCTTGAATGACAGATATTGAATTTAACTTAATTTCACCCAGTTTTGGCATCAACCATGACGGAGTAGGAAACACCTGCAGCAGGAGTGGCTTCATGATGGCCTCTGATGGGGGCTACAACAGTGTGGATTTGACCTGGTCCACCTGCAGCCGGCAGCAGCTGCTCACATTCTTCAGGTGGGCCAACCTGTTCAGAGCAGCTGTGCATGAAAATGTCTTTCATTCAGCATGTAGACCAGGCACTGCTTAAAGGGCATTTCATCTAAAAGTAATGTTCTCACCTCGGATGCCAAATTTGCTTTTAATTTGAAACTCGTTAAGTGTAGAGAAACTGTTTTCAGTGTGGTACAGTGTAAATGCAGTAGTTTGGGAATGAGATGTCACATGCATTGGTGTTCCCAGTGAGTGGAAAGCTGAATGTGTCAAGGATCTGCCTGCAATGGGAGGCTCTCTCCAAGACTGGAAGCCTGGGCTGTACTATGGCGTGGATGACCAGTGTCGTATCGCTTTCGGTAGCACTGCGAGAGCCTGCTCCTTCACCAACCCTGACCTGGTACGTCTCCTGTAATACCAGCTTGATCCCACCAGATGGCAGTTCACATCACAAATATTCAATATTACCTGATTTTCAGTCATGTTTGTAATCTAGTTATTCTTTTCCAACAGCCAGCTTGTCGTGTTCTGTCTTGTCACATCAATCCTGATGATGACAGCTCCTGCAAACGCCTCCTGGTTCCCCTCCTGGATGGGACAGAGTGTGCTCCTCATCAGGTAGCCTACTACTCTCTGTGTTTTCACTGAGTAATAATGCTGCAATTATTTTCCCAGAGAGTCGCTATTTACTAAAACTCAGCCCAAGCACGTGTTTCATGAGATGCGATCCTCTCTTGCAGTGGTGTCTAAAGGGGCGTTGTGTGTCCCCAGATGATCTCAGCGCCCCCGTCGTGGTCCATGGTTCCTGGTCCAGCTGGTCTGACTTCTCCTCTTGCTCACGGAAATGTGGTGGGGGGGTCTCACTTCGTACACGACAGTGCAACAACCCAAGGTAACAATTGTGATGCAAGCATCAAACGCAGAGCTGGAGGTCTCCTTGACAACGTGTGATTTTGGAAAATGTTGTCATGTCTGATTTTTCAGACCTGCTTTTGGAGGGAATGTCTGTGAAGGTCCAGATATTGAGGCTGAACTTTGTCACCAGCGCGTAAGTTCCTGGCATCTTTGTTTACAGTGGGCCTCTATACAGTAGATCAATATTATTTACTCAGTGGATCATTGTACCCGGAATCATCCCGGTTTTTAATGATCTTTTGTTTGTAGTTCAGTTTGCACTCCCACAAGAAGTCCCAAAAATATAAGCATTCATTGAACGACTTGAAATCAAAGAAGTAGCTTTATTTAAAATCAGTGGTGGATACTTTGTACTTTCTACACCACTACATTTATTTGACAGCTTTAGTTAGTTTTAAGACAAAGATTTGACACGATAGATAATATAACAAGCTTTTAAAATTCGACACATTGTTAAAGATGAAACCATTGTTTTCCTACCTGTTTGTATTCTGACATCATATAAAAAGCAATGTGTAGTCAGGGTCACATTCCAGATGTCTGAGTTATTAACAAGCTCCACTAAATACCAATGATTTTTCAAATGATCCAACAACTGACCAAAACTCAAAGATAGGATGAAAAAGTTGAAAAAAACTAAAAACAGATTTGTGTTTCAGAACTTTGGTTTCTCTTTCTTCCTCTCACAGTAATCATCAGACGACCACTCATATTTATCTGCTGTCCCTGTATATAAAACTGGATATAAAGTAGTTCAGAGTAGCTTCACCTGCAGCAGCTACAAGAGTAACATACTTCTTACACACTGATGCTTCATTAATAATAATCTCATGGTTATATTTATATGATTATTAGTCAGAGGTACCAAACCAGGACTTTTACTTTCACAGTTTAGCTACATTTTGCTGCTAATACTTATTTACTTTTCCTTAAGTAGAACTTTTCATGCAGGACTTTTAATTGTAATGAAGTATTTTTTACAAGGCTTAAGTAAAGGATGTCAATACTGCTTCCATTAATGTTTGAAATTGAGATTATGCTCTTGGAGATTCAAATTCAATTCACTTTCCCAAATGTCTCTTCTGTAATTTAGGTCTGGGAGTGCAAATATTTCAGTAATGATTCAGACTTAATCAAAAATCCATAAACGTTTTTCTTACCACACATGTTGTAGCCTTGTGAGCGCATCCAGCTGGATTTCATGGCAGAGCAGTGTTCCCAAACAGATCGCCATCCCCTCTACCTCCAACCAAACATTGCCTCCTTTTACACCTGGATCCCCGCTCTTGGTTTTGCACAAGGTGGGCCTGAAAATAAGTAAATATTAAAGGAGTAAAAATGCGTTTTTTTCTGAAATTTTGTTCTTATTATTGTCATAACCAGGGGATGAACAGTGCAGATTTACGTGCCAGTCACAGGGAGAAAACTTCATCGTGAGTCGTGGCTCTCAGTTTGTGGATGGGACTCGCTGTGAGACCGATAGCTCACCTCCATTTGGCACCACGGCTGCTTGCCTGAGAGGCAAATGCCAGGTAGAGATGGCTAAACGAGAATAAAAACGACAGGAGATTCCAATCTTAATCTGTCTCACTTTTTTTACGCTGAGTCTCCTGTGTCTGTTCAGCTGTTTGGCTGTGATGGTGTGCTGCACTCTGGGAAAGTGAAGGATGTATGTGGGGTGTGTGGTGGAGATGGATCATCCTGCAGTTTAACATCTGACTCCTATAGTGGTGGTAAGGCAAAAGGTAACAAACAGAGTTTGGTTTTATAAGACAGTAAATTGAATATCTTTTGGTGTAGACTGTTTGCCAGAAGAAATAACTGAATAATTATTTTCAAAAATAATCAATAGTTTTATTAATGTTAGTCCTAAGTACTGCCCTGTCCTCCACAGGTTATAACTCAGGCTTTCTCTTTCAGAGTACACCACCTTCCTCTCTCTGCCTGTAAATGCCACACAGGTTCACATTGTTAACAGCGCACCTCTCTTCACTCATATGGGTGAGTGGCATCGCTGCAGAAGACATTTATATTTCTACTGCACCACATCAACAGGACCTGGCAAACTTGTTTCTGGCCTTTTGCGTCCACAGCTGTAATGGTCGGGGATCAGTACGTTGTGTCTGGAACAGGCACAATGGCACTGAATGTGACCCATCCCTCCCCGCTGGATGAAAACCGCCTTGAGTACCGCCTTCATCTCACGCATGACCTTCTGCCTGAGATGGAGGAGCTACTGCTGCCCGGACCGCTGCAACAAGAGATAAACATACAGGTCAGGAGAGGGAAACATACATTTAAAACTGATGTCACATTGTAACTGTGACATGAACAGAAAAAAGTCAGCTCTGATGTATTCCAATGAACTGCAAAAAATATTTTATGGCATTTACAATTATTTTATTGATTGTAGGTCTATCGCAAATATGGAAAAGAATATGGAGACAAAACAAATCCAAACATTAGCTACCACTTCCACGTACCTACCAGGAACAGCGACTCGACAAACATCGCACCTAAAGGCAAATGGGCTGTTGTCACAACACCCTGCTCAGTCACTTGTGGATCAGGTACGTGATTTACTGATGAGTTATGTCATCAGAAACTCGTGTTGGCTGCTTTGTTTTAGGAGCCATTGATCTCTCAGTCAGCCCCTCTAACCTGTGGTGTCCCTGAAGGGTCAAATTTGGGTCCAATTCTGTTTTTAATAAATACGCTGCCTCTATCTTTAAAACACACAATATTACCTCTAGATTAGGTTGTCGACTTCACTACTGGATTGAAAATATTTATTCTGCTGACGTTTATTTTTATATTTAAATGCTTACAAATTAATGCTTATGTATACCGTCAGGTCTTGTTTTGGCTTCATATTGTTTGAATTAATTTAATATTTCTCTTTGACATTTTTGTTTAATTTTGTTTTATTGCTTAATTTGCTTTGACATCCAATTTTTTTTTAATCCTGTCTGATTTGTTTTAATTATATCCTGAAGTTATGCAGCACTTTGGTAAACATATGTTGTGTTTTTAAATATGCTATATAAATACACAGACTTGATTTATATTGAATGGCTTTTACAGATTAAATCCCAAACAGGAGGCATTTATATAATAGTGTGTAGCAATACTGACCTTTCTGAGTAAGCTTTTTATCCCATAATTACAGTATCTGTCTACCAATATTCTGTAGTGTGTCAATGTTTTCAGCGGTTTATAGTAGCTTTAAGGTGCTTCTTTTCTCTTGTGGATCTCCTCTGTAAATTAAAACCAACCAAGTGTTTTTGTTTTTACAGTATTGCAACTATGTTAACTTTCCCCTCTTTACAGGTGTACAAAAGCATGTATATGTCTGTGTAGATGAAGTCGCCAACAACCATTTGGAGGAGCACAACTGTGAATCGCCTCCTCCAACCGTAACACTCCACACAACCTGCCAGCTCTCTCCCTGTCCCCCCAGGTTAGGTTCATACCAGTTTTATTTTTTACTTCACACTGACATTCACATACAGCTCAGCATGAATGAGAAAACATGAATAATGTATTATTTTACAGGTGGTATGCAGGGATGTTTGGGCCTTGTAGCGCCTCCTGTGGTGGGGGAGAGAGAGCGCGTCCTGTAAAATGTGTTCAGAAACATGAACTCGATGTGTTAAAGGTTCCAGATTCAGAATGCCCCCCTGATACCGCTCCACACCCTGTTGAAAAATGTAACCTGCAACACTGTCCTGCCAGGTATCAGTCTACACTATGTTGATAATTAGGTGCCTAGGTGCACCAAAGACTATGAACGGTTTACAGCTGCCTCAAATTGAGTTTATATGTTAAAAAAAAAAAAAAACACTTATGTGTGTTTACAGATGGCGTGTATCAGAGCCAGGGGATTGTTCAGCAGTGTGCGGACCAGGAGAAGCAAAACGAGTCGTTTCATGTGTCCGACCAGAAGATGGTCAGAAGGTTGAAGTGGATCAAAGCTTTTGCTCAAAGCAGATCAAACCACCTGATTCTGTGCCATGTGTGGTGGATGTCTGTCCCATTGGCTGGGAATCTACGGGGGAGGTAAATAACTAATTGATAACAATTCATTTCAAAACGTCCAGCATGTGTAAATGTTGTCTTTCTTAACCAGGATCAGCCCATTCTAAAGTCTGGTTTGTTACCGCGCTCCAGACAGGCTCCTGTGTATGTGTGGAGCCCTGTGATCAGCCAGTGTTCAAAGACCTGTGGAAATGGTAATGGTTATGGTCATCCTTCACTCAGAAACAACACATCCTCTTCAGCTTTAGTGACTCAAAGCCAAATGCTTCTTTACTGTAGGAACCCTGCAGGTGTGGTTTTCTTGTGTAGACCACCAGACCAGACTGGGGGTGCCTGACTTCCACTGTGATGCTTCTACCAAACCTTACCCTCAATCTGAGATATGCAACACCTCTCCCTGCCCTCCAGTGTGAGACATCATACTTAACATGCATATAAGATACAGTATTTTGGGATATTATAATGCAGTGTTTCTCCATGTTTGTATGTAGCATGTAAGCAACAAAATATCTATTTAGGTAAAGACATTTTGTTGTTTAAAATAAGGTTTTAAAATTACAGCTGTATTTTTCTTTTGCAACAACCAGGTGGCGCTCTAAGCAAGGAGTCTGCAGTGTAACCTGTGGAGGAGGGGTGACCAACAGGGTGCTGTACTGTGCTAGAGAAGCAGAAGGGGAGGAGGAGGTTGTGGAGGATTCAGAGTGCAGTGAGTTTCCCAAACCCACAGCAGTGGTTTCATGTAACACCCACAGCTGCCCAGCAAGGTAAATCACACAAAAATAAACACACACACACGTGCACACACACACACACACACACACACACACACACACACACACACACACACACACACACACACACACATACACACACACACACACACCTCTGAAATCTGTTTTTGCAAAAGTAAAATCATCTCACCTCCACTGTCACTCATCCAGGTGGAAGGTTTTCCGGACATCGCCCTGCTCTGTGTCCTGTGACCTGGGTGTGGCTCAGAGGATTGTGTCCTGCGTCCAGTTTGTCCAAGCCAAGGAGAGCATGGTGCCAGAAGAAAATTGCCATGCAGCTGTCAAACCGGCCACCACAGTGCCCTGCCTGGTGCAAGTGTGCACCTTCAGGTGGGAGGTGAAGCCATGGAGCCAGGTACATTTCACAGGACAAAAGACTGGAGGATCAGATGAAATCGGATTAGATTAAAATGGTTAATGGATATAAGAAAGATGAGAATATTTACTGTGATGAGTCGACTGACAGGAAAAAAAATGTTTCTTCATGCCTTCTGTTGCTGATACTGAGACCTGTCCTTACCTACCAAGTTGTGTTGCTCTCAAGTGTTCAGTACCCTGTGGATATGGGATCCAGTCCAGAGCTGTGTCCTGCATGGGACCCTCTAAGCCGGAGCCCCTCAGCCCCCAGTTTTGCATGCACATGCCCAAGCCAATCACCATCCAGGGCTGCTTCACGGACAGCTGCAGAGAGGCGCCGTCCACATCAGATGTGGGCCTTGCAACACATACTGACCTCACAGAGAGACCTCGTCTGTCTGCCACTCTGACCCATAAAGATAGACCACAACATTTTCTTTCAAGTCCAACAGAGGCCATGACCATCCCACCGACCACCACAGGAATCACCCCAACCCTTAAACCCAGTTAGTAGAAGGATAAAAACATATAAGAGCTTATCAGGAGCTGAAGGCAGAGCATGATAATAATAACAGTGTGTGCTCTCATCCAGGTGCATGTGGACAGCTAATCCTGGAGGAATCAGGCACGGTGGATTTGACAGATGGACCCAGACGGTGCACTGTATCCATAGGTCGACCTCTGGATGAAGTCATTCACATCAGAGTGCTGTCGAGCTCTTTGAACTGTGGGAAAAGTATGTTTCATTAAATTTGTAAATGATGCAGTTACCTAAGCGACAGCTATTGCAAAAAAAAAGAAAATGTCTGTAACTCCGTGCATGTATTCATACAGAGGAGTTTGTGGCATTTTTTGACCGACTGGCCTTCGTGAAGAAGTGTGCACAGGCAGCCCGTAGCGAGCTGACCACCAGAACCAACATCCTGCTGGTGCGTCAAAATCTGCTCACTCCTGGCAACGGGGTTGTGTTTACCTTCAGTTCACAGAAAAACATGAAGAGGAGCCAGCATCAGGGTAAGACAGCATGTACGGTCCTTATATGGAATGGCACCTTTAAGGTTCAATATGTATATTCTATACTGCCTCAAAAGATGGGATAATGTTTAATAAAAGGGGACGCTTCACTTGCTGTTTGAGTGAATGTAACTATAAGTGAACTGAGTCCAATGTTGGAGCCTATTGCAACATAAGGGTTCAAAATGTATTGTACAGAGATGTATGAGATCGTGTGAAAACTTCTGCACAGTCTAATGAATCCAATACAAGAGCCTTGCAATAAATAGTGAAGCGGAAAATAAGTTGAAACTTAATGTTCTTTTGTGTTGATATAGAGTCTCATTGACTCAGTTCAGTAAGATTTTCTGCTGTTCATGTTTTTGTGTTGGATTGTGTTGTTCTCTTTACCCCCCTCCACCTCAGGTGGGGAGAGGTCAGCATACCATAGTGTAACAAAATACTACAGAACTATATCAGCAGCTGAACCAGTCTCAACAAATATTCAACACTTTGAGCCTCACAGATGTTCTTCTCTTTGCCGGGCAATTGAATTGACATGCATTTGATTGTACAGGTGATATTTTGTTCACCAAACATACCTCACATTTGTCCCAACAGACTGCGACATTCAGCTGTTTTCCCCCAGCGGTGTTTTTGAGAATCCAGTAACGTCCAGCACCAACCACACCTGTCGAGTGCTCATCAACGCCCCTCCCTCAGTGAAGATCAGGATCCAAGCGCTACACATAGGATTAGTATTCAACGCCACCACCTCCCAGTCTTCATACATCATGGTGAAGCTTTCGAAGACGTGTCGTTGTTTCAGTATGCTGCATACTCAATAGGAAAAAAGTGTAATAACTGCTGCAATATTCTTGTGTTTCTTGTTCAGATCCGGGACATGGACGTCTTAAAGACCAATGTGTTCAAAGGTCAACAGCTGTTTCTGTGGCATTCCTCTGGAAACATGGCTGAGATTGAATTTCATGGAGATTACCTGCATTCCAAAGGGAGCTTCAGAGCTGAATATTCCTATGTGCGCCATTGATATCAGATATTTTTGAGGAGGTTTTAATTAATTTATATGTTTAACATTTGTTTAGTTTGAAATATGTAGGTTTTTGAAGCAGCAATTGACTTCTATTCTTTTGAGTAGAAAGAGTTAAGCCTGGTCCTTTTTCATTTGATTGTCATACCTCGGTGCTAATTATTTTGAGCTGAAATGAATAATAATAAACAAACTGAAATCTTCAAAATCTTTAAGTCAAGTGGGGACAGAGTAATTCTGATGACTGAAGCAGGAACTGCTTAAGTATAAACAAAGAAAAAAATATTTATGCTATAACAATTAGCAAATATTATTTTAAAGTTCACACACACACACACACACACACACACACACATATATATAAATATATATATATATATATATATATAGTATGCATAGTATATATATATATATAAAACACAATATATTAAAATATAGACGTTCCATCACAGAGAATTGCTTCTCATGTCAGAGGCAGAGCATTATTCTTCCCACAACAGGTTCCCTTTAGCTCCAACACAATCAGTACATTGCACGTCTTTGCCAGTGTGGCAGTCTGCCAACGACTGGGTTCGTTTCCAGCTCCCATTCAGCCCGACGGGAAACAAACCCCTCGCCGGGCTCCTGTGTGGTATCACTGCTTGGCTGTAGCTGTGTCCTCCAGGAGGGCTCTCATGTCCAACAGCGCATCCTCTACAGCCTGGGCAAACTTGGCAGCATTGGTCTCCTCGCAGCTGTTGAAGGCTGTGATGGCAATGTTGATGTGCTCATCCATGGGATTGTAACACACTCCGTAGCCATCTGGCACCATTGGACCTAGACACATCACAGAGTCTGTCTTGGAGCCAACCTGGAGACCAAGACGGGAGAGATGAGGGCAAACACACAAGTAAACAAATATGACAAGAAATAATCATTCACTCTGCAATAATACACTGTTGGTTTTCTTAGATGTAACTATACCTTGCTGGTGGTGAGATTATAATGATTAGCCACCGCAAAAGAGGTATCCATGAATATCTCAGGTATCGAGGTCAGATCTTCAATACTCTGCCTCTTCAGTCCGAGGAGGTGTCTGTCGATGGCCTGTCCGTGAATTGCCTAAAAAAGAAAAAACGGATGTGTCGAGCTGAGATTATTCAGATGGTTAAAAAAGAAAAAAAAGAAAACGATTTTTCTATTGATGAACTCCAGCTCCCACATTGTATACGTTTTCCATGTGTGTCTGAACGGCCTTCTGCAGCAGCGCCAGCCTCTCTGTGCTCTGTGGGGAACATTTACTACTTAGTCACACATTTTACACGTGGTGTACATGTGCACGTTTATTGGAGGACCTCTGTGATTGAACAGTACCTGCTTAGCTGGGTCTTGCATTGCTTGGACAAACTGAAATGAGTCTACAGTGGTTGCACGGATTGCATCAGTTCGCCCACATTTAAACATTCTTAACGATGCACTCTCATAGGTGGAGCAGCAAATATTATACATCCTAGAAGTCAGAAATAGCACAAAAGATATATGATAAAGCATAATATTGCTATGACGAGCATCATTTCTCACTACAAGAAGGGGTTTCTTACCTGAAGTAGGCAAGCTGAAGAGCCATTTGCACAAAAGCATCTGGACTCAGCTTATGTTGCTTTGGCACATTTTTTCCAAAATGAGGAAACACAAGCACCTTCACATCCAAGTCATGGACCATTCTGACAAAACAAAGAGAAGAGGGGGTTCAACAAAATGTCACCAAAGCCAAAAAACACCAATTATAATGACCATAACTGTACTTTACATACATGTTCATATTTTGTTTGGCATTCTCGATGTCTCTCTTGATCTCAGGTGTGATGTTAAAACGCAGTTTCTGAGGCATGGGTAGGGGAATCATGGGAGAGCGAACTATTTCAGTCTTCTCCCTGTTGAGAAAATGTCAACTACTCAGTTAGTATGAGTTCATTTAAAATCAGGGAAAATACTCGTCTAAAAACTGACAGAAACTTACATGTATTTAACAACGTAGTCGACGAGACACACAATGGGCGGACCCTCTGCAGGCGCATGTTCATACACCAGTCCAGATGTACTGTCTTCACCGACAATAAACTGAGGATGATTTACAAGTACATTCAAATTCTCAGCCACTGTCATTGTCTTGTTTATTACTTCAAATGATAAATCATTTCTTTCAGACTGACCTGCAGTGTTTTATCAAACCAGCGGTTGCCGCTGTTCCAGCGAGCTCCTCCTCCGTGGAGCATCTGAGTGGCCACGCGGCTCGGATACAGCTCGTCCGACACCCGCGGCATCGGAGCATCCAAACAAACTGTGAAGATACTTTTCTGGATGGCACGGACCGACTCCTTATTTGTCTTATCTGAGGAGAAACAAAAAACCTTAAAGAATAAATCTCTTTCTAAAATAGAATACATCCAGCTGACACCAAGTTCCCCTCGACTGCTCACCTTTAATCAGGTTGTTATACGCTTTTCCCCAGGTGTTGCGGTGCTGTGATGTAAGGATGCCGATTGGCTCCTTGTTAGTCTGCAAAGAGGAGTTCCAGATCTTCTCCAACTGCATGTAAATCTGATCCACTGTTAGTGGGGTGCCATCGCTGTTGTACACATCCAAGACAAAGAACTGGGGGAGAAAGGCAACATTAATTTATACAGAGACGCAGTGTTTCTTCAGCCACTGCACAAATGACAATGACATTATACAATTAGTTGCTCTTCAAATGCCTGGTTGAAACACTGAGAAAAACAGCAGTGTCATCTAGAGCACCTGGAAGTTGTGGACCACAGTGATGTGAGTGGGAGGTGTCTTCCCAATGGCGTGATTTACAACAGTATCTCTCCTTGGCCCGGGAATACGACAGGACGACAGGATCTGGTAATACTGGTCCATACACAGCGGCTTCCCACTCAAATACTCCACAGGCAGGGTATCGCTACAACACAGTTCCTCACATTACTCATGTGCCAGTTATTGTGGCAATGAGCTTCAAATTTCAAAACAGTATTTTGTTTGCATTAACTTCAGGGACACTCACGTGTCAATCATTTTTTTGAAGTCCAAAACTCCAGCAATCAGTTTGGCAGCAAACCTGCAGAGAAAAAGTAATGATGTTAGTCATATACATATGACGAATACATGGTTTATATTGTATCAATGCCCCACAATCACTGTTTATAGACATTATAAAATTCATGTATCAGTAATCAAATCTGATTTGAGACATTCACAAGTGTCATTCCTTACTACCCTATAGTAAAACTGCACCCCTAAAACTTTTATATACTATATTATGCACAAATATTATAATTATCATTATCATATTATATTCTAAATTGTGCATTATGTCTCTGTGGGGCCACCATGTTCACTGCATATCCAATGGGTCACAGTACTCAAAAACAGCTGAGTAATGGTGTGAGCAGCTTTAAATAGCCAGCATGTGGAGGGAAGGTCAGCTTGAAACCCCAGCTTCATACGAGCTTGTTTATACTGTACTTCAGCACAAAGTAAATCACATTAGGAAACAGCTTTATGTCGACACATATTATCAGACTATTAAGGTTTTTAAATGATGTAGCTGACACCCAGGAAATTTGCTGAATATATTATAAAATAGATCAAATAAGACTCTATTAATCCCACAGAGGGAACATTTTTGTTGTCACAGCAGCATAGGGACACAGTTAGGAAAAAAAAAAAAAAAAGGTAAACACACAATAAGAAAAAATGACAAAGTACACATACAATCAAAATAAGATAGATACAAATATTTTTTTTAGAAAAAGTATAAAAAATAAAATAAAACCAATGTATAAATACACACACACACACAAACTATATACACAAAAATAAATAAATACACCTTGGGGCGAAAAAGTGTCAGGTGCTATGACATACGGTGCTACATTATTATAGGTTGGTGTTGACCAGTCTGATCAGCCGTCGGGACAAACGAGGGTGCAGCAGTCTGTAGTATGGACTCTTCTTTTAGGTGGAGATATTTTGTTTTTTGTGACTGGTTCACCAGAGGATCCTGGTTTCTCACCTCATCTGTCCTTGGCGATCGTGAAAGATCATTCGAGGCAGGACAACTCCAGGACTGGTGTAAACTGCTACGGGCATACGGCAGTCTAGATAGGCTGACTGCATCCACCACTCTGACAGCTACACAAACACAGCAGTATTCAGACAGCAGGATATGACATTCATACAACCATATAAATATCTAATACAATTATCGATCCAGATTAAAGTCTTTCTTATTATATGTATTTACTTTGATTCAAACTGAGCAGAAAGTGTCCCATAGTTTATTTAATCAAGACACTTTCAACATTTCCCATCTATCAAAGATTACTTTTTGCCCTCATCATGTCCACTCTGCTTAAATAAGTCAAACTAAACCAAATATCTACCCAGTTATCTGTCTTGCGAGCCCGTCGTTCTAATTCTTTCTGAAGCCTCTCTCCCACACCGCCCTTCAGGAACTCCTGCACCAGCTGCCGTGTGTGCTGCAGCTCCTCCTCGCTGACGATGGGCTCCAGAGCGGCCAGGTAGCGCTCAAATGTTTGCTTCAAGGGTGGCACAGGCAGTTTAGGTAAACCCTCCTGGTGCACCAGGGACCTCTCTGGGATCTGTGTTACTGGTCTGGCCGGGCGACATGGCTTCACCATGCCAGGCCGCAGCTATGAGAGGAGATGAACATGCTAAGTACAAACTCACCTCTGACAGAACAAATTACACTGGCAAAATATAAGGAAAATAAATCTACAAAATCTAGATTCACAAAGTCTAGTCACAACTGTTTAACTGTGGTCAAGTATTGTAAATGACGACATCACTAGAAATGTCTCACTACACTGACACGACATTTAATCTCACTAGTTAAACCAAGTGGTTAATTGGACTACAGGCCAGACAAACCTCAGTTGTCAACATGTTGTTAAGTGAATGCGATCAGGCCAGGAATAGTAAAAGACTCAATATAAATGGGTTGAAGCAAGAACTGGATTCAGTTTCAACAAATACAATTATTTACAGAGACATATACGTAACAGGAGGATATTTTGGTTCCTGAAAACTGACACCAATACAAAATAATGAAGCAGTTATTTGTTTGGACCCACTGGTCCAGCTTATAAATAGAAAGTTCACAGTTGAACTTTTGGGTTGGCAGCTAAAACAAACACATGAATGCAAGGAATCTATCTGCACCATCACGTTTACTACTGAGTACCAATACTAAGTTCTCTGATTTAATGACAATAAAATTATAACATAAATTCAGAGGGGATTGTATTAAATTTAAGTATTCATTAATGAAGAAGTGATGGTATTTAAATTAATATTAATAGACCCAAGTTTTAGTTGTGTCATGCCAAGCCAATGAGAATACAATACACAACTTCCGGTTGGCATTATCAAAATAAAACCATTATGACCTCCTTCTGTTCCAGTGTTTTATATTATTATTACAACATACCACTACAAGGAATATATAAAAGTATGGATAATACATAGAGGGAATTCTATATCGACTAAAAGTGCTATTATTTAGCTGTTTCCGGTGTCCCTTCGGCAGCGTACGCATTAACTTAACATTAAAAAAAAATGCTGTCGGCTACATGAAGCTAACATCATGTTAAATACTTCATTTGGAGCTGCTAAAAAGGCACTAAAGTATAATGCTACCATAAAAAAATAAAGAACATTTTTGAAAGCATACACGAGTTAAATGTTCACCTAATATCGTCACATTGTTGTTGTCCTGTACAGCGCCCCACCCCCCTGCACTGTGTCTGATGCCGTAAATCCAAACGTACCGTCACCGATTTTGAAATTACGCACTTAAAATACATGTACAAATATTATATATTTATACTTACCACGGCCCTGAAAAAAACACCCAACATATTGTCAGACAGACGCACTAAAGCCTTTCACTGTCCCGGGAACATAGATGTGAAATCCTCGGGCAGGCATGTCTCAAGGACAAGCGGCACACTGTCTGTTATCAGCTGCTGTCCGCCCCCCCTTGGACCCACCGAGCAAAGACAAGCTCTCCACCAAAAGTCGTGATTTTCCAAGTGGAGTTTTGGTACATGCGAAAACATTTCATCCAAAATCTTCAAGCATAAGGCTCCTTTATAGACATAGTTTATTGGAAGAAATAATGGAATCCAATGATCCATTAATTTTAGGCTGTTAGAAGGAATAGGCCTGATGGATGATCTGATGATCTATAAGGAACTACGTAATGCAGTTATCTTTTACTTTTAGCTATGCTGGAGTCATAAATTATATACAATCCACTAGAATGGTAAAATAATGACAAAATACAGGGTCACTATAAACCCCATAGATGTAGGTTAAACACTTTTGCACACTTTTGCGCACACGTAGGGATAATAAAGAGATAGCCTATAGCTTTGGCCGACTCATTAGGAGTAGAAGTTGCAATTTAAATCCAATACATCGGTGTTTTTTTTTTTAGATTGTTAGTTTTATTGATTAATCAAAACAGGCCCTGATATAAATAATACATGTACAGAATTGTATTCTGCGTTGGGCTGGTGCATGAGGCTGTACAGATCTTTACTGGCCACATGATGGTGCTCGTCCAACATCATTACCAGAGAAGCAACTCATTTCTTCAGGAAATACAAACCAAAAGAGAAGACTCCAGTTACCCCAAACTAATCACCAGAAAATAGGGTTTAAATGAAAGATACAATTAATTTATACTGTGTGAAGAAGTTACTTTAATTGGCACGAGGAATGTCAATGCGCAAAGGCAATCGCAAATGGATATGATAGCTCTATATACTCACATTTCAGCGATATTTTTCAATAACAGAGCACAGAGAGATAATTGCAGTCATGTCATGGTTTATTTGAAAGCAATAAAATAAAACGATACAAAGAAAAACAATCATACAAGTCAAAATGCTTCGATCGCTCTTGTCCAACCGCTGCCCGTTAACAGTGTATGTTTTAAACAAATTGTTTGAGTGGCGAATATTTGCTCAAGGTCCGTCTGCTGCCAACTCACAAACTCAGATAGTCCACCTGAACCCAACACTGAGATCAGGTTGGAGATGTTTGTGCTGTCCAACTGGTCCGAGTCTGAAGGTGAATCATCATCACTCCTCATCCTTTTACATGGCACTGGCTCAAAGTCTGGCAAATAAAACTCTGGATCAACAATATGATAACTTGTGTCCATCCTCCGCTTTTTAGCGTAGCACTGCGCGCCCTGCAGCTGTTTTGGCTGCGCGCAACAGTCTGAGTGGAAGTATCCATTCGTGACAGTAGTCACCACATGGGTGTCCAAGTCCAGGACAGTCTTTTGGTTGGCTTGTGTGTTTGGGATAGGTAACTCCCAGGTGGACTTGTCTGCACAGCTCCAACAGGCTTCCGAAACCATGAGATCAGAGTCACTTGGTGAAACCATTGCGCAGGCAGATGCGTCTTGGTGCGCCACCTCTGCAGGCTGGCCGTTGGGCTGGTGCACTCCGCAGTGCCAAGTGTCCGACTCAACCCCAGTAAAGTTGTAGTAGAAGTCATCAGCCAACTCCGTAAAGCTCCCAGTCAATTCAAGGTATTCTTGCCTCTCGCGGACTGCAGCTACATCCTCATACGGATGCGTCCTCTGCGTTTGCGACAAGTTTTTGCTCATATAAAACTGCCTGGCGTTTCTCAGGACGTACGTTACCAGCAAGTTCTTGTGGAGCTTGATGCCTCCTCTCTGCGTCCTGGAGCTTTGGATTTTCCTCAAAGAAATGGAGATCAGATTCTGTGCGTCAAATGCACACTCCATCCTCAACCGGACCACCCTTTCTTTCCTCTCAGTCTCTCAAATCGTTTGCTTCCTAACTGGAGAAATATTTATGTCTTGAGTTGAGATTCCTACTAGATTGGTGTAGACTCTGTCCATAGCGCTCCATGTCTTCCCAGTAAGGGCATGGATTTGCAACTCTCATCTTTCCTTGCCACGCCCTCACGAAGACATTGTCCAATGGGAGGGAGGCGGTGCTTCTGTTATACGCAAATATCACTACTAGCCTCATTCAAAATGCACATAGGAGCGAGCATGCTGCATTTCACTAAATCTGTTCTGATCTTTTTAAATCTCAGAGCATACTAAAATCATCAGACTTTATTGTCCATGTAGAGCAGAACAGAGTACAGTGAGATAGAAAACAAAAGAAACAGAGGAGTCTAATAGAATAAAACAGAAGATAGCAATTACAATAGAACAGCATATTATACCTATAGAAAGTAAGAGTAAAATATAGCAGAGAAGTAGAATAGTGTAATGGGAAAGAATATATTAAATATATAATAGCATACAAGTGGAAGAATATAGTAGAAAACAGGATAGTAATAAAGTAGATAGTGAAAGAATATGATAGAACATAGAGTAACAGGAAGTAACAGTGCAAACAGAAAATAACAGAACATAGCATGTGGTGATAGTCAAATAGAACAGAATATAGCTTTGAGTATTATAATGAGAAGAGAAGAGAAGAGAAGAGAAGAGAAGAGAAGAGAAGAGAAGAGAAGAGAAGAGAAGAGAAGAGAAGAGAAGAGAAGAGAAGAGAAGAGAAGAGAAGAGAAGATAGAGTAGCAGGATGTAACAGAGCAAAACAGAAAAGAACCGAAAAACAGAATAGAACAGAATGTAGCACATGTTGATAATAAAATAGACAGCAGAGTTAGAATAGAATAGAATAGAATAGAATAGAATAGAATAGAATAGAATAGAATAGAATAGAATAGAATATCGCATTAAGAAACAGGATGTAACAGAGCAAAACCGAAAAGAACAGCAAAACAGAATAGAACAGAATATGGCACACAGTAATAGTAAAGTAGAATAGAATAGAATAGAATAGAATAGAATAGAATAGAATAGAATAGAAAGTATCAGGAGGTAACAGAGCAAAACAGAAAAGAACATAGTGAAACAGAATAGAACAGAATATAGCACATAATGGTAAAGTAAAATAGAACATAGAATAGAATAGAATAGAATAGAATAGAATAGAATAGAATAGAATAGAATAGAATAGAATAGAATAGAATAGAATAGAATAGAATAGAATAGAATAGTGCTACAGAATGTAACAGAGGAAAACAGAATGGAACAGGACATAGCATGTGGTGATTGTAGAGTAGAATATACAGTAAGAATAGAACAAAATAAAATAGAATAGAATATCACACATGTAATAGTTTAGAGCAGAATCGAGTCTATAGTAGGAAGAGAAAAGGAGAGGAGAGGAGAGGAGAGGAGAGGAGAGGAGAGGAGAGGAGAGGAGAGGAGAGGAGAGAAGAGAAGAGAAGAGAAGAGAAGAGAAGAGAAGAGAAGAGAAGAGAAGAGAAGAGAAGAGAAGAGAAGAGTACTATAGCTGTATTCTATACTGGCTAGCAGTGATAATTCCTTACAAGCCAATTTAAACACGACCACATACACAAGCATAGGTTTCATGCACATATGAACACATACAGTGAATTATGAATGCACTGTCTGGAACTGGCAATGATGTCATTAGGACTGCCTATAATAACAGAAATATTGTCACTGCACTCAGATGTGTGGAAAGGCTCTTTGTAGAGAGATTATCTGTCATCTGTGCTCCACATCTGTTTGTATGTACACACACACAGATGGCTGACATCATACTGAACACCTGGATGTGACTTTGATTTCCTGCCAAAAAGGTGAATCAGGGGGACAGCCACTATTATGGTTATCATGCTTTGATAATACTGTAAATTGGAGTCTGACACATGTGCTCTCTCAGGAATTTTTTTTTTGAAATGGCAGAGCGCAGATGGATATTGTGTTTTATGGTACAAAATGGTATGGGATGATGTGATGTGGCATTACATGGCATATTAGTGTATGATAGCTATAGATAAGGATATTACAGTATAGTCTCAAATTTGAAATTAAAATAAAAAAGTAATGTAATATACTCAGTGGAATAATCAATAAAACAAAATTAACTTCTGGTCAAATAAACAAACATTTTAATAAAATAAATGTGTAAGTTAAAGCTGACGGTAGTGTTCTTAGGACGCACTAAGGACTTAACCTGATGGAAGTAAGGTCAACCGGGATCATTAGCAAACTACAAAGTCTGATTAATGTTTATTAACTCTGTAAAGCCTATTTAACAGCTATATTGTTTGGGCAAATAAATATCCTTATATTCTACATAAACATGCGTTTCAAACAAGATTGGTAAGGTAGGTGACTTTTTCAAACTCTAAAGAGTACTCTGACATAAATATGAATGTGTGTGTTTAAATATAAATATATGTTCCTGCCACTTTCTTTAAATCTTTTAGGAACTTCTTAAAATTTAATTGTCAAATGAATCATATTATTATGATAAAAGATGGGTTTGATCATCGTCCTCTTAACAAAATAAAACATGATCAGTATTTCCTCAGATGTGATGGTGTAGATATGAAATGATACATTTACACATTATCAAGGATTCACAAATGAAAAAATTAAATTGCACATTATCAAAAGTTCACTAAAAAAACAATAAATAATAATTGTTTATCTACTTTTTTATCAACTGAAATTTTCAAAAAGACAGAGTCACTGAAATTTATTTTTCATATTTGCATGTTCCATATTGTCCTTTGATTTGTGAATGCTTTGAAATTTGATGTGCTTTTTATTGTCATTAATCACCTTTGCATTTAAAAAAAATAATCATGTAGTGTTTTGTACGTTTTTTTCTTTTTCTTAGTTTCGTTCTTTGTAAGAACTCTATTAGGAAAAAGGGCCATGGTATAAGCATTTGGCTTCTTCTTCTCCTGCCACATCTCTTTTATTTCTCTAATCTGGGTTTAAGGCTATTTTATATGGTATACATTTTTTTAAATGTGTTTCTTCGTGCCGTATTTCTATAGTATTAGTACAACCACATCTCCATCATCAAGTAACGATGAAACAAAGAATATAAAACTGATTTTTCATTATTAGAAGTGCCTCATTTTAATCAGAGTACAGGGAAGAGGTAAGTATCGTTTAGTATTAAGTCAAATAGAAAGCTTAGTATCATATAGCTTAGAGTCTGGTTGTATATATTATATAACAGAAGAAAAGTGCCACATGGGAAAAACTTCATCTTAAAACTTGTCACTGTGATTTTGCGAAAATTCACAAAACACTATTTATAATTATTACAATAATATAAATAAAGAAGACGAAAAACTTACAGCTGTGTTAAATTCAGACTCAAAATGACACAAAAGCACTTAATATAGCTTTGTATATCAGGTTTTACAATAAATTATGCATTATGGATGTCTGGCTAAGTGGCAACATGAAGGAAATGCTAGAGGTGGAAAAAATTGTTAGGTGAAGGCGCCAAAATGTCACACTGAGAGGAAAAAAACAATAACCGTGGAGCAGATTTTATTGAGCATCACTGGAGAGAAACCACAACCTACAATCAGCGAGGAAGACTCAAAACCAAAGGTCAGACCAAATGTCAAATGGACTTTCTGTCAGCTCTCAAGACATACTTGCACACACACTAATGCTAATCATCTGAGTATAAAAAGTCATACAATATTACCATTATTATCATTTTTACTAAAATACTGATCACTTCAGAGGGCATCCAAATTATTGTGGTGCTATCAAGTTGTTTTTCAAGGTTAAATTGCTGAAAATTGCTCCATGTTGATCTAAAAGATAAATCCAGATAAAAATAATTATCATGTTTACTTTTTGGACATTTTCAATAAACCACAAATATGTATTGTGCATAACTAAACACATTCTTTACACTTGTAAATATGCAAAAATGTTTCTCAATCTCAAAAACATTCAGTCACTGTAATTCCATGATGTATTTCATGAAAAGAGACGCTAGAAACTTTTATAGTGCAGTATAGCCTATTATCAGTAATACAGCATGCTCCAGTAAGTTGAGTGTCATTGTTGGGATCAGGTAAGTATCAAGTGAAATGCCCTGTAAACTAGGAGAGATTAAACACATGATCCTCCCTGTACAGCTACACTGAGCCCGATTACCACTGAGACCAAAATAAACTGAAACAAAGACTGTGATTTCATCTTGTGTTTTCACAGTAAGTGATGATATTTGTACTTGGAATGACCAAAAAATGATCTTGGACATTACAATGCAATCCAATGTAGCAGTTCTGCAATACATCCGTTTAATGTTGCAAACTTGTTAAATAAAGATGTTCTCTAAGGCTGTAGGTTTCACTTTATTTAACGTGTTTCTCACGTTCATTATAGTGTAGTTTAATACAGGACCACCACAAATTGCAGCCTCAGCTAACACACAGACAACTGGAGTACAAACCTCAACAAAAACTTAATATAATGTTACAAAGCATTGCTGTTTTTCTGGTCACTACATACAGTATAACTTTTGATGTAGTATATAGTACAACTGATAAATATGCGGCCATTTCTATCTGAATTTGTAAACCTCATTCAGAAAACATTTTGTTATAGTTCAACCCTAGAAATTAATTCCGCTCTGCATTTCAATGGAGGTTTTGCAGTATGCTGTTGATGAGTAAAGAAAATAAACTGAACAGACTATATTCTTTCACCTTTTTTAACCACATATAAACTACACGTACAACACAGAGAACGTTTTTTTCTTTTACATTAGGTTTAGACAGACTAAGACCTTCAAGTACTTCCAGATTTTAAAAGAACGTGCAGTTCCTTTTCACTGAAATGGTGCGGCAGCATTGGCCCCTATGAATTTTTTTTTTTTAAATGTGTCCCGCTTTAGAGTCTTTCCACCAACCATTCTCACTTTCTTGAGTTTTGTAATGAGCTGAAAAATACCACTGCAACATTGACGAGAACTATAAATTAATCTGATGATTCAGTTAAATAACTGAGCTAAAAATAACAAAATACTACTGATGGAAGATTACAGTGTAAAAAAAAAAAATATTACATTGCTGCTAACATCTAACCTTTATAACATGTCTATATTATACTCATCTTTCTAAATATGAGTATTTATCCCTAAATTACACACCATATTTGTGTTCTATCTTAATAAATGACTTTAAGTATTTTCGATTTTCCCAAAATCCTGGACGAGGGACTCAGCGCCATCCATAACCAACTCCTTCTTAACTATAAAAAACTGAAACAGACAGATGTAAGTTTGCATTCGCAATACTTTTCTTATCAATAAATCTCTGGTTCTTGAGTTTGTGGATGAGCCCAAACAAAAACGAATCACTGCTAAACAAAGAAAATTCTGTCTTTCCGTAGTGCCTCCTCTTAAACACATAGCTGAGATATGCAGCTCTGTGGAAGATGCACACAATTACTTCAGAGGCGGGGTGCTTTATTTACATATGCAATATGCATAAGCAAGGTTACTGTGAGGGTGAAATAACCGCGAGATAGAAGGAGAGAAAGAAGGAGGGGTTTGGCATGTGTGTGTGATGTGTGATGTGTGTGTACGTGCTTGTGTGTGTGGTAGTGATGGAGAGAGAGTGCGTGGGGTACGGGAGGGTGTGGGGGGTGGGCAGAAAATTGGTGTTATCAATATTTAACCAACCCTTCCAGCATATTTATGGCAGACAATAGAGCAGACATGCAACTGTCTCATAAGAGTGGAAGTGTATTTATTACCGCCTGAAATAGAGGCTGTAAATAGGATGTTCATTGATATATCCTGGCCACAGTTGCATGGAATCAATGAGGAGCCCACCACTCGATCCACAACTCTAACAGTTGATTCTTACCTAAATAAACTAGTCGTATTACTGCTAATTACACGTCACTATTGTTGAGTATATCACAAATAGTCATTAAGGAGATATTTCTACATGTGGCGAACAGATGTATGTAATTCAATCAGTTTGAGGAAAAAAAAAAAAAAAAGAACCAAAAAAGCTATGAAAAGAGGGAGAAGAAATAAAATGTCTGCAGCTTTTTTTTTCACAGACCCAAGGCCTCTCAGAAAATGTTTCCATGTGTTGTGTCTGAGCACACTGAGAGCAAAGAAGGAAAACATTCTCTCCTCCAAACCACATGCAACAGATTCTTTCTGAAGCCAAATAAATCAGCCCTGTGTTTCAGATCATGTGACACTTTTTGTGCTTTGTGTTATTCCCAACATATCCTGTTTCAACCCCCCCACCCCCCGCCGCACAACACACCTACACACGACGCATGCACATTCAGAGTTTCCATATCCTGTGCGTAAGATCACCTATACAGACAGAATGGCGTGCTTCAATGCGACATGCTCAGGCAGGAAAACAGGAAAGGGAGTTCAAGGGTGTCCAACATGAAATACTCACAGAGTTAGGGGAAACCCAGAGCTCGTGGCAGCACTCCAGTAAGTAAAGTTTCACTAGTGCACTTTTTTATTTTGCCATCATGTGCTCTACTTTTGCTTGTGCAAAAATGTTCTAGAAGTGTTAAACATCTGCCAGTTTGCCAGTGTCTCAGTACAAATTAATGGAATCATGCAGCAGTACACTAAGATTTAAGAAGAAATGCTTTGTCTTTTTAAAGTAATAGTTTGACATTTGAAATAAAGTTTTTGTTTGTTTTCTTACAGTAAATCAGATCTCAGATCTTCACCACTCTAAAGTCCGTATGATAAATATGTTGCTAAACCCAAAAAAATGGTTAGTTTAGCTTTGCACAATGACTAGAAACCAGAGAAAGCAGCTGGCTCGGCTGTGTCCGGAGGTTAAGACAGTTCTAAGGGTGCTTTCACACCTACCTTGTTTGGCCCATACCTTAAGACATTTGACTTTGGGCTGAACCAAATTAACAGGGGTGAAAGGTGAAAAGTGCCTCAGACCATAGTCTGGACCGAAGGACCAAAAATATGATCCAAGCAAAAGAGCTGGTCTCAGTCTGGATAAAACTGAACAATGGTTCGGTTCATTTGCAGTGCGGAAACAGTTTTTGGACGGGTCAGACTTTCAGACCAATTACAGAAAATGGAAGCAACGTATCATCAGCTCGAACACTGCATAAAAATGCCAAAACTTCTGACTTTTTTTTCCGGCTAAATTATGAGCCGAGCATAACACTATAAGAATAGTAATATAGCAGCAAAGAAATGAATCTGTTCCTTCCTTTTTCTCTTTTAGAATTGAAAAAGTTACTGGCTGAACAGAAAACACGTTGGATGCACCTCATCTCAAACCAATCACTGTCCACTATAGGGATGTAAGTGTGTCACACAGAGGGCTTAGGTGCACTCGCAAAATTGCACTGAGAAACCAAAGCAAAGAAATACATGTAGACAATGTAACAAAAACGTAAGTCTTCATTTGGACCTTGTCCAAGGAGGAAGGTATATGACGTAGTAGAAAGAGTGACGAAGTAAACATGAGGAAAAAGGAAGAGATTGGTTGGATGGTAAAAACACAGGAAAGTCAACGTAGATTTCTAGGAAAGTAACGCAAGTAACTTACTCACATAATGTATCTAACCTATGTAACGTACTTAAAGTAGGTTCAAAGTTAGTCAAATTACTTAGTCTGAGCCAAACCATGATTTTTTTTTTCCTGACCCTAATCAAGTAGTTTAGGTGCCTAACCCAAGCTAAATTGGGACTGTGTCACAGTCGGCTGAAAATGGAGGGAAACATCAAGCTATTCTCCGTTAAAATGTGACAAAATGTGCTTACCAGTACCTCTAAAGTTCATTAATCAATGCGTTTTATTTTGTTTAATCTGGCATACAAAAACCAAACAACAAAACATATTCCGTATTGCTAAAACGTTGAACTATTTCATAAAGCACTCCATATTTTCCATATTAACATACATTACCATCTACCCCTAATTTTTTTTTTCTCTCTCTCTGTTCACTTCCGTAGGTTTTACTTAGCATGCACTATTGTAACTTTGTAGTTCTTGCTATATGTGACATGCCATACTGATCAATCGGCCCTGTTCTCTGTGGGGTAATGTAGTTTTCCCCTGTGCGTCTGACAGCCATCCCCAGCCCATTTACTGTCAAATGGGCTCTGCTCTCCTTGCCTGAGCTCAGATGCAGATTTATGCCAGAGCAATGCCGGTTCTTGCATATTAGATGAAAGCCTTGTTTGCATATACCCGCTCTCTCTGCACCCCCCCCCCCCCTCCCTCCCCTCTCTCCCCCTACCACCCACCACACACACACACACACACACACACTCTCCTCCTCCTTCCCTCTTCCCCCTCTTTTTCTCTCTTCCTTTTTTCTGAGGCGTCACTTTAATATGTATGCAAATGGGCTGCGCTCCACGGGCAGATATGTGTGGAGTCCTGTCCTGCAGTCAGGAGGTGTAGGAGAGATTGTGTTTGTATTTATGAGGCATGGGCCCTGCCGCTCTTGGGAGAGAAAACGCTGCGAGTAGTGTGGTGGAGGCTCTGCAGTGCAGGCAGAATGCAGATATGCCAATAACAGAGGTCATGGTTGTCACTAATGATAAGAGCAGACAATTAGACAATAGCATAGCTGTAATGTAACCCCCCCCCCCCCCCCCCCCCCCCCCCTTTAAACCCTCTTATCCACACACAAACAAACACCCGAGCTATCGTATCCTTACTCTGGTATGAAGCGAGCTGACAGACTCTTCTGGAATGTTCTATGTACTGCAGCAGCTCTCCGCCTCGGCGCTGCGCTGCCCGATCTGGATGGGGGAGTCCTGGGTGATTGGTGTGGGTAAAAGACCAATCTATTGATCCCATGCATCCCTCAAGGGGGTGAGGATCACTGTCAGGGGCTGATGCAGCGGAGACAAGGTCAGGTCACCTATGAGAGAGGCCCCCCTAACCCATTTCATCAGTTTGATGCTTCCCAGACAGGCCGCAAAAGAAAGTAATCAATAAAGTCTCAGTGACTGCAGACACAAAAATACATTTGTGAAATTATGGCTCATAGTCTGTGACTTGCACCGTCTTTTTGTTAACGTGTTAAAATTAAACGTGTTAAAATTTCCTGTTAAATATGTATCCAAAAAAAAAAAAAAAAATCACAGGGAAGATCTAGTTTCAAACAAAAGGAATTCATTTCAGATGAGTGTTGTTAAATTTGAGCAAAAAAAAAACCTTGAATGAAAATAACAATGAATGCCTGATATTATGTTCAAGACACAATAATATCTTGGCTTGGTGCCAATCAGTGATCTGCTAAGGCAACACACACACACACACACACACACACACACACACACACACACACACACACATGCACACACACATAACTATGTGCAAATCAAATGTCTGCTTCCTCTCTCTCTCTCTCTCTCTCTGGCACACACACACACACACACACACACATCCCCTTCCTCCATCATGAATAAACCATACTGTGTCTATGAGTCATATACCACCCCCACATCCCTCTCTTACCCACTCCCCCTATTCGCTGCTGCAAGAGTAAAAAACGCTAATTAACGTGATGGCTAGCTCCAGCTCCTGTCAGCAGCTTGTGGGGGCCCTCTCAACCAGCCAGGCTCCACTGGTCTCTGGTTTTAGCAGCTCTCTCCCCAGCCGCCATCTCTGGAGAACCGGGGCCCCTCATTCATATTCAGCCCCAGTCACAGGCACCTGGAAGCAGCCAGCACCACCTTCCATCAGCACCGCACAACCCCCCATAGTGTCCATCGCAAGGTCCCCCCGCCCCCAGTCGAGCCCACCTCCTGTCAATGCTGGACCCACCCCACCCTACCCCACCCACCCACGTCCTCACACACACACACACAGACAATTATTACATTTTCTCAACTCAACTAAACTTCATTTAGGAGATGTGGGAGCTCGAAACTCCATCTCGGAGATGACACAACCCAACTGATGGGTTGAATCACCCAACGGTGGAAAGAGAGAGTCTGTGTGTGTGTGTGTGTGTGTGTGTGTGTGTGTGTGTGTGTGTGTGTGTGTGTGTGTGTGAGAGAGAGAGAGAGAGGAGCTTGCGTGCCCTGGTGGACTAGCTCGGTAACCATGACAACGCAGCCGGGAGAGCAAGAAACAGGAACATACAGAATCTGTTTCTGCTGAGACTTGCACATGTGGCACAGTACTTCTTTTCCTCCGAGAAGAAGAAGTGAAGGGGTGTGCGTGCGTGCGTGTGCGTGTGTGCGTGCGTGTGCGTGTGCGTGTAGGCCCTTATGAAACATACACGCCTGCTGTCTCTCCTACCGAGCTCACTTGCCTGCGCTAGTCACAGAGAAGTGAGTCACACAACACACACACACAAAAAAAGATATTAACAGAAGCGCAACAACCCAGTGTTTAGTGGCGGGCGTTTTTGACGCAGAGGCCTGGCCCTGCAGTTAAGAACTGAAGACAAACAACAACAACAACAACAACAAAAACATAAAATAGAAAGTATATAACGGCGAGAAACGGCAGCATTTTCCCCTGTACAGCCGTTGTTTTTCGCCGATTTTTTTTTTTTTTTTTCCTTTCCTTTCCCTGCGCCTCCACGCCGCTCCCCTTCTCCTGCCTCCCTCGTCTTTTCTCCTTCCTCTCGCTCCTTCTTTCTACAGGCTCGGTCTAACCTCCCCCTCCCCTTTTCCTCAAGGGAATAAAGGTCGTAACGCAAATGATTACTCAAACCCGAGTTGCCATAGAAACGCAGTCATGTGACTGGAGCAGGCATGCATAGACCACAACAAAGAGGTGGATCGGGAACCAGCGCTGGAAAGAGCTGTAGCTCGCCTTACTGGTGCCTCAGTGCATTTCACTCAAACTCCAGCTCCTTTTTTTTTCTTTTTTTCCCCTTCTTCTTATTTATTTATTTATTTATTTTTTTAAATAGCCGAACAGCATTGAAACGCAAGGGGGAGAAAACGACACTGAAAAGAGCTCGGAGCTAGGACGAAAGGCTGTAACACTGCAGTGTGCCATATATTCTACCATTCACCAGCATACCAAGGGTGTGTCCTATTCATCATGTCCTTCTTGGAGGCAGAGCTCAGGCGCCAGTTGTCTGGAATTTCTGTGAAATGGCGTCAGTTGTAGAAATGTAGAGGGTGGTGGATGCGTGTGCTTCTAAAATAGGAGTTGGGAGTATGGAGCTGTAACTTTTTTTTTTTTTTTTTTTTTTTTTTTTTTGGTGTGCTACACTTTCAAATTATTCTCCCGCAAAGAACAAAAACAGATTTGTGTCAATACTAGTGTATGGTTACTTGCCTGAGCAATTTTTTTGTTTTGTTTTTGTTTCCACATACATTTGAAGGCATGGACAAAACTACCAGCATGTAGTGGCTTAAACAGGTTTTGGAATACTATTTACACATAACAACATCTGAAATATGTGTACAATTTGTGTATATATAAATATATATGTGTGTGTGGGTGTGTGTGTATATGTATAACTAAAAAACTAGACAAAAAGTATTGGAATTATGGGAACAAACAGTCTACAACAAAAAACATACAAAGCCCCTTAAATCTATCCTACAGGGTTGAGCTCAAGCAGACTGTAGGCTCCGGGCTGCTGAACACTACAGTCAGTATGTGTCAATCTAAAGCAGGAACCAACACCTGGAGCAGAAGGAGAAGGTGGCCTGCCCCAACAGGATTCAGTCATCCTGCATCCAATCCACCCCCACTGAGATTAGTCAGTGCCCTCTGCCCTGGGTGAACCCGGCGACCTGTGACCATCTCTCAAAAACCAAGCAACACCCCTCCATCTCCCCTCTCAACACACACATACATATAGTCAAGGCTCCATATTCAAAAGTGTCTGGTCGAAACACCTTGAAGGAGATAATAATACAAAATAAAAATAAAAACACTGTATGGCAGCCAGAGTGTAAGTGCAGAATATGTTGGTATCCAAGTTCCTCTCTGTGTTAACAGCCATTCATTTTGGTGCGCTCCATCAACACTAGCAGAGCAAAAGGACTGGGTACATTTTTTTCTGATGAAGTCACCACATCTGCGGTTAGGAGCACTGTGTGTTTCAATGTCTACTCTCTCTTTCTCTCTCCCACACACAACATCTGAATCCAGCCTTGCCTTCACAACCAACAAACACATCCAGTATGTACGGGCAAACACATAAACACTAAATCTAGAGGGGTGTGAGTGCACAGGGTGACCCCCACGCTGACTGACTGCTGGCCATTTCCCTCCAAAGTCCACCTCGGCTCCCATGAGATTTCAGGCAGCAGCTGAGTGTTCGGTGATGTCTGCAATTATCCCGTGTCTAGACAACGTCTAGTGAAAGACAAGGAGATGCACATTCTGCTCAGGCTGTGCTTTATAGAAGAAAAGGCCCGGAGTAGACCACAATGTCTTTCAGGCGCTGACGTAGTGGTTAATGAAAAGGTTAAGGCCAGACTAGGAACTCAGCCAACAAGCACAGACACACAAAAAAAAGAAAACTGTATTCATATATAATTTTAATGAATTCCAAATTATTCTTTCATATGCTCATGGCTCCTAGCAGGCAACATGCAGCGTAGTATTTCTTGAGTTTCATTTTTGTTTTATCTTACTCACAAAAGCCCACTTTTATCTTACTTTTGTGAATTTAAAATGAGTGCTTGAGTCAACTGAATTAAATAAAAAAAAATTGTGGGTTTATCCTTCAAAACGTCTACTCTGCTGTGTGTTATCATGTCCTCCTGCAGCATTTTATTTTGCTTGAACGTGCCATGGATCGAGTTTTCATATTCTGTAGTCAGTTGTGGTTAATATGATGAGTTGAAAGCAAAAATGATGGTGTCAGGGTTTGGACTAAGAAGAATAGAGTGGGAAATATATATATATATATATATTTTTAACATAGAAAAAGATAATGACTAGCAGAAAGAAAGAAATTAAAATAGGGAGTGCAAAATACTAAGCATGGACCTAAAGATGTTAAAAGTCAGTTTTTGGAATAATTATCTTCACTTTGTAGTCTGTCTTTGTAGCTGCTTTCTGCCCTCCTAAAAACGATTCAGCTTTTAACTCTTAAAAATCAAACTTTCCAGAAGAAATTAACCAAGTTATTAAGATCTCAGTTTGGCATAACTTCTCTGTATGGAAAAAAAAAAAATATTCTGAAGTAAATAAAAGAGCTACAAAACAAGCAGAAACACGCAGAAGCTCAAACGATATAATGGGGCTGTGGTGAAAGAAAAGGCTGAGAGAAATGAGCAGGTGTGGTGAGAAAGACCCATGGGCTTCAGGGAGAGAATAGATCAATAACTAATTTCAGTACAGAGCTTCACTCGCACTGTTTTCCAATAAATGCTGGATGGAGAGTACTGGCTTAGCCCTCCTCCCCCCCCACACTATCTCCATTCTATCACCTTCCACAAGCAGGGACTCTATGGAAGAAGCCTGTTTTTTGTGTGTGTGTGTGTCCAGTGTTGTGATTGTTGGTTGAGGTGGATTATGCTCCTGCAGCTCGTGTATGGTGGAAACGCAATCCAACGTTGCCATTTCCATGTGTCCTCCACGAGCGCTCTCACAAGCGTCGCACATATGCCGTCTCTGTATCTTTAATGTTTTTCCACTGTTCTGCCTCCTGCAACCCCCCCTCCCTTCCTCCCTCCCTCCCTCTCTCTCTCCCTCATTCGACCAGGGCCAGTGTTGAGGTTTTGTCAAGAGTATGCAGGGAGATTCAGACAGACAGGAGAGTGAAGCGTGTGTCATGCAGGGCTGCCGCTGCCGCTGCTGCTGAGGCTCTTCTCCTCAGAGGCTGTGACCTAGTTAACCAAGAGGAGCTGGAGCGCCTGCAAGCCTTGGAGCCACTCCAGCTTCAGTAATGTCAGGAAGGGGTTAGTTGTGTAACACAATGTCCTATTTAGTTTGCGCGTCACACACGCACACGCACACACGCACACACGGATGCAAACACGGACAGCATGTAACCTATACCATCACAGCGCGTTTCTTTTAGGAACAGATTGTGTGTTACCGAAGCCGTGGTTGAGCAGCGTGGGGTTTTTGTTCACGAGAGGCAGTGAAAGGGGGAAAAAAAACAAGACCCTTAAATTCATCTGAATTTAAACATAAGCATTAGGAATGCTTGGCGAAACTTTCTACTCCAGCAGCCACTGCAGCTTCATTATGTCACGTTAAGACCACGTCAAAACATCTACAGTCACACTCTCCCTGCTGTGTTGGGGCTTTTTTTTATTCCTGCTTCTTTTTTTCCCCCCACTCCACTGATGTTGGTTTGTGAACACAACCATGAGGTAAATATTCAGCACCAATTATTCCTCTATTACAGGTAGCCTGTGAGTGCGAATCACATTCAGCGTTGCACTGCCACTACCTGGGCCATTTTAAGCAGTAACATGTTGACAAACATTAAATAATTTCAGACTGATGTGTAAAAAAAAAAAAAAAAAAAAAGGGCTATCGGGGCACTGTTGGTGAAACACAGACTGTTTTATTATTCCATCTTCGTGTTGAGCGAGAAGATACACAAATTTCACACGGCACCACCATCATGTTGAGGCGATGAAATATAGATGGACCCTACTGCGCTGGAACAACTTTAATAGGCTGCACTGTGAATAACTAAATCTTTGACCCTGACATCTGAGCTAGTTTTGATATGCAGGAGCAACACTGCCATCTGGTGGATTTTACTTTGCATAGCTACTTCCTTTATGCATTAATATGGTTCACTTTCTGAGACTGCACAGCTATTTAACCATAACATTACAAAAAAGGTAGTAGGCAAACAACCCAAATACTAATTAGTAAAAACATTGCTTTTTATCTCAAAGTAAACATATACACATTTGTCTGTCAATTTGGCACAGACAACAATAAGAGATAAACAAAGGCCTCGATAGTGGGTCAGATTCAGCTTCAATTAAGGATAAATGCTCAGATGTAGTACACAAATAATCACAGGTATGTTCAGTCGTCCATTTCAGGTTTTAGGCAGCCACTAGTTTATGTCTTCAGCGTGGGCTCTGCTGGGGCTTGAAGCAGTCCCAGCCGGGCTTTGCGGTATATGTGTGCTCTGGAAGGAGAAAGTCTTTCAGTCTGTCCGGTAAAGGCAAAGCTTTGACTCTGTCTTCCAGTGGCCAGGGCCGTAAGTGGCTCCTTATGAATGCACGACAAAGGCAACGCAAAGCTGGAGGGCTTGCTTCGTGCTCTACTACACGGCTGTGCAGGTTAACCAGAGCCTGAGCGTAAGGGTGAGAGTCCTGAACCGGCTCCAGCCTGGTAGGGAGATCCATTGCAGGGACGTTTACCCTCGCCAAGTCGAGCAGCGCGTCAGCCTGCTCCAGGAGCTCGGCGGCTTGGCTTTGATCAGAGCACTGCTGCAGGGCTGTTTGGAGCCTCTGGAAAAGGAGGCTATAACCTGACCAACAGGCGTCGCTGTGATAGGAACAAACCAGCGAGGCTCCGCTTTGGATTATGAGCACAGCCAGAGGGAAGAGGAGGTCAAAGTGCTCCAGGCTCGTCTGTGTCAGGGAGGGCTCGCCGTCCTTGTTCAGACAGCAGCTGGGGTCCACACCATGAGACAGCAGCAGTTGCGTGGTTTTCAAGCAGAAGTTACCGATCTCTGCAGCGTCCTCCGCGTTGGCCTCCAGAGCCTCCTTTACCAGAAACACCAAGGAGGACTCGACTGTCTCACCGTCTACAGTTGCAGCATTAACGTCAGCACCTTTAGAGAAGGAAACATCGCTCAGAAACACATTTGGTGACCACTGTACTTATTAGAGCTTGTGTGTTGAGATAGTTTAATGAAACATTATTAATAGACGATATTCCTCAATGACTCTCACAAATGAGTTTTTGTTTTGGTCATTTATGAAACTATAAAAAAAAAAACTGGGTTTTCTGCTTACATGTAAAGGTTTATTTAAGGAAATTTAGTATTGTACTTGAATAGAGCTGGCGGGCAGATGTTTTGGCCATTGATGTATTAAAATGTTGCAGCCATCATTCCTAGTAAGTGCACAATGGCCACATACGATTTGATACAACAACCATGTGTACCGACATGTAGTGTACTAATGGCAGTATCCGAAATGAGACGCACCTATAAACTGCCTATGTGTGATGTACGGTGATAGTAAACATCTGGAACAGACAGGACCATAAAGCAGAAGAAGTCAAGTTTACACAAGAGGCCCCCCCCCCACCTTAGTCTTACGGTGCATGAAATTGTCAGTATACTGTGGAGATTGATGATAACCTTAAAACTCTGCAGACAGAGGAGGATTCACTTTACGTCCTCGTCATCTCTCTTTAAAATCTCAATTGCATTCAAAAGCATAAGTGCATATTTTAGCCTGACACTGACAATTTACGAACTTTACTGTTTTGCAATACACGAGCGGCAATAACACATACCATTTTTGTTATGTTGTTGTTAACGGAAGTGTTTGATTGACCAAATACAGACAAGAAGGCTAAGTGAAAGATGAAGGGTGTTTTAGAGTCGGTACCTCTCCCCAGTAGAAGCCGGATGTTCTCTATGTTATGCACTGTGAGTCCGTCGCTGCTTGCCAGGGCGTGGAGCAAAGGGGTTTTCCCTTTTGAGATGACACCAAAGCAATCATCTTTCAGAATCATTGAATGGATTCATGAATGAATATTTTTCAATAAGGTTGGCAGGGTAAATGTACCGTGTTTATCCTGTGCATTCACATTAGCACCCAGGTCCACCAAGGCAAGCAGGCAGGGCAGTCTCTCTGACTCCTCACTGGCAAGGTCCAAGGGACTGCTCTCATGGATCTACAAAGTAACACACCGTGTATAGTGGTGGTTCTCAACTGGTCAAGCATCAGAACCCACATTTTTCATTAGTCATCACGTAGTGATGCAAATTTTTGACATTTTTGAGCCACAAAATGTGTGGCCATGTTTACAAATACTCTAATAAGAGCTAAGTACTAATGTGGTACTGTCATGACAAGACAAGGCAGCATATGGCTATGGCACACATACTGTGTCATTGCAAATGTATGTCTTTCAAAATAAAAGCGCAGCATCAGAAATTTTGTAGACTTTAAAATAAAAGTTTGCCTTTTTCTCATTCAAAAATGCACTGCGACCCACTTTTGAGTCGCAACTTACCAGCTGAGAATCACTGGTGTATAATATTTATACCTGGCGTTTGAACAAAAATAAGAGGGGACATAGATACTCGTTTACTCACCCTGTCTCTCTTTTCAATGTCTGCTCCGTGCCCGACCAGCTGCAGCACCATGTTTGGCCTGTTCCTCAAAACTGCTATATGTAGTGGATTGTAGTATGATACTGGGTCTTAAGAATGGAAGAAAAACATCCATATTAATCAAATGGAGTCTTTATCAGAGAGAGGAAATATTTCTGACAGATGTTAAAGAAATACAGACAACAAAAGCAAAAATAGAGAACACAAGTAATAAGAGGAAGACCGCAATAGATAAGCCATAGAAGAGATCTGAACTGCAGCACTACAGAAATGTTTTCAGGACTGATTACTTACTGCATGTGTCTATACATACTGTATGTCACTGATACACTCTCTTTTATGAATAAACTATGTTCAGTGTCCTGATTATAGCGGGCCTATTGCAGGACTAGTAACTATCATAACTATTGAAGCCCTTGCTTCAGCAAAGTGTAGATGCTAGACTTTCTTAAACATCAAAGAAGAAAATGGCAATATTTTTTTATTTTTAAGCGGGGGAGATTTTCCATGCAATGAGGGAACATTTGTCACTGTTAACTTTCTGGAAGGAGGCGTTCAAGAAATGTGAAAGATGAATGAAGCAGCCTCTGCCAGAATCCCCTAATTATGTCCCTGGAGAAACGCATGTCTAAAACCACCAGAGGTCACCACAGCAGCGTTTGACTGAGTCCTGGCAGGTTTCGCGCAGCAGCGATACATGCTGTACTCTCCGCTGCAATTTGCTACACGAAGACTTATTCTCTCAAGTGTATATGGATGACAACTTGCTCATTAGACATACTGCATGCAGTTACTTGTGCAAAATATAAAATTGGCAGTTCTCTCATGTTTCAAAGAGCAATCTGTCATTAAATGTTCATTCTGAATTTATAGAATAAAGTTATGAATATTGCTCAGACCCACCATCCAATAAAAAAAAGATGGAGCGCGATGAACGGTAGAAAACTAATTAACTTCAACATATTAACACAAAAATAAAAATTTGTCTGATTTTTTTTTTCCCTACAGCTTCCAATCCTGTCTATCAGAGTTAATATACAGTGTGACACTCACGATTTTACCATGTTCTTACCTTTGATACCTGTGTGCTGTTATCGTGTTCACTTGGTGTAAACTGTAACTGGTATAGATACATAAAGCTGCAACTGGCTGAAGTTATATTTTCTAATTGTCTATTTAATAACATGACGTTTTGAGCTGTAATTTAGTTCCTACCCTAACCCTAATTTGGCTTTCCCAGACTTTTTTTTTTTAGCTTAAAGTTGCGTGGCATGTCTGAAGTTAGCAAGTAAAGTTGCTCCAGAACGATGATGAGAAATCGTGTAAAAAAAAAAGAAAAAAAAAAAGACTTAGCGTAAATATTACAGGCTGTGGTAGCCTATATTACTTATCAATACTAAAGCAGAACCCTTATTTAAAGTCTAAGTGCAGCCACTTAGTAACAAAAAAAACATTCCCAGTTTTGACGCAATACTCCAGATGTTTGCCAAATTCACGGGATTGACCACATCTGATGTTATTCTTTTTAATCAAATCAATAACCATCAGCTTTTTTCACATGGGTGTCATTAAAATGAATATGCCACTGTCCCAGATGCACTCTGTCTGACCCATCTGACTCAGTTTATAACCTATTGAGCACATATGTCATCCCAAATGTGTGACTGGCTCTTTACTTGTCAAGGTACATCACTGGAAATAATAGGTCTCCTAAACCTGGTGCAAGATACCAGTAGAAAAGAGGGAACCGTGTTTTTAATGATTATGATCTTTTTCTTTTTTTTAAATTATCTTTAACACCAATTGTTCAAACGGGAATTAAAATGAATTTCTAAATGAGTGATTTCAGCAAGAAAGCTGCACCATTAGGAATGATGCATGAAAGGACAAACAATATTAAGTACGCTCAAATGAGCACTCACCTTCAAAGTTCAGATCGGCTCCATAGCGTAGAAGGATTTCAGCTGCGTTCACCAGTCCCCGCTCTGCCACTTTAAACAGAGCATAGCTGATGCCCTCCACAAACACCTCTGACTGGGACTCTCGCTCCAGAAGCTCCACTAGAGAGCTGCACTGTCCGGACGCATCCTCAGTGCTTCTGACAGGAGCAGAAGGATGCACCGTTTCATTCAAACTCTCTGCAATGCCACAAGTGTTTCAACAAGGGATGCACCGATCCGATATCAGTCTAATACCGACTCAAATAGTTTGTGGATCAATAGATCAGATATCGACAGCAACGTGTCCTTTTGCACAAAGGAAGTAGCTAACAAAGTGTCCTCGTTTTAGAAGAATTTCATTATTATATTGGCATTATTGCTGGTTTTAAAGGCTGCATTACTGTGAACTGATGTAATTTTCTGAACTTACAGACTGTTGTAGCTGTTCTATTATTTGCCTCTACCCACTTTGTCATTATAGCCATATTACTGATGATAATTTATCAAAAATGTTGTTGTAAAAATATTTTGAGAAAGCATTTGTAGTCATTCCTAGATCATGGCAATATCGATATTGAGGTATTTGATCAAAACTGTCTTGGTATTGTATTTTGTGCATATTGCCCCGGCCCTAATTTTGGCCAGCAAGTTTTACACAGCCACATACAGCCAAGCCATAATTGGAATATCGGCAAAGCCAGTGTTTCAAGGGGCGGCAGTAGCACTTCAAAATACAGCACAACCAACTCAAACAGGCACCTCCAGTAGCAACATGAATCATTAAGTCAAGTCCGATGCTGCACAGTGAGGCAAAACTGTAGCAGTAGTAGAGGCACCATATAACAGGTACGGCAAACCTTTACTGAAAATGAAACATTTACAATATGATGAAATATCAGTATTAGGAGCTTGATCTTCAGATATAAATCATTAAAAGCAGGATCATTTACTTTGTGCTCGTCAACAAAAACACATTTCACTTTAGAACAAATTAAGTTTGATCACTCCCGTGATGAAACATTTTGCGGTGATGCAATGACAAAAGCTGGTGAAATTGATTTCTGCATTTAAACAATCAATCAAAGAGTATTTACGGCTTCAGGTTTACCTCTCCTCGTGACTGCCATCTCCTTCCTCCAGTCCAACGACACACATGACAGCGTCCACCAGCGGCTGGTACTCATAAATGATCCTTCGAAAGCCATGGAGGAAAGGCATGGCTCCTCTGCTCTTCACAGCAGCCGTAAATCAGCGCCTGTAAAACCCATTTCATGAACCGAGAGGGTGTGTCAGTGCCAAACAGAATTTGACTCTTATCTTTGGCTTCATAGATTATCTCTGCAGCACAGCTGACAGCTGACTTATAAAAACGGGTGACTTGTATCGACGTACACGCTTTGCAGATGATCATATCATCCTAAAAAAAAAAAAAAAGGCAGTTTTTTTTTTTTTTTTTTTCATTTCTGAAAAATTCACGAAATTGGACTTCATTGGTGTAAAGTATATTTGACTGTAACGTTAGTTAACCTTATACTTTGGCCAGCAATTACAGTTATTCATCCACTGAGAGAAATGTTAAGCGGTTAAACGTCCCAGCCAATGCCAAAATGGCTGGCTACATACATCACTAATTTACCTGCGAACTTATCTATAAAAGTGTTGGAGTGAAATTACTCTGACAAGGGAAGAAACTCACTCAGATATTGACAGCAGTCGTTTTCCTTCCAAACAGGAAGCTTTAACCACGCCCACGACGGTCCCACGGTGTTTTCGTTCCCCTTTAAACCGCGGAGATAACAAGGGTTCCTCTTCACACAACTAAAAATAGAATCACGAATAAATGAACGAACAGACGTGCATCTATTGTATTGCTTCAGTTGAAAAAAAAAATACAAAACATACAATGTTTTATGCACTTATTATTTTTCGACAGGGCTGTTAAACAATTTGACCACACCACAGTGTCTTTTCAAATTGTTTTAATTATGTGTATGCATGGGAAAATGTTCAGTGGAAATATATTTGAACTATTAACTCCCTTTATAACAATATGAAAATCGACATTGCACTATTCGTTGTGAGTGTCGTGGTTCTGCCTTTTATTTCCGGTTTTACTTTGAAATTACGCACCTTCTTCCTGCTGCAGCTTGTGCACACCTGTGTCTCATTAGCACACCTGCCCCTGCCCTTTTGGGATGTGAGATTATAATATGTTTTTGGCTTTTAGACGACACCCTGTTTTTTTTGTTGTTGTTGTTTTTTTTACCTGAAAGCTGCAGAACTACGTAAGTAAAGCTGGCAAAATTTCAGGTTTGGTGTGTTTGGGTCTTTTCTCTGTATTGTGAGGGATCTGTTTGTAAAGATCAATATAATTATCCTAAACTGACAGTGCCGGCCTGTTGCACTAATTCAGCATCTGGCAGGTAGAGAGGTAGACTGTCACCTCTACCATTAAAACTGTGGTCATAAACTTTGATAATTAGAAAGATTTATTCCAAAAAACAGTTTTAAGAAAGATTCCCTCCTCAACAGACATCTTACTGGTAAACTGTAAACATGCAGTGTGTTAGTCAAAATGAATGCTTTGCAAGTTTTATCTATATTTCTTTGCGTTAAATGGCTTAAGATGTCAGTTTTCTCAGATCAGAAATCATTTTACGGGTTTTGCATCTTACATGGACTGTAATCTCAATCAATTGCTTGCAGAGATCAAGTAGTTTATTAAGCATATCATTATTAGTTTAATTTTCTTTCTGGTCAACAAAATATTTTTCCACAAACAGTTAAAAAAATCAACTTTTTGTCCATATGGCACATTAATCAAGACAGCAGCTTCCAGATATTTTTTTTGACAACTTCTCCATTATGCCGACAGCATCTGGTTGCTAATGGTCGCCTTTGTCCTGTTTAACAAACACCCCCCTGTCGTGTCTGAGTTTGGTGACAGATGGCTCTCTGAGAACAATTGAGGGCTCTCTTACAAGATTGTCATTTTTTAATATGACCGTGCATATTAACACCACATATGTTGTTGTTGACATCCTGCTGAGGAAGACAAATTAGTTAAAAAATGAAAACACATATCCTTTTTAAGAACACCAGGAAATACAATAACCTATTTTTTACTTGAATAGGGAACTGTGTGAAAACAGAGCTGCTATAAAGGCAGCCAATTCTATTTTTTAAACTTATTTGCGTAGAAAACCTGAAATATGCATTCTCTTTGCAGCTGTTTTTGGTGATTACAGTAATAACTCTTTAAAGGAAGCTCATACTGTACTATGATGTACAGACAGGGTGTTAAAACTACAGATTCTGTAATAAAAAAATAAATCAAGAATCGCTTCATCATGTAAATATTTGAAAGTGCTGCACGTTGTATGATTGCTGATAAAATAATGGTTCATTCAAACTCTGTCTTTAGGTGGCAGTATTGCAGCACCAGGCTACTGACAACAGACTGAAATCAGTAGTACATAGCATAGCACGTGCATTACATAGCACATGCATGAGCATGAGTGAATGGCCTTACATGTTCATGAAGGCAAACATAACCCATCATGCAAATGTGGACACGGACTGAATCCCAACCAGCACTGGGAGAATCTGTTTGGCACACTGAGCTCCTCCTCTGGAGTGGAAAACACAATGCTGTTGTGTAATCAGAGTTTGATTAATTCTCATTTTGTCACTTGGAAGACAATTTTCACATCCAAGTAACCTGATCAATAAAGCACGGTTGTCTGAACGGCTGGCAGCTTGCTCATAATCTCTCTAATGTGGCTGAAGTCTCTTTTGCTATTTTCCAGCCACACTTAATTTACCTGCAATTTTCAAGCCATGTGCTCATGAATAATCTACTTTACAAAACCGCCAATGACAAGTGCTTAAGTCTTTGTGCACACACCTGTCAGGGTTCCCCAGTGAAGCGGACAATTTCTCTGTCCCCCCCTCACTTCCCCCCCGCTGTCACCCTGTGGTTACAGGAGCATTCTGCTTCCTGTTAGTCGACACAGTAACAGCAGGTGGCACAACACATCCACCATTAGGCTATAGGGAAAAAAAAACATGTGTATTTCAACTGTATAGGACCCCCTCCCACATCTCAGGCTCAGCTTTAATGCAGTTTCTTGCGGAAGTTTACAAACCTCACTATGGCACAGCAAGTGTCAGTGTTGTTCACAAAGCATTACATGTGAAGTCCCCGCAGGCATCAAAATATAAGATTTGAAAATGCTTCTGCAAAAATTGTCTAAGCTACTGTCACTAGAACTACAGGGCTGATTTATATATTTGGATTTAGTATTTCAACCATAAAATTCAACCCCACAGACAAAACATTTAATTGCAAAATCACAAATATTTAACAGTAATTCAATCGTTCTCAATATTGTATGCGATGGAACACCTCACTAGGATTACTGCAGGGTAATGGTGGTAGTCAAGAACAAAGCTTTGTCAAAAATATCACCCTCTGTGCTGTTTGTCCTTTTCCTGACGTCTAATTTTTAGCTGAATTGGAGGATGGAGGCAAAGCGGAGAGAAAAAAAAGAGGGGAGATAACTACAGTTCCTTCTCTATACCCCATACGAGTAAATTGGCTCTATATCAAATTTTGGCCTCATCTATCAATACAAAGAACGGTATCGAAATTACTTTGTTGGCCACAAATCGGTGGCAACAGATTGAGCCTCTCTTGAAACAAGGCTATCATTTATCTGGTTCATATTTCCTCCTCAGGTGAAAGGAAGCAGGACACAATAAGACTTGTATTTGTTCCCTAGGTGATCGATGTGACCCCCTTGAACCTCTGATTACGAGATTACCACAAGTAAAATAAGAATCTATTAAACGTTTAGACTTGTTGGATCCCTTCGGATTCCCTTTATTTTCATCAAATAGTGCTGTCAGGAGAGCTACAGGCTGGGGAGTCTCCTCTCACCGAGGAGATTTATACAGCTACAGCATTCTGGCTATGCAAAGCTCTGTAATTTGTCCCAGGAGGGTGATGCATAAAAGAAAAGTTAATTATCGTGGATAGAAAGTACTTTTAAGATGTAATAAAACAGCACACACACAGAACACTTCAGCTCCTGAAAATGTTGCACACTCCGAGGTGAGAGGTGATCGAGTACTAGTGGTGAAGGTGAAGGTGAGGCAGTGAAATGATAATAGAGTGGCAGAGCATTGTGGTTTTGGTTCCCCCAGTGCCAGACTGAGAGCTGGAATTATCAGCAGGTCTGGGCCTAATATCCTTTTGTGCTGGCAGCATATTGCAGAGTGAAGATTGTGGATGAAAATAATCAGCCCTTTTAAAGGTCAGAGGAAGTTAAGCACACCCAAAGTAGACCATGACACAGTCTAGCTGATAAGAAATAACTGTGTGTGTAAAGAAGAATGAGGAGAGTTCACCTTGTCCCATTTATGCTATCGTGACCGCTCAGCTGTCAGTCAAAAAATGGCACAGATGAAGTCAATCCAACTGCAGCAGTCTCTTTGCTCGGGTCAGCGTACTTTGAGGCAAACGGCACTGGTATACAAATGGTGGGGTCACTGCAGCTCAAAAGCATTGTGAAACTAGTTTAAGTATTACAGAATGGCAATACAATCACAAACCATAAATTGGAGAGGTGGTGGGGGCTGTAATAACAGTCAACATAATGTATATCAAGTGAACTTCTGGCCACCAAAAGAACAAAGGAACAACATATTTTCAGGTTTAGATCTATTGACAGAAATTGAATCTAATGGTCATTATCATGCTTTCATACGAGTATTATCACCTGAAACTAAGAGTGGTTGTGTTTTTGTTAACTTAGAACGAGTGGGACCTCTTCCACGGAGTGCACCATTTTTCTACAGTAGCTCAAAAGGGACAAACCACACCAACACTGACTGTAGAAAGGACCTCTCGTGGCCACCGTAGATTCACCTACACGTTTGTGAGGGCATAGAGAAGTAAGTGCTTTTCAGTTCAACCTCACTACGAGATGCAAATAAATTACACTGCATAAAATTTATACAGGTATGCATTTATATTTGCGACAACAGGCGGATACGGAGCAATGTGAGAATTCAAGTGAGCTTTTTTCAGAAACAATGATTTTGGAGCAGACAGAAAACAAAACAAGTAGTCATATGAACCATTTAAAGAAATAGTGTGACAGTTTTGGCAGCCAGGCAACTAATGGAGGATTCTCAAGTTAAAAACCGCAAATGAATAGTGTTGACATGTAACCCCGACACATTTTACACTTTGGTTTTGGTACAGGTTGAACAAACAAGATGTTACTTTGTGCACTTTAGAGGTCATCATAGGCAGATGAGATCTTTCTTTTTCGTTCCTGTGTTTGTGCGAAGCTAAGCTGATCAGCTCTTTGCTTTTTTGCTTTGCTCCTCGTGGCCTCATATTTAATGAGCAGCATGAGAGTGGGATCAATCTTTTTCTTTAACTCTTCATCAGAAAGCAAATATGTGTATTTCCCAAATTGTTCAGCTACTCCCTCAACATAAAAATATTGATTTAGGAGCTTTAAAGAAGCATCCCTTTTTTTTTCTTCTTTTTTTTTTTTATCTTCAGGTTTATTAGTGCTCTTGTTGCTGAAAGGCACTTGAATTGCCTTCAGTGGAGTTTAGAAAGCAAAATAAAGGACAATTCATTTGAGACTGGTGACTTACTGCACTGTAGGCCATAGGAAGGTCACTCTTTGCCTTCCCTTTGGGCATCACTCTTGAAAACAGAGTGACGGCCCCAGAGAGGCTGATAAGTAAATACAGTTTTAATGGGCTGTGAATGGCTGGTGGTAATCTGTGCAGGCCCAGAGTGGGCAAGGCGCGGAGGGCGACGGGGCATTTTGCAGCCGTTATTATTAATGCTATCATAGATCAGATAGACCAGTGGAGGAAAATGAAAGGTAGTGATGAATTTGGACCTCCTGTCTACCAAGTGAGTGGAGGACAAGCCACTGAGGCCGGTTAAGGTCATGGATGAAGGATACCACCCAAAAGAAGACACAAGGGACCATCCATTATGTATAATGTAGAGGACAGGGTAGTATATATCCCAGGGGACCGACTGAAGGTCATGGGGTGACAATGTGAAACTAAAAAGGAACAGCCTCTAGTGAGCTTCTACTTATCTGAATATCTCACAGATTTAATATCCAGAACTCTGCAGAAGTTTTAGGTGCTGAGAGTGAAGTGAGAATGCCGCAAATATCTTTATTTATCAATTCCTACAATCTGAAACAGAAAAGAACCTAAACCAAAAAAAAGTATTTGGTCTGGGGACCCTTTGCCCTCAAAGCAGCATCAATTCTCCTCCGTACACTTTTCAAGGTGCTTGCTGTTGTTCCACAGTTCCTCTGTGGATCTGGGCTGTATCAGTTCCTTCTTTCTCTTGAAAATCCCAGACTGAATCCATGATGTTGAGATCAGGGCTCCGTGGGGGCAATGCCATCTGTCAGAGGACATTTTCTTCTTTTCGTCACTGAGGATAGTTGTTTTTGACTGGCTTTGGGGTCATCATGCGGCAGGATGAATCCCGAACCAGTCAGACTCACCGTTGATGTTATTGCATGATTGATAGGAATCCAAACCTCTACAATGTTTACACAGCGCCTTACCAGTAATTGTTTTTTATATTCTAGACAAAAAAATGTGTGCCCTTGCAGGGTACGAAACTTCTTAGCATTCCAAAATAAAATGTGTTGATGGGTGTCTGAAAGTGGAAATACAGTTTGTTGTATCTGAACGTGGCTGGCATTTCAGGCTTGGGTTTGTTTTCAAGGCATGAAAGCTTCCAGATCTTTTTCGAGACATCAAACACTTGAGACCTTTTTCCAGACATCAAAGTCTTGAGACCTGTCCTCGGAGGGGTCTGGAGATCTAAACACCACATCTGTCAAGACACAAGCGCTTGTGATTTTTTTTTTTGCCTTCTAGACATCTCTTTAAATAATGCCTGCAATAGCTCTGCCAGTTTTTAAGACTCCCATGTTTCCAAATTGAATGGGTCTTATCCTCTTTAGGAAGGAGATGGATGGTGTGTGAGTTTTTACTGCAGTCAATGTCTTGGTAATTTAGCCCGGGAAATGGACTTCCCATGTGCAGAACCGAGAGGGGTAGAGCTTTTTATAATGACTTGCAGCTACAGACGATGTAACCAGAGCCATTCAGGTTCTGTCTGGTGCTCTCTCTGATTTCGAGCAACTGAATAGACCTCAGTGTAGTGTGGGCTTCTAGGGATTTGACAGTGTTGGGCTCTAGAAGGGGCTACATTTGGACGGCTACCAGCCTTTGTGTGAGTGATGTTCCAGCCCACCATTACAGCTGGGGAAGTGACGGTTCTACATCAACACTTTTGTCCCCCGCAACTCTAATGCTTTTTGCAGCTGTAGGAGAGTGAACTTGCTTCCAGGATCAAATTGCACACATTTAAGGGGAAGGAAAAGCTCGGCTCCTTTCGGAGAAAAATGGAATTTGATGTGAACCAGAAATGGTTCCTTGAAATCAGGACAAATACAGAGGCCATAACTATAATTTTCTTGGTCAAAGAGATTTCATACTCACACTTGCCTTTTGCAAACATTTACAGCAACTAACTAGAAAAGTGTCTATACACTGTGTGTGAATGTGTTTCCCTGGATGATTCTCTTTCTCTTCCTACTGGCTGTATGCATGAGAAAAACCGGGCTGTTTGCTGATGCATTTTAGATTATAGCATGACAGTTTTCTGAGTTGTGATGCGATATGACGTATGTGATAAACAGACTGACAACATGCGACATGACTTTAAGCCTGAAATCTTTGAAATCAAAATTATAGAAATATTGTGGCTAAAGGTAAACAGTGTGTGGGTGGTCTTGTCATAGACCATGGATTTATGTCTGTATAAAACATTATTATATTGTACACATAGTTTCATCTCCAAACAATTAACATGTACAGGTACAGCAATAAAACACGTGGGCGACTCGTCTGGTATTCCTGTTCAGTGTGCATGGAGCTCTCTTTATCTTTCCTTGTCGACACCATCTGGACCGCTCAGGAAAAAAACCCTCTGCTGTGAGACTCACGGTTTAATCAATTACCAGATAACAAATAAACCATTAGTTATTTACTTTTTTTCTGTTTCAGTTTTGATGACTTCATCAGCAGCCACAATTGTCCTAACTATAACATTCAAATAAGGCAATGACAAATAGGACCAACGACTTTATACGAGTCATGTATGATATGTGCGTAGGAGTTTATAGTCATCCCTGTTTATTTGCTGGACAACATTACCTTATGTAAAGTCTCTCTAATCCTTTTTGATGGATTAGAGTAGGCTAGTATGCTTTAATAAATTAGAAGGCTGCTTTACACACATTCAAAATAAACCATAGGATGTCCCTCATGGACTGAATAAGAATAAAAATGGAATGAATAAATAAATGAAGATGTCACAGTAGAAAAAGTCTGAAAATGCAACAAAGGTGCAAGAATCTCATTGAGCACCAACTACATACTGCAGTGATTGAATGCATGTCTGTCAGCAGAGTCAAGACTTCATTTCAATGCTCTAACAGATTTGCTGATTTGTTGTCACTTTCATTTGCTTCACTATTTCAATTTTTTTTATTTGTTTATTTGTATTTATTGTTGTTGTCGTAGTGTTAAATGTCTATTACCTTCAGTCCACTACCTTCATATACCCAAGTCGCACAAAATCATTCAGTTCAGTTCCTGTGCCACACGGGGTCGCTAGTGCCTGCCAAGTGGCGCAATCAGCCGGACATGTCCGATAATAACTTTTAAAGTCAATTATTATTCTACGCAGAGGGTAACGATGTCAGTGGGAAGCTACATTTAGAAATGGGAAGTGGGAATTTTGCTTAAAAAAAACCATGCTCTGAAAATCCTTCATCTTGTTTGAGGATGAACAGTTCTTTAAATAAGATGACCTTGGTTTTATTTTGAACTTGATTTGGTAAAATTGTAAGATAGAAATCAGTTTATGGTCAACATCATCAGTGGGGTGTGATGTTCCTGAAGCGCCATACGCCTCCCTGTCTCTGCCTGTGGCAGCTATTGTCACTCCTTTCTTCCTCTGCTTCTCTCAACGCGCATTGGACGGGCCGACAGTGCGTAAGCTCCACTGAAAGTGTAGCCTGCAGTCTGTCTACATGAACATGGAAAGATGAAGACTTGAAACCGGACTTTCACATAATATATGAACCACCTGGTGCCAAAGTCTAATTAGAAGTGACAGCTGCCTACTTGGCTCCCCGAACGGAGACTTTGCGCGCTCTGCTGTGGCTGCTGCGTGCCGCTGGAGTTGCGCTCCGGACTTCACAAAACGACAAGCTGTGGATGTATGCTGACCTGTCTTGCGACTTGAACTTTTCCACTTTTATACAATTCATCACACATAATGCCGGGCGGGAAGTGCCAAAGTGCCGGACTTTACTCACGACACAGCAGACAACTTCAGGAGCCTGATGATGCGGAAGATACAGAGCAGACAAACTGACCAACCACGGAGAGAGGATTGAATACGTTTTCAATTTGATTTCTTTTTCCGGGATAAATTGATTTGAAACATTGGCAATCACTATGCAAATATCTCCAAACAGATGTTTCATTGTGAATTTAAGCATTTTGTGAGTCCTCTGAGCGTTTATGCCTCCAAAAAAATGCTGGAAAGAGTGATGCAAAGCTGCGCGCAAGTTCTTTCTCCTCATTTCTTGAATTTTCCGGAGAGAATAAGTATATAAGATAGTACTGAAAAGGCTTTTAGAATTGTTCACTCGAACTATGATTGTTCAGTGTTTACAAATGACTGAACGAGACATGACATTTTTACTAGAAAAGATGTGTTTTTACTACCGATGCTGCGTGTAGGATTTTCTTCTTCGACCTGAGAATACACATTTTGGAGAAATTCTAGTTTTTCTGACGTCTCGAAGAAACATGTTGCATATCCTTGTGCTTCAGTCGTTGGTGTTACTTTTGGGAGGTAAGCACAATTTCAACACGTTTGTCTTCTTGTCCACCGTTTCAAATTAGGAGCTGTGCTTTACTCACAAATAATATACAGGTGAAGTAACCAGCACATGCAGCAGGTCTCCAATTGTGGCTTTTTGTCAAGTATATATCCTATGTGAGATGTACGGGGATGCAGGGCAGGTAACATCTTGTGAGCCACTACTAGGTGAAGGTGTTACGTCTGCTGTCTGAATATTTATGTTTCAGAGAGTTCTGTATACTGCATGACATCTAATTTACTTACATTCCCTGACAAGAATTAGAGTTTAAATGTGTTCAGTCATATATTATGTATGAGTCAGACCCCATTGCAGTGGCTTTGCACCCGTACAAGGAACCCAGAGCAGCTCTGGCCTTAAATAACATTATCTCATGAATATTTCAGTATGACAAGGATTCTCTTGTGCGACAGAAGCACTGGGGATTTATCACCTCTAGGCTTGTCAACTTATTACACCAAAATTCACCTCAAAGCCCATAATTATTTTACAGGAAAAGTTATGACAGTTGCAGAGGGAAGAAATAATCATAGCTCAAATCACAAGATGACAGCAACAGTGACAATCATGGTGAATGATAAACAAACACCTATTTTTGGCAGGGACTTCCCTCCACATGAGTTCTTGCTAAAACTCTTTGTCCATGACACAACATCAGTCAATTAGTTCTGCAAGGAGGAGAACAGCATTTGCTTGCCTTGCAGCCAGGATATACAGATCTGAGGTCAGTTGGTGGTCTGGCTAATGAATCCCGTCTGTCTTGTGGGGAAAGGGTTTAACCTGAAATGCTATTTGGAAATTTGATCCAGTTCACTATTGTGAATAGATTTTCCAGATATGTCGGGCTTTAGCAGCTTTCTATCTGATCAACAGATGTCTTCATGTCTCTGGTTAAAAATATTGGAAGCATTTGCAAATAATCTGTAATATAAAGACTGAAAATATTTTTATTTTTTTTAGACAGTGGCAATACAATGCAAAGAGTCTCATATTAAGGTAAAAGCCTACAGCCAATCATGTATCAGAATTTAAGGTCACACTTTGTCAGAAACCGTCTCCAACACTAAGCATTCTCAAACTGCATCTCTCACATCCGTTGTGCGTGTACACCTTGATAGTGTTTCTTTCTTGGAGCTCAAAAAGGAAGACTCTCATTTGGCAGCACCAGCGCCGACTTCCTGACTAGGAGTGTGCGGTAATGGTGTTTGCCATATGCCGAGGCCCTCTCAGTAACCAGACACTGTATGATCCTAATTGAGCGTTGTGTGTCATAAACCTGCAGGACACAGCTTCTCACTGTGAGTGGTGATGGAAATTGATAATACACTCCAGGAAATGAGAGGATCAGATCAATGGTTGAAAAATGTCTGCACAGCATAATGAGACCATAATTAGAGAGGGAAATTTGGTATTGTGGTGTGACTGATTCTATACTTTTGTTTTTAGGAGCATAAATATTTTCAGGGTAGAGAGATACTAGGCCTGAAACATTGCTTCAAAATCAGTTGAATAAAATGTCTTTGTGATAAAGTGAAGACAAAGACTTATTTTCTTGATTCTTGTTGTTCTGGGTTTTGTACCCTCATGGTTGAAATACACTTATTGTAAGTCGCTTTGGATAAAAGCGTCAGCTAAATGAAATGTAATAATGTAATGTAATAAAAAGACTAAAGGTCTTTTTCTGTTTTCAAAGAATGGGCAGTATTCCTTTATGTTTTAAGCAGTCTGTCTTTTCTTTTATTAATTGAAGCCGCAAGGTGTGTTCCAGTGAGACACCCGGGTGGGATTCCCGAGAGGAAGATCCAATCTTCCCTCCATTTGTCTTATCTTTGAGCTTAACAAGATCCAAAAGGGGATCAAGTACAGATAGCCTTTATTCTACATCTTTAAGTACTAAGCACACAGCCCATGCTGTCTCTTGTCTCCGCCATGTGTCTATCCGTATGCGCCTATATCCCCGCCAAGGGGATGTGACTTGTCCTGTAGAATTTTTTAGGGGGAGAACACCCTGCAGAGATTTTAGGCTCTTTCATAATGGAGAGTTTTTATCTGTAATTGTCTTCACAAAGACCCACTGCTGTGGTCTCTCACCCCAGTACTGTGGCATACTCTCAGCTCCACTTCTTTTGCCCCTGGCAGTCCTTTAAGCCTTGCAATTCATGTCCTTAAGCAAGCAAGGACGAAGAAATGATAGGGGTGTTATACTGTGTGCACAGAAAGCACAGACAGTGTGCATTTTTAAAACTCCCTTTTGGGAAAGAAAAATCTCAACTCTGCAAAACGTGTTATTTGATTGACAGACTGATATCATGTGTCTGTTTCTCATTTATGTGGCTGAACATTGCGTAATTTAATTTTAACTATCTGCTGGGCTGTTGCTGTGGAATTAAAGACAGTGATCAGTCAAGCAAGAGGCCTGATTTAATCAAAAGTCCTTTTTCGTTTTAACTCGACACAACTGTATTTCATTATGCTGGACGATTTTAAATCAAATTCAGGAAGTCTCATTGCGAACTTCTAATCCCAAATTCTATTTCAGACCTTTGATAGCTCATCAATTATACTTGTATCAGGAGCATATGGTCGTTAAGATTTAAATGAGTCTGTACATCAAGTGAGTTTATATTGGGTAAAGACCTATAATGTGGTGTTGCTGGTTTGTTGGCGTTAATTTAGTTATAGAGTATATTTACGGATCAGAGAACATGAAAAGAACAGTAGAAATTCCTGGCTGTGTGGTATTTTTATCAGGGCTATGTTACAGCTGCACTTTGAGCTCACTGTGCTGCACTTCTGAGATTTGCGACGGAGGACACTGATAAAAAGAGGCATATTTTTCCCTTCTCTCAAATCCAATTTGGCGTGGCCTGGGTGGCTTCCGTAGTTTACCTTCATGGAAGGAGAAAGGAAAGGGAACCACAGTGGCAGCTCGGCGTAAGCCGTGGTTTGAACTTCTCTGCTGTTTAATTTACAACCATCACAAATGTTTTATTCTGTGTTTACATGTCAAACTGTGCACCTTTTGTTTGTTTAATGAGCATTTTATGAAACACACCGAGTAGGTGGACTCATCTAAATCCCTTGTACTGCTCTTTCATGCTCATTATACTTAGTGTGTGGGAGGCATACATTGTAGCTTTCCAATCACCAAGTCAAAAGAGGGTTTTTGCCCTGTAAATTTGTATAATGTCCCATAATATTTCCACAAAGCACATCTGCCCTGTGTTAATTGGCTCTTTGTAATTGCGGTGAGCTCACATTCAATTTAATCTCATTTCATAATTAGGGGAGGTGAATGGAGGAAATCTGTGCAAAAGCTTAAAGAGAGAGAGTGTGTGTGTGTGTGTGTGTGTGTGTGAGAGTGTGTGTGTGTGTGTGTGTGTGTGTGTGCGCGCGCGTGTGCATCTGTCCGCCTGCAGGAGGGGCATCATTGTAATAATTGACAAACATGCTGATGCAGTGTTTGTGCTCTCTCATCAGTGGATAGTTGTGTCTGAGCAGAGGACCTCCTCCTCCTCATAAATCTGTTGACCGAGCTCACATCCAGACTGTCTGCTCGGTACGAGGTGTGGCGCAACACAGGGGCAATACCAGAGACCAGAAACTGCTTGTGTCAGGCTGCAGACTGTTCCCAAGTCAGTCTGTGGAACTCGGGCTGCATTGAAATTTGAATTTAGTTTGGGGCTCTTTGAGGTTGTACTAATAACTAACATTAGCGTGCTAACATGCTCACAGTAACAATTCTAACATAGTGATGACAAACAGGCAGCTTTACTGTATTTATCATCCAGGTTCAGCATGTTAGTATGTTAACATTGACTAATTAGAAAGATGAGTTGCTACTAATGAGAATCTCATGAGTTTACATGCAGGTGATCATAAAAGCAGGAATTAGATCAATCAAAATTTTGGCCTGATGATGGCACCAGAGGGAAGGTCAAAAGAAACTACAGTTCTGGCTCACTGTCATGGCACAACGAACGCATCCAACATAGACTGTATATCAAAACTGGATGTAGCCTTCGTGAGGCCACCCATAGGAGCAGATTTGAAGCTCCATCTCACCTGACTCAGTGTTCCAGCTAATCCAAAAATGTGCAGTGAGGTGGTGTGTTGGTGGAGCTGAGGAGAGCTGAATGCTGAAACAAGCACCATGGGGAGCCTCTGTCCCCTTGGTGCAGGCAGCTAGTCAACTAAAAGGGCACCCACTGGTTACTCAAAGAAACCCTGGTCCTGATTATGCTTGAATTCAAACATATAATACATTTTAAATGGGAGAAATAAACAGGTCCTCCTCGTTTACAGATGTCATGATGTACCGGTTTGTAAACGGGTTTACTTTTGCTGTAGAGTTGGTCATTTAAAAATGGAGGGGTTTATGGGGATTAACTTGCTTTTGGGGCCAGCCTCAAGTGGCCATTTGTGGAACTGCAGGTATTGGCACTTCACATTGGCTTCATTTTTCAGCCCCAGAGGGTGCTTCTTGGTATTCAATTTAATTTTGTATCCAACCAATAGCTGTTGAAACATTAAACTCAAAACCACAGATGTCTCCTTTTTGTTGGACTAGAGAAAAGTTGAAGAATCACTAAAGTCATTTTGATTCATCCTCTTGGTGCCATTATTTCCTGTGTAAATGTCTGTGCAAATGTATCAGTTGGATGTTTAGATATTTGACTGAACAAGTGAAACCTTCGACCTACTGGTGGGGGCTTACTGTATAGAGATTCTGAGGATCATAAAATTCATCAGGACTCATCCTCTGGGGACCATGAATGCCTTTACAAAATGCCATTGTGATCTAATCTGATAGACATTTAACTCAATGTGATCACATAAGTCATTAAGATTCATGAACATGATGAATGTCTGTAGAAAACTTTTAGAGCCCTACGTTAGTTGCTCTTAACTATTACACAGCAGTAAAGTTAGTTTTTTTTATTTGCTTGTAATTGTGAAGAAAATACGTGATTTTCAAAACGGCAGCAGTTTTCTGACTCATGAATACATGCCCACTGCTCAGACATCTTAACAGTGTTGTGTAATGATATTTTATTCCTCGCTGATAACATCCCTTAAAGAACACCATTTTTATACTGCGGCCTGTTTCCTTATTGTAAAAGTTGTGACAATTTTTATGAGAGCTGAACAGTTTTATTCTGCATGAAAGGAGGAAAAAGGTATTTTACACTGAAAGCAAAAACAATATTCAAAAACACCAGACCAAGAAGTGGATTACGGTTTTATTCATTACATTAATAAAATGTCATTAGCCTGGGAGCTTTCTCTGGAAACAAAAACTGCTAAGACAGCATTCCACAATATTAGATATTTATGTAATATATCCTGCATTAAGGCTTAAACAGTATGAATACATTGGATAACTTTATTTCCTTCCAAGCACAGATGTGAGGACAAAAGTAACATGAATGCATCATTGGAAAAACTTCAACAAAACATTACTAATTCAAAATAAATATTATTTTGTATCATATTTTCATTTTCCAATCACTTATACTATGTTCTGTTTCTTTCTTGTTTCCCGTCAGCAGAGATGCATCCATAACCCAGTTGGTTATGCATCTTTGATTTGAATAATTACAGGCAGGCGGCTGGACAAAAGGCTGTCACTATACATCTTAGGCAAAGTAGCACTCAGTAGTGTGCAGAGCTGTCACTGCCTATCAGAGGCATCAGAGCTTAATGCATTAGAGGCAATGATCTGACAGGTACATATTGTCAGGGCCCATTGACTTCTTTGTGGTGTGGCTGATTGATTGTTGAGATGATGTAAAAATGGGAGTCGTGCGCCTCTTTGAGATTCAGAGTGGTGCACTCATGCAGTAGAATGCTGAACAGCAGATTTAAAACTACCATTGAATTTTAATTTTAAAATATATTAGTTTTATCCCTTGAGCACTCTGTTCTGTTGGTGAATAATCACTATTGTCTGATGTGGCTAGAACAAGACTGAGGAGTTTGTTGTGCCCTCGCCTCTGTGACAGAAAACCAATGTACAGCTGCTCGACGAATGAATTACGTTGGATGGAAAGGTGCTTCTGACACAGCACATTTTATAACTCAGAACAAAAAGTGTTAGCCTAGCATAAGCCTCTGTTGATATATATATAAAAAAAAAAATCTGCTGTAAGAGATCAGCATATTTATTGTCTGTGAAGCTACTCAGGGCTTTCTCTCCAGTGTGACATCACAGATTAACATTTCAGATGTAGTGACTAACTTTTACTGAGGTTTGTTTCTGTTCAATAAATGAACCACGTTGACAATGAATATGCCCCTGTCTCATGGTTTCACTACCAACTTACAGCTGCTGTATTACTATTTAATGTATTTGATAATATCTATCAACAAGTCACTAAAAAGTAAGAATGGAGCCAAAGGTATTTTGGAGTAGTTTGGAGAGTGAAAAAAAACCTTAAAGACAAATTGCAATGTACGTACTGTAATTTACGGGGAAAGAGAGTTAAATTCCATCTGAAATGCACGGTACTCGGTCGGGGATGTAAAATGTGTCTACAGCATCAACATTTGTTCATCGACCAAAACTCAGTTAAACGTAAACAACCTGAAGTAGGCTTTGACCACCGGCTGGATGGCACTCGGTGAAATTGGAATCCCAGTGTATGTGTGCGTCTCCAATCAGTTCTGACACATCAAGTGGTTCCTAATCAGTGAGAAAGTAATGGCCACCTCAAAGCACAATCAGTGTACAAGTTAGTCAGGCTTTAACTTAATGAAATCCCTCGAGTAAACTCAGCGAGTCAGCGTGACTGTATTCGTAGACAAAGAGCACAAAATTCATTTTTCCGTGCATAAACTTTATGGATTTAAAAAAAAAAAAAAAAGAAGCTTTTCCTGATATTTATTTGTTCTGATGTGCAGCTACAGATGTGGCAAGGACTTGTTGTCATTTTGCCCTTGCTGTGCCGGCCTCTTTGGCTTTTGGCAGCCTAAAGCGCTCATGCTGCTTTTTTTTTCTTCCTTTCATGACATGGAGCTGATGTCGAGGGAGGATTAGAGATGTCCAGTCACAACATAGACAGTGCGGCAATAGTGAATCATTGGTCCTGTGGTGCTCTGTGGTGTCACCGTGCCCAGCAAGGCCGACGCTGGCTGTTAGCACGTCCTGCAACAGCTCATTCTGAATCACTATCTGCGTCTGCAGATTCTCCTCTTAACCCCGAGGCCCTCAATTTCATACAAAATTGGAAAGAGCCACACCAAGCTGAGACAGAATGACCCCGACGATAACGAAGGATTAGACTAACAAAATATTACAGTTTAATTCAAATTGGGAATAGAACTGTAAAAGAATGTTAATGAGTCACTGAATGCTGTCATTTCCACCTGATCAGAATTTTGATTAGTTAAATCATCACTTTATTAACGCTGTATGGCTTAATGCATGGCAATGTTGCTTAGCTGAAATATCATACCGTGTACAACATATCTAACCTTTTACAGAAAGTTCATGGTTCTCAAAGGCTGAATCTTCATGTCTTTCAAAATCCTCTCGCTTTTCATCTAGCGCCAATAGCAGCTCAAAATGTTCCCTTGTTCAGTGAAATATCTAATCGTCCACTGGATTAATTGCCATACATTTTTTTTTTAACAAACATTCATGTTTCTCAGAGGATGAATTAAATAATGACTTATGGGAAATCTATTGGCAACAAATAAAACAAATTCATGTTCTCCTGAGGATGAATTGCCATAAAGTTCCCTTATTTTTCATTTAGTGCCATCATCTGGTCAACCACAAAATGTATTCAATAGTTTATAACCAAGTACATGCAAACTCAGCACAGTCTCAGCTGTAGTTTGTGTTAAATGCTAACTAGCAAATGTTAATACGCTAATACACTAAACTCACAATGTAAACTTTTAATTATTTTTCAACAAGAGGTCACAAAATGTCATGAAGTGATGAAACAGTAATAACTTGCAGTTTACTTACTGACAGGCCTGAGGGTATATGTTGGTGCGAGTAATGGGTAAATAGTATAAAACTAAACTGGAGGCAGATTATTGATTGTGTTGAAGGGGAGTAAAACTTTAGATTTGACTCTAAATTATTTTGGCAGGCAGTGGATCGAGGCTTAAATGGTGGGAGTCTTTGCATCCGTCAAAAGCCTGGCAGCATTTTTTCTACAGCAGTAGGAAGTAAATGGATTTGAATTTGAGTAGTATGGGTTTGAATTTGTAACACTACTATCTCTCCCCCATCACTTGTTTTCGATTTACAGTGGTCTTTTCAATGTGTTGTGTTTAAAACGGTAGAAAACAGCAGCCCTCTCACTTCAACCTCCTCCACTCCTGGCTTGGATCCACTGACAATGATGGAGGCCTTGATAGGATTTTCTCAGAGGACATGCTAACTATTCCCTTGTATGAGCATGATATAAGCGCAAACAAGCAGTTGGCAATTGGTTTATTTGCCCTGCTGGGCTGCAGTTTTATTCCTATTGCTGTCTTGTTTCATGCTGTTTTTGTGCATTCTCGCAGAACCTTGAAGATTGTTGTGTGAAGGCCCTGTAATTAGATGTTCTTGGACTGTGACAACTGCTGAAATTCAGAGTGATGTAATCTGCGCTCCATCCTTAATTGCACATGCCATGTGTAGGATACCTAATTTAGCCCGCAAGAGTGAAGAAACCACAAAGCTTCTTTGGCAGCTTCCGCTTCCCAAAATCAGGATTTCTCTTGTCGAGTTTTATTTTTTACAGAATGTCTGGAACTAACACAAGCATATCGCTGTGACAGAATATGGGAATTTTTTTTCCCCACAAGCAGTGCTACCCTGCGTTCTTGAAGTAAGCATGACTGCTCCAATAATATACATGCCAAACGACAGGGAAAAGCCGTGAGAGAAAGTACAGCATGATTAGGATAAGCAGACGTATGAAACAACTGAGCATGTCAGGTCTTGTACTTATCTGGTCTTTTTAGAGACGGAAGCCAGGCCAGAGAAATATTCAACGTGTGACCTGCATGTCGACAAGGCAGCTTTTGTTCAAATGAGAAATACATCTGAGAAAGGTGGGTTGATCTCGCAGAAGGCAACCTCCTGTGAATGAAGACGGATGAGAAGTGAGGAATCACTCTGTTGCTGCAATATGACACAGTAAACATAAAGTCACCCCTGAGAAAAACACTGAAAACTAAAAAACACAAGTAGAGCTCCTCTCACACAAAAGCATACATGGTACATAGAACCTGAAAGCGTAGGATATAGCAGAATATCATCAATTATTTGATAAGGGATCTGGAGTCACACACAATTTCAGAGAGGGAACTGGGAAGTGAACTTGTGATTTATTTTGGGTCTATCTCGTCATGTTGTAAGAAATAGAGCTATGCTGTAACAATTGGGCAGCGGTGATGCAGAGAGTATCAGGAGCAGTGCTGAAGTAGGGTTTAATCAAATTAATGGCAGTGGTATGACCGAACTGAGTGTGCACGGTTACATGCATTCTGGTTAGAGATTCACCTACATGTCTCCTTTTATCCTCTCTTAGTGAATGAACAGCACTCACATCAAAAAGAACGCTATCCTAAGCTGCTCTGAGGCTGCTGTGTATTTTATTAGGTTCTTTTAGACTGCTCTCAATAATTTAATTTGAACCTAACAACCAGCAAATGTAGGGCTCACTCAAACTGGGTTATAATTTGTGGGTGTGAGAGCCAAATAGACCAATAACAGATGTTAGTTATAATCCAGACAAATCTGTATGATGTCAAGCTAATTATTTGCCGTTTAGACCACCAGAGGAAACAAGTAAGGCGTTATTTTAATGGCGTTGTCATTAAAATAAGGTTTGTTTTATTTTTCCCTCCACATGCTTTACAGCATGTAGCGCTGCTGCCACATGTAGCCTCCAGAGAGTGACTGAGCTGTCAGTTCAATGCACTGATGCTAAATTCTTTGGTCTAGAGAATGGGACACAAATTACAATTCTGCTTACAGCCTCAGATGGCTCGTGTATGTATGAAGGAAATTGTCTCTCAATGTTACTTCTCCCAGGATATCGCTGTCTTCACTTGTGCTCAGTAGCCACGTTGTTTTCTAGCATGTTTTTTGGGTGCACCCATAATCTATGAAGGAAAACAGATGCAATTATGCAGTTAGATGCAGCCTATTTTAGTCCTGGAAGCACGCTAAACTCAGCCGTCCTATAGAGGATGAATGACTCAGGAGAAGTAACCTATAAAGTTGATAAGGAATAGATGATAACATAATCAACCACTCGATTATTTACTGTTTTCCAGTAATGACAGAGCATGTGGAATGCTGTTTTATGCATTTCCTGTGTTATAATCAAGCAATTATAGTCAGATTTTTATCTTATCGTTATTTGAAAATGATATGTATTTTCTTGGTTTCCTCTGCCTGATATTTCTCCAACCAGACATTCTTAGCAGAGCTGGTGGAGGTTTTCTTTGGTTGTTGTTGCTGCAGACACACATTCAAATCTTTTGAGGGAAAAATCTGTGATAACAAATGTTTTCAAGTTAAGTAATGTTTGCATTAATACATCATGCTGGGAATAAATTTTAGGAGGTTGGAAATGTCTTTGTAGATTATTTCTCTCATTGTTTTAAATTCGAGCTTTTTCATATTGATGACGTTCTGGTTTTACTTTATCAAAATGAAATGGAGGTAAAATAATAAAGAATCATTTATCAGGCTAGTTTTCAGGGATAGTTGTGTTTTGCCCGTCATCTTACATACAGCTGTCTTTGTCTGTAAGATGTAGAGCATTGCAGGAGAAATCTCTCTTCTCACAGCTAAAGCAGCTCTAGAAGTAGAGAAATGATGAAGCCTCACTGGGCAAAGTCAGCTAACCAGAGCCAAAAGACAAAATGATCAGAATAAATGTGAGCTAAATGACCAAGTTGATTGGCATAGAAGAGTCTCCATCGAGAATAGAGGTATAAAATATATTGCAAATGACTAACTTCTCTTTCTCGTGCCTAATCCTGGTATCCATTATATTAAAAGAATAGCTAGGATGAACCTGACAGGTAAGGTGTATAATGGCTCACAGGGTTAATTAAATATGCCAAGACTACCTTACTTTCACTTTCTTTTTTCATAGCCAGAGTGTAAAGCTTCATATTGGTTGCCCCCTCCTTTCTCTGCTTTTCACAGGGGTTCAGTCTAACATTAGTTAGCCAGAAAAAAAACGTGCTGCTTTAATTTGGTCTATTGAGGATTAATTCTTGGTGTTTTTTTTGTTTTTTTTTAATCCTGCCTGCAGAGCAGCTCTACATGCAAGATATGTTTGTAGAACTAAAATTATAATTAGCTTCCGTTTCGTTACCTATTTTTCCAAAACATTCGAAAACCCACGTCTGAACAGTTGGCTCAGGAGAAATCGCAGAGTCTTCGAGGAATCCTGCACACTAACTAGAGTGCAGAGTGAGTTGCTGTCGATCACTGGAAAATAGTTCAGCTTGGCAGCTGGACAGGAAGGCTTTAAAAGGAAAATGAACCCTGCATTACTTGTTGGAAAGATTTCTTTAAAACAAACAGATTTGCACAGTGGTGTGGAAGCACGCTGCTTTTGCTTCTGATCCAGTCTGAAATAGAAACATTTCTCTCCCCTTGCTTTAATAGCTTTATTTCCGTTGCCCAAAAATAGAGCAATTTGTTCATGGAGTTAGTTGCCACTCTGACAGGTTTTAGGTTAAACTGCAGATTTAAAGCCGGTCCATCTGGAGCTGCAATAAAAGCTCTTTTCAGAAGGGAATGAGGCAGTGTGGGTTGAATGGACATTTCTTCTTCAGAGGGAAAGGGAACATCATATTTTTTGAAGGTCCACAGTATTAAACACGTGCAATTTATATATTATATAAGCACAGACCTTGCTTTATACACAGTACAGTAATGTCCACTGCAGAGCAAAATCTTACTAAGAGAGAGATGATGAAGGGAGATTTGTGTAAACATAAATAGACTACAGATACGTAGCTCCATAAATCATTGTCACATTAAGTTTGTGTTGTTACCTATGTGTTTTTCTCTTTTGTCCCTTCAGTACACTTAAGTGCAGAATGTGCAGCACTGACATAGGGAGGGACCTTGACCTGTTTTCAGAGATGGAAAGACAGCGAAGAGAGTCATATGGCATCTGTGCAGCGTGTAGCATCCACTGTTGCTTCTGTCATATACAGTGCTGAGATAATGAGGGCAAACACAAAGGTGCAACACGCATGTTTTTCTCAACTCGGTATGTAACAGTTCGACACAGTTTATATTGTTTAGCTACCAACTGCCATATCTCACATGACGGAGGTACACACACACACACACACACACACACACACACACACACACACTGAAATGTACCAACAAGACAGATGGTTGAACGCAATCTGTGGCTTGATGTGAAGTCAAGTATACAAACCAAAGACAATTTTTGTGTTTCTGTATTCGTTTCGATGTTAAGCACTCAAATGATTTTGCAGGCCATGTTTATTAGCCACGAACACCCAGCAGCTGTTTTCCCCATAGCGTGACAGTTCACAGACAGTTCGGCTGTGGCTGTAAAAGCACACAACAAATGTGTTGGTGTGTTTGTTTGCCCGAAAGCTCCGACAGGCTTATTTTATAACTTACCAGAAACTCTTTAGCAGTTTCACTTATTTTCCACCACACCAGTTCGAGCCTGCTGTGTATCTTTATGCATTGCCAAAGTGATATCATACAGTTTAGGGTTGCTATGAATTTCCTGCTCCAGTTTGGAGCATTTTCAAATTAAGCAGAGAAATTGTTGTTTTAGTTTTCAGCGCCATAGCGTGGATCTGAATCTGTTCTCCTCGCAGTCTTTCTTTGAATATGTTCATACCACCTCCAAATTTTGCTCGGCAGTTTCTCCTAATGCTCCATACTGAGCATGAATGTTAAGTACTGCCAGGTATTATCCAGTGAAGGTCAATTAACAGCATTATCTTTTGCAGTAAAAGAAAAGAAAAGTGTACGCTGTATTCATAAACACAGCGTAGCCATAGCAGTGTGGTTGCATTTATAGAAAGTCAGCCTTGTCAGGAGAGGTAGAATGTATCATCCTGTAAGTGGTGACCTTGGGGAGAGGTTTACCAGTAGGTTTGGGGAGATAACAGAGTTGGTGAGAAGGCACTTAAGCATGTGGAGACAGTATGCTACTCTTTCATTTACTAACTGTTTTTCACACCTTGCTCTAAATAAAGGGATTTGAAAGAAAATTTTGCCTCTCTACTGACTATACAAACTGATTTAATTAACTTACGGGTTTTACTGCTGTCATCCCCTGGTTCCTAAGCAAACGCTCTAAAGCCTCACAACTTCGGCTTGAAGAAGTTTTAAGTTCCAACTGTTCACTTCAGGGTTTTTAGAGTGGGCCGTAGTTGAACTCAAAAGTTAAAGTTTCTGGGCTTGAAAACGTTTTTTATTAATGTGTCTTGACCCTTGGAGGAGAGGACATGTTTTGACTCGATTCACACTCACTTTCATTAGCAGAGGCTGCTTCTCATTCCTCAAACTCATCAGAGAGACGCAGTAATTCATTTTAATGCTGCAATATCACAGACAGGCGTCACCATCCATTATTAAAGTCTCTTGGTTGTGTCTTAGTTTGGCTTTCTTTGGTCCCCTGATTTTACCCAATGTTAATTTGATTTGTTGGTGATCACACTGAGAAGAGAACTACACTTTTACTTACTTTGCCATGTAATTGTTGGAGGCTATAATTTCATAATTACATATCCTGTATTTTGTAGGTGGCCAAAAAGTCTTTGTTGGATTTGTGTCCACTTCTTCCTCTGTGCTTTCAGAGCTAACACACCATTAAATGTCCCTTTGCACTCAAGAGGAGGCCGACTGACTCAGCCCAAAGAAAGCATCTGTATTTAGCCTGATTTACGATATCGTTTTGCAATAAAGGCCAGTGTGAGGGAAACAGATTCATTAGGGAGGCCAGTTTATGTTTGAGAGAAGTCCGGAGGGGCCATGGGAATACTGATTGGCACACAGATATGTGCTTGTCTCATCCTCCCAACTAAAGCCAAAAGCTCTCAGCCCCTTTTCCTTCCAGCCATGTGCAATGGATAGCACAAGGGAGGCGTTGTCCTCTGCCCTCAGGATGCCCATGATACCCAGAGTTCTTGCCACTCAATCTGCAGTCGCCCGCTGTGATAACACTGTTACAGACATATCAGACCTCCTTGCAACACCTAAAGGCCCTTCTCAGCATCCCTTAATGACATCCCCACTGACCTTCCAAGCAACTTGGGTTCCTATTTTCCATCCACAACTTTACCAAATAGGCCAGCAGCACAGCATTGCAGTGTTTACTCTTCGTCGGTCGATACTCTAATCCCCGAGATGATGCTTTCTCTCATGAACTCAAAATAGCTCTTCCTCCTCCCCAGTGAAGCCACAGGCCCATTACTCTTTATTAGCTCTTAGCATCTTAAATGTGGCCATCCATTAGGAGCGGGGCAACAAACATCCCCAATGAGTCCCTCAGTAAGCTGCCAGCGCACGCACACACACACACGCACACACACACACACACACACACACACAAGCGCAGCAATTTAAACTGACTCTTAATCAAGACCAATTATTGTGCATTGAATTCAGCTCATCTCAGAGATAAAGAAGAGTCACCTGCAAAGCACGCTCCCTTTGAAGATTTCCAAACTTTGCATCGTGGCCGAGCCTCCCTCCTCCATGACTCTCACTTACTAGCTAGGCAGACTCCACAGACCTCTATGTGCCTGAATGATTTCTTTTCTATGGAGGCTGACATGAAGTAATACCATACTGTGTCATGTATTGATTCTTCTTCCACTGCCTCTTTCTTGAATTTCTTTCTCAAAAGCATAAATCATCTGCAAATGATCCTTGAAGGAAATATTGTATTTATTATTCTTGACGCATGGTCACAAATTCAATAGCCCTTATTAATTGATCATGGTGAGAAATATGTTATAGGTAATGCAATAGGACTAGAGAGCTTTCTCTCATTGCTCATACAGTTTCTAAGACTGTTCTGTTTGGCATTCATGGCAAAGTCCAAGACTGATTCAGGGTCACGATGAGGGTCAAAGAGAATGTAATCATAAACCTTGAAAAAAAAAAGGGTTTGTCTGTCATCTTTGCAATGTCATTTGCTGTTTTTTGTTCCTAGAAAGTCACATGTAGACGACCAATATCAGAGAACTTGTTGGTATGTGCTAATTTAAAACTGGATTTCTAAGCAAATCCAGGTATCATACTAACAGCAATCTTTTCTCGAGGACTTTGCTCATTGTTGCTCACCATCTGCTTTTCGAGCTTTTTGTCCTTGCTCCTTTATTTCTTGTCTGTCTTGACGTGTGTGATGAAGCAGAAAGACAGGCAACCGAGCAGCCAGCCACCAAGGCAGCCACTCACTACTGTGTCTACCCATATTATTACAGCTGGGAGTGGGCAGCAGGAACTTGGCCTCTCTGTCCCTGGTGTCCTCTATTGTGGCTTTTCATTTACTCAGCCTCTGAGTGTGAAGGTTGCTCTTCGCTCCGCCAGTCCTATTCCAGCTCTACATACCCTGGCGTGGCGCCCCAGTGGTAGGATGAGTGAGCCTGTATGAGGCTGGGTACAGGACGGGTGCTGCTTGGTTAGTTGGCGCTCATCGGGGACCTGCCTTTTTCTCCTGCACACCTCTGCACAGCCGTGTCTGACACACGCGCACACAGACAAAAAAAACCTTCTGAATGGTCACCTCACAAACTGGAAAGCTTAAATTGACTGTGTGCATCAGATGTTTTTAAGGGACAACCAGAGTAATTGGAACTAAATTATTTTGTAAGGGTATTACATGCTGCATGCTTGTACACTGCCTTAGAAACTAGATTACACAGAAAATAGAGCAGTGCTGCTGACAGATATCCCAAATCTATTTCCTCTGAGCGACTTTAAGCTTGTCTTCTGCTGAGCTGTGCGACGGTCAGAACTAACGTCTGTGCTTGTTAAGTCCCAGTCTGATTGCATCATTCAAGTACATGTAGTTTTAGGTGACTATTCAAGATCTGCAATTGAAGTGTGAAACCCTTACCTGAAGATGCCTAAACTGTCTATAGTTACCTCAGGCACCAACATGGCCTCAGAAATTCACTGGCTGCACTAACGTTCTGCATCTTCATTAAGGGCATTCACATGCTGAAGTTTACTAACTAACACCAAGTGCAAAGTACAGGAAACAAATTCGTTTTGAAATTATTCATTATAATTTAAAGAGTTTGACAAATTTGAATTTTTACCTAATCTTTGTACTGGATGAAAAATTCTGGGATTAACAATGTTTTATATTTCATCCTGATGGAGACATTGGAATTCAATGTCGTGACAACCGTGCAAGAGTTTACATTTTGCCCAAACCCAAAAATCTCAACCTGACATTGGTGCTGGAGGTAAAGCCAAAGGGTCACGAAAGTCATTTCAATGTTACATCCTCTGGGGACCAAGACGTGAGCTGTACGCAATGCAATGGATGTAGTCATAATTGTCTGGATGTGGAAAAAGATGGTTTCAGAAGAAGTCGGAGGATTACCAAAGTTATTAGGATTCAGCCTCTGTACATCATTCATATTCATACCAAATTATGAGCAAGCTATTCAAAGGCTGCTGAGATGTCTCATTGAAAAACAAAAATTTAATTAACATTAGCACAAGATGAAAAATCAGAGGATCAACAAAGTAATTATGATGAGAGTCTGTCAATACATCCCTAGAACTGAGGTTAAAAAATGTGACATCTACTGAGACATACTTTTATAATGCTCACTCACTTGCATCAAAATTACTCAACCACCCTTTGTTTTTGACGACTGCTGCAATCAACAAGGTCTCATCCACAAGAGGTCCTTTACCATGAGCAAAATGCAGCCTCAATTGTGTTTCCATAAAGAGGGCGTGGGTGAGGAATCCATTTTTATAAAAAATTGGAAATGAAGAAAGTGATTTAAACATTTCAATTTGTCTGGCTCAGCATAATGCTATCCTTTTACAAATTAATGCCACAGAATGGGGGAATTTAATTATACATGATGTGGATCACAAAGTGTATGCTGAAATTGACTTTTTTTCAGTTGAATTATCATTATTATTCTTTCCGTAGCCCAAAAGGAAATTAACCTTTTAACATTTTGGATTCGTACAACAATTACTGCAGTTTTTAGAACAGCTATCCCTCATTTGACTTTATTTTGTATGTTAGATAAATACTCGCTGGTTTTACTTTTTACTTTTGAATGCTTTATTTTTAAAACTAGAAGTGCTGGTAGTCAGCAGTGAGCAGTGTCAACGGTTACAATTACACAACGCGGCAATTTTTTTTTTTTTAACAAAGCTTGCCTGAAAAGAAGCAAAACTGACAACGAAGGTAACGAGAACTAGACAGTCAGAGCCATAGAGGGGCAGGTCTTTGCAGAAGAAAAACGAAGAAAAGTTATCCATCATCTGTTCAGCACAGTATTTATTATTATTGTGTTGCCTTTAATTAAGCAACAGCTTGCATGCTCAGTTCTTTTAAGAGTTTGTATCAGAAACAAATTGCTTTGGCCCAGTTCAGCATTTTTTCTAAGTGGAGAAACATACGTCCACTTGAATTTACATGAAGACAGTGGGCATGCACAGAGATTGCAGCCAGAAAGTAATCAGATGCATAGTTTACATGGTACATTTTGTTTTTTTTTGATCGGTTCATGAAAACGACTAAATTACCCCTCTGCAACTGACTAGAATTTCAATCAGTAGCCGGTCCTGTTAAATCTGAATGAGGTGTTAATGTGGAGCAATATTATTCTGTTTTGAGCATTTAAACTATTTTCAATCAGAATATTAGGCTTCATGTAAGCTATTCCTCTTTCTTTGTATAGGTCCCTGTAACATGGGACACTTATGTACCCCATTAGACTTTACCTGGGAAGTAATGACGGTGTCCCCCAAATACGTTGTTGCATCATGTCCGGCCTCTGTCACAAAGCAATGAAATTGGGTGGAAAGTTGGTGACAGTTGTTGGGGCCGAAGCACGGAGATGGCCCACACAGATTGCAGAAAAGCAGTATTTTATTTAAAAGGAGTGCCTTGAGCAGTATTTTCCCGGGGGTCCAGATATCGGAGTTACACCCAGGCTGCACAAAAAAATAAAGAACTGCTGGAGTTTGAAAAGTGGGTTGGTGCTGTATTTTTCAATTTCTTGTCCCAGAACAAAGGAGCGAGTGATTCATCTTGAAATGGCTTTGTATGATTTATTAATTCCAATCCATAACACAGGCTTACTGATTCCTATTATTTTGGATTTAGGTTTGGAGATTTCAAGGCTTTACTTGGCTTGAGATAGGATTATTTTCAGTTCACTTTATAAATTCTGTCAGTTTCCAGGCTCTGTTCCTTCAAAAAGTTTACATGCTTATGCCTCTTCTAGGCGAACTGACTCAAATATTTGTTGGTAGACAGACACTGAAATTCACTGCAAGGACACAATTAGATTTGGCTGTTTTTCTTTTAAATAAAACATTGGTTAAAGGAAATGTTAAATTACAGGCGAGTCAAAGAGATTTAAACCTAGCTCATCACTGATTCTGAGCCCAGTTCAGTAATTATTACACGTACTGCTCTGTATGCTCTTGACACAGTAGGAGTTTGGTGCAGACATACCAAGGTCCTAATTTGTATTGGATTTTCCATTTTCTGTCCCATTTGCTCCTTTCCACTAGACTAGCTACTCATTTTATTAAGAGATGACTGCGCTCTCAGAGGTTGTTTGTACACAAGCTGTGCCTCATTGCTTTTCTTTAAATATAATTCAAATACTTGGTTTGTAGTTTATGCTCAGTAGTTTGTCAAAAAGCGTTTTTTCTCGAACAAGTTCTTGCTTTGTATAATTTAGCTTCCCCTCCTTGTGCACTTGTGTTGTAATTGTAAGTAATTGGTGACTCTTTCATTTTGTCTTGTTCTTGTTTTTTCTAGATTGCTGTAGTAAAATACGATAAGAGCAGCCTTGCAAAAATTTTACAAATTGTCCAAACTTTTAGAAATGTTCTATGGCTTGGATTACATGGATAATTAATATTTAATAAAAACATTTCAATGTGTCACCCTAACCCTATTTCGCGTATTGTTGCTGCACAGTATAAAATGTGGAAGTCGGTAGTTGGAAATCCGTCACCTAACATGCAATGTTTCATGATTTATTAATGAGGAGTGAGCAGTGAACTTTGCAATCTTGCATTTCCTTGCTTGTGTAGAAGCAGAAGTGTGAGCTCATTTTAATCCTTTCTGTCAACCGTGAAGACAATAAATCACATTTGAACACAGAGCGAGGTGCTCAGTGGAGAGAGCTCTCTGCTTTTACTTTACTTGAGTCATGAGGGTTCAGCCATTACAGTAATGTTTTTACCCAGGAAACCAGAGGATGAATTTGTTCCTGACTTTTGTGTTTTTGGGCTCTAAAGCTTTCCATTGCGAGCAAGTGTAATGTCACGTGTATAACAATGCCTCATGTCAACCATAGAGACAAAGGTCCTGCTTTTTCAGGAAAAATATAACTTTTCTGTGATGTTCTGTTGCACAGAAGTCTGTGTTGCCTGTCGTAAAGACAAAGCTCAGATTGGCACTCAAAAGCAGCTAAGTGATTGTTTCAGTTGGGTCCAGTTCTGCATATGGTTTGAGGTTTTGACTCTTTGCCTGCGACCCCACATCTCTCAATGGGACAGCTGCAGCACTGAGGTCAAGAGGAGTACCATGAATCACAAATCCTCGCCCGATTTGTGACTTGTTAGAACATTGATTTACAAGGGTGATCAGAGGAAAGAAATCCTCCAGCAGCTAGCAAGATGGGAGTGTGCTGAGGGAGTGTAATCATTGAACAGATTGCTCTTGAGAAGAAGGTCACAGCCCACTCTTATTGTGATTAAAATCCTGCTTATGCGTGCTGCACAGTTCCTCAACCAGTACTGCCATACAGTAGGTTGTAACAAAGGAACGGTCAGTCTGTCCTGTGTACTTGTTCTTGGGCCTCGGAGAGTAAAACTACACAGTGGTTTTAATTATGATTATGCCTGGAGTCTGTTTGATGAATAGCCATAATGAGAACATCTCCTCCTTGCATTAGAACTTCCAGAGTATGTGCTACTGATAAATTGAGAATTTGATGCTGCATTTTCCTAAGTAAACACCTTGGGTCCTGGTAATAATGTAGTTGAATTGTTGCTGCAAAGTCCAGAAATATAAATAATAAACAATGATTAGAAGTGGGAATAAATGTTTATAAAATGTGTTATTTTTTTTTTATTTTTATTTTTTTATTTTTTTTTTATGAATTAGTTAGTCGCTTCATTGTTTCAGCCCTACTTATAAATTGCAAAGCTAGACAATGGAAAATCTCAGCCTCAGTAATCTTTCCGGATGTGTCAGTCTCCTCTTTTTTATGCTTTTTAATGTACAGTTGCAACACACAACCACATATGTAACTCTGCAACCTGCAGTAATTCACTCAATTTGATTGCCAACAATACATACAATGGAGTGAAGCAGGGATTATAAATGGCGTGGAACCATATGTAACATCCTATTATGAATAGAATACTACGCTCTAAAGCTCCTTTTTCACTCTAGGTATTGGCTTGACTCGACTCTTTAGTTTTCCATGAGGCAAACGTCGTGTAAAGTAGAAAGAACCTGGTACTCTTTTCGGTATCACCTCCATTAAGGTTCCAAGTGGGCTGAGCCCATACTAAAAACTGACAGTAAAACACTGCAGACTGGTTGGAGTGAATTGTCCCAATCACTGCGTCACTGTGAGTGCAACACAGGACATCCTGCAAAAAACAACCGTTTTTAATTAGCCAAACAAATGTAGCATCCAGAGTTTTTTTTACATTCATCAGACTGCTCGATTGATGTCAACTCACAAGCCTATGCCGTGGTCAGTGTAGGAGGATACCTTTTGTATTTGGTTGCCATAGAAAGAATCCAGCAAGTCCGTTTGTCACGTAAAAGATGATGTCACAGCAGTTTTATGCGGCATCGCTATAGTACCAGTGCTGCATTAAGAGGGTACTATTTGCAGTGGAAAACAAGATCCACAAGAGTACCAAAAGCGAGTATAGTAGAGCTGGTACCGGCCGTGAAAAAGAGGCTTTACAGGAATTTAGTGAAATTAGCTAAACTTTTCTCATTAAGTAAATGTATAAGATCTGTTGATTTCAATTTGGCTCTCCTTGAAATATTGTTTTTATTTTTAGACCACTTCAAAACTTGCCATGTACAAATGTACTGCTGAGAGTTCTTTCAACTCGGTGAATAAGCAGATGTCCCAGCATGCATTTTTTTCAGAGTGAAAACTCTCCAGAGAGCCCTCTGTTTTGTAGACTGAAAAAGAAAATATTTATGGTAACTTGCTGTGTGTCTTCAATACATATTAAATTAAGTCATGGTGGTTTCTTTCTAAAAAATAATGAAAACACTGCTAATCTCGATGAAGGTCGCTGAATTCACTGAAAATTTAACGAGGTCACTGCGAGCAGCCATTCACTTTGTCTTTGCACACACTCGGGTGCTACGTGGCTGAGACAAGCTACATCAAATGAAGAATTTATTTTTTAAATGTGTCTGAAATATATGACAGCATAACGTCACCATTGTTCATTTACCTTAAAATCTTGATTCCTAAAATTTCTTTGGACTAATTACTGAAAGTTCATTTGATTTAGAAGATTTTGCAGCTTGTATTGATTTACATGTAGGAGTGTAGTGATTAGTAAACCTGCCACAGTTCTACATTGATAGAATACTGATTGAGTCCTGTATTTTTTACTGCTTCAAATTGTTGTCTCCAACTATTAGCTTCTAGTTTTTCTTAAAGACTATCTTTATCCATTAAGTGTTTTTTGGCAGAGACAGTTCTAAAAGTGATTCTATGGTGTGCCGAGCCTGACTCAGCTTTTCTCTTGTGTTTTTCAGTAGCCGACTGTCGAGTCTTGGAGGGATTGCAGAGATACTCCTCCATCCCCACATACCTGCCTGTCAACTATCAGCTGCTCAATGCTGACTTGGCGTTTTTCCTGAAGGAAGCCAACCAGGACTTCATGAGGAACTCTAGCCTCATGTCACGGACTGAGCCCTTCTTCATCTACCAGGCCAGAAGTTTGCCCTCAGTGAATGCAAGCTATGGGCCTCTCTCTGTGGAGCAGCCTGTTCCTTTAGAGCTCCTCCAGAGCCCGGGGACCTTTCCTGCCTCCTCTGTGTTTACCTTCAACTGGAAGGTGCAGACCTTTATCATGAATACCCAGATTCACTTGGCCAAGCCCAAAGTCCAGGTGTTGTTTTATGTTGCAGGCAGGGACTGGGATGACTATAGTGCCATCGACAAGCTGCCCTGCGTGCACATGTTTGCTTTCCATGAAACCCAGGAGGTTCGCGGCACTTGCCAGCTGAGGGGGGAGCTGGGGCTGTGTGTGGCTGAGCTGGAGCCACTGGCCAGCTGGTTCAGCCCGCCAAGCATTGTGCCGGGACGCCAGAGGAACCTGGAAGTGTCTGAGGGCACACCAGTGGAGCTCTACTACATTCTGCAGTCCACAGAAGCAGGAGAGTGCCACTCAGAGGAGTCCAGAAAGGACAACTTCATCCGCTCCAGCCAGGAAGGGCTGTTTGGTTCCTATACTTCCACACCACTGAGGAGGATCGGTGGTGTGAGGCTCTACCAGAACCCCACTGAGCCCCCTCTTGCTGATTACAGGCTGGATAATAACTTCATGGTCATGGTGCCAGCCACACCCATGAGACAGAGGGAAACCATCTCTGCTTTTATCACCATGTCAGCCTACTCTCCCGTGGAGATGTTCACTCTCAGGTAAGAATGTATTTTGTTCTGTTCCTTGATTGAATGTCTGGCTGCAGACCTTTTCTGTCCATCTTAGATGATGGAATTCTACAGTCTACTGTCATTATAGTGTTTCTTAAAGATGTAGGCAGTATCCTTACAAAAGTTTAAAAAACAATATATGTCCACATTGAAACACTGAAACAGCAGGAACATGCGTAAATCTCCTCTTTCTTCTCCTGCCCTGTCTGGGTTTGGCTGGTTACACTTCGTTCTTTCCCCTCCTGCTGTGCACAATCACTAATGTTGTGTTTCATTACAATTTATCTGTTCTCATTTACATGTTTTTTTTTTTTCACTCTATGAAGCCAAACAACTGAATGAGTTTAAAATAATCATTTGATCGCAGCTCATAAATGCCACCTGTAAACCACAGCGAACAATAATTGCTCTTCTGCTACATGGAGTTGATCAAATCATTATTGATTGTGAGGTCACCTGACAACATAAACATAAAACAAAGGCTAATGACAATAACTTTGCTGCGTGATTGGCTGTATTGGAATTCACAATGCGTACTCAGAAAGAGTTGGAGTAGAGCTGGTTTGTTAACTGCACTGCCATACAGCACACAACCAATGTCTGTGTTGACATATTGGAAAAGGGCTCTTTATTGTCACCGGTATTAAGATGGGTCTGAAAAAGAAGTCAAGTAACTCCTGCACACTGTAAATGCTAATGGAAAATTAATTCATTAACTATTTTTCTGGCAAGTGACCTTCTCGGAAATGTAATGTAAAAACACCGCTTTGCCATTTAGGGTGATGTGCTAGACTTTCCTGGATGGAACCAGTTACCAAATAAACCGAGAGAGACTCCAGGTCGCTACTGGTCCGGGCCAAATACAAGTCAAATGGTTGCTTTTATGCTTTGGTTTTTTGTATGGATTAATCAGGCAAAATATAACATGGGACTTTGAATTTTAGAGGGGCTGGTTGGTGGATTTTGCTGTATTGCGAAAGATGCTCATTTCAAATAGGGTCATGCTTCCCATGTTCACATAAAGAGTCGATATGAATGCCCCCTCCACCTTGGACCTTGGAAAACTGAGGTTTCATGAAACGTGTTTGCTGACATTTTCAGAAATGTTCATTGCATTGCAGGTTTATATATTTTAATTCTAGTTTTTAGTTTTTCTTTTTAACTCAATAACACGTCTGAGGAAAATGTTGATGCTCCCAACGGCCTTATTGTTCCCCTCTGTCATTAGGCTTTGGCATATCCTGCATTACGTTACCCAACCTGCTTGCTTGCTAAATTGTTAGCCTGTGTGTCTTCTTGATGCCGACAGTAATGTCAGTCACATTACAGTAATGATGCTTTATCGAGGAGTCACATGTTACACGTATCAAAATACTGGAGCAGTGACATCAAACACATGTTAATAGTATATTGAAATAGGTGTTTCTTTCCACTGTGAACATTTGAAATTGAAATCGAAACAGAAAGTAATGACTGGCTTTAGCTTTTATTTTGAGATATTTATATGCAAATAGCATATAGATCAAATAAAAAATAAACTCTTAAGTTCAAACACCTAAAGTAGCAGAAGCATAACTTCCACTTTACTGTTAACACACGTTTGCAGGACTCCGTATATCACAGTCTGTACTAGGTATGTTTTTAGTAGATTATATACCTTATAAAATGTGAGCTCAACATGTATAGATTATAAAGTTATTTTGTTGCTTTTATCTTGCTACCTTAATTATCATATCTTCAGACAGGTAACCAAGCATTTCTTCCATGGTGAAATACAGGAAGAGCAAGGTTATCTCTCGGAAATAGCTTGATTCAGTGAAGCTGTTGATACAGACTAATTACAGTGAGCAGATGAGACAAAATGATTTAGGTAATTAACATGCATTGCAAATGAGGATGTCATTTAATTAAAATTCATGTCCATTAGTGTAATGACTAAAGCCGATCTCAATCACACTGGTTTAGAACATTTATAAACCTTCAGACGAGGGGTCAAGCCAATTTATCAACCTGTGGATAAAGGAAAACAAGCTGTGTGCTGATTGGAAGTGTTTGTTTTTCTGTGTAGACAAGGTGAAAAGCACAGAAGCAATTTTAAAATGAACCATTTATTTATATCAAGCTGTACCACTCATTTTCATTTTCCAGTTGTTTAGTAATGAAGATGATTTTCCCAGCGGACACAAGAGATGCACAGAATGTGCTCAAAATCGGAGCCATGGTAAGCAAGTTAACAACAGCTGTGAAGCTTTAACAAACCAAACAAATGCTCCAGACTCATCCTTCCTATGCTTCATTTAATTACCAACTAGTTGTCCTGAAGTTGTCCTGAGGTGATAAGGCATTTTCTTTTTCCAAACTGAGAAACTCTGAATGATTCATTTCATCAGTAAAATTAACAGGCCCAGCTAGCCACAAAGCCAATGCCTGTGGTGTTTTTATTTGGCAGTGTAGTGCTCGGCAGGCGCAGGTTTTGGCCATCTGAGAGCGACAGATATGGAAAGGCCTCTGTGTGGTCCTAGGTGATAAGGCTGTCCTCACACATGCATTTGTTAGGACGCTTAATCACCAGAGCGAGAAGACTTTGATCTCTATATTTCCAACATCATTATCATCTGTGTACTACACACTCCTGTGGCAGTCATTGTTGGCTGTATCCGTGGATGCAGGATGAGCTTATGATCCTGTGAAATCTGTCAAACGGACTTTTAGTTTTAAATGTGATGGTTTTTAATAACAAAATCCAAGGCTTCGTCCTTCAAATTCAATTTCTTCGTTCTATACATTATTCAGCATGAGTAAACAACCACCAATCTCTATTAAAATTCGCACTTTCATTATACATATGGATGAAAAAATGAAAAGAACATTTAAAAGAAAGTTCAAATGGTCATTGAGACGCTCTGTAATTCTTTCCTCTTCACCAATTCAGTTTTCACCTTTGCCTGATCCATTATGCTGAAAGGCTCACGCTGTGATAGATGTTATGCAATGAAAGCTAATTTCACATATTTTTAATAGCCAATCATCCGGCCAATTTATTGCAATGTGGCTGCCCAGCAGGGTATGGCTTGCTGGGGTATTTCTGTGTTGACATGCTACTTTTAATTTGATGGGTTCTGATTTGATTTGACCTCCTCTGTGTTAATAGACTCTGTCACTCAGAAACTGAAAGGTTTTGCTTATTTTTACTGTAGTTTACTTCCCTCGGCTGTAGAGAGATGTTTTATTTTAGGTGTAAAGCATTAATAGTTGCTACTTTTAGTGCATATCATGAGTCATCCTGACAGATGAGTACATTTCCAATTCCCATCTCTTCTCCCTTTGAAAAGCTACCATAAGCTGGAGAAAATGTGACGTGAGAGAAAACTGCCTGAATTACTATATAAAAGAAGTGTTATGTTTAACATTTTTAAGTACTTCATCACCTTCTTCTGCATAAGCAAGATGGAAGGATCTAGTTTAGAGAGCGCCCATGTTTCAAAATATGCCCCTCGTAGTGCAGTTTTCTTTGGAATAGAAACATATTCACCAAATGCTCATAAAATAATCGTATTTATATTTGATGATACAAGTTGTCTCTCAGTTTACTCTGACTGCTGAATTTATGGAAACGTGCACCACCCTGTTTCCGTGAGTTGTGATTATCTCATGAAGGACTTTTTTTTTTTTAAGCCATTTGTCCTTGGTTGTGAACTTATACAAGCATGTTCACAATCATGGATAAGACAGTCATATGATGTTCAGGGTGTCGTACCATAAGATTTCCATTTAAAATCTAGACTAATTTATAGAAACAAGAAGCGGAAGGAACGGCATCAGAATATAAAGCATAATGTAATATTTTAAGTTTAACTGCATTTTCCCACGAGAAAGAGCATTCAAAGTCAGAGTAACATAATGATGAAATGAAATGATGAAAACATTTCACCGTCAATCACTGATGGCTGATGTCAGTGACGACATGAAGCCAACTTTGTGATCACCTCCCCTGTCCACATGATGCGAGGCAAACAGACAATTGCCTTTGAGCAAATCTAATAAACATATTTCGTGACCTTCCCTGAATGCAAAATTATTTTACTCAAGTGACTCACTATGCAGTTTAGACTTTTGGGGTGTTTTTGTGTCGCAAGTTATCGCTGGGGGAGAGTGGCTCGGTTAAGCAGACACACAGAGATCGAGCTGGTTGGGACTTGGTTTATGTTTGACTGGCAACAGCCGGCAGCTGAGCTGCGTGTGGGAGAGTAACACGGTGTAAACAAACTATGTGACACTGACATGCTATCCTCAAGTGGAATGGCTTGGACTTTGGCATGACATCAGTTTGGCGAATTCGGCAGAAATCACCCAACCCTAACTAGTTCACTTGAAATGATGTTCTGGCCATTTTAAAGAGGTCCATTAACTCCACATAAAATTTAAGTAGTATTTAAATTAATTCCCATTAAGATTGAAATTATAATGGTAATCGGTGGCTGTAGTAGAATATCCTGCAGTATGGTGGGCCACATCGGCTCAAACCTAACACAGACGGCCCACATTAATGAGAAAACATTTATACTCTTTCAGTAAATGAAACAGTAACCTTAGAGAACAGAGGTGCTATTTAATACAGCAAAGGCCATGCGACATCGTATGTGGCAAAACTGACAGCTGAAACTAATAGTATGATAAACATAATTACTTGGAGGCAGGTTTGACTGCAGCTGAATAGTTTTCTAGGTGAAAACTGTGCTGTAAAGTGACAGTCCTGCTCTATGCTCACAGCAGAAGTAATGTCATCATCCATTAAGAAACTGTTAAAACTCTAATTTAGTGAAAAATGCTGGTGAATATAATATTGCTGTGCCATTACACCATCAACCAGAAATTTAAGTCAAAACATTTCATGACTTTTTCAGCAAGTTTACTCATCCTGCAGTCATTTTATTACTCTGTCATGTTAATTTTGCGGAGACTTACTACATATGCTGGAAATTATATTATACAACATGATGATATGTGTTGTTCATGTCAAAGGACATAATCAAATAATTAATTACTGTGATCAAAGCTGAATTAGACCATATATGAACTCTTTGAAAACAGTTTAATTATTTGCTGTATTCCTACTTTGATATTTCCCTCCTTTTGTTGTACTGGATGAGAAACTGTTTCACGTCATATTCTACTGTAAGACTGTCTTATCGTGAACTGGAGTCACTCTTTATAACGTCTTAAAGACATTTCTGCACACAAACAGACCTTGCTCAGTTGCAGGGGAGTCAAATGAAGGAAAAGACATTGAAAAGGCACTTAGGACTTCAGGACCATTAAATTGAATATGCATGTAATGTATAAGCCAAAGTCATTACCATTACATGTTTTCTGGTATCACTGTGAAAGCAGTTTAGATTGTTATGTGCCATTGATAATTCATTATTATCCCTCAGTATTATATGTTTCATATGCAAATCAAATGCAATGAAGGAAATTATTTTAAAGGATATTTTTCCTCCTGCAGTCTCTAGTGGTATAAAAAAAAAAAAAAAAAAAAAAAAACAGCACAAAAGGAAATTGGTCTATTGTCTGCCTTGATGCAGTGCTGCCATACAGGATGAACCACTGTATGGTCAGGGCCATTACATGTGCATTGTCCTCCCTTGCTGTACTCAGTCATTATTTGAACAATTGATAGTCAATTAAAGTAACATATTTCATGAGAGCAGAGCTTCTCCGAGCATACTGTATTACTAATCTATCTAATCTTGATTTTCAAAAAACCTATCTTGCATCGGACTCCGAAGACGTGTTTGATTTGGACTACTACAAGTGGCGTGAAGGGACCAGGTCAGTTAGGCCACGGCAAAGCATTTCCACCACAGTAGATTATTTACCGGACAAAAAGTTCCCTTCTTGCTGTAGTGAAGGAACAGAGGATTATTAGGGACTATATGAAAAAGTAGGGCTTGTCTTCATTGCATTTAGATCAAAGACAATATGACTGCAACTTGACCACAGACAGTTTGGTGTTTTACCACAAGCAGAAAATGTAGCTTCATTTCTTTCTTATTCTACACCTCAACTTTTTTTTAAATTTTCAAACTTGTTATTCTTCAGTCTCAACCGACACTGTCTCAAGTGACTCGAGGCACTCATTTGAGGCAGTTTATCAGATTTTTAGCACAGCTCCCTCGAGGCTTTATACATCTTTTTTTTTTTTCCACATATGCAGTGGTACTCCGCAACACCTGTAAGACTTTGATGAGTAAAAGCAGAGGAGTTCCCCTTTCATACTGAGAGAAAAACTGCAATACATATCTCATGAATATCTTAAAATAAACCAGTATCAGGTGCAATGAGTTTTACCTTTAACTGAAAGAGGCAGAAATAATTTAAGAGTCGGTACCCCACTTTAAATGTTAGCTGAACTATATTTTTAACAGTTCCACTATTGCACAAATCAGGAATTAGATAATAAATTTATAGCAAATATTCCACAAATAAAGAACTACTCCCGTAGGCCTACATTTTACTGCACTATAGTTCTGCTTTTTGTTACGGACTACAATAAGATTTAAGGATGAACGTGTAATAGCTTATGAGAAATGTATTCCTTTTACAACTGTAAAGACTTACTTTTACTATGTTTATCAAAAGTTTAGGGCAGTGGGAAGAAATAACTTTCATGACTAAGGTTAATCAACATCTGCACCTGTGTTATGTGCATTTTTGTGACCACTGTTGTGTGAACATTTGCAATTTCATCATGGACTTGAGCAGGGAGCACGTAACAAATTTTGTGTTAAATTTGCAAAACTGTCTCATGTCCAAGACAGAAGAAGGTGTGTCCGCTCAGGAGCGCAACTGCGCAAGTTTTCTTTGACATTTGTGGAATTGTACACTGTGAATCTGCCCCTCTCTGTCAACGAGTTCTCCTGTGACGTTCTTAGGCATCTGAGGGAAAATATTCCCAACAAATATTACAACCTGAATTATAGCACAGTGGTTCTTCAACATGACAACACGTGTGCTCACAGCGCATTGAGAACATGCATGTTTCTTACCCTCAACAACACAATCATTTGGCTCCCTGGAATGTCTTTCTGTTCTCTGTTCAAGTTTCATGTCCATGGTGAAATTGCAAATGTGCACGTACCAGTGGTCACAAAAACGAATGTAACACAGTTGCTGATGTTGATGAAGTGAAGTAACTTGGAATACTTACTTCCTGGAAGTTATTGCTTCCTGATACTCCAGGCACATCACTTTGCAGTCTTTGAAATTTTGGATCTCACCTTTCTATTTTATACAATCCCTTGAAACCATTGATGGATATGATGACATATGACATCCACTGTAAATGAAGTATATGTAAAATCATCTGTGGTTTCTTCCATCGTCATTACAGTTTTACTTTCTTACAATCAACAAATTAATTATGTGTAAACTGATATAACGTGGTTAGAAACGAGAGTGACTTTACGTTTAGATCTGACAAAAAACTGTTTGCCATTTCAGCATTTTTCTTTGAGACCCAAGGAAGGGAGATCAAAGATTGGAATCAAATTGGCTGCAATGATAAAAAATTTGGCGTTGTTATCTGTGTGTAGATAATAACTGTTATTGCTGTGCTTGTGCTTTCATCTACGTTTTGGCTTTGTATGTTTGTGTGGTAAAATGATGTGGAAGCTGGGCGACTGCGCGCTTATGTATATTTTGTGCGTGTGAGGCAGGTGTGTACACTTGACTGTTTGAATGTCTCAGACATGTGGAGATAAACACCGCTGATCTTCTGAATCCAGTTTGTTTAATAGTGTGCCTTCCATTGAGAACATGCCCTCACACATTTGTTTTCCAATAGACTTTAATCAAAATACCAGCTTTTTGCAATAACCATGTGTATACACGTGTCTCTGCTTGTGTACAACACTATTTGTGAAAATCTTTGTGAGTTGGTGAGTGTTTGTGCCTGTACAGAAGTGTTTGCACATGTATGCTGACAGGTGTTTGCACCATGCTATGCTCACAACATGAGTACTAAAAGTACTGTATGAGTGGCTGTGATGGAATCAGTTTGCCTCCTCTTTAAAAGGCAGTGCATCAGTGAACAAATTATCTACCATTATGCTTCATTATGTCTGCTGATGGGCAACAGGGACTAATGTGTGCAAGAAGCTTTGGCCTAAAATCTCAGCTGTGGTGGGATAGACGGAACAGTTCTTCCCAGGAGGGTTAAAAACCTTCTCAGGCACCTTATACATTTAAAATGCAGTACGAGTCAGTGTATTTTTTTTTTTTTTTCAGAGGGCATAACTTTATTAGCCTGCTGCCTATTGCTCACGCCTTCAGACCTTGCTGTGATTATACCCCAGGGGTCTCCAACTTCTTTTCATCTGGGAGCTACAAAATGAAAATGTCAAAAGAGCTACTCAGGTTTAGGAACATTTATTCATGTAGATGAAGTCCAGCCAAACCAGCTCAATAAGATTCTTTTATGTAAACAACAACAAAATGTTTAACATAAGGCTGCAACTAATGCTTTTTTTCCTTTATCGATTAATCTGATGATTATTTTCCCAATTAATTGTCTTAGTCTGAAAATGTGAGAAGAGAGAAAATTGCCATCACAGTCTCTGAATGTTCGAAGTGATAGAACATAAAAAAAAAACAAGGACAAGCAGCTCTTCATATGAGAGCGGCTGGAACATGGATGATTAATTTTCTGTCACAGTCTACCTTTTTTCAACAAGCTCACATGGGACAGTAGTTGCTCGCATGTACGTGTAAATTCAGTGTCAGGAATATTTTCTCCCGTATTTCTCTGTATTAATTTGCACATTAACAGATTCACTTAATCTCTTAAATCCACATCCTCCAAACATTCCCTCTGGATTAAAGACAGACAGAATAGCAAGTGAGGTCATCTTTAATCACCTTGTTTCAGCTCAAGGCTTGTAGCTACAGACCACCACTGGCTGAAATACAACTAAAATAAAACGAATACTTTGTAGAAATAAATGAACAATGGCGGAGGTTGAGAAATAGACAAGGACATAAATGCTCAGTGGGAGACCCCTCTCTCTTTACACGAGACCATAATACACGGATCAAGTCAGCGGTCACATACTGATGTCCGATTCATTATAGTGCAATCTAATTTGAAAGCCATCATCTCTGGTGATGAACAGGCAGTGAATCAGCAGCCACTGGGGTGCTTCTGCAGGGGAGAGCATGTGATGAAAGAATAAGAAAATGCCTTGTCATTTATTGGCAGGCATCGAAGCCATAAGCTATTTTCCTAAAACAGCTCCACCATTTGAAAGTGGGTGAAAGAAGCACTCTGGGGACAAGATATAGATGATTAAGATTAAACGTATCCGAGAGAGCAGCTTCAAACATGCATTAAATAAATCTGGTCAGATCTCTCCTAGTCGGTATGAATAATTTCTTTGTAGTTTGTTTATATTTATTGTGAGAGGTTTCTGTCTGATTTGCCAACCTGCCACACATTACTTCTGCATTTCCAAAACAAACAGCCTTTTTCCCTGTTAAAGTGGCTAATAGTGTCAACAGCAGAGTTTGTGGAGCCCTCCTGGATGTGGTGATATGCATCCCTGCAAAAAAAATAAAAACAAATGAGAAAATAAATAACCCCAATACACAGCACCTGTGCATTTTAAAGAGCTATTTTTTTTTTTGATGCGGTAAAGAGTCTCCTCACGCTTTCAGGTCGCATCGCGACGGGTGCTACAAGGTGTCAAGTGTCACCGTATCTTATGCTGAGCTTGCCGATTTTAAATTTGTCCCATTATGTTTGTTACATTTTTATTAGCTTGTAGAGAGTGTGGCCTTGCCAAGGGCTGAGTGAGGTTCTGTTAACAAACACAGCTGCCAAAATCTGGGTATACAGAGAGAGCAGAATGGTGCATAGTTCCCACGTGTAGCCCCCATCGTTCCCATTAAACTATATGGGGGGTTTTATCATCTGTTCGGGATCCTTCTGGTTGATCCCTTGGTGAAAATACAGGATTGCACACTAAGGAAGAGTAATTAGACAATAACACAGTGTATACTACGAGGTGTGCGATGGGAGGTTTTGAGCACAGAGGGAAAATTAGTGTCTTAGACTACTGTTGTTGAACATCATATCATAAAATGGTATTCACATTGCAGTCAGCAGTGCAAATATGTTGTGTCCTACTGCTTTAACGCACAATAACACATGTTAAGCAGGAGGGACACATGAATGTAAAGTAAAAACAGCAGTATTTTTTAGATATTTGTAAAGATCTCAGGGGAACTTGTGCCCCATCTCCTCTGTCTGTGTGCACGCTCCTATCTGTTGATCACCAACACTGTAGTGTCCTCTGTGGTCAAGGCTACTGCTAACACGGCCGACGGTAGAAGAAAGTAGCTTCTCTGTACCTCTCATCTTTAAAAACATGTTGGTTATCTGATTTTTGGTACATTTTGTAAGGAAGTGGAAGCGATTGGGTCAACTGACGCACAATGCAACAGGGCATTCACCAGCAGGGAACATCAATTGTGTGAAGCTGTGTCCTGACACTAACTTTCAGATGGTGTAGTTGCAGGGTTTAGCTGGGGCCAGTGGGTGTTCGCGGTGCTCATTCCAAAAGTATATAAATGTCTTTCAGATGAGTGACCAGTGTGCATGGGAGATGTTACGAGAACATGCATCAATTTGAATTTAATGGGAATCCTTAATGTGTTCCTGCATGCACTGTAAACAACAACAACCAAACATGCATACACTGGAAAAAAAAAAAAAAAAAAAGGGGGGTTTCTTTGCAGCTTGTAAATCAGAAGTTGACTGAAACTGTTTGGTTCAGTTGGGATGTGGTAATGTTTCTCCTGATGTGAAGCACAATAATCAAACAGAATGAACAGAAGAAAATGTAAAGGCATGTGGTAAATATGTCCCATTGCCTGCTCACAGTAAATACACGCATACATTTTCCTCATAGACTCAATGCTGAAATCTGTATGTATTGATAAATAATTCTATCGTTGATTTCAGCAGGTGTCCCAATGTCGTCCATTCGGTCTCCAACAGAAATCTCTTAAAGACAATGTATCTTTTTGTTTCATCCACTGATTACATTTGCAACCACCCTGTCCTATTGTTAATGATAAGATTAGCATGTTAATTAAATGTTGATGAATAGTCACTACATTAAAGCTCACGATAAAATATCGTGCTGGAAGGCTAATAGAGGCCAAGTTCTCACTACCAACGAATATATTGACAAGAGCAGATCCTCATAGATCACAATACATTTCCCAAGCTCTACATTATACATGCAGCGGTAATTATTCCTTTGCAGAATGACTGAATTAAATTACAATAACTCCTTCTATCTGTTATTCAGTGCTAATTAATGGGTCAGTTTATTCAATCCCCACTCTTTTACTCTACACTTTCTTTTGGCCCTCACACTTTATTCCCTTCTAAGCATACACATGATCAAAGCATTTTTCTTCTAATTAATTACAGTCTCTAAGCTAGATCCCGTTAGCTTGTAGTCTCATGTTTAATTTAAGGTCAGTATTTAATGGTGAGCGTATCTATGTTCTCAGGTTTCCTAAGTTCCCAAGGTCCTATGTCCCACAGTTCAACCGTAGCCCACAATAGCCCATGATATATTAAGTAAAAAGTACCTCTTTTTTTTATTGTGTGCGATGTAGTGATGGGTGAGCCTGGCTACCAAGCTTTGACACTTTTAGGGCACCAACCAAATTACTTTGGTATCATCAAGTAGAGAAAAAAGCACTATCATATAAGCAACAAACACATTTTGGTTTTATAACGCAGAACTTTTGCTACGTTTACGCAGAAGTATATCTCATCAGCATCACAGAATCCAGTTGCTTTTCATACATAGGCTGTATTTGGTTGGCCCGACTAGGTAAATAAAATAACTCTTTCAACTTGGGTGAGTAAATCTTACACTAATTTTTGGCCACATACCTGTCTAAGCTGGGTGCACTGTAGTAGCTGGAGACTGGAGGCTTCTATGTGAGCCAGCTACCGTCAACCGATGTGCTCATTTGAGGCGTTCAGAGGACATATGTAAGCTGTTGCTATAAAAACTCTCCCCATGTATAAATAATAATTTTCATTCAGTGGAGTCAGTAAAGTTACCAGTATTGAAAATTGCTGATACCCAGCCCCGGATCTGGGGAACGTAGGACCCTGGTAACGTAGGAATGGGTCCATTTCATGCATGCCCCCAGGCTTAATGTAATAGTTGTCATTATTTCACGATTGGATTTAATGTTCAGTTTTCAAATGGATGGCCATTTATTAAATTAGATAAGCAGCTAAAAAAATAGTTTTAGTCATTTATGGCCATATATGTTATATGGCACAATCAAAAGAAAAGCACCTATGGAGAACCTAATTTGATTTTGTTTAAAGATTGTACATAAAAACATGCATCCATTACCCTCATGATTACAAAGAAATACAAGATGCCATGCAGAATACTCTTAAACCTTAACTGTTTGGCCCAGTCTGATTATATTGTCCATTACACTGTGAATGATGCTCAGCTGATTAGCATTCAGGAAGTACAAACGTATGATTTAATGCTGTTTCTTGGCGGGAATACAATAGGACTGAATTGAATAGTTTCCTTATTCATTTTCATGGACTTGAATGTGCCCTTAAAACTCTGTAATTGGCACTGTAACTGGTTGTATTATATCTTCCCGGACACTTGTAGCCAGTTGTTCGCTGGCTTATTATCTCAGATAGTTGCATTCTTGATTTTACGGGATGTAAATACAAATTTAGTCAGCAATTACAAACATGGTTACTCTGTAGGACAAAAGAACATATTTGTGCATGTGAACGCAGACCTTAATTGTTGTGGTGTACATAGATTTTTTTTAAAGCAATATTTAACAAATTTGGATGTGCCTTTTGCAAATTTGTTTTCTTACAAGTTGGATCAGAAGATCAGTGTGACCCCATGTGTGTGTACTTAATATGAAGCTGGAGCCAGCAGCCAGTAGCTTAGCACATTCTGAAGCAGCTAGATAACTCTGCTCATAGATAACAACACATGCCTTCTCACCCCTCTAAAGCCCACTAATTAACGCACTGTATCCTGTTTGTTTATTCTGCATGAAGACGACGAATTCTGTTAGAGGGCGGTTATGCACTGCACAATCTCTTACTTTGGTTTTTGTTTGTATTAAACATAGAAGCTGTGCAATATTAATTGGTGGGCTGTCCAGTAGCAGCAGAGTTCTGTGTCTTTTGGATAGAGCAGGCAAGCTGTTTCCCATCTTTGTGCTGGGCAAAAAAAAAAAACCCTACTCAGATGGCCTCTGGCTCGGTCTCTCTGATTTAGGCATTGAGCTGAAAACACTTTAAAACAGATTTATGTGTTGTAATCCATGCTTCACTCTTCCAGCTACAATTGAGCAATCTATGCATCTTAACATAGATTATGCATAAATACTATGAAAAGAAAATGTATGATAATCCAAAGGTCTCAAACAATGCAAATACTTTTCGAGCTCAGCATCAGCCAGTTTAAAAAGACAAACGTGTCCAATTGCAAGCTTGAAATTTAATTTCTGCGCTGTTGTTTTAATTTGGCCTTTAAGGAAGCACAATGGTGTGCAATGTATGGAAACCACAAGGACACAAGCTCTACTGGGACCAACGTAATCAGTGTCTGCTGTATTTTTCTATTGATTTTGTATTCTAGAAAGAAATGGAAGTCCGGCATAAAGGCAAAGAGGGACACTTTACATTCATTTTGCCCGCTTTAACCTTACTGGACTCGATTACTCTACTGTATTTTTGTGACTGTAAAACCTGCATATTGGACGGTTCTGTTCACATTTTATTGTACAGGTTTGAATGACTCACCTCGTTTTCTGTAGCTCTGGCAGGAGCAGTGCATTATTAAGAGTGGCTGTGCCTCCTTTCCCCTTTCACGATCTTCTGGTTGGATTACTTTGGCCTGTAGGTTACCCTGCCAGAGTGTCACTTTACATATAATTTCTTTCCAGATTCTGATGACCTCTGTGCAAAACCCTGTTGGAAACCACATGGAATGCAGGATTTGAAGGATATCGGTTCATCTCCACAATGTGTTTCAATTAGTGTATATCTGGTTGCATTCAAAGAAAATGTAAGTTACATGCAGAATGTAAACTGATGAGTTAATTATTTTTTTTTTTGATTTGGATAAAATAAAATAAAAAAAAAAAAAAACAAGGTGAATGACTAACACATCTTATTAATTTAGAGAAGAAAATTGGATGTGAACATGTACCTAGCAGCAGTTTTGATTTGTACAGAGAGAATACAGCCCCCTGCGATCACAGTCCCTGAGCACAGCCCCACCCCCTCAGGTCCGCATCAAATCAATGGTCTCAGGCAGAGCGCCATTATACCGCCATATAGTAGGCAGATGTTTTTCCTCGCCCGGTCCTGCCTTTTAGCTGCTGTAAGTACCAAGTACCAAGCCTGTTGTGAGTGCATGATGTTAAACTCCCTTAATACTGAAATAACATCAGTTTCTCTGTGTATACATGTAATGTATAGCACCATGCAGTCGCCCGGACACTCACATTCTTGATAGGATGCCACAAACCTTTGTGTTAAGATGGAATTAAACCTCTTCAGTAAAAGCAAATACCATTTACTTTAAAATCAAAATATGGTATTCTTTTTCACATTTTAATAGCTACCAACTCATCTGCTTATCAGAAATTAAATAGGCTTTGGTCCTCAAATGTGTTCTTGCCCTTGACCATCAGTTGAAGAACAGGATCTTCATCCTACCCGATAAGGTTTTACTATATAACTTAAGCAATAAAGTACTTTTCATTGCCAAAATCAACATTTAACAACTTTATGGAATGAAGGAATAAGTCAAGAATCAAGAAACCATAACAGAAAAAAATTGATAAAAAAAAACCCTCCAAATAATATTGTAAAAGAAACTGTAACTATGATGCATAATGCCACCCACATTCAGGATTCAACCATGTTCATATTGGCTAGGCTACTAATACCGAATGAAGAATACCAGCGACAGGCATACCGGACCTTTGTTGTCATAGTAACAATAATAAAGCAAGTTACGTACATGACGTTAAATACGCTACTTAGGTTAAAAAAAAAACGCAATGCTGACTTTTGTTTTGTCACAGGACACAAACGGTGGTCTCCTGGGTCAATGTCTTGTGTAAAACCATGCGGACTACAGACCTTCTCCCTACGCTGGTCACTCTATACATCACCTGACTTCCTCCTTTGCTCCTGTCATAACAGAGGTCGCAATAAATGTATATGTGGGTTGCTGCTTGCACAGACGACCTTTACGACCGTGTTTTAGGGGAAGACGGTCTCTAACGCAGTATAGATTACTCATTACACACCACTTTAATACAGTACTTTTGTATTGATTCAACTAAACACATAAGTCTCTCTGTTGGACTGTGTTTACCTGCGTCAACTCACCTTTTATGAAAAAACACAATTTCTTTTGGGCTTACAAACAGACCTCCATCATGGAAAGCTGAATGCCGACTCTTTTAAAATCTGATAGAGCTCCTGCTGATACAGCCACAGCATTTGCATGATAAAGGAAATCTACATCCCCTTTTCCCACCCTCAAATTAGCAGCAGCGCTGCAGGAGAACAGCAGGGATTTTAAAATAATGTCATCAAGGAAGAAAAGTGTTCGCACTGGCTGCCTCAGTGATTAACATGACAAACTGTTTGTGGTCACAGCTTGATTGTCCAGACTTGTACAGGCTTCAGGAACCCCAGAAACAGTAAGCACACTGTAATCTCCACAGTACATTCCCCCAATAAATATATATTTGATCATAGTGTTGACTTGCTCTTGGAACGGGCCTGAAAGTTAAATTTTGGGTCTCATTCAAATCTTATTTTGCTCCTATGTTGTTGATTTGGGAGATAAGGGTGAGTATAAGAAATAATTCTTACAGTCATTGCAATTAAATGAAATCAAATAAAACTAAAATGAACAACTGTTTGAATGACCCCAACATATTGGTTTACTAATACAATTAGTTTAAGTGCTTTTATGAAAAGTATTCTGCTGTTATGGAGGGAAATATTCTTAATGGGTTTATGTGACACTTATTTAAGCACCGCATATGTGTGTATGTATATCCATTTCTTTCGTCAATAATACTATTTTAATAAACCCATTTCCACTTCCAGCCAGCCCACGGATGGAAATGGAGCAGAGCTCTACATTATCAGAATACAAGCTTCTTTACATTTCATCCTCTTCTTCCTGTAATAACCTTTGGAAGAAACTGTTATTAACCTGAGGAGACCCTGTTCTCGTAAAAGGAATATGGAGATGGAACGTGAAATGACTTAAATATTAGATTGTATGCCAGGAAGTTGCGGTGGGATAATGCAATATTTGGCCTGAACTGTATGGTGCTTAGAGTGATTTGATGAAGATGTTGTATCTGACCTTGATTGAATAGTTTATCTTGATAATGCTAAAATGCTCTGACTTATATCAGACATTATTTTTTGTGTTTCAGTTCAGTGGAGCCACATTTTGCTCATTATTTATATTTACAGCTTGTCTCCATCTCAGCCCAACACCTTGGGATTTGACCACTCAGATGCTGAACTCTGGCATTTTACATGCACTTCCAAATTTGGTTGTGTTATTCAACTGTCTGGCATTTCCAAAGGTCACAACCTTTACTCGTTCATTTGGTGCCTTCGATGTCAATGTTTCCACGTTCAACATGAGTTTTCCCGGGGCAGATGTCAGAGGTCTGGGCCTTGTTAGGGAAGCAGAAGGGGCTGATCGGTACCATCAATCAATTCTCTGCAGGCCTTCTGTGATCTTTTCTGCCTGTCACTCCCCCCATGATATTCCAAGCTTAATCAATGCACCTAGGGTTTACCCAACAGGTTGCCATATCACAGGTTCAACAGATCTGCGGCGAGATGTGCAGGTACACAGCGAGGACTTCTTCCCAGGGATTTCACTGGGCATGGGTCTGTCATGTAGTGTAGCTGTTTTGTTCCCTCCTCTGCACAGCTTCCTCCTCAACCAGGAGCATTTCAAAAGGAAAACGTTTTGTCTGCTTGGTTTTGTTGATTTTCTGCTATGGTCCTTAATTTTTGTGCTTCTACCTTGGGAAAGTCGGCTACGTCGTTAAATGGTTTCTCTTTTCATCTGTTTTGTTTTTGTTATTTTTTACCGTGTGCTGTAGCCTACAGAGAAAGTAATTACAGTTTGCTGTGTTTTAGGTTTTGAAAACGTAGCTCTATGTAACGTAGAATTATTTTTTAACTATTTTGCATCCAGTGACTGTTAGCAGGAGCAAAATGCATTTCTTCTCCTACTTGAAGGACGTTGATGTTGATGCAGTGATGTGATCTACAATCGAGAGTCTGCACGGAGTGTTTTATTTTTTCAACTGACCAGATTATATACGCCGCTCTTGTCTACCTTCCTGCCCAGTTGCTCTGCTCTGCACAACCTGACATTACTTCCGTCCCGCTTACGCCAAAAATAGACTAGAAGTGTTTTTTTTAGCGGGGCAGAAATACGCTGTGGGAAGCTGCCGACACATACGGCGGCTCAACTAGTTGAATCAGAAGAATTGTCTGGAATGGCCACTCGGCTCCGTTGGCCGTGTTGGAGCCATAACGCAATGCAGGCACTTTCTGTGGAACCCAGCTTTTTAATAAATCCACAGAAGAATAATACAAAAGAAAAGCACACTTAAAAATAGCAACCTCTCAAGCTTGTTGTCAGCTGAAAAAAAAAAATCGAATTCAAACTTTGTTTTACTCTCCAGTGTGTGCCTTTCCTGTCCTTGACAGTATATATCTACCACAGACAAACATGGAGAATATGACAGCTCCTCCTGTAGCTTTAGGTATTATCTGACAGTGGGGAAAGAGAAGGGGAGCAAAATGGTTGGTATGAGTGGCTAAAAACTGAGAGAGATGAACCATGGTGGCATCTTTCTCTCCTGTGAAAGGAGGCTGGGCCCATCCTGCAGCAGCAAGGTTAAGAATTCATCATTGACCAGAAAATTCCAGCATGTATGTGTGATCAAGGCGGCTGGCCGAGCGCTGGGCTAAATGGAAGACTAATGGGTAGAGGGAGCGAGCCTGACGGGCCCTGAGGAGGCCTGTTCTCTCTCCCTCCACCTGTCATCCATCACATTTCCAGCTGATGCTGGAAGATAGCTGTCCCACACTGGTGGGAGGGGAAGGGGGAGTGAGGGAGCACGCAGAAGGGAGGGGGGACACCAGCTGGCTGAGGACAGGGACAGGGATGCGACTACTACATGCCATTAGGAGCAGTCAGTGTTCAGCAGCTGTTCTCATCTGTGGATTGAGGCAGAGGGGAGCCTGTCTGTTTGGGTAAGGCTGCTACCACAGGCGGTGTAAAAACTACAAGTACTAGCAGGTTGACAGTCCGTGCACTCAAACGGCATCCAAACTACATCTGAGCTAATTGGATTTTGATTTGTAGAAGTTGTTCTATTAAATTGCAACACCAAAAGGCGTTTAAAAAGTTTGAAATTGACCGTCAGAGAGGGCAACGAATGCCCTGATGACCATTGTGATTAGCATCGAAGCTTATGTAAGTAAATGTCCAGTATAAAAGATATAATGGTATTCATAAAAAAGGGTGAAGGTTCAGCTGTTCTTCTCCCAGTGAGGAGGCTTTGTAGGAACCTTTTCACATAATCACTGGCTCTGCTTTTTCTTTATGGGATAGAGGACAGCGAAATACACACACACACACACACACACAAACAACAAAAGCCAGTAAAATGGCTTTTGAAATCCCTTTTATATCTGTTCTTTCAGAATAGATGTCACCTTGAGGGCAAATAAAAGGGATCATGGATTTGTTGATCACCTCTCAGTAGTCTTTCACCATGCCTGTGTCCCTAGATTGAATAACAGTAATCAAAAAGTGTATCCCTCCTAGATTAATGCTTACTGTATCCGTACTGTGCCTTGCACGTCATGGGCTTCCAGAATAAAATGCGTTGCATGCTGGACAGTGCACCATCTCATGCTACACAAAACACCACTGATTCAATGGTTACTATGGGAATTAAAGGATAAAATATCATGGTGTGGCCACAGTTATCCCCTGACCTCAACCCTTCTGAGAACCTGTGGAGGATCCTTAAAAAGAAGATCTATGAGGGCGGCAGTATACTTGGAAACAGTAACTCTGGCAGGCCGTTGGCAGCAGAACATATAAAACTTTATGGCATCTGCATAATTAATTGGAGCACAGCGTAATCTTTATCTTCATTTTAATTACTTCTCCGCAGAGTATTTGAACATTTTCAATTGGTCGTTGTCATTTTCCGTCTGCACATTTTTTAATAACAAAGTGTCAGTATACTACAGAATAAATCCTCTCTGAAAGGAAACGGATTCAATTTAGTTTTTATCGATATCCCCGCTGACAAATAATTGTCTCCCTTGCTACTGTTTACTTTCATAGTAACTGTAAAGTGTGCAGTGGTGAGTGACCAGCACGTTAGAAAACCCTGTATGTTTTAGTGCAATCAGGTCAACAGTTTTGCAATAAATACACGCACACACATGCACACACACACGCATACACACATTGAGAATGCATATATTTATTAATCATTGGTTTAGCACTGCTTATTGATGGCTCTTTGGGCCACTTTGGTGTTTAAATCACAGCTCCCCTCAGGGTTTCACAACTGATGTACTGGTTTTCACCAATTACTCACAAACCAAATCAAGCATCTCTGGGAGGAAATCGACCTTACTTTGACCTATTGAACCCCACCTTTTACAGTGTAAGCTGTGTGTGTGTGTGTGTGTGTGTGTGTGTGTGTGTGTGTGTGTGTGTGTGTGTGTGTGTGCGCGCGCGCGCGCTAAAATTGGCCCCCATTTGGTTTTGTGTGTGATTTTGGAGAATACAGTATCTTTGGTACTCCTTAATCAGTTCAGTAATAATTGTAAAAACGTAATGATTTTGTGTGTTGGCCTGGTGAGTTCACAGTGACCATTACCTACAGTACTTTGTAGCCCACGCTTAAAAAGCAATAGCTGGTTTAGAACAGGGTTAAGACGCTCTTCTTTGATTGACAGTGTGATAGGCCAATAAAATGATCTTTTGTGGTGCAACCTGGCTACTAGGCGGGTCGCCACCTTTCCTTGCGAGCTGATCTCGGGCCTGTCACTCAGCCTCTGACCTGTGGATTTTCACCTGCGCCATTATCTCCTGCTTTGACAAGATTTGACAGCTTAAACCAAACACAGAGGCTAAGATTCAGCTTCGTTATCCTGCCAGAGCATGCAGGCATTAATTTTGATCAACGGTGAGTAGCAGAAATTCAGTGAGAAGAAGAGCGATCAATCCGCTAACTGACAATCACAGACTGGATTCAGAGACAATTATTTATTTTATTTGTGCTCATTTTATTATTTTAGTTTGTTATTTTTGGGGGGAATTTTGCCAATTGTTGTTTAACCGTCTGTTCTGAAGTTGTTAATACAATTCATGAAACGTTCATTCCTGTGTTGCGCCTCTTTACTGACGTTTAATTCCTGAGCTCGTGCGGTCCTAGTTCTTTCTGATACTGGTCCACATCACCTTTCTAATCTTTAAACGTAACCAGGGTTACAACTTCACTGAATAGTTTATTTCCATCAGCCTTTTTGGCCTTTAATCAAGCCTGATTAATATGGACAAACAGGTCCAGCTGCTTCTTCATCCAGTCATAAAATCTACATATTTTAACATCAAATGCTGCTATGAGGACTCAAAAGTGTACAAGTAGCAAATAAAACACACGGCCTCCTGAAAAAAGAAGCACTCTGGTTAATTATTTCGCTCATCTTTGACTCCTTGGATAGGAAACTCAAGGACAATATGAAACCCTCAAAATGAAACAATTTGGACTGGGAGTCTAAATAAAACCTGATTAAAACTGCACATCATTTAAGCCTTTGTACTTTAGTTAAGGGCAATAATACAAATATTTGGTTTTCTAAGCAATTTCAACTCAGGGTACAAGTCTGAAAGCTGTTGTATACTTTTAGCGGTATATTTTTCAATAGCTATACCCATGCACTGTCATTTCTTGGACAGATATGCAGAGTTGGTATAAATTTTCCAATATATAAATGAAAAACTTATGTGATACGTTTCATTGTGTGATTTCTGCTGCCCACCAGTTAGCACCCAGATCAGACTTCCTTCACATATTCTCTCCCTCAACTCTCCCTGGTTTTCAGTGCATCATCTTGTATGGCAGTGGCTCTTGACACTTTTGTATACTGTGGCTGTTAAAATGCAAATTTCACGAGATTCAGCTTTCCTGTTCTGTCGGCAATTTACTGTGTGATGTCCCCGTCTCCTTGCTGCTGAGCAGAGGACGTGAGTGTCAGCTATATCCATCCTCCTGTGCCCTGGTAAAACGCTAAAATATCTTTTTGCCCAAACTGCAGCACCCCTCTCGCTCTGTAAAGCAAGAGACCAACGCAGTTACAGGCAGCTTGCTCTCAGGTCTCTTAATGTTTGAGCCCCTGGCATTGTTTGTGCGTTTGTTGTAGGTTTTTTGAGCTGATGAAAGTTTAGGGAAAACCTTAAGTTGTGCTGTTTGCTTGCTGCAGACAGGCAGCAGTGATAGCTGAAGATATCCTGTGTAAACATTGTGCAGAGGAGATTTCAAGACCCTTTTACACCAAGAATACACTTTAAACAGTGCAAGTGTCTAAAAGGCAGGCGGTTGGTAGCGTATTCATGTCACACTATTTTGTAATGCCAGACGAGCATTATGCAGGGCATATTGTCACCTTTTAGATGTCGTACAAGAAGGGCAGGGTGCCTTCTTACAACTATAAGGATTGTGCGGTCGATCTGCTGCTTTTATTAGACTTGGTGATCACAGACATGTTTGGTCTTTGCAAATGTTCTGATAGAATCATCTGCTCCCATGAGAGAAGAGTCTTCTGAGGCCTCTGCTTAAACTCTCAAGTAGTTTATTTGCTGTACCAAGACATGCACACAAGCTCGAAGGATACATCTCTTTCTATGCAGAATTCTTGTCTCCACTTTTTCTAATTTCATCACAGATACTTCATCCGCGACAACAACACTTTGTAAACAAATGGCATTAATTGTCACACTCTCATTAATTCACAGCGTATGCAGAGTAAACAGCCTTAGCTAAGGTGAAATGAAGCATCCTGCAAATAATGTGTACTTGGTAGCGAGTGGAAACAGTGGCATGTCTGTTTGTGGGGGGTTCTTGTTTGCGAACCTACAATAGATTGGCTCAAGGTCACTCGCAGATAACAAGTGGAAATGACAATTGAATGTCAGAGAGAGGAGGTGAGGATGAACGATTGAGAGGATATGGATAGACAACAAAAAACAAAGGAAAAGACCAAAGGCATTAAAAGCATAGTAGGACAGGATTCTTACCGACTTTCCTCTCCTACCTTCTTACTTTTGTCTTCTCAGCTCTATAATGGCACTGAGTCATCAGACACAAGGTCATAAATCAGCCTCTTTATTAACACACTCCTGTCGGTGAAATAACTAGCCATGAAAAAGTATCAAATTGTGTGCATCCTTAAGCCTCACAGAACACGACATCCTCTTACTTATACACATCGCTGACTGACTCTCCTCTATACATAAAGTGTGTTTCAGTATGTACAATATATGCTGATCTGCATAATTTTGGCTTATCTTTTCTTGTTGTTGACCAACTCCTCCCATCTCTGTCCTCTGCCACGTCGGACTACAGATTGTGTCTTTAATATCAGCTCAGTGAAGGTATTGAATAATGCATGAATTATATTGTAGCCTGTATACAGATGTGCTTCATCTGTATACAGGGGTAATGAGGGGAAATAGTAGCCCTTAATTGCTATACTTAAAAGTAGCTAAACCTAACAGTTTTGTGTAAGTCAGTTACTTTCCCTGAAAAATATTAACCTTTGGTGCTTAATTATGCCCCCCCCCCCATTTCACTTCACAGCATTTTTAATCAGAGCAATCGTTTGCCTTCTTTTTTTAAATGACGTTATTCGCTTTCTTGCGAGTAAGAGTCTTAAGCGTAAGATAAGAAAGGTGAAGATTGAAGACCGATCTGTTGTGATCCGCACGGTCTCAGATGGCTGATGTTGTTAGTGGGGTCAGCGTTACATCACCTGACTTCTTCATCTCCTGTTTCGCTCAGACACATGGAAGAACAATTGCGGTGACACTTTATGGTGTGCTCAGGGATTTCAATGGGAGTTGTGTTGGCAGTGCTATGTGATAAGTGACATGTAATTTACTTCAACCTGCAACAACTGATTGTATTTTAGCCACCTGGGGGGCTGTGGAAACAAGCTGTACACCCAACATTGATGTATTATCTCTTTAGAAAGTTGATATGGCACCGTCGTGAGCATACGGCGACTCATCAGACACAGAACAACATGTCGTGTAACTGGCCACCAGATCAAGTCTATTATTTGCTCCTATTTCTGTCTTTAGTCACTTCTGAAAAACACATCTTACTGTTTAGCTGCTAAATGGTACACTAGGTAGTCGCTAATTTTGACACAAAGCTGAAATTCGATACTTTAATGGCACCGACCAAACTGCTTCGGTACTATCAAATATAGAAAAGTCCCTTGTCATACAATGACAAGTTTAAGACCTAGATTTCATCCACACTAAGACATTTTTGTTTTAAAACCACTCACTTTTGCTACATTTACACAGCAATATATCTCATTGGCATCAGTGAGCCACAGCATCTGACATACAGAGCCTCTACTTAGGCGGCCTGCCATCATCGATAAAGTCATTTGGTTTGAACTTATGAGTAAATCTTACGTTAGGATCCGTCTTTTTGCCTCATTAAAAGTTTTCGACCTCACCTGTTAGTGTTGCAGTAACTGGAGGCTTCTTTGTGTGCAGCCAACGAGCTGGCTTCTACCGATAGGCGTTAGGGAACATCAATCAATTTTAGTGTTTAGCAATAGCTTTCACGTGAGGCGTTTAATTGTTTTCACAACAACCAGGGTAACACTCTCCCCCCTCTAAGCTGCATGAAAACTAAAGATTTGTTTTCTAATATGTTTGCTAATTTTCTTTTTGTTACAATGGAATTTTCTAAAAATGGGACTGAAAAAGTATTCCGGTATCAATGTCTACGTATTGGCACCAGTATTGACATTTTTTTTAAACAATACCCAGCATGACTGTGTGCCTTTTGTTTGCTACTTTTGGCAGGAAGGAGTTGTTATTTTCATTAAAGGCTCCTTTAGGGTAGTGAAAGTGAACTAAAACGGTAAAGTTGCTGGTCATACAACCAAAGCAGTGAGTTGAAAGATGCTAAAAAAGACTGCAGAGAGCTCAAAGGAACTATAGAGGCTGCTGTAATGCCTCATTTAATTATATGCTGAATTAAAAATATTGATTATTGCAGCTTTGATAAGGTATACTTTGATGTAGCAGATTTAGTATTTGTCAGGAGGATTTATCAGCAGTCACCTCTGTCTGTGTTTTTCTACACTTCCCAAAAATGCCTTCCAAGAACCATCTAGTCTTGTAATAAAAATAAAAAAAGCCCATGTACATTCCTGAAAAGTCGGCCTGTCTCATGCTGCTCATGATGGAAAAAAAGAAAGAAAAAAAGGTCCATCTCGTCCTCTTTCATAGTAGAATTGTCTCTATTTGGACCTAGAAAGAAGCCCTTGTTCTTTGATTCTGCCTGGCTTTTATGTAAAACGTGTACGATTTAAAATGCTTGAGGAAAGATGTTTCTGTTAAAGATATTCAAAAACCGGGTTACCGTGATTACTATTGTGTGAACGGTCTCTTTTAAGACCTGTGCTGTCATGCTTCATTCAGTTCAGACAAAGCAAGCGTGGATGCATGTCTGCAGTGCTGATGTTGATGTATAAAACAGATGTTTGCATATGCAAGTGAAACACCAGTGCGTATGGAGCTTTCATTTCCTCTCTGTACCATATACTGCAGTATGAGTGCATGTGTTTGTGTGTGGGGGTGTGTGTCAGAGTGAGAATCCTGAAGGACACTTGTCCCTGGTGGGTTCGGAAAGAGCTTTGTGCCCTAAGAGCTGGAGGGCTGGTGCTCTGTCAGGTGAGTCTATCGGCTGTCCTCAGCTCTCTGAACACATATACAGAACAAGGACACAACTTCTGCTGCTCACTTCCATGCAGTGTCACCTGGCCTGTCATAGGCTGTGTCACTTGTCAATCATGGATGAGTAATGTATTGTCACGTGCACAGGACAAGGGCACCGCCAGCTGTGGTTATAATTAACAATGCAGAAGATCATTGAGTCATATAATAGGGGTCAGCACACCCCTCTGTAGTTTTGGCATTAGAATTGTCCATGAGGAGACGTGTCATTAAAATTACATAATGTGGGATTCCAGGCAGCGGTGGGGTGGGCGGGTGGGGTAGTGCTCCCACGTTTCTCATTAGGATCGGCCATGTAGTTTCCCATAGACTGTATATAAATATAAACATAGTCTTCGGGTCTATAAAGAGAAGCCAATAAGTGCCTCTCCAGTTCATCCAAACTTCTGTTTATTAGAAAAACAAGATGGCGATGGCCAGACTGCCAGATTCGAGGCTTCAAAACTGTATATATATATATATATCTATATCTATATATCTATATCTATATATATATGTGTATATATAGATATAGATATAGATATATATAGATATATATATATATCACATATTAAGTTCTTCAATAGAGGATATTTTCTCAGTTGCCATAGATATGCATAATCTTTGAGGAAAAATTTACATTTGGTTAATATTATTTCATCAAAGTACTGATAACCTCTTCCATCTACTTGTGTATCTTTATTTAATGAAAGAAGACATCCACCTATTCACTACAGCTCCATCAGGAACCCCCAGTGTCAGGTTGTGTGTGTTTTTGGCTGTTGTCCATATCCTTGTGGTTTGGTCAGCATGCTTATAAGTGCAGTGGCTTAGGTTTTACCTGACATAATACAACATTAGACACAACAGCCAAAAACACACAACCTGACACTGGGGGTTCCTGATGGAGCTGTAGTGAATAGATGGATGTCTTCTTTCATTAAATAAAGATACACAAGATCCTCATAAAGATTGTGCATATCTACGGCAACTGAGAAAATATCCTCTGTTGAAGACCACAATATGTGATTTACAGTTTCATGAAAGACTAGTAAATAGATTCATTTGAGCAAATTGAAACATGAGTTGAAGCTGCACTTATCAATACCCTAAAACTAATTCTAACCCTCATCAATATTTTTTATATTAACTATAGATCAAGTAACTACATGTTGCATTACCAACTATAAGAGATTCATCTTCTGACTCTTCAGCTCTGCAGAGCATTTTAGTGCCTCAGAGCTTGTTGTTTTGTTTTTTGTGTACCACAACTTTACAGTTTTGGTGTATTCTAATTGATGTCATCATTTCCAGCTGCAGCACACTGTAAACACTGTATGGTACACCTGCCAGCCAACAGACGAAGTTAGCAGACAGCTTGTTTTAAAGTTTTGTCAAACTACTCCAAGGTCAAAAATGCAGTAAACTTTCAAGCTTAATTGCTATTACTGATTTTCTTTTTTTCTGTAAAGAGTGAAGACAAATTACGAGGGGCATATCTTCATTATTACTAAGTAGATACTTAATCAGTATCTACAAACCCTTTTAGATGCCAATCCAATCTGATAAAAGAAAATAAACCGGTGTGATTTCTAAGGTCCTTAGTTCACCCAGTTAATTTATAGGCAATGAGAATGTCCTCAACCTTCCTAATACGCTGTGTAAACCAATAGCAGTTGGATGACAGAGTTTCAGCAACTTGGGTGCCAATTGTGCAGATACGAATTGAGTCTTTAATAGACTGCAATACCTTCTCTTTACACTGTGTTAGGCCATTAGTGGCTCTCTGTGGTTTTGCATGATTTGAAAAGTTATGTCGTTACATTAGCAGCCGGTGTCTCCTTCTAATCCCATTTGCCTCGTGGTTACAAACAAGGTGCCAGCAGAGGCACTCAGCTGAAAGAGCAAGGAATCCATACTTTATACGAAGCCGCCCAAATTCAATTGACATTACTGGCTGGCTTTAATGGATTTTACCTGGTGAGCCTGCAAATTGAATATTTTAAAGCATATCATCTCCTTCGGAGTAAGTGACGAGAGGAGGTACCGTTTTCATTTTGTGAGCCTTTGGTAACGACAGTGATATACAGGAGATTAAAATGTATTGCTCAGGTTTGATTTGATCTGTTTGATTTATCCCGTGTATAGCAGTGTCCCTCTTGCCTTTGGTTCGGGGCTTTTATCTCCTTCAAGTCATTTGATGTTTTTAACCACTGCTTTTTGTTTCTGGAGCAGAGATGCACACGCTTTGATGCATAATCAAATGCACCAAATACACACACACTTCCATCCTTTTGTGCACCTCAGCCCTCCTGGCTCCAGTCACGTCTCTCCGCGAGAAGTCGAACTCTTTGCTGTGTCATCTCATTGAGCTTGTGAGGTTGTTATTGTTTTATCTCTCACTGTGTTGATCTCTGTGCGAGGTGGGAGGCCGTCCTTCCTCTGCCTCTCTCTGTAAAGGTCAGTGAGCTGCAGATGAAGCTGTGTCGATCAGACGAGCGCCATAGACTGACAGCTAATTTTCATCAAAGCAGCTATGGGTCAGGGGGGAGTGAATTGCAGGGTGCCCACGGGCCTTTTACCTCTCTGAGGATTCTGTGCTACTTATCAGACTTACTTACTTGCCTTGTGGAGATGGTCCTGCAGTTTGCTCAGATCAGAGTCTACCGACTCTGTTAAAGGCTGTAATGCACTTGTAACACCACTTTATAAGCTGCAGAGTCGAGGGGAATTGCCACAAATGATATTTTTCATTTGTAGAGCAATCCTGTCTGATGATCTGCACACGGCAGCCTTTGTTCCTCTCATTTTTCTCTCTCTTTCCTCTCGCCTTCTCCTTCCCCAGTATTCTAAACATGGTTTGCATTGATTTATTCTCTTCCACCAATTAAAAGCAATTTTGTGAGCATTAGAATAAGCCATGCCTTGGGCCGTTTACTGCAGCAGGCTGTTCATTACCTCTCTCTGTGTGTGTGTGTGTGTGTGTGTGTGTGTGTGTGTGTGTGTGTGTGTGTGTGTGTGTGTGTGAACTGGGTGCCCCTGTAAATTCTTATTTCACTTGGGGAACGTGTCTGCATGAGCGTGTGTGTGCAAACATGTGCACTTCCATTCATGTTTAGGTATACATGAGCAGATGGGTGCGGGTGGGTATCAGAGATTCCCCGCACGTGCAGGGCATTAGTTCGCTGCTTGCAGGCTAAATCCTCATGTTGTTGAAGCGGTGTCAGTTACCTCTGCCACGACACAAAGCTTATCTTTTACCAACTCCCGTACCCCCTTGGGAAGGGGAGACATGAGGGGCGGGGCAGGGGATGAGGGGATATGTGAAAACAGGCAGGAAGCCATGGGCTGCTGTAAATAACCCTGGGCTCCGGCGGAAGGTTAAGAAGCCAACTCCATTCTGAATACTAAGCGTCATCCCGAAAGGGCCGAGTGCCCCTGGACCCATTCTGTCCTCCCCATCCTGACAGAGCTCTGTGCTGCTGTGTCAGTCATCGCATCAGTATGTCAGTGCGTACAGGTGTATTTGTCAGTAACTCTGTCTGCCGTCCCCCATTTTGATGGACACTTGCTATTTTAATATTCCATCGGTATTCCAACAGGTGACAGACTGAAAGTCTTGGTTTCAGCGAGGGAACATTTTTAAACTGGTAAAGTGACTATAATTTGATCACGTGTATATTTTCCAACTGTCGTCCTCCAGTGCAGAAGTTCAGGGACATTTCAGATCACGTACCACTCTCTACCAATCAAATTTGACAGGTACCAATTAATATATAGCAGAATAGAATCTATTCTATTCTTTCCATTCTCCCAAGTTCGGCAAGTACCAGTTCTCTGCAGATACCATCAGTTATTATTTTATGAAATATAATTCACTGAATTTTTTTTTAAATGCAGTAGTAAATAGGCTAAATAACCACAACATAAGATTTCTGTTTCAAAATGAAAGTATATGTTTACATCTCTTGCTAGAACTGGTGCCAGTCAGAGGCTCAACTAAAGACTGACTCCTCTTCAGCATTTAAAAGTTTGTCTGACCTGTCAGGTGCAGTGTTGTCCCTCTGCCTCGGGACTGGTTTTTGAACCTTGTAGTTATTTCAGAGCATCAAGCTAACATCCCTGTTATGCTATGCTGGATGTGATGCTACGTCCCCCTCCATGGTTCACCAAAGGCAAATTTCATCTCTAAAATATTTAAATTATGAAGAGCTCATTTTTACATCATTGTAATGTGATGTGCATATGTGATAGTATTTATGATGGTATAAAAGGGCACCGAACTGCAGTGTCAACATTGTATAATTTTACCTCCTTTTTTGGAAGTAAATTCACGACACTGTACCAGTTTAGCTATTATCTCAGCCACAATGCAGCAGTCGCTGTTCACAGGAGGCTGAATGCTACTTGAGTTTACTCGCAGGTCATACAGGTGTGCATATTGAATGTGCATACAAAGTAAGCAAGTCTATTTTCATAAAATGTTTCGTACCAGAGGTAACTATGGTAACACCTATTGTTCCTCTGAAAGCGTTCAGGTGAGCCAGTAACGTGTTTGGATGAGACTAACTTAGAAAGTGGAGGCTTGCTTTTTGAAATGCTTTTTGAGGATGTGAAGAATGCACTCTTATAATTACAGCTCTGAACAGGGCAGTTTGTCCTTACAGATTGACCTGCAAAAATGTGGCATTTTCCTAAATCTGCTGAGGTAAATGTACGAGTTAGGATCCTCACCTTTAGGTCATAAATTACACTAATTTTCTTCCAAAACCCAACAACAAACAGAACGGGTTTTACAAATGCTCTACAATTGCTGTTTTCTGCTTTCGCTGTGGGCAGTCCTGCGATAGTAACGCAGTGCTCGGCAGGTAGCACACCGTTATGTCAAATTGACTCAGAGCGCCACCAGCTTCTTTGGAGGTTGAATTACACACATTGGAAAGATTGTGCCGACAGTCACGGGATATGTTTTAGTTTTTATTGGATATATTTTGTTTGTATATGTTTTGGAAGCACGATTTTGTTTTGGAAAATGTTGCATATTAGTTTCATTCCACACGCAGGTTTTTATTTTAGGGAATTGTAGGGCATTTGTAAAACATTTTTTTGTGCTTTTGTCTGGAAATTAGCTCCATAGTAATGCGCCCTTTGACTGTGGCGAACACACTGCATGAAACCAGATGAGACATCAATGTGTGAGGAGCAGTGCCAGAGCCTTTAGTACAGCTTCCCATTTTCGAAACCATTTCCTCTGGGCATGCAACTATTTATTCTCTATATTTTCTCAAAACTGGAAATAAAATGAAAATGAGGAAAAAACTGAAAGAAGGAAAATGTGTGCGGTTAAATCTGTCTCGCCAAAGGCAACATCGTGACATTATCTCTTCGTCACAGCTTAACAGAGGTCTGCTCCTAAGAGTGTGTTTCTGTGTTTGTCTCAGTGTGTACATACATGTGCAACCCACTCATGCAAAAGCACATGTGTACGTATACATTTGTGTGTGTGTGTGTGTGTGTGTGTGTGTGTGTGTGTGTGTGTGTGTCTGTGTCTGTGTGTGTGTGTGTGTGTGTGTGTGTCTGTGTGCCGGCACATTTTCCAGGGCCTGTGAATTCTGAGAGCGTTTGCTGTTGTGCTCAAAATGAAAGGCATCATGTTTACTTACACACACATCCATCTGCAGATTAGCCTGCGGCTGCTGACTTGCCCCCATGCAGAAGAGTTGAAAATACACACTACTTTCCAGCAGCTTTTGTTGAGCCCCTCATACCTGCTCACTATAAATCAGCCCCTCTCAAATTCACTTAAATAGCCTCCAACGAGGGATGATACTGCACTTCACAGGCTACAAGGGGAACTATTTCACCAGCTGTCTCACTAACTGGAGTGCCTCATGTGGCATTAATAGAGAGAGACATTATTGAATTTGATTAATTAAAACGGAGTCTAGTTTGATTGAGGACATTTTATATAATGAAACATGGGAGGGAAGTCTGTGCAAATATTTTAAGCCTTCAAACATCTTAAGAAACACATCCAAGTATTATTGACTCTATTTCTTCCGTCTGATTTTATTTTATTTTTTCCTCCCTGCATGTTTTTTTTCTGTCCTGCTGTGCACTTGGATGTTGTGAAATTCCAATTAGGTGGACACATTCTGTGAGAACACCACAAAACCGCGCTCCATGATAGCAATCACATGAATTCTTCATATGGGATTTTAGATGCTCCCCTCTCTTTGCTCATACCGTGTCTACACAAAAGATAGAGTAATTGGCAAACAGATCTCCATAGAAAATGCTTTCCCCCTTCTCTTTTATGGCCTCTCAGCATAACAATGGGTACTTCTGTAATCTCTGCTGTGTGATTCAGAAATAAAAAACAAAACAATGAAATGCTTCTCCTGGCCTGAGTTTAAAATACTACCGTAGGTAGAGCATATAACCAGCACTTAGTGGCTCCCCCATCGACACATAAGCAAAAGACACATAATAGACAAATTTATTGTATTGTTTCATAGTCCTTTTTGACAGGCCATGGTGCTTCTTACAAGTGCCCTGTTAATCCAAATAAAAACTTAAAGTATTCCTTTTTATAGTCTGTCATAAAGGCTAATATTTGCGCAGATATATATGGGGAATCTTAAATGTATTCTTATCAGTTATGTTCACATTACATTGCTTAAAAAACAGAGCAAATGAATTATTCATACTTAAAGAAAAGGCTGATGTGAGGCCGATAGAGAGAATATTATGTCTAAGTAACTGCTGACAGCAGTATGTGAAGGTCAGTCCAGGCTTCACGCTTTTGATACATTTTCATAAATGTCTGAAACCAAAAGTGCTTTATATTTTTTTTCATGAATTTTACACTGTTCAAATTGTCTTAGCCCATATAGGCCTACTTACAAATCGTACAAACAATCCAACAATTTATAATGCATAATATCAAAGCATATGTTTTTTTTTTTTTTTTTTACTTTGTAGAGTAGCCGAGATGAGCAGTAGCTCAGACCAATTTAAGTGTCATGCAATGTGCCAGCAAATACATTGACTCACTCCCGGAGCCTGTTCCCTGAGCCTTTCTGCTTTTCTTTCTCACTGTTTTTGGATATACCTAAACTTCTACTTAAGTGTGGCCTTACCAGCTATAGCTGTAGCTGTATTTCTTTTCTTTCTTTTTGATTAGGAAAGTAAAAGAAACCAGGCAAGAAAAATGTACTGGTACAGCATATTTCAACAACAATGTAATCCAGAGTGCTTTTCATGAAACATAAAAGGCATCAAGACAAAATGTAAAAGCAGCATGAGACATAAGATTAAAAAAAAAAGCATGAGAGAGCTAAATAGAAAAATAAGATTTACAGTGCAGTGGGATAAATTAGTAATTTTTTACATTCATTACCTAGGCTCAGAGTGTGAAGCTAATGCAGCTCTGTGATGCTGCACAGCAGCGCTTCGACCTTAATGTCAGCTAACATCAATATGCTAATTAATGTGCTCACATTGATGTTAACATGAAGGTGTTATCCGGGTGTAATGGCTGTTTTTCACCACCTTGTTTAGCCTGCTAATGTTTGCTGACAGAGTGTTGAACATTTGGTCAAGTTGAGGATTTTGGGAATGCCATTTCCTGGCTTTCCACACAGACAGAAACATAGGGTGCTTTCACACCAACGTTTTTTTGGTGCGGAGCGTCAGACTTTTCAATTTGACGTACCAAAATAGCAGGTGTGAAACATACGTCATACATGGTCCGGACCAAGGGATCTAAATTTTGGTCAGACCAAAAGAAGTGGTCTTACTGTGGATCAAACTGAGACATGACTTGTTCGTGTGCAGTGCAAATACTTTCTGGAGGGTTTGGAAATTCAGACCAATTTCAGGGAGTTGAGGCAACATATGATCATTCATTAAACAAGAGAAGAAAAGAACAGGATAAGAAGTAAAATTGAGCCACGGTATCATGAGGGGAGGTGGAGATGTTTTAACTTTTTTTTGGTCTGCCGAAGAAATCCAAACTTGGGGGCGGGGGGATAAGTGTTGGTTGTTACACTATTGTACTGTCAAATTGAAAAGGCTACTGCCTGAACTGACAACACGCCAACAACAAACACATGTTGTCTACAAACCAATCACTGTCGAGCATAGAGATGTAGGTATGTCATACAATGTTCTAGTGCGCTCACAAAATCGTGATGTAACCAAACCAAAACCACCTGGATCAAATGTTTACAGTTAAAAAAAACAAAGAAAACATGAAACTTGGTTTAGATCTTCACTCTGACTGTGAGGTGTGAAATCGTCCTTAATGTTGCTGTAATACTGTAACATAACCCGTGTCCATTTATCAATATTAATGTTCAAATAAAAGTCTGTGGGTCCTCTCTATTGTCTGGGGATTTTGAGTTCAAATCTGCAAAAAACATGAATGAACCCTTTTTTAAATTTAATCAAGACTTTGTAAAACTTTCCACGTCTTATTTTACACTGCTGAAATAAAATAAGTCTGTTTTGATATGTCATTTTGGGATTGGAGTGTAGGCGTTTGGCCTGATTTTTTTGCATTTCATTTTTTATTTTCTGTGTGTGTTCGTTCCGATGCTCTTACAGCTGTTACGGTCTACGAAGCATCAGACTCAGAGATGAGCGCAGTGCTTTATGCTGTTCCATTAGCCTTCAACCGCAAACCATCATAAACTACTATCCTCCCACTGTCTCTCTCTGCCATTCCCCCGCACTGTAGCTTCTCTCTTTTCCCCCGTTTCCCACTGAGCTGTTGCATTCCCTGCACACTGTTTATGTAGGCGAGATGGCACAATAAAACAGGAAAATCTTCCTCGGGGAGCTGCTGATTGTGGATGCACATGCTTCTCAAAAGGAGTCCGTGGAGGGGAATGGTCAAAATAGGTCCCCAAACCCTGGGCTGCATGCGAGCCAGGAGGAGCCCAACAGAGCCAGATGGAAACGAGCCACAGAGGTAACTGGAGTGCGGCCCCGCTCGTGGTGCATAGACCACTGGCTGGGGACTCCCATTATCGTACAGCCATAACCTCATTGGATTTCCCCCAGAAATGTTTATTTCTCTCACTGTCCCGCTGAGAAGTAGCTTTCCTACTTATCTCATCACTATTTATTAAAGGAGCCCCTGAGGAGTGCAGGCATACAATCAGGTCTGAGGGAGAGTGGATGGGGAGATGGCAGAGAGACAGTTGAGACAGAAAAATCAACGAGAGCTTATAATTTACAGTGGGTACAGTGTGATTTTCTTCACTTTTGATCCAGGAAAAGAGTCACGGTGACATGAAGGGGCATTGAAGTTGGGAATGCACCTTTCTGTGCTCCCTGATTGCCTCTCTACTACCTGCATCTGGCACAGACTTACTATGATGTCAATAAAGACTCATCAGGGTCTCTTACGATTGCTGACAGTTTTTGAGGAGTTGCATCTCGTGTTACTTTAAACTGTCAGCTAAACTCTGTTGCCTCTTTACACTGTTCCCCGCCTTCCCTCTGTGGGCTGTTGTCTCTCTTCCTTCCCTTTAGTTGTGTAATATTTAGTATTCAGAACATTCAGTCATGATTGTAGCTCCGTGGCTTCACAGAGACATACTTAGAGATCGAGGAGAGCCCAGGTGCATTGATATAAAGTGTTCTCTTGAGGGGAGTGTCAACTTGTCAACATTTGAGGGGAGTTGTTTTTTGACTTGCCCTTCATTCTTTATTTGTGTCCTGGAATGCCATACAACAGGATGATAAAGATTGACTGTAGTACATGTGTACACAAGAACACAAGCTTAAGAAATGCACATAAAAATAGGGCTAGTTTTAACCTATGGTGGAGGACTTTTACTAATAAACGAACATTCATGTCTTTGCCAAATTAGTTCATAAAATGCTGATTAAACACAATATCTCTTTCACAGTAGGTGGTGTTTTTAAATCTGGTGTCTGGTGAGACATTCTCGTGCTGGCTGGATGAATCCATACTGGCCGTGATCCATGGGCAGATCATGCACTCCAGAGACTTCTGCCAGGCTAACTACCAGTTTAACCATATGCTAACTTGAACAGAGAAACAAACAATTCAACCGGGGGGCTCGTCTACACTGTGACAGAATGTATCAGATTCTGATAGTGAAACAAATCATTTTATGGGAATTGTGATGCTCAAATAAATTATCCACTGTTTTACAGTCGCAACTGTTGAGATGGAGGAGGCTACGGTGGAGCCTGTAAGCGTAAGCACACTTAAACAGTGTTTTTTTTATTCGTCAGTCCCTCTTGCGATCGCAATAATTAATGCAAATTCAATCAATCTACGCAATATTTTCGGTAGCTTTCAATTTAGCAAAATTCCGAGCCAATTTTCCTCAAAAATGTTGTCAACAGAAGTTTTGATGAGAGTATTACGGAATAAAATAATCTTTCCAAACAAAACACGTTTTATTAACAATAATAATTATTCATTTACAATCAGCAAGGCTGTGCTTCCTCTCCTCTTATCAGCAAAACCAGCTCTGCATGGAGCAAACCGGGAACATGCAGAAAAAACAGAAGTGATGGGGTTTGTGGGAAATGTTTCAGTTTTCTTCACTGTGAATAACAGTGTGGGTACTTGGCTCGTATTAGCGTTTGCACAGCCACTTTGATGGACGGAGTAATTAGCGACCAGTATCGGTGTCAATTGAACTGATTGATAAAAATCAACTCAAGCCCTACGTCCAGTAGGACGAAATGTCTGCAAACACAGATCCATATATTTACGGAGTTAAATTGGCTTCTGGTTCACACCAGGCTGGGAAATGTGTTCTTTCTGTTACAATTTAACATAATAGTCCTTTAAATTAGTTTTATGCACTTTTCAAATTGCAGTTCGTTATTGTCCGTAGGATATGTTGAATTAATAAAATAGCATCTGAAGCTCTTATTTTGACAGCAGATGTAGCCTTTGTATTCAATATTAGTCATGCATTTTTTTTGTAACGCTACATCACTTCCATGGTTTTCTTTTTAACTTTGAGTCCCAACATTCTCAAAGTTCAATAAATAAAGAAAAAAAAAAGATTAAAACTGGAGATAATAAATCATAACTTTGGCGCCACCGTGGGGTTTTGTGTGAAATGTCTCAAATATTTTTTGATAGATTGCTTTGAATTAATTCATGTCCCCTTCAGTATGAACTGTAATAACTTTTGAAATCCCTTCACATTTTATGTAGCGCCATCAGCAGGTGATAGAGATGCTGTACTTTGTGTTTAGTGCTTATTAGCGAATGTTAGCATGCTAAAAAAAACATTAGTTTTAATATATGATTGCTTAGCTGGCTATATTTTCAACAGTTTCCTGTTTAAGGATTTGATATATATCCTGATTTAGGTTTGAACATAGATCTAATACTCACTAGGACTGATGGTCTGCTGTTCAACCTGCAGGAGAGTCCTTCGCTGGCTGGTTACAAGGCCAAATTGACCATTAGGTCAATAAAAGGCTCTTCGACCGTACTCCAACAACTGCTCTCTGAGCTTGGATATGGTCTGTGGAGTAATGACTGTTCCCTTCTGAGACTCAACTCTATTTAAAACATTTAGAAACCTCACTGGAAGCCACTGATAGACATCCTGTTCACTGAAGTGTAAAGAAACCAGATACAAGACCCTGCCGCTCCCACTGGAACCAGCGGAGAACTGTACATGAGCTTTTTGTGTCACAGTTGTATGCTCACTACCAGTCCGTTTCTTCTCAGCACTTCCTTTTACTCAAGCTCGGATAGTGGATCTACCATTTAGAGGAAAAAAAAAAAAAATCCACTGGTCAGATTGACACTGTATTCTTTTATTTTGTTTTGTGTAGTTCAGAAATTGCTGAAGTGTTGTAAACATTTTTTTTTTTTTTAAAGGAGCCACTTTTTCTCCACTTTTCTCATGAAATAACTAGGATAAGGTGATATCCTGCTGTTTAAATGTGTTTAATCAGGGAGATTCTTTAAAGGAAATATATTGGAATAGGACATCTTTAGCCAAGACTGCGTACACAAATGAGATTTAAGAATCCCAATGTATTCTAGCTTATAGCTTTTTATTATGAGCTATTGATAGGGGATCCTAGTGGGATAAATCTGTGTTAGTGTGGTATAAAACCCAGTTTGACTGTATACCCATCACAATTTTTATAAATATCATTTTTTGAAATCTTTTGGTATAGTAACTAGTGCGTAAGGTCAAAAATAAAAGAAATATGAACCAAGCTTTCAAGCCAAATTTCCTAAAATAGCAGCATATTATATTAAAACTGCACTTTGATGTTTTAGTGTTGAACTTGCTGAATCTCTGGATGTTTACACTCAGAACTCGCATGAGACAGATTTTAAAAAGTAAAATAAATGTCTGAATCAATGCATTAAAAACAGATTTCCTGAACTTTTTACCCCAGTATGGGTCTAGCTTCAAAAATACTCAATCCTTCAATTCCTACTGTTTAATACAACCAACTGCATCTTTACATTAGCATCTTTATGTTCGCCCTTTCTCCCCTGTAAACACCAGTGTCTTTCAGCCTTATCTCCCACAGATGGCATTATTAAACTGTTATATGCAGGCTCAGAAATGCTGTATGACGAGTAAAATGAGCTTCATGTGTAAGCTGTCAGGTGTTCCCCTTTAAATCTATTTACATTACAGTAGTCTGTCTCTTAAACGACATTTACATTTGTGTACAAATTGTTCAGTCCTCTTCCTTTGCTCTCTCTACAGTCTTATGCTTTATTCAGACTGCACAGCATCGGCACAATAATGACCTGATTGGACGGATGTGTGCTTAAAATCACCACTGGGTGTGACGAACGCTCACTTTTCCTGAGTAGTGTGCAACAGTGGACGACGACCAATGCAGCATTTTTCTTCCCATTCTGATTCTTGTTGCGTTCCTTGAAGTTGACCCACAGAATCAAAGAGTGCTCCTCAGTATGTACAGCAAAGACCAGGACTGTTAAATCACCCGAGCACACACGCACATATGTGTGCTGCTCACCCACACAATCACTCTTTCTGCTGCCTGGGAAGGAAAAAGACAGAACCAGCTTCACCGTGTAGTGATGATGAATGGTTCAAGATTTGCTTTTATTCATAAAACCAATATTTGTTGGTGTTGTCACCTGGAACAATAACTTGACACTTTACCATATCCAAATTATGATATTGTGGTCTAAACTCACAAGAAACATGTGAAGTTGGGGCCTGTAAATGTTCTGGATGACTTCATTTATACAGTGCACACACAACACAGAGGGAAGCAGCTGGCAAAAAGATATCAATTTATCAGAGAAACTGCAGCGCAAAAAAAAGTATCATTACACACACGTGGAGTATGCACACGCATTCAGAGTGACCCAGAGGTGTGGTGTTTATCTTCACTCCAATAGAGAGTTGAAGCACACCATCTGTCATATTATCCATTTTCACTTCTCACGTATAACCTCCCTTACCAAATGATAAGACAGAGACTTGACTGGGCGGCCAGATATATTCATCGGCATACAGACAGGCGATTGCATGTTAAAGTGCAGCAACAAATTCAAGATGAAAGCAAAGCCCCATCTTTGGTCTCATCTGCCAACCTGGTATAGATTGAAAAGGGAAAATGATTGGGCCTTCTGTTATAATTTGGTCTGCTCTTCAATCTGGGAACATGGCTGTCACTCTCAGATAAAAATCACACAGGCCTTTGACCATGTTATGTTATGGAACATGAGTCTAAATCTTTTTTACATCAGCCCGTTTACCTTTTTAAATCTGTGTCTGTAAAGTGGATATGGGTTGTATTTAAGAAGAATTTTCATTTACAGTTTTTTTGTATTTTTTTCCCCCTTCTTTGTACTCCACTGAGCCGGGGACATTGATGCTGTAATTTCACTGCAGTCAAAGAAACCTTTTCATAATGTAATTTTCAGGCTACAGAGTGAATCTATTACTGACGGATAATAGGATGGTCACATCACACTTTTGCCTGTATTTTATGGCAAACAGCAACTTTACCACAGATGGCAGTTCCCAAAAGTGTGACAGTTTTTGCTTTGTTCATTTTTGTGTCATTTTGCATGAAACCTAATGAGAATTTAGTAAATGTGTACAGCAACATTGTTTTTAGTGCACAAGCTGCGCAATAAAATAACACAGGATAACATGCATTTTTATAACCAGTTGTCCTCTGGGGAAACAAAAATAGTCTGATCAAAAACCAAGACAACAGCTGGGACATCCTTTGAAGGCAACACAGTGCAGTGAACCATCTGGAAATTGTGTTGCTTCACAGAATGACCAAAAAAAAAAAAAAAAAATCAGTCTTTTTTTTTTTTAATGCAGATGTGACAGAAGGATCAGCTGCATCCATCCAATGAGTCGTTTAAATGAGGATCTTCTTGGCAACAGAAATGATGTATTCATAAGCATGTCTCTTTTTTTTTCTCCACAGAGTGAAGTTGAAAGAAGGAATTATGTTTCTCGGGGCTCGTCCCAGCAACCCCACTCAGTGGATGGTTAGCCAGGAAGCGAGGAGTGAAGGCCACCGAGTGGTGACTCTCCACTGCAGCAGGAAGGAGTCCGGCTACGATCAGCAAAGGTCAGCACATAAATTATTTCACTTCAAAGGAGTACATCACATTTTTGGGAGACTGGCCCATTAGTGGACTTTCTTTAGTAAGTCAAGAACTGTTTTTTGTTGTTGTTAACATCCGCGTGACCCGAAATGACAAGTCAAGGTATGATTTTTCAGGTAAAATCCCACTCCAATGAGACCAGTTCCAATGAGACCAGCATTTACCATACATTGCCTCTACTTTGGTGGCCCGCCCATGTAGATAGAATTAGCTCCAACTTAACTAAATCTGACATTAGAACACCTTATTTTACTATTTAAAAAAAACTTTGGCCACACACCTGTCAGAGTGCAGTGACAGGAGGCTTCTGTGTGTGTAGCCGTCTCGCTAGCGTCTGCTGACAGCATGCGAGGCGTTTACGTGTTAGTCGTAGCTGTAGAAAACAACCTGGGCTACCCTCTAAAATGAATGAAAACTAAAGATTTGTACTGTAATGTGTAATCTTCTTTTTCTTAAAATAAATTTTATAAAATGAGTAGAATAAAAATATAATTCAGGAACTGGTATTTGAGACAAGGCGTTGTGAATCCAACATTTTTGACTAATAGCTCGCCCTACTCTTTGAGATCGTATCATCAGTCCGACGGCTTCAGATGACTTCGGGGACCAGTCTCACTTAAAGATTTTTACCATCTTTCTAGAAAGTGCTTTCGCTGTCGCTCCCATTTTGCAAGGCACACGCACTGAAATGTACTGTGTGAATGGTTATCTAAGTGATGTTCCCTCTGCTTAAATGACACACTTGACTTGACGTAAAGGCCATGTCTGTTGAGACCAATGTGGGGAGAGAAAAGTTCATCGACTATAGCCATATCCCCTCTTTTCTCAATATTTCTCTTGCTCTCTTGCCATCTTTCCCATCCGTTGGTCTGGCCTCTTATTTGTGTAGTTATTTTTTCCCACTGCCAAGCCTCAAAGTTGTTTTGGTCATTTCCTATCTGTATTCACGTCCTTAAACTAATCTGGCAGATAGGGAAGTGATTGCCAGCATGAGGAAAAAGGTTGCCGCGTTAATTAAGTACTGATTGAAGGCCTTTGTGTGTTTTAATGGTTTTTCCTTCTCGGATCAGGAAGGAGTTTTAATAAATATTAAATAAACTTTCTAGTGACAGGTGTAATTTTATGGCTTAGAGGAAGATTTGAGGCTGCGTACAGCTTACTTATAGCTTTCGTTCCACTTAGCAAAACTACTCCCTTAAAAAAATAAGACACTTGACATTGCAACTGCAACTTTATAATCAAAGTTGTGCAGGGGTTATTTAAGTGTAAAGCAGCCTATGAAACACATACAATTTGAATCTTTCGGGCTAGTGATTTCTTTCATTTTCTTTAAGACATGCTTCTATTAGTGGATCATTACAAGGGATGATTATAGTCTAACTACAGTGGTACAGCACATAAAACAAAGACAGCTGTTTGTGGCTTTGAATGGCTGTGGCTATAAAATCAAAAGCAGCCAATAAAGATTTTCTTTAATAGTTCAGTCTTTTTCAGTAATTTCTTGTGCAAAACCGCAGTGCTACATTTAGAGCAGCAGCTGAGTCGTGCCGTGCCAGTTGTACATGGTTGCACTTAGATCTGGTGTCATTATACTCATGTTTAATATTTTTTGATGTCAGAACATACTTTACAACTTTGTTTGACTTTATTAGAAGCCAGTTTCAAACGCGAGCTGCCCCCGAGATCTTAAAGTGGCCTCTGCACCGACAATACTCTTCAGACCTTCCCCTCGCTCGTGTAATACGTTTTGACAACTCAGTCTTAAAAATAGAGAGGTTTTTTGTTGCCTGCAAATATGTACAGGAGTGCGAAATATGGTGCTGAAAATCATCACACTTGTATCTGTCTCATCTACGCTCCTTTTATTCGCACAAAACTAATGTTCAGAGTATCTGTAGCTTCGCTTTGTTTGTTATCATGACACACATGAAGAGTGACACCTGCGAGCAGAAAATGAGTTCTGTTGTGAGATTTGTTGTTGAACTTTGTAAGATTTGAAGTGCATAGTTTTTATATAATTTTAGCAAGAAACCTGAATATATGAAATGTATTTGGAATCTTTTTCGCAGTTGCTGTCAGCACTTTACTGAATTCTCATGGAAATACGATAACCATGCATGTTTAAAGGTATTTTTCCTGGAATTACATTTTAGTTTATAATCCCATAACACTGCATGACAACCTGAATATTTCGGGGAGCCTGCCAACTTTGTCCAAGCTAAATTCTTGGCCTTAAACAATAAAATCCCCATGGATCCAATAATGTCCGCTTGTGCATCGCTCTGAGCACAGCTGCAGCATCTTAAATATCATAAAGAGGAACTTGCAGCAGTGAGCAGCAACACTTGGCCGGTGGCCCCTCCTTCCCTCAGGAGCCATTTCTCCCCCTCTATGCAGGTATTATTTTTTCTTCTCTGTCTCATGACCTCCCCTTTCCTTCCCCCCCCCCCCCCCCCCCCCCCCCACACACACACACATACACACACACGTGCTCCATTACTGTATAAAATTGTGTTTTATTGATTTACTAAGTGAAGGAGCCAGAGACAAGAGTGAGCATATCTAGTCTAATTCCTGCTGTTTGGGCCATGTACGTTGGACTGCTCCTTAATCTCCACAGCTGTCAAAGTCACTTCACACAGAAGACCAAAGACATTCCATGATGGCTATACAATACACAATGCTCCAATTTTTCTTTCGTCTTGTCCTCCCCCTTCCCAGTCATTTCAATGAAGCTCTTTTAGAAGGGGATTAGACATAGCCATCTCATCTGTTGAGCTGTCATCCACTCTGCTTTCTTCTCTCCACTCTTTCCTCCAGAAGAGGAGGATGATGAGGTGTGTGAATGCTACAGGTCAAACAAACGAGCATAATTTTCATTTTCTTACATGATTATCCATTTATCCACTTAAAAGTTTGACACAAGCAGTCAGACATTTTCTCCATTCTGACAACCCCCTCTGCCTAAAAGTCAAATGTATTTGTCCAGTGAACACCTCGATTTTTGATTGTTTTTTAATTATAATTGTAGAATCCATATATTTAGACTTTAATTCAATATTCTTAAGTTTACCATTTAGTTCATACATTTTATTATGAAATTTGTGATGGCATTGGTGCACATGTAGAGGAAAAAAAAAAGAGTGTCTATAGATGGAAGGATAAAAATGGCTCAACAACCTCTGCAGGTGGTCTTATAATTAGCTTATTAAACATATACGTCAATAACACACACACACACACACACACACACACACACACACACACACACACGGCCTGGAAACTGGAGATCAAGAGCAGATTGTCAGCCATGGTGCAAATGGATCAATGGCACTGTCACTGGACCTTGGATTATGGACTGGACTTAAGTGCCTTTGAATGATGTCTGTGGGACTGCAAATTGTGTGTACGTGTGCCATGATGGCAGCCCAGCCCCACTGCGCACATGAGAGCACAGCATTACTGATGGGTCAGGTGTACTCAATGTGCTGGTTCAGTCTCTCACTTTAAAGTGCTCACCCTGGCCAGCTGAGCCACTCCTTTCTGCTCATTCACAGCTGATGCTCCAACCACACCCACCTCGCAGTGACTGCACATTTGGAGAACATATAAAATAGCTGCTTATACTCAGCCTTCAAATTGTTCATCATCTGCTTTACAGATAAACAAAATGTAAATTTTGTTCATTGTACAATATGAATTTTGAAAATATTCATCACAAAATTGTTTTTTATCTTTCCCTGAGCCCTGCTGATATAAGGATTTTCTCATGGTAATGCAAACCTGCACATTCTCATTGACCTTGCAGCATCTTGCCTAATAAAAGCAATATTGAGGTGACAGGTTTTCATCAAGGGGTGTTACAGTGTGAAGACAGGTTGGGACTTTGACTGGAAATAACAGAGCTGAATTCACCCAGGAGGAAAGGCCACCGAACAGCTGATGTCAGGTCTTTCCAATTCGAGGAGAGAAATCTATTAAACACGCAATAATGAGCTAACAGCTATTCAGGATTTTGTCACGAGACGTTTTAATAAAAAGCCGGGTCGCATACATTACCTTAAAGCTAAAGAGTTTAGAGGTCAGTGTTTTTAGTTTTTTTCTTACCATTTGAAATCCAACAGAAGACAAAAAGTGTGAGGAATGGATCAAATTCCCAGTAACATTCAAAAGTTCAGATAACAAAATCCACAGAGGTTGGCCTGAAATAAAATACCTCTTTTTTTTTTCTCCTTGTGAAATGAAGGATCCAAAGGTTTTGTAGCAAACGTGTTACTTCTGTTATCGCAAACTTGATATGTGCCGTCTAGGTTACTAAGGGGAATGGGGCTTGGTTCCTATTACATATTTTTACAAATGTTGTTGTGTGTTATCCTGTGTATACTTTATGAATAATTGATGCCCTGCAAATAGTATGATTTTCATTTTATATACTGTAAACACAACTTCCTGTTTTGTTTTTTTTATCAGCCTGTATAATGAGAGATGACAGTCTTGGCTGTCTGGCAAGTATGCATTTTTGGCCTCATACTGTGTGCACAATTATTAGGCAAGTGAGTATTTTGACCATATCATAATTTTTATGCATATTTTCCACCTCCAAGCTGTATAAACTTGAATGCATATTGCATTTAAGCATGTCAGGTGATGTGTATTTGTGTAATGAGGGAGGGTGTGGCCTAAGGAGATCAACACCCTGTATCAAGGTGTGCATAATTATTAGACAGCTTCTTTTCCTCAGGCAAAATGGGCCAAAAAAGAGATTTAACTGACTCTGAAAAGTCAAACATTTTAAAAAGTCTCTGAGGGATGCAGCACTCTTGAAATTGCTAAGATATTGGGGTGTGATCACAGAACCATCAAACGTTTTGTTGCAAATAGTCAACAGGGTCGCAAGACACGTGTTGAGAAAAAAAGATGCAAATTAACTGCCAAAGATTTGAGAAGAATCAAACGTGAAGCTACCAGGAACCCATTATCCTCCAGTGCTGTCATATTCCAGAACTGCAACCAGGTGTTCAGTGCTCAGAGACATGGCCGAGGTAAGGAAGGCTGAAACCCGACCACCACTGAACAAGACGCATAAGTTGAAACGTCAAGACTGGGCCAAGAAATATCTGAAGACAGATTTTTCAAAGGTTTTATGGACTGATGAGATGAGAGTGACTGTTGACTGACCAGATGGATGGGCCCGTGGCCGGACGGGCCCATGGCTGGATCAGTAACAGAACTCCACTTCGACTCAGACGCCAGCCAGGTGGAGGTGGGGTACTGGTATGGGCTGGTATTATTAAAGATGAGCTAGTTGGACCTTTTCGGGTTGAAGATGGACTCAAAATCAACTCCCAAACCTACTGCTAGTTTTTAGAAGACACTTTCTTCAAGCAGTGGTCCAGGAAAAAGTCTGCTTCTTTCAAGAAGACCATGATTTTTATGCAGGACAATGCTCCATCGCATGCATCGAAGTACTCCACTGCATGGCTAGCCAGTAAAGGCCTTAAAGATGAAAGAATAATGACATGGCCCCCTTCCTCACCTGACCTAAACCCTGTTGAGAACTTGTGGGCCCTTCTTAAACGGGAGATTTACAGTGAAGTAAAACAATCCACCTCTCTGAACAGTGTCTGGGAGGCTGTGGTTGCTGCTGCACAAAAAGTTGATCGTCAACAGATCAAGAAACTGACAGAATCTGTTATTGAAAGAAAGGTGGCTATATTGGTCACAGATTTTTGTTGTTGTTGTTGTTTATTTGTAAATGTTGAGGTGTTTGTTTATTATTCTCGCTTTAACAGATGAAAATATACAAGTGAGATGGGAAAATTTTCATTTTTCATTTAGTTGCATAATAATTGTGCAGACTAATAGTTGCCCAATAATTGTGCACACAGATATTCTCCTAAGAAAGCCAAAACCTCACTTTTACTTTCTTAAATATTCAGGTTTGAGGTTTAGTAACATTTTGGATTGACCGAGAGCACTCTAGTTGTTCAATAATAAAATTAATCCTGAAAAATACAATTTGCCTAATAATTGTGCACACAGTGTATATGTGGATTATTTTCTAATCTCTTGTCATATTTTGTAGGGAACATGGCAGCCTTTCTTTGACAAGTTGAGATTTTCAGTGATGCTGCGTTACTCGGCCAAAGATATTCAACTGAGTCCCTATTGAAAGGGACAAAAGTGCTATGTGGGGTACCCATAATATTGGCTAAAATGCACTCTGGTAGATTGAAAGGTTCACTTTGTCACCATTAAAGGAAGAATCATTCAAAACAAAAGCAGTCCTGCTTCCTCAGCATGTCATAAGCCATAAGTGGAAGCCTCAGTAAAAGTGCTATGTCTGGGTCTTGGTAGTTCATTAAGACTGTCTGGGTGGAGATGGATCTCCCTTATGAGCCACCACTTCATTAATCCCCCCACACCACACCTAGCCAAAGGACAGCAGCCAGTCCACTCAACACAGCCACTGCACAAGAGAGCTGGTCCAAGTGGGAGCAGGTGGGCAGGGAGGACATATAGCTTTTTTATTTTTTTTATTTTCTGGACTTCAAACAGCCCCATCGCAGCCTGTTTTACATTGTCTGAATCAAATTTGCATAGACCTGGGATTAATGTAATTCAATTCAGTTTGCATTCATTTCACTATGAAGGTACATGACTTCTCCACTACAAAGCAGGCTTGTAAATCTCATCAGTGTGGATGGTTAGGATCCTAAAGGGAAAGAAATCACACAGCTGTGTAATAACGGGCGAGATTTGGCAGCGACCTCACAATTTATCTCAATTTCAAAGTCTTGAAAACCTTTAAGAACAAAATTATTTATAGTTTGTGACATGTACAGCAAAACTGAAATGAAACAAAGGACTCGGGATAGATTTTATAGTCCTCTAAGCTCCAGGAAAAAAGATTTACTATGCTTGATGGTGTCATTCTGTCTCTGATATCTCTGATAAATGTGAGCCTGTATGCACCTTACTGCAGAGATATGCAGAAGTCTAGTTACGTTAAGAGTGATGGGACGAGACAAGGAAAAATGAACAACATTATATAACAGTCATTATGAAAAGGTCAGGGCTATGTCAGTGTTTTTAAACTTGATGTGACTGGAGATTGGGTGCTGAACCTTCTTGATTTTTGCATGAATCAAGTTTTTTTAAGGTTCAGCAGTCCTGAGAACGAGCCTCACGCTGTAGGCTTTAATGCTGTATAATGCTGCATCAATCAAGTCCGAAATGAAATGGCCCAATTACATTTGGGGCAAACAGGAATGTTAACTTGATAGTCTTAACGCTAACACCCTTAATAATGAATCAGCCTGATTCCCTGTGGCCTCCATTTACCATAAAAACAGTCATTGGAGCCTCATTGGCCGTATTTACTAACACGCAGCTGTCCACACTGCTCTGCTTTTTTTTTTTTTTTTTTTATCCTTTCGCAGCAATAGAAATGAGATGTAAACAATACGTGTTTGTGACAGCCCAGATGTGTCATAGGTTTCTACTGACGCTCTTTTTTTTTTTTTTCTTACCAAGTGTGAACACTGGGACTGTTGGAAGGTGCTATAATGTGAGGCTGATGAGAAAGGAACATTAAAATTACTTTTAATAGAACATATATGACTTGGTTTCCTTTATCAGGACTGGAGTAGAACTGTAACATATTCTATGTCTTCCCAGGAAAGCCAGTTGATTACAGTAGTCAGTCCAGATTACATTTGACTGTTCAGGCTGCTCCGCTGGTCCATTTCCAGGGACAATGTGAGGAAATTATGCTCCAATGTGCCTCATTGCACTTTTTCCCAGTTCACCAATCAGACAGTAATAACACTCAATGGGGAACATCTGATCTATTCTGTATACATCTACACCAAATGGGCATAAAGTTACTTGGGTAACCTGTATTCATACAATACAGAGCACCGGCTTCACACTGTATCCTGAAAAGCTTTTCAGTGACCCAAAACAGGGAGATTTTAGGTTCCATGGTAGCTCGTTCACTCATCTCACGCCACAGCATGCATGCTGTCTGTCAGAATTCAGTTTGTGGCCAGCACCATGTGGTAGATCGTGTATGCTCAGAGGAGAGACAGATTGTGGTTTGCATGTGTCCCGGAGAGTTCATGTGTTTCAGAATTATAAAGGTTTATGAGTGAATATCCTGCTCTTAGAGGTTAATCCTTCAGAGGATTAGACTGTGGCCATCAGTGTTTGGAGGTTTGTATCACCAGAAGGATTTTTTTTTTTTTGTAGTTGGATAATAACGGATAATAACTGTTAGGAGTATTGTTTTACTATGACATGCAAACTCCTTTTATGTAATGTCTATATCTATAGTTTTTTTTTGTTGTTTTTTTTGTACAGCAGTTTTTGATTTCATTACATTTTTGATCAAGTTACCTTTCTTTTTTTAAAATTGGTGTCAGTTTCTTACCATCTGTATTAAATTATATGTAAGATTTTCAAAATAATGATAACATACAGGAGAACAGTGGGGTACATTTGACAATTATAATTCTGCAATCACGGTTTAGCATTCAAAAGTTTTGAAAGTGGCACCGATACCTTACAAAAAAAAAGAAAACTGCTTTACACATTACAGTACAAACCTTTAGTTTTCATGCAGTTTAGAGGGGGAGAGTGTAACCCATGTGGTTTTCTATCCCTAAAATGAGCATTCCCCTTCAGGATTCACATGCAGGTTATCTATTATTGCTATCGCGAGACACTGTAATTCACCAATTTTCCCAAAAGGGCTAACATGCTATCTGTAGACACCAGACAGTCAGCTATGCACAGAGAAGCCTTCGACTACTGCAGTGCGCGCAACTCAGACAGACATGTGGCCGAATACGGGCTCTTAAGAGTGTGAAATAAATTGTACTAATGTAAAATTGATCTAAGTTAGGATGCCTCAGTGAGGCCTAAGTTGAAGCAGAGTGATTTTATAATGTGGTCGGGCTACTGAATTAGATGCTACATATGCTAAAAGCCTCAGTATTGAAATTTGGTACCCAGCGACGATACATTTGTCGAGAGTACCACAGTAATTCGGCTGATGCCATAAAAGTACCAATGCCTGGTACCTAGGCCTGTCATAACAGAAACAAAGAGTTTGCTCTGTCATGTAATCATACCATAAACAAGAAAGCAGCAGAAAGCAAATGCTAATTTTACTGGAATCTAGTGGACTAAATAAAACATAAAGAATCGAGCAGGAAAGCATTCAGTAAATCTCATGTCAATTTTCTCTTGATTTTTATCACCTGATGTGAGTATTTCCATCTGGACTACTGTGCATTACCTTTTTGGTGACAGTACAGTACAATCAGGAAAAATAATTCAAAATGTGAAAGAAGGCTCCTTTATTACAGTGCAGGTCCATGGTATGTGGACTCTTATACCAAGTTGGCGTCTGTTCACCCCTTTTTATTGTAAGTATTGAAGTAAATAACGATATGAAAAATATTTACTGTATAATTTGGGACTGTACTGTAAAGGTAATACATTTAACAAGTTCAAAAAGAATCTTCTAAAAGCCATCAGTCTACAGCGGTTTAGCTAAGTCTGTAGTCTCCGTCCGAGGTAATGACACATGTCATCGACTCCTCCGCATTTCCAACATCCCCCTGTGAGGGATCAGTCTTTTGTTTTTGTTTTGAAATGCTTCAGTGTGGAACAAAGGGCACAAATAAGCAACACTTGGATTTATTTCCCCATAAATGAATGTATTACTGAATCCTCTGCAGGAATTTCCTTACATTCTGGGCACACAGACCCAGTTTTGAGGAAATTATACCTCTGGTTAGATCCAAATTGTTGCTGTTGTTGCTGTGCTCGCTTCAGGTAGCACTCAGCCGGGGAGGCAAAGTGTGTTGAGATGTAAACATGCAATTGTCTATAGACCTCCAACAAACATGATAGTTGTTTCTCTGCTAATTGCATCTTTGTAGAGTCTATTGAATAAGTACTCAGTTTGGATTCCATTGCAATGAAGTTTATTTCATTCAGCACTCTGTCTCTGAAGAACAATGGTTGAGGGGTGAGAATCGGCTCCACTTGTCTTTAATATTGCCATTCAAATTTTACTTCAAAACTCCTTCCTCACAGATTTATCTAAATTAATCGGCAAAAGAAATCTTAGGCCGCAGTTGGCTTCAATTAACCTCAGTTTAGCTTGGCTTTAAGATGATTGGCTTTTATACTGAAACCTATCCCACTCAAAGAAAGGCCTGGCCTGGAACCAATACTGTCTGAATCCTCTAACCTGCACAGGAGAAATATTTAAATGAGCCTGTTAAAAGACGCTGTTGAGAAAGGTATAGAAATAGTGTTTGTAGAAAACAAATACAAGGAGGGGGCTCCTTGTGCAGAAAAGAAAGGGGATGTTCAAGAACTTAACACAAGGAACACAAATGGGCAGCTCTGCTTTCAGTCAGGAGGAGATTCAATCAACCAGAAGACAAACAGAGAAGGTGGGAGTCACATCCTCTCATCTGCACTACAGCGCCTGTGCATGCTAACACTGACAAGCAATCTTTTGCTGTCCTCTGTTATCATTCCCAACATAACAGGTCGGAAGAACAACTCGGCCCAGCTGATAACATGCAGGGAAAATTAAGATGCCACTGTAGGCACTTCTCTCCTGCATCCCGGTGGCTGCTTAGCAGGACGTACCAGCCCTGACATGTAATCAGGCAGTGTGTACACACCAGTGGGCCACTCGGCTATCGAAAGCTAGAGTCTCAACACGGCAAGACCAGAGAACGCGTTCATGCCTCCAGATGAGATGCCACACTTTGTACGCGTCACCTTTTCCACCTTCAACCTGCATGCGTAAACACTCAGCAAAGATTGCATACTCATGTTTCGACAGAACATAAGTGTAGACACTTGCTTACACACACACACACACACACACACAGATTCATGTGTGCTGTCTGAGTGACTCAAGTTTGAACCTCAGGTGAGAGTAAAGCATCTGACGCTGTCCTTGGCTCATGGAGGTCACGCTGAAAAGACACCCACAAAAGCTCCTCAGTTAAGCGATGACTTCACTCCTTTCACTGCCATTTGTATCGAGACCAGATTCAGGATTTATCGTTATCAGAAGACCTTGATACATATCTGCATGTTTTTAATTGATGTGTCTGTTGGTGACAAAAAGGCTTCTTAGTCAGTGAGCCGTTTCAGACACTTGTCATTAGTCCATCATTGTGTGATCCGGCTCAACTTTTCACGGCCTCTAGATCAACCCTCCATCTCTCACAGGCTGTAAGTCAGCGAGCAGCATTGAATCACTGTGCTGAATATGTAAATGGTTGCCATTAAAGCTCTCTTTCTTTAATTAGTCTTTAGATTTCATGACTGAGTGCTTCCAATTATGGATCAATGTCTCATTTCTGCACACAGACCCCTGGGTGTGTAGAGGCAGTTTTTCAGTTACCAAAATGCTTTATAATTTCTCATTTGCCAAGACAGCCATTCACGTCATCCTCCCTAACTGCTGATCAATGAGAAATTCTGCTGCTGTAAGGCTGCTGATATGTGTACTATGTGCAGCCGTGTTATTTTTTCATAAACATGATCAAATATATACGGTTGGATTTATTGGATAGTCTGTCTGAATTTGGACTGTAGATGTGTATAGAGAGGAAAATATAGGCTGTGTGTGTGTGTGTGTGTGTGTGTGCGTGCGTGGAAAATTGCTCTGGTAGTAATTTAGCACTGTGCACATGAAGTGGTGCATAAGGGGGGGCTAAACTCTGCTTCATATCTAAATGCGTTCGTGACTGGAACTGGTGGTATACTGGGAGGAGGTGCTGATATAGCGCTTTGGGGAAGTAAAATGCTTCTCATGTTTTGTGAAAAAATGCCATTTAAGGTCCATGGATTCAGTTCCTGGAGCCCATGATAGCAGCTTTTATAAATCCATGATATTAACTAATCTCTGTTAATTGCTCAATGCAACACTAATGCTTGCGTGTACTGGGATTTCAAAGGCACAAACAGAGAAGGAAAGCTTCCAGATTTCTGAACAAGATTGAATATATTTCTTTCCATCTACGGACTGAAACTTATCCTCCTGAGTTATTATTGTGTCTGTTAAGTTACAATGTCAGCTTTCAATTCAATATTAATCCGATAAGTAATTGTGTGTTTCTGCCGTAAATGAGCTGTCAAATCCCTGTTATATCGTTCAAAGTGCACCCAAATTGACCTTTTGTGACTAGCACAACATAGAATCAATCGTTTGCATAATCAGCTATTCATTTGAAGTGAAATGTACGAATTCTTGGACATAGAATTGATTTTAAACTCCCATTTTGAAGCCAATCTAAATGCCAGGTGTGCATGAAAGGGAATGGACGCCAAAGAAAAAATTATCTTAAATGTGAAAAGTATTGCTACTCTGTGGGTGTCGGGTACATTTGTGAAAGTCTCTGAATTAAAATGGATGTCCTATCGACTTTTAAGAGGGTAGGAGATGCGTTGCATCACAACCTCTCACCTCTCTGGGCCGCGAGACACTGCATTAAGACTAAAGTACAAGGCAATCATACCCACACAGCTTCTGCATCATTTCCTCACTAACTCTGTAATTATCGCAAACAAAGCCGTTCTGTTTACACATTTGATGTTCATGGTTCTAAAACAGCGGGACTGTAACTTGTATATTGAAGTGTATCCCTGTTAATATTTCCCATAAATGTACAGGTGTCTATTTAGTGTACATGCATGAGTTAACATGACTGCATGTTTTATGTTTGTTGACTAGTCAGTTTTGGATGAGGCTAAAAGGGCTCTGCTGGAGTTTGTTGAGGTTAAATGCCTCCTATTTAGCTCTTTACAGTATTTTTCCATAAGATGCCGGCACTGATCTCGCTCTGCTGTTACAGAAAATTCGACATCTGGCTCTGCTGTCCTTGTTTAACACTGACCTGTTTGCAAAACGCATGCTGTACTATTGAGCTGATCCTTTCCGTGACACCCTTTTTTGTGCCTTATGAGCTGAAGCTTAACCTTGCACATCCTACAAGCCTGGGAGGAGGGGTGAAGCCTAGGTGGCAATAGAGTACCATTGATCTGATAGTCTGGGCCTCACTGGTCAATGACTCTTGTGTGTTCTGAAGGTTCTGTTGCCATGCCAACAGTGTCAGAGCTGAAAGGAGGTTTTGCGGGCCTTTAAGGAGTTTTCTGAGCAGGACAGGCACTGCCAGTGTCAAAGCACCTGCAGGTGCAAGTGCAGGCCCTGGTGGTCACATGATGTCGCCCACAGATCAACCAGGGGGAGACTGTAGGAGGGGAATGCATTTATCTGCACAAACATTTCCATCAGTGCCCCAGGGCTCAGTGTCTGCTGCCCCCTAGTGTGTACGGGGATGAGTTATCTGCAGCTTTGCTGGTTGTTCCCAGTAGGTAATGTCTGTTATCCAGCTTTGAGTTGAGTGCTTTGATGTGGGGAAAATTGAGTGCAACTATCAGGACAAGTAGCAATTTATTATATTGCAATTTGCTATTTAGATAGATTTTCTATGAATGAGACAGATATAGAGTGCAACTAACTGAAAACTGATGTCAGATGCAAAAAGGTCTGAGGTCACCGGTGATGATAACAACCATCATTAGGGATCCATTACACTATGGAGCCTACTTCAGCTGATGGACTCTAATGACGCTGCTCTGCAGAAAAGCATTTAGTTTTGATTAGACATCGGTGGAATGGTGCATTTCATTAACTCTGAGATGAGATTTTGTTGTCTGGGAATTTATTTGCCACTGTTTGAGCTAGGCTCACACTGACTGTGGCCTGCTTTCCTCAAGGCAATCTGGAGCAATATAAGAAACAAATGCTATGAAGGAATATTCCCCTCCTGACACTTCTCTATCTTTTACATCCACTGTTTTTCCCTCTTTGTTTCCCCCTGAAACAAACTGACTTTGAACTAGCCTGGAAATGTGGTGTCTATTTTTTTTCCACTGCATACTGATGCACTGTTAAAATGTTTGTATAAAATAGTGTCTTAAAGTCTGAGTAGAAGCTGATCAACCTGCTAACTAAACATGCTTTCATCAAACAATGATTTAAGTGATTGAACAAAGCAATGGCAAACACTTGAAGTGTCCACTTCAAGTCCACATATGGTAGTTATGTATTTGGACAGACAGAATTCTCAATTTTTCCATGTACATTGAATCATGTGTCTGACAGTTAGCGTGACTTCGAGAGGGAGCGAGTCCAGCTGAGGAGGGGAAGGAAGCTTGTCAGTGAGTGTGTGTAGGAGTTGAATATTTTAGCTGATGAATGCTGCAGAACACTGTTTAGATAATCGGAAATTTTATCCCCTTATTGGGTTTGATTCACACAAGCCAGAAGCCCTCAGTTTGTATCCATGCTTCATTATAATCGTATAATTAATAGTACTCAGCCCTTCTTGTCTGTGTCGATGTTAGAAAGAATAAATGATTAAATTAAAGGGAATCGGATGCTTATTAAAAGTGGATTTTAATTTCGGCACTGCAGGTTCTTTGAAATATAACAGTCCAATCTTTTTCATGTGCCCCTTGAGAATGAGATCAATGAAAATTACATTTCCACAAGTATTTTCTCCCTATATAGAAGAACAAAATAGTACAAGCATCACTTTTAATACTTTAATTTTTAAGGCATTTTATGCCTTTACTGTTCAGCCCAAGATGGAATGAATAAGAGGAACAGACGACATGCAACAAGGGTCCCAGACCAGACGTCAACCAGCAACACTGCAGTTCATGGTCAGTGAAGTTCAATGTTCAATAACCATGTCCTAATCCCGAGGCTATCAGGATTCCCTATTGAGCATTAAGCATGAAGCAGTATAAAGATGCAGGAAATGGAAATAAAACTTCAACACCTCAAAGTTGTACTTGACAAAATGTACCCAGTTTTTTTTTTACCACCACTGCTTATGATTACAAAATAAAGATTTAGAAGAATAGGAAATAATTCAAAGGGGGGCAACACCAATTGTAAACATTGAAGTGTGTTTTACTTTATAAAAAAGTTGTAAATCCTTTTTTATGAGAGTCATGGAATTTGATAAACTGCCTAAACTGATGTCACTTGGGTCAGCTCAGGCTGAAGACTACAAGTTTGAAAATACAAAAAAGAGGGGATGTGGATATTGAGGCTACATTAGTCACCACTGGAATAACACACCAGAATCTCAGTCAGAACTGTCGGTAGTACTGCTGCATTGTGGGTAATGTAGCTGCCCGGTTTTGCCAAGAAGAGTATATGGAATTAAAACTGCAAGCAGTGATATGCGGGCCCTCGCACACTGCACATCGGGGATCCAGCGGGTCGGGGCCGCCGGCTCCCCGACGTGTAGCACGCGAAGGTCAGCATATTCCAGTTTTAATTTTGTTCTTGATCTTGTTCCTTATTCTTCTTCTTTTTTTTTTTTAATTGCTTTTTTTTGGCAGCTTTAACATCTTCAAAAACTCATGAAAGTTGGTGCCTGACACGTGCAAAGTTTTGTGAGGTTTGGAGCATCGTTTGACCTTAAACATCAACTTCCTGTGTCACGTCCTGTATATATACTATATACTGTATACTGTATACTCTATATTTTTGGAGTATGACCTTTTTCTGAACTGACATGCATGCCTCAAGTTACTTCTCACTGTGAGGCAACTGCTCTAACCAGTGCACAATGAAAAAAAAAGTATCTTTTAGACTTTTTTTTTGTTTGAGTTTTGTATTGTTGTTGACCTTTAATTTGTGGTATTAGTATGACTGCATGTACAAACCCGAACCTGTGTGGCTTACCCCCAGAGGGACTCGCCTTAGGGGGACTCACCCCCCGTGAACCATGTGGCTTACCCTTAGAGGGATTCGCTTTAGGAGGTCTCACCCTCCGTGAACCACGTGGCCTTACCCTTAGAGGGATTTGCTCTCCGTGGACCGTGTGGCTTATTAAGGGGACTCGCCCTCCGTAAACCATGAACCATGTGTGTTACCTTGGCGGGGCTCGAACCCGTGTCTTCATGAGGTCTTTTCCAGCTCGGAGTCGGCACCGACAGTCTGGTTAACCCAACAGGTAAAAGATTCTACTTCACCAAGGTTGCTATTAATGGTTCAGATTCCACCTTGGCCTGTTGATGGTGATTTAACTTTTTGTGAAGTTGAAACGTTTGGAGAAATTGAAAAAGTTTTGCATACACTACACATTACATGAAGATATTTAATATCACTGCAGACCTCCTTGAAAACACGTATATCAACAATCCAAAGAATGTCTGCGGCAATTTTGGTCGCATTTGAATGAATATTTATGGACGATGGCGTTATAGGTTGCAGTTGGCCAAAGCTTTCTCACAATGCGCTATAACTCTGAAGATTGGTGGTGTAGTGGTTAGCACTGCTCCCTCTCAACTAGAAGGTTTGGGGTTCAATCTCCCCCCCTTTGTCATGACCTAAAAAAAAAATCATAAGTCATTTTTCATTTTGAAAATGCCGGTCAATTTTTGAACATGCTATAGCATGACTTCTGGGTCACTTTTTGGCCGCCACACCACGGACACACTGATTTTGATAACTTTTAATTCCAAACATGTTAAGAGTGCACAGACTAAATTTCAAGTCGGTCTGACAAAATCTGTAGGAGGAATTTTTCACCGGGAGATATTTTTGGACCAACTTTCATGAGTTTTTGAATATGATAAAGCCTCCAAAAATGCACTTAATCTTTCAGGATAAAAATAATAATATTTTTTACAAATAACAATAGGGCTTTCGTACCTTCGGTGCTCGGGCCCTAATAAAAACAAGACAATTATTGTAGTTCTTCTGCATTTATTTTGATGCCATCTTCAGTGTGCAATGCAATGAGGGGATATATATGTATATATATTTTTTTCTTTTTTTTTTACTTGTTTTATGAGTGAGGAAGATGTGCAAAAGAAGTTAGGTGTAACATTGTATTTACCTCAGGGGACCACTTTACCTTTCAGGAAAGCTTCCTGTACTTTTTTTAGAATCCGTGTCAAAGTAATTGTGCAAAATAAATGATTTTACGGCCTGACAGTGGGAATTTTACTCAAGGAGAGTTTGTGCCAAAACAGAGATGTGTTAAAGGATTTATGCTTATTGTAGTGAATTTAAAAGAATGTTACTACCTATGTTTTTTTCTTGCACATCCCCATTACAACCTTTAAAACAGAGAGCTTCTTTTAACAGCCCAGTTCAGTATTTTCTCTATTTTTCTTCTACCAGTTTAGAGAGGTATAAAATGAATGTCAGTTGACGCACCATAAATCAAAGTTATTGGTTTAGTATCTTGGAGGAAATTATAGCAACATGAGGGATGCTCCGGTTCGCTTGATTGTATCACTAGCCGTTTGCTGCAGCCGTCATGTAGGAAACACTTTGACAGGTCTGAAATACAGGAATCTTGGATTCATATGGATCTGCTTATACCTGACATGCATATACTTCAAAATGCTCAACATTCAGAAGCAGCTCGCTATTCAAATTTTATCATATGTAAATATGGCACTATTTTGAACGTCATATTGACAAGTTAATGTTGGTCATTGGTGGCTTCCGTCAGATGGATTTTTATAGCTCACATCCTGGAAAGCACAGAAATACCACTCACAGACTGAAAGAATTGTGTCTGTCAGGTAAAAGGGAAAAAAAAGGGGGGGGGCTTTGAAGACAGAGTTCTTTCCCCACTTGATGTTTTATCTACAGAGAAATCTTCAGTCGACACATTTACAACCAAGGCATGCTTGAAATCTTACAAACTTTACAATGCTACGAATTTGATTCCTCATTTTTGAAACGTATACTAACTGTAACGGTGTCAGTCGGTTCACTTTTAAGTATGTACTTTTCACATCTCTTCTGCCATGTGTAGATTTCAAATTAGATGCACTAAAAGAAGTGATATCTTTATTGTTGATTGTGCAATCGGATGGCATTGCACATGTTTTTAAATCATCACATGAATCCACTCTCTTCTACTCGCTTTATCTCAGATCGTCTGTATTCTTGTATGGTTTCTTTTCCCTCCATCCGACTCCAACTCTCCTGTGGCCACTACATACACTACATCTCTGCATAACCATGAACCTCCAACACCACAGAGGCAGCTACACCTCGCTGACATTTATCACTATTATTCTCATTTCTGTCTTCTCTTTATTTGACAGTGTTTCAGGGGGAGTTTACACCTTTTTCTCCTGCTGTCACTATCTCTCTTTTCTATTCTGGACAAGGCTGAATTGAAAAGGTCTGCTGGGTATAGGTGTCTAAGGGCGCTTTTCCTCCTACACTCCCATCTCCACTACTCCCCAGCCCCCACTTCTAACTCTTCGGCTCGGCTCCTTTTCAGAAACATACCACATTTGACTGGAAAAGGGAAGATAGATATCATATCTGCCATGTTTCCTTTCCTAACTTGCAGAAATTGATTGTCCTTCAGTGTAGCTCCACCTCTGCACTCAAACTCTGGTGTAAAATTAGCGTAATAATAAATATTGCATAAATAATTAGTATCCATGGAAACTTAAGTCCATATACTGTGTTTCTTCTTTCTCAACACACTGTGTAGTTTTTATTGTCATCTGTATTGACATTTTGGCTTTTAAATGTATCCATGACAACAGAACGTTCAGGCTCTGAATAATTTGCTTTTGATTGCAAAGTATCAAATCACAAAGCCACAAAAGTGTGATTTGTCTCTGGTTCCTCAGCACAGGGATTGTGATTCATGCTATGATCGTTGGAGTCTTTTATCAGAAATCAGGCCTAAAAAGACGCTCAGGCCTCCGAGGTGGATGTTCATTGGAAGTGGCCCCGGGATAATTCACTATTAATGGGCACCCCTCAGACCGAGAAATGAAATTCGTCTACTGCTTGGAGAAATCACACACTTGTGTCTGTCTTCCTATTTACGTACTAATATTGTTGTCTAAAATATTTATGTGTTTAAATTAAAAAACAAAATCAGGGACTTAATACACAAAGAAACGTGACTATTTTAAAGGTCACATATTTCACACATTTCCAGTGGGTTTTTTTTTCCAGTCATGATCTCTCCTAAACTTCTTTCTAAAGGCTCTACCAACAACAGGCTGTTTTGTGTCTTTGTCTTTAAGGCACATTGATATCAGTGACCCTCTCGTCCAATCAACAGGCTCTTTTCTGAGTGGCACGTGCCCAGGCTTTCTTCCACTTGCTTACTCCTCGATGGAATGACTGCTCTTTTTTCTTGCACATAAAAGGTTGGATAATAGGCCACGCTAAAAGTGGACAGACATATGATATGAGCGTGATTTTGTGACATCACTAACTTGGTCCAAGTGGCACAGTTGCCTAAAAACAGGTTGTGTGCATTTGTTCAAGGACTGAGATTTTTGAAACTTTAATAGTATTTATTTAGCACCTAGACCTGCTTTGCAGTACAATTCAAAAATAAATGTAAGTCTGAATTTGGACAATATGGGACCTTTTAAAGATTTGATTTGTATGTTTAAATAACAGTTTCAGCCTCAGCTGGTGGCAGTAATTCTATCGGCAGTTGCTGTAAAATGAATAACACCAGAAGCCTATTTGAAAGATTTAAAAATACATTTACATGCATCACCACACTTTGACCAGATGTTCTAATCAGACTAATAATTTATACATTAATGGCAATGCAGCATGAGAATACAGACATTCAGGGAGTTGAGAAGTCAGGAAGAAATCTCTTGATCAAATTATCCAGTAGGTGAAAGTATTAGTGATATATGTATTGGTTTATTGATAGAAAATTAGTGAAACATTGAAGTTCCCTGTGGAGTATAAATTCCAAACTCTCAGCTACTCAAACAGGAGAGGGTTTTTTGTGTTGTGAAGTGAAAATCTTGAATGGATTTTGAAATATTGATTGGACAAAACAAGATATCTGAGAACATCCACTCGGGCACAAAGAAGCCATTTGTCCCTGTTTTCTGAACAAATGATTGTCAATAAAATGATGACAAACAAGAGATTGTTAAGAGAGTCAAGAAAATGTTGGATCTTTTGGTCTCTTACAGCGAGGAGCTGATTATTATTTGTGATTTCTTGTTGTTACAAATTGATATTTTAAATAGTTTTCAAGCTGATTTGGACCATGTAGTTTTTACATGTTGCACAAGAGTTTTTGAAGATGCAAACATATGTAAATTTGATAGTACAACGTTCGACAAGAGTCAAGACTGAATGCTGTTTATTATTATTGGATGTATTGTCTTAGATTTATAAAACTTGTGGTGTGTGTGTGTGTGTGTGTGTGTGTGTGTGTGTGTGTCCTGGCTTCATCCTGCTGACTGGTTTATTGCTGTTCCAGGTGACAGAGCATGAGAACAGCAGAGTTTCAGGGTGCTGTTTTCAAGCACCACTGAAGCCTCAAATTTGATTATTACTTTTTTTTTTCATCCACAAGTAGTTTAGAGTTCCCTGCATGACCCCCACCACCACCACCACCACCCCTACCCCACCCACCCACCCACACACATACAGACATACACATCCCGCTGCCTCAGACTGGTCTGGACAGCATCTCCACTCTCATCAGCCATCATTATGCATCTTCATTCCGCTTGACGTCTCCTGTTGCAGTGAATCGGCATCGTTATCATGTTGCTCTGTTCAGATTCGTTACCAACCTTTGTGGAACACCTACACTATCGTATACATGAAACATCTGTAGAAAAGCGTCTGGCCTGAGCTTCAAGTGTTTTGCCAGACAGAGGCTGCATCAATCTGTTGCTCTAATGCTCAATAACATCAGAGGATGTCTCCGAATCCTTGATCTACAAGTTGAAAAATGAAGAAATTGGACATGAAAATGTCAATTTCTTTATCTCACAAAAGCACCCTGTCTATCCCTCCAAACTCTTTTCTCTAAACCCCATGAGGCAGTGGACACAATGATCCTATCACATCAGGAGGAGATTAAACAAGGAGTGTCACAATGACACAGTGAGTTTGATAATGGCACAATAGAAGCTCTTTCAATTATCGTTCTTTCTCTAGAGAAATCTCCTTAAAAGGAAATTCTTCCAATAACTTTGTCATGTGTCTGTTTATTCATTTTGACATTTAATTCTATCTTTCTTTAACCTTATGGCAGTCTAAATTCAATAGCTCTCCAACACGGTCCTATCAAGATAAGATGGAACTAAATCACTGCCGAAGACCTCCTTAGACTGTATAATTAGGGAAGTTAAACAATAGAAGTTAGTTTGTTGTTGCACATTTTTAGAGGGGCATGCAGAAGAATATTGTGCAAAGTTAAACTATTTGCGTTAACTTAAAAGTTACCTGCTACCCTCTGCTTACTGAGCCTTTTATATTTGCAAAGTAGAGCTGAAATTATTAATTGATTAAATGCTTTGACCAAGTAACAATTGATTAGCATCTATTTGGAACAATGCTTTGTCATTTGAAGCATTTTTGAACAGAAATGCCAAACAATTTGTATTTCAGCCTCTCAATTGGGGGAACTTGCTGCGTTTCTATGCCATACATGACAGTGAACTTTATGCTTCTGAGTGTTTGTCAGACTGTTTTACTTTTTAGATTAAAGCAATAGTTTGATATTTTGAGAAAATATCACATTTTCTTTTTAGTTAATAAGTTTAATTTTGATATTACTGTCATGGTTGTCTGTTATATGTAACATAATAAACAGACTTCACATGGTGGCTTACCATAACAGTGAGCCACCAAGATCTCCAACATCACTAATTAACACCTTATATTTAGTTTGTTTAATGATGCAGAACACTGAGGAAGAAATATGTGAATTTCTGGTTTCACGGCGGATTTCTCACTGTTGCCTGGGAATGGTTACTAACCAATCAGACTGTAGCCTTTTATTTATGGCAGTGCGTTGAGAGGTGACTGTCGCCAGTCGTCATACTCTCATCTGGTTATGACAGCCATTGGCTTTGCATTATCATGTTAATGTATTAAAAACCCTACAAATGGCATCCTTAACAAATGCATGATGCTGCTAAGCTGTTCACTTATGTTTCATTGTGCACCACTGCATGTCCCACAGATCTGCTGGTGTCACTGTGATTAATGGGCATCCTGAATGTGCCTAAACAGCACCCTCTCAGCCATCTCTGTTATTCACAGTGAGTCAGTTGTCAGCCGTCACCGGCAGCACCTTGTCAAGTCGGATTTCCTCTGCAGGCCGGTGTTGAAAGCCAGAGGGTCAAGCTGGTTCCAACTTTAGGGCCTGTTATCTCCTTGCCTTTGGCTGCCCTCCGGTCGTCTGTCTGGCCTCAGATTTAGTCGAACCGCAGCTAGCTTACAGATAATTATCAGGCTGAGGCCAGCTGTGTGGCACACATCCACAGGCCCTTTGTTGCTAATTGAATTAGACCCCACGCTGGAAGTGACAGAGAAATGAACAGTTTCCCCCAGTGAGCCATGTGATTAGCAGGCTTGGAGAGGAGAGGTCGACTCAGGATGCCATGCTGGTGTATACGGTTGATGTCGATGACTCAACGTCTGCGTCAGCCCGACATTGATGTTTCTGTCAGGTTTCATTTTATGAGGCGTGTCAATGGGGGTCAAGTACAGCGGACAATCAAAAATGGACTGCCGCCAGGCTTTTGATGTGAAGAGCCCAAAATATCTGTTTATTGTTCCCTCTTTTCTGCCATCTGCTTTACAATTTATTGGGCAGCAACCAGCAGCAGTTTTTGTTTTTAAGACTCATCATAAAATATGCAATAAATAAACCATTTTCACCATGAACATTGTATTTATAGTCACAGCTTAATGAATATAGCACTTTAATGATTTCTTACCTAAATCACAAACCTGCTGCTGCACACTTTTGGGCATCCATCAGAAAATGATTACATATTAGGTTGATTTGTTTTTGAAAACAGACACAATTACATTCATCCATTATCTTTACCTGTTTTTATCCTGAACAGGGTCACGGGGGGGGGGGGGGGGGGGCTGGAGCCTATCCCAGCTCACATAGGGCAAAGGCAGGGTACACCCTAGACAGATTGCCAGTCCATCACAGGGCCAACACATAAAGACAGAAGGAAACAAAGACCATCCACGCTCTCATTCACACCTAAGGGCAATTTGTAGAACCACCAATTAACCTGAGACGCATGTCTTTTGGATGGTGGGAGGAAGCCGGAGTACCCGGAGAGAACCCACGCAGGCACAGGGAGAACATGCAAACTCTACACAGAAAGGCCCAGGCTTGAACCCGGAACCTTTTTACTGTGAGGCAACAATGCTAACCACTGCACCACCATGCCGCCCACAATTACATTCATATATACATAAAAAAAAAAAAAAAGCCTTCCTCCAAATCTTAATTCACTTTTTTTATGGAAAAAAAATGATATGCAAAAGTCAGAAATGATTAAACCCCCCTTGGCAGATGTAACCGCTCGGAAAGGCTGTTGGTTCCCTGTTAGGAGAGTCTTTCTATTCTTGATGTAGAAATTTTCACCTATTCTTCCTTGCAGATTACTTTATTATATTCTCTCTGACAATCACAGCATGTTTAAAATCTACTCACAGATTTTCATTGATATTCAGGTAACATTGAGGACCACTCCAACAGCTTCTGCTTACAGTTCATTGTGGAGTTTGATGTTTGCTTTAGATTATTGTCCTGTTGTGGAAACCAGCCTTTTTTAAATTCCAGTTTTTCGACTGGTTGCGTGATATTTAGTGGAATTCATTCTTTGCCCTACCGATGCAGTGTTTCCTTTGCTACTGATTTTTTATGAAACCCCCCCACTCCCTCCTTCCCCATCCTGAACAGCTGGCGAGGTGCTCTTTTCATTCAATTCTTGCCCCTGTTGTCCTGCAAACATACCTGGTGATTGTGGCCAAAAAGTCAATTTTAACTTCATCTGTCCACAGCACTTGTTTGCAAATTGACTTTGGCTTATCCAGATGTTACTTTGCACACATTAGACATTGACTTTTGTGATGAGGTCTCCAGTAAAGTTTTCTGTGCAAACCCTGTTTGTTCATCCTCAATGCTGCACAGTGGAAAAGTGCACCACCACTCCTGTTTCAGCTAAACCTTCCTGTAGGTCCTTTACAGACATATGGCGGAGTTTCTTTTCTCTGTCTGTCCAGCAGTTATGATGTTTTATCTGAAAGTTATCTCGGTCTTCTAGATCGTGTCTTGACTTTAAACGTTTACATATAACTGTGTCCTCTACACACTGCATTTTTTCCATTAAGTCTCCTGCAAAGGTGAAGTCAAAGAATGGCGAAGGTGAAAAGTGATAGTCTGCATTTCTGTCTTTGATCTCAAATTTGCACCTCTTCCCTTCACTCGTCCTTGTTTTCATAGTGCTATCATTTCTCAGGTCTTCTCTTAAAGTCACAGAATATGCTGAATTAGCAGCATGTCTGCATGCTAAAATAAGAGACCTGTTTGTACACCTTTGCAATCTTATAATCGCAGATATTTTCTTGGCACTTTTATTGTAGGAAGAAATATGAAAACCTTATAAAATCCATCTGAGTTACTGCTGCTATTAAACTCAACCAGCTGGCTCATTTGTGGAGGGAGGTAATTGACATCACTCAAAGAGAAAAAAAAGCTGATAACATAACTTTTCTATCTTTTCCGGGGGCCCATTAACTCTGTAAAGGTGTGAGTTCAGTTCCTGCTCCTGGTGTATATACAGTATAATCAAACCTTTCTGCTGCACAATCACTTTCATTATTTTGCCTGTCTTTCTTGCTGCCTGCCTGACGAGTAGGATGTTTACCAGAGCAACCTGTGCAGTAAAAACCTGCCTGTTCTGAAAGAAAGTAGGCCATCTGTGCTGGTGACTGACACACAGAGTTTTTGTGTGACACTCGGTAACTGGAGCACTTAAAGATTCATTTTTGGACGTGTAAGTGCATCATCTGTTACCTTTGTGGCTGGTCTGCAAACAGAGATCAGCATCTGCCTTTTATTTTTTTTTATTTTTATTTTTTATTACCGCATTGTGGGACCATTATGTAAGCCCTTGTTGTTGTACTCAGCCTTCAACGGTTCGCTACTCTGATTGGTACGATGTTATGAAATGTGACACAAGTTATTTGGTTGTCATCTTAATTATTTATACACACCTCTGTTGGATGTGAAAATTGGGTTGTTGTGCTCTGCTGTGCAACAAATCTTCCATTCTCTCAGTGTAAAACGGAATAATATGAGAACGGTGGAAATAGTGCCCTATGCGAGTACGAGAGCAGTGGATAAAACGTTTTCTATTATTTATTCTTTTACTGTTTTTAGCTGTCTATTCATAATTTAGGATGTTATACATTTATGTGTGGTGTCTTTCCAAGAGGTACAATATGTATAATCTCTCATTATGGTATTGTTGTCTGTTTGACATTGAATTTGGCTTGAAAACTTTTCTTATTTTCTGCCTCACGCTTCACAGTATTTTCTACATGTTACATGCACCATGTGGATTTATCCTCTGTCCCCCCCCCCCACCCCCCTACCCCGCCTCCTTCAAATTACATGATCCCGTGGTTTGTTTTTGGTTTTTTTGCTTCTTTTTTTTCCCATGTGCCACAGAGACCATGCATGAAATTTATTGGCCCCCAGTCCTGCCATTTCACACGCGAGACGTGACTAACAGATCTTGTGCCATTTCCCATCTCCGTCGGCTCCTGTGTAAAGCTGACCTTTCCTGCCTCCAGGCTATATTTAAACCGTGAGCACCAGAGACTTATGGGGCCGTGGTAAATTTTATTATCAACGCTCTCCATTTGTCTGACTTAATTCAGGTCCGGTGTAGATCGTGCCAAAGCATGCTATATATTTACACTCTTCTATGGCAAACAAGGGCACCGGTGACAAACTCAACCATCAGCACCTTTGCTGGGAGGTGGGCGGGGTCACGGGGGGCGATGCCTGGTGAAACATTCCTTTGAACTGCGTCAAGAGATTATACTGTAGGTGTTATTTACAGGGCACATCACCTATGGTTAAGTGTGAGAGGGATAAAGAAAATGGTGTTTCATATTATACCATCTGGCGGAGGGTTGACCAGAGAGTCAAACACAAAGGGACTTGACATTTTGAAGAATCTCAGTTGGTAAAATGTCACAGATTTCAACCTCAGACATATTCATCAGTCTTTACCATTTGTCGTCATTAGAGCAGACAGCAGGTTGAATGAGCTCACGGACAAACATGACCCTCGCACGTACACGCACACACACGCACACGCGCACACACACACACACACGCACACACTCATTCCTTTTGCGACTCTTTTTCACTTGTCTGCTTAACCATTCTCTCTATTTTTCCTGCGCTCTGGTAGGTCTGAGATGGGAGTTCAGAGGGTGCTCCAGGTGGATCTGAAAATGGAAAGCTTCCCAGAGCCGACGGGCAGCCGCTGGATGGCCTGGCAGGTGGAGTACCCGGCCAGTCGTGCTGCCACACAAGAGGTTGAGACGGAGATCCACCTGGCACAGGAGGACCTCGCGGGCATTGTGCCCCTGGCCATGGTGAGTGAAGCCACTTACAGCTTAGTGCAACTAGACTGCTGCACACTCATTACTCTGAATGTGAAGTGGTGCATCCTGGTAATGTAGAATGCCATATTCTAAATTTACACTTCGAATCAACATTTCCATATCTGTTTTTACTACATGAAAGAAACACATTGCTTTAGAAATGGCTGAGAATTGCTTCTCTTTTAATCAAGACTAGTGACAACGTGACGGATAAAGATACATGTTTTGTACATATCTTATAGTAACAAAACATTGCTAAACTTTGGAATAACAAGCAGGATATTTGCATTTACAATATGTAGAGTTAAAGTAATTTAACTGACATTGAAATGCTCTTTATGATAGTGCATTTATATCAATACAAGGAGGCCATCGTCCACATAATGTCTATCAGTTACTGCTAAGCTACAAGTGAGTACATTCATTCAAGTAGCGATGTTTTTTGCCGTTTTCTTCTCTACATTTTCAGGGAAAATACTTTTATTCATTACATTTATCTAACAACTGTAGTTGGCAGTTTATTCTTTAGTTTGATATTTTAGATATTATTCACGAGTCTCCCTAATCAGACAGTCGTAAAATTACAGACCCCAGAAATGTATGCAAAGGTTTTGGCGTTTTCTTTTTGTGTTCTTTACTTTTTGGCAAGAAAGCAAAAAAAGAACAAAGTCAAAAGAATAAAGTCCGAAAAACCATGTTGGCCTTAACATTGGAACAGCCTCTCTGAAAAGTGGATCAATCAGTCATTAGTGTTGCTGGCTAAGTGCATTGACGTTGATATCAAGTGTTTATTTGTAAATGCACTTTACAAGGTGGTAGAGTTTGGGGGCATATGGTGCTCTATGCCACTTGGTAAAGGCTGCTCCAGTAGTTTCAGGGAATTTGGGTCTGGAAAGACCATGCTTCCTGTGCTCCTCTGGTTTAAAAAAAACAAAAAAAAAAAACAAAAAAAAAAAAACCATAGTCCCCAATAGCATGCTGGTCCTGCACCGGTTTGAATATTTAAGCCTTAGAAATAAAAACAATATTAAATAAAATTCATGCAATATAAAATCAATATATGAAATGATAAAATGCAGCCCCACTTCTTGCTACAAAAACAAAATGCTGCATACATGCTAATGCATCAGTAACAATAATCCAAGCATATATTATATATACAAAATGACACTGTGAGTGGGGGCCATTCTGCATAAGTGCTTTTGATGCCTGGAGTATATTTTGCTGATCATTTCTAAGTACCTTTACTTTAATGTTTAATGACAGGTCTTTTACTGTAACAGACTACTTTTGCATTGCAGTAGAACAATTTTAAGTGGAGGATTTGAATTCCTCTTCCACCACTGATCCTTAGATTTAAATGACGGAAGTTATATTGTAGGTCTGTGCCCACAAAGGGTGTTTAGGAGCCGGGCAGGAAGAGAGCGTCTGTCGCTCCCAGCTGGCCTCAGATGGAGTCTGGAGGCGGGCACTGGCCTGGGGGTAAGCCCCGAGCTGTGTGTCTCCCTCAGCGCGGCACAGGTAGTGTGTTGTGTAGATTAACCCTTATAGAAGTTGACACGGGGTGCCTTTCATGAATCTTTGTAACTTTGTTCAGCGACCCAGAGATCACCGCTTCTGATTTAGATCAAGAGCGTTCAGGTGAATAAATGAGTAACATCAATTGTGGTGACTAAAGAGAAAGACGCGCTGTCACATCAGTGCTGATTACTAAAACAAAGATTGCATTCATCTCTATTTCGGTGCTTCTGATCTTCATGCTCGAGACCTGACTGTTGTGTTATTGTTATTCTCTAAGTATTGCCCGTAGCTGTGTAGATGATAGATGCCTGTGGGTGGCTGTTCCTGGATTCAGAGCAGCGCAAGGCATCCTCACCCACAGATCCATTCTCAGGATAATTGAAGCTGTGTGTTTAATGCTCCAGTATTTTTCGAGTTCCCTCTCTCACATCCCTTTCATGTCACTGATATATCAACAGCTTTTCTTGCTCTAGGAATATATAGTTTGTTCCCACACCCTTCCACTGACAACAACTGCAAAGATGATTTGCATGGTTATCTCAAAGTCTCGACTTATAAAAAGAGATTCAACCAAATAATTTACCATCGCCTGCTCAACAAAAAACAACAACACTCTAAATAAGATCTTTGCTTCATTTGATTTTATTTAGCTGTTGTGAAAGGGCGTATCACTGGTAACATTTCCATGATTGTTTTTGTACAATAATTTCTGTGAATGAACGTGCACTCATCAATCAATCCTCCAAGTGTCTGCTTTTTCCCTCCGATTATTCTGCTCATTTTACATAAAAGAAGGGTTTTCATTGCTCATTATAAATCACAAAGTTTTTTTCTTAGTGGCAAAAATCCATCTCCATTAACCCAATATTACAACTACTTGCTGAACTTGGCTAAATCAGTGAGGGGCAGCATAATTCAGGCAGGAGCCTCACTGGGTATAAAGATGAATAGTGTTTCATGTGTACTAAAACAGATGATATAGTCTGTGTGTGTGTGTGTGTGTGTGTGTGTGTGTGTGTGTGTGTGTACGTACGTGTGTGTACGTGTGTGTACGTGCACCCTACATATAGAGAAAGGATTGATTTTCCCCCTTTTCCTTGCCTTGATTTTCCATTCTGTTCAGAGGGCTTGTCAGTGAGTCAGTGAAGCAGCTGCTATTGTGTCAGAGAGTGTGTGGATACAGTGTATTGAAAGGATCAGGTTCACAGATCAGCATATACCTTTGATACCAACATTTCAAACATTTTCATCATCTGACATTAAATGAAAGGAGGCTGATTCAGTCAATTTTATTTCATTTTATTTAGCTTTATCACGAGGCTGAACACACTCCCTGCTTTTCAACTTAATTTTCTTCCATGTGCGTCTCCTGCACAGACATCTTCCCTAAAGTGAACAGCATCTGCAGCCAACCCCATGGTACAGTACTTAACACAACACAAATACTTATACATGGAGACACATTCAGAACTCATTAACTCTGTCTGTCTTCCTCTATCCCCTTTCCTCCAACCTCTCTCTCCTTCACTCTTACACACACACACACACACACACACACACACACACACACACACACACACACACACACACACACACACACACACAAGCACATAAGACTTTTGCAATCTGCATGCACCAATATGAGAGAAGCACACAAGCGAGAAAGAGGAAGGCTGAATTAGATTACTTGGGATCACTGTGGCATGAAAAGGCCCACAGATAAGTTCCTCTCCCTCCTCCCTGCTACACTCCTCGCTGATAGAAAAGAGGAAGTAAGGTAATGTAAGAGCAGCGCCGTCAGCCCCTTCTTACAAACACACACGCAAGACCCCCTCCCCCCCCCCTTCCACCACCATCACAACCTTCCCTCCACAAGAGAAAACAAAATCCAATTCCAGATAGAAAAGAGGGTACTGCACACAGAACTGAAGTCACCGTAATACGAGTAGTGAAGATAGAGAAGTAGCAGACTTACACAGCATATGAAATGTGGGACAGAATTTATGACAATTACGTGCACAGTAACAATGAGGTTCATTGCCGTAGGATATATCACTTGTGTCTCACGGGAAGGGTTGTAAACTTTGTAAAATAAATGTTGAATTACTTGAAGGGGGCACTCATATTTTGCAGTATGGGACCATTGCAAATATTACATGAGGTGGTGAGACTGAAAACTCCAAGATGCCTGCCAGCCTGGTACAGATGCGGCATCATGTTATTACCAGTTACTAGGTAATTGGCTTAAAACATCTTCATTTTAGATTTACTGATGGGAAAAAAGACTTTACTGACCATAATGCATTTTTCCAGGTTCAGATTTGGAAGGGATAAAGAAGAAAATACAGAATTATGTTGTCCTTGTACGCAATGTTACAAGTTCAATCTACAAACCAACCTTTTTTTCAAAAGTTAAGGTTTAATTTTCTTGTTTTTGCTTTTTCTATATATGTATATATATATATATATATATATAAATATAAAAAAAATTAAAATAGATAAAGTCCTTCAATATCCCAGAGTAGACTGTACGTAACCTGTAAGGAAAAAAAAAAAAATTAAAATCAGATTTTCTCTATTTTCTACGATTATCTGAGCACACAATAATAACTATTACTAAATTTGTTTGAGTTTGTATACAACCCAGTTTGTCCCCAAAAGTTGGCAAATACAATTCTGTTTTTATTTAAAATGCAAGCGATGACTAACAAATCATGTAAACCCATATTTAATTGAAAATATACCAAAAACAAAATATAAAATGTTGAAACTGAGAAATGTTATTGTTTTATGACAAAATATGTGCTCATTTTGAATTTGATGCCAGTAACAGATTTAAAAAAAAGTTGGGATAGGGGCATGTTTACTATTGTGTTACATCACCTCTTCTTTTAACAACACTGTAAATGTTTGGGAACTGAGGAGACCTGTTGCTGGAGTTTTGAAAGTGAAATGTTGTCCTATTCTTGCCTGATATAGGATTTCAGCTACTTTTAGATATTTACCAAGCTTGTCGCCCTGTTCCCAATTACATTCTTGGCACAGGTTGTCATAAACGTGAAGTTTAAATTCTCTCTGATATTTTTAAGTCAATATTTATCATTTTTAATTAGCATCTGATCTGCAATATGTCAATATGTCTCCTTTGGCAAGCCTTAAACATTGCTGATACATCTAGCAGAAACAGAGCAGCACTGCTTTTCCATCAAAGTCCTTGCCATCATTTCCTGCCACTATTCAAATGCTAGTTCAATACTCAGTTGTGTTTTGCCTCTTGTTTCATCCTTGACAAAAAAAAAATCGGAAACTATTGAGCTGAACATTATCGAAAGCTGCATTAGGCTGCAGACTGGAGTGTTGATCTTCAGTGGGATCGGCAGCATTAGAAATATTACATCACAAAAAAATATTATTGTGGAGCTGCCTTTGTTGTTTGCTACAATGTAACTCTCAAGGTAAAGTTGAACTAAAGGTTATTTAAGGCAGTCTCTTTGTTGCCATCGATATTGTTATCGTCTTTATATATTTCTGTTTGGGAGGGGCATTTTTGTGATCAGTGAAGTTGATAGTAAATCAAGGTTACAGATAAAAGAAAAGACAAAAGAAGTGCAGTGAAGGGAAGAAACACTGACTGGAAAATAGGGGGGGGTGTATTCAGAGATATTGGAGAGGGAGAAACACATGGGGTAATTCTCCAATCTTTTTTAATCAAGTTAAGAGGGAAGACTTCACAGAGCATGCTGAAGGCATCTGTTGACACTACAGCTTCTCTAGAAAGTCTTCTCATCTGTAATTAGCACTAATTAGTCTAATAAGATGGACTGGATTTCGTCATAATGTAAAAGCTGCTGTAATTCTGTTTTGACTGGAAATAATCTCATCAACTGAATGAAGATCCATAACTGACCGTGTCTCCAAAGGTTGTAATGTAATAAAGCTAATGACTATTAGTAATGGGAAGCTTATTTGGGGTTTGATCACGTTTATGGCCTATTACTTCGATGGCTCCTCAGACCCGTTCCCTGCCCATTTATGGCGTGTTCTAAATTACTGCGCCCTTGCCGGAATTGATTATTATAAAAAGGTCTTTTTATTGCATTATACCAGCCAAATGATAGGCTGTGCCATGGGTGACACTTCTGGGAAAGCAGCGGCATCGTTTTGAAAGACGAGCTCGCTTATTTCTTCCGCTCCCTTTGAAGAGGGCTCCTCCTGTGCGTGTTGTCACAGACCCACCTGCATTGGGAGGGCTCAGAGCGCCACTCGCCGCCACTTTGTCACCACTTTCAAACCGTGAAGCAGGAGTTGTGCTAATGCAGCAATTATTTCAAAAGCAGAAAATGAAAGAGTACTCAAAAGTTTTCGTCAGTTGCGAGCGAGGAAATGCCTCAGTGCTCTTTCTGTCGACTGTAATACAGCGTGCCTGTCCTTGCTTGTCTCATCTTCACCTGCTCTTTTACAAATTCTCATCCTCTCTTTAGTTCTTCTGTCGACCCCAGACAAACATACATTAATATATTAACAATGTGGATTAATTTGCTCCCTTGTCACCCTCCGCCTCCTTTCACAAGTGTGAAAGAGATGTGGGGGTTTTTTTGGGTCATCACGAGATGGATCTTAAAGGCAGTAATTGGATGCCTGAGCAGTTCCCCCTGCACAGTAGGAGGCTGGTCCATTATCTTTTACCATCGTGGAGTAATATGCTCCTGTCCAGGCTGCCCTCATCATCATTACCCATGCTGTGGATTCCTGGTGATGGAGAGGGAGCAGGAGGACAGGGCATACATCATATCTGGACTCATCAGTCTTCCTGTTCCAGCCGAGACACCAAACTGTGCTCACTCACACGAGCACTCGGAGGCATAGAGATGAGGAGAAATGAAAGCAGCCGCTTGTATTCACGCACTGCTCCAATGTATTGTTAAACAATACATCATCACCCCGGCCTTCTCTGGCCACTTCTGCTCTCGCATGATAAAGTCATCTATCAACATCTTCCAATGAATGTTTCATTTTACTCCTTTCGATTCCATTCCTTCTGTTGCAATGCACATCTTTTCTGCCAGGCAAGTGAAATCTGGAGAACCATTTATCAAACACATAGTTAGACATACAGACATGAGCACTTTCATGCTAGCTAATCCTGCAGAAATGCATCATAGGGGCAGTAATACCCTGCACGCTGTTTATCAGAATAGCACCTAGTGTACACATTGCCTAAATTACCGGATTTCAGTCGTCTAATAAGCTTAGCCACTCCACTCCACTACTGCTGCGTCTCTGTTGCACGCGCCTGCTGGTTTAATGGAACAGGATAAAACATAGCATTTTTGTCACATAGCATGCGTCATGCAGTTTAAAATAAAGGTCTGATGGATGGACCCCAAGCGAGCAATCCATTAGCATCTGCTACAGCTTAGAGGCTGGTGATGAAGTGGTAGCGCTAATTGAGGCTGCCGCCGTATGCGCACGTGGCACACAACATGTATCGCTAATTAGGACAACGGATTGTGACAAATGCTCCTCTAATCCAAGAACACAATCTGAGGTCTTGAGACTGTTAGGCTCAACATTTGCCGTGTTCCCCAACATCATTTGTCATCACAGGAGATGAAAGGTATTTGGTATACCTGACAGTCATTTTCCCTGTCTCTGTTTGTCCAGTGGGAAGTGAGTGGATGAACTACGGTACCTTTTTTTATGGCACTGCGGCACAGTTATTTTCAAAAAGAACAGTTACTGCACACCAAGCTCTACTGGCACATTCATTTGGCATCACTCAGGAGGTAACATTTCATAAGTGAAAGACTAAAAGTGAGTGGGATCATACCTTTCAAAGCTTGATCATTACAGTGACATCAGAGAATTATCAGTCACCATGAAGACAAGCTAGCCTTCCTGTCATGCTTTTAAAAGCACCTCCAGAAGTGAGGTCAGGTTGCTTGTTTACTGTGCTGTTGCAATTCTCTGAAGATGACCCCACAAAGCGTTGCGTAATTTATGGATACAAAACTGAATTTGTGTAAAGGTTTGTTTTGCTATGTCTGCAGGAAAATTGTTAAGACCTGAACCCTGTGGAACCACTTATAGTCTCGTTTCACTAATACAATGCCATAAACCTTCATGCCTGTCACAGTAGCCCTCTCAGCTCATCTAACGCTGTCAGACTGGGTGGAAAAACATTTTTTTTTACAGCAAAGCAAAAACTTGAAACGATGATGTGAAGGGCAGGATGGAGACTATCTGATCAATCACAGAGTGACGCTTATGTGTACCTCACATCTCCTCATAATTGTTAACATCCCACTTCACATTCTGGCCCACTTCTGTTCATCTTCACTTTAATCCTTACCCACTGAGGTTTGAGAGGAATGTGTTTATTTATTTATTTATTTTTTAGCAGTAATGGACTCTACAATGGAGCTGACCTTTGTGCCTGCTGAGAGGTCTGTGTCCAGAGGGCAGCTAAGCCAAGCTAAGCTGGCAGTATGGATCTCGATCAGAGACGGGTGAAGAAATCAGACAGAGAGCAGGAGGTCATCCCCCTACAGGCATGGTGTTGGCTGTTGGTGAAGAACTCTTCATCGATCGGCTGTGTGTGATAGATAATGGGCTGAAATTGAGCAGACTGGCGCAGGCAGGGTTGTTTCCCTGCCTTCTGGCCTCTGGGCCCCCACTCAATGGGCGAACAGCGGGGGCACACGCAAGGCATTGCGATACCAGAGCCAGCATCAGTCAAAGAGCCCACCAACCACCTCCCCTGAGCACCTGCAGTTCTCTCACTCATAGGCTGGTGGAGCGCTGGATGTGTCCCTGGTGCCTGACCTTGATTCTTCCAGAGCTGAATCTCACTGTCGCTGAAACCCACCAGGGACACCCACTCCTCCCTCCTGACCCACTGATCTAGATGTATTACAGGTACGATATTCATGAGAATCGCAGAGGATTCGTCCAATAAACTTAAAATGTAAGTACCTCCATGGCCAGCCATATTTTATTCACGAGCTCCCTTTCACAGCATGAGGTGCAGTTCCTGCCCACGGGGCTCCTGATGGTGGCTCCGTCCTTCTTGCACCAGCCTTCAATAATTCCTATAAATCAAATTTTGCAAGCACAGACAATAATAAGCTCTGTTAATGGACTTTCATGGACAGGTGGGTTTACAAGAGATGGCCTGAAGATGAATAGGTACAGAACCAAGTTCTATAACAGCATAAACCATCAGTGTTGTCATACCACACTGAAAATGTCTTCCTTTGCATTCTTTGTCCTCATTAGTAATAAAATGTTGGTATTATTTCAGGGAGACTTTTAAATAGATCCTTGTATTGTCAGGAATCAGGGACGATACATATTGTAATTAATATTTGTGGGGAGATTTGTCTTGTCAGCATGTCATTGTGACACTTCTCCAAAGTCAAAGTTTACCCATAAATCATGTGCACTCATAAATAATTTACAGTTGAGAGCAATTGAGTGAGACTAAAACATCAATACTTTCCATGAACTGTTGTGTGACTCCACTTGCATAACTGTACATGCAGCTCAGATGAAGGGAGTTCTTGATTCATCATTGTTTGCCCTTCTTTTGGAGGCCGTGAGGGTTAACAATTCATTCCACCGCTGAGGCCATTAAGAGCAGGGATTTCTTTTCAAGTTCATGCAGCATTTTTTTTTACTTCAGGTACAGTGGGAAGTGTCTTTTGAAGTGTTTTTTTTGTATTTATTTTTTTTATTAACATGCTGTTTTCAGAGCCTGACTGTCATCAAAAGTCAAATTCGGGACAGACATTTAGAAAGAACGCTTTATTCTTTCAATTCAGTCAGAGACACTCATGTTAAGGCTGACAAGTATTAGACGTCTGATTGTCTAACATGTTACATTTAGACTTAGGTCTTTGGGGGACCTTAGCAGCACTGAATCTACAGCCATTTGAGGCTTAGCTCAGCATAAAAAGTGGAAGCAGGGGGGAACAGGTAGCATGGTTAGCAACTTGTGGTTTTATTGGGGATTATTTGCTGGATGTTTCATTTCCAACTGCAGCTTCATTTCCTGGAGTCTTTTCATCACAGAGCGGTCACCAGGCAACCAGCAGAGACTCTAGTGGCACTGCTCCCAGCCAAGAAATTGTCCAGTAAATATCAACCAGAACTGGTCTTTTCTGCATTGCAGTTAGTTTTCGGCTTGAACAAACAAGACTCGCATATTAATTAGTGAGCTTTTGAAGTGCCGATTGGTGAATTTCCCACTGTTTTCCCCTGCTTGCAGTCTTAAGGCTAAGCTTAGGTAATTGGCTTCTGGTGGAAGAATCATGTTACTGCACAGACATGAGAGTTGTGTCAATCTTCTTGTCTAACTCTTTGAAAAAGTAAAGTTACATTAAATCTGAGTTTACCTGTGGGGTGGTGGGGAGGGCAGCAAACAGCAGTGGATCTACGGATATGGACATGAATGTGTATTAACAGTGTTATACTGAGAAGTGTAACCATACTGTATTTATAGCCATATTGTACCATTGCTTAAATGTTATTGGGACATAATTAGTCAACTGCTAATCAACACAGCAAATTTCTGGAGTGAAATATCCTGGAGTTAAATAGAGTTTGATTTTGGGAGTTTATTTTCTAAGTTAGACTACAGCTTGTGTTCAGTGTTACTTTCTGGTGGGGTAATATTTTGGTGTTCTTTCGTTGAGTGTTAAGGAGCATGATTCAACATGACTCCCGGTGTTGACTGCACAGCTTTGTTGCCGTATCAGCATTCCCTAGCATGCCTTGGTTATTCCTTCGTAACTTTTGAGAATAAAGCAACCAAATTAAATCTAAGTGAGGGGCAGAGATGATATTTTGTTTTGTTAAAACATGCTGTTTATTAATATTTCAATGAAGACATAATGATAAATAAAATGGGGCTATCATTCAAAACCATAAGTGGACAAAGTAGGAACGTAACATACACCAATCACAGTGGCAATAAAACTTTGTTTAGTTTGAAACTTGTTACACATAGTTTTCATGCGGCAGTAATTGTTGCACACTGCATATAATCACAATGCATATAATTGTTAACTATAAATTTGTGACGAATATGTTGTTATTTTGTTGTCAGTCTTACCTAAAACCTTTATAGTGTGATGAAATTTGAACTCCATGACTGTCAAACAATACATACTTTGAAGTGTTGACTGTAAACACTGTGAAAGAGTTCACATTCAAACAACTCAAGGTTAAAGTAAAATTTACTCCCAAAGAGTTCAGGTTCAACTCCTGAAAAGTGTTAAAAATCAACTCAGATTTGTTCTCTGCTTGAGAGTGAATTTGATGGTCTTACATGTACAAGCAAAAAGAGTTGATTTGAACTCAGATAGTTCATTCGAAAAATGTGAATTTGCTGTGATAAATGGGTGCAGTATTTTTGAATTGTGAATGTAACAGCTAATGCAAATCAACAAGGGAAACACTATGCTATTGTTATGCAAGGTGTAACTAATAAAAAAGGAAGTAAATGTATATATACCTCCTGTCTTATTCAGAATTTTGTATTCATATATTTGAGATGAGCCACAATCTACCGTCATACACCCCTTTATAACAGCAGCCACCATAACGATTCAGCTTTCTCACATATGACCATTTGTGTGGTTCATCTCTACCATGAGCGTTGACAGGGAATGAGGTGCCCTTTCTATAATGTCTCTTAATTATTGACTGAGGTACCTACTTAAGTGGCCCTCGACATTACCTCTAATTCTGAGGCGCCAATTCATCCTGTCCATGTCCTCGACATGATCTCTCATTACATCTCCTTTTAAACTGAGCAGATCAACTATCAAAGCAGCCATCGAGTCCAGTTAATCTTCCCTCTGCCAGACACAGCCAACGGTAATGAGCAGATCAGATCTCTGACCGGCATGTACCTCAGACAGGGCGCTGCTACTGAAAAGCAGTTAGATGGTGTTTTAGGAGGCAGCGAAGGATGACCGCCAAATGGAGATGGGCCCCGGTATGCTGCACACTGCAGCCGCCTTTATCCCATCACCCAGGAAGAAACAAGGAAAAAGGGGGAAATGAAGACAGGAGAGTAACTGGTTCTTTCTTGGAGGAGCAAGAGAGGGAAGAGAAAAGAAAGGGGAGCAAGAGTGAGGCCCTCATTAAAAGGCAGTGTGTTGGCTTCACAACCATCCCACCACTTCAATGCGCTGTCATGCCGTGATGTATCGCTCTGCATGGTGCTACCAAGGCCTTTATTCCCACTCTCCTCCATGTTTCTCGCTTCTAGCCAATTAAACGCCCACTGGAATAGAGGGGAGGAAGTGCCACATTGAGCATTGCACAATATGGAGAGAAGAACTGATGAAAGGACGCGTCTCTTTTAGTCTGCTTAATAGCTCCAGGACACTGTCTGAGTGGCATTTAATGTCTACATCCTATTATTCACTATCCATGCCCTCCCATTCTAACTTCCTCACACGTATGCATATTTTATCGCCAAGGGATGAAAATGTTTATCAGAACTATGAATATTTCATTTACTATAAATTGGCTGACTATTGGCATACTTCATTGCCCTTTTAATGCTTTTGCTCTTGAAATGACATGCAGCATCATAATGAGACTCGTGTCCAATGACAAGTCATCGATCACGGTAGTAAAAGCACCAGATTAGGTGTTTTGTCTTATTAGGATTAGAGGTTTCAGCTCAGGCATTGTGGTTCATCGCGACAGCCTGTTGGCTTTAGGACAACAGCAACAGTGCCGGGCTGACATAAACAGGTGCACCACCCTCTCTTTGTTCTGCTACACCATGAATAATGCAGCCCCCAAAAATCCTCAACTCAACACTGTGTTTGACCTGTTCATTTGTACCTGTAGCCGGGATGCTGGGGTCAGAATGTGGATGTGTTAGTGCAGGGCGAAGGGAGGCAGAAGCTAATCGCCACACCAGAATGGCCAGATTTGCTACTTCGCATGCTGCCCGTGTCACTCAGGCTGACACCATAAATCTCACTTATTTTCAGATCCAGCCGAGGCACAGGCAGAAATTACAGCCCAGAACATATTACCAGCCACAGCAGCGTGCTGAATGCTAACAGAGAGATCCTTGATAAAGCAGACAAGCACTTCTCTCACAGATTATTGAACAGATAGACTCCTATCTGTAGGATTCGAGGGGGCAGATTGGCTAGTAAGTAAATCACAAACAGGTGACAATCAAATGAACATGCACGTTAATCAGAAATGTCTTTTAAGATTTTAATGAAGGCTTTTGTATCATTCTCATCTGTATAAATTCCATACTGGAGGCGGTGGATGAAAAAGTATTCAGATCCTTTATTTATATAAAATTACGTGTAGAGCAGTGTAAAATATTTTTACACTGCTCTATATATATATATATATGGTGAAGTAATTCATTCAGACATTTACAGTTATGACACACGTCATTGTGCATTATTTTGCAGCAAGACTGCCTTGTATTTTCCGACATACAACATGCACTGTGTGTCATGGAAAATCCACGGCCTCATTAATCTTGAAATAACATGCCATAATCTTGAGCAAACGAGTACATTCCCAACAGGCTCCAGCTATCCTGCAATGGATGTGTAATGTGCTGGGTTATTATTTGATACTAAGGAAGATAGGTTTATGACTGCATATAAACCATACAGGCAGCTTGTTATCAAGGGCTTCTATTAGTTCTTTATTAGATCTTGTCCTTTCTGATGTGATGGTGCTTATTAACATCTTTACATTCTGCAAGCAGCTCATAAATAATCACAAATGCTTCATGTAGCTCCGTTTAATATTCTAAAATAAAGTGCCATAAAAGCAAAGAAGTTACAGAGCTACTGTTATAATATATTTTTGTTGCATTTCCCTTTAGGATACCCACAATCTAAAATAAGAAACTGACATAATACAAACTCATCAGCTGATGGACAAATGTTTCCAGTTTTATGGACCCATACTTCATTGTGACTTCATTCGGACTGCTTTAAGCTGCTGATATGCACCACTGGTCTCCATTTTGTGTTTAATTGTGCTGTCTATGGCGGAGTGTGTGGACCACGATGCATTATCGTGGGATCCCGCTGTGGCTTATTACTGCCAGGCTCTGCTCTCTGTTGCTCTTAACCTGCTGGGTCATTTCCAGCTGCTGTAATCTAACATTAGCCTCTGCTTTCACCAGGTCCCAACCATTTACCCCATCATGTATTATAGATGACCCTCTGGAAATGGAGGAATCCCAGCAGACATGGAATTAATTTACAGCAATCCTCAATTTTAGGGGAATTGAATCAAAGTCAGCGGCACAGTGAGAGGGGGGTTTATATTGCTATAAAACATTGTCACAGTCTATAAAATTGTAATGAAAAGCCATTTGAAGATTAAGTGTTTTTTGTGATTCATTGGTATCTCTTGGCTCAGCTAATAATCATTTCACTCCAAAGCTGAATAGTCTTACAAACGACCAGGCTGCTTTCAATCAAACTTAATCCTCCTTTTCTCTCTTTTTTTGTATAAGTCCAATTTGCAAGCTCACAAACACAAGGGGAAGCCTTTAGAAACCAAGTTGACGGAGCAGTGTGCAAACACACATGAATAAAGACAGGAAGTAAGACACTGTAGATGGGGCCTGTCTGTGCTTGTCAGGTTTAGTGATATTACTCGAAACAAATGTGACATTTAATTCAACAGAGTTAGATTTCTCTGTTAAAAGAAAAATAATAGTGGCTAAACGTCTTCAGTGCTGGCAGAGCTTCAATACAGTGGGGACAAAGATGGATGCCTTGGGGTTGCCGCCTTTTGAAAATAAGGAAATTGGAGCAGGGCTTTTGTGTAAGACCATGCAAGTAGCAGAACAAAAACAGCTTGCAATGAGAGGCTTTTGTCATGCTTTACAATTAGCTAAAGTCATTTCAGTTCACCAATTGCAAGAAGTGTGTCTGTTGTACAGTACGACGACTGAAAAGTAGACTTTGACCTCGATAGCAGCTATTTACTGTGGTGCCCAGGGTTTTGTAGCAATTTGTATAATTGAAGTGCAATTTCTTTGGGCTGAATAGACAGAAGGGACAATCCAATGTGCATTGCTAACTGTAGAGAGAAAAAGTTACCTCGGACTTATCTTAATTGGCCCCAATTATCTTCTGTGACAATACCGGTGTGTGTGTGTGTGTGTGTGTGTGTGTGTGTGTGTGTGTGCGTGTGCGTGTGCGTGTGAATGTTAGAGAGAGAGAGAGAGAGAGAGAGAGAGAGATATATGTGTGTATCTGTAATGAAAGGTTAAGAGTTCTGTTCTGAGTAATGAAGCTGTGCCATTAAACTTAAAGAACCAGGACTGTTGAGACCACTGAGGTCATTTACATTTACTGAGAGTACCTCCATGGCAGTCCAGAGTCAGGTAGCATTTGGTGCTTTTTTTACATAGAGCCTTGTTAAGACTGATTGGGCAGTAAGTACTCATTTACACAAGATGGCCCTGACTAGTCTTGGCGGGTTAAGTTTCACTATGATTTTTATAAACTATGTGTTGAATATATTATTCTCCCATAAAAAGGCAAAATGCAGTAATTATATTTTTTGTCATTTTATGAACAAGGCACATCAAATCTATCTAAAAATGGATATAGTTTCAAGGTCTGAAAAGTGAAGGCAAAGCAAAAGTGCCTTAAAATGCAAAACCACTGAGGGCCAATAGTGGCTGGCCTCTAAAAATCTTTAGCTTTAACAGATGCCCATTCAAAAAGTGTCAACTTCTGTCAGGAAATATAACTTCAGTAAATGTTTTACATTTGTCATTGTGGTGTCATTACATTAGATACCTTCCCTTTGATCAGTGTTTTGGTGTTCCTTCTGAAAATATTTCCTTTATTATTTAGATAATAGGCCTCAAAGAGAGGTATGTTTCAGTATATGGTTGACGATATAGGTGGGCCGGCGTAGTGCCCTCAGGTTCTCAGTCAGATCAACCCACCACCTCCCCCACCACACACACACACACACACACACACACACACACTCCTCCCCAGCACGTCCAAACATGGTCACCTCTTGGTCCAAAAGAACAAGATGACGGCAGTCAAAAAGTCAGACTTGGAGGCTTCAAAATGTCAGTTCACAAACCATTGGGTAACGTCACTTTGGGTTGCCACTTGACAAGAAAGCTAAAAGAACAATATGTTGGTGGACATGACATTTTCTCTCTGCGGTCTTAGAAACTTATTCGAAGGCATTGTGGAGTGACTGCAAGTTATTATGTAGGTTCTACTAGTAAGAACTCTTACCATGTAATTACAACTTCACAAGCGGCAGGTAATAAGCAACCATCAGCGAGTACAAAGAGGGTCATCTAATTGCAGTTGGCCCACAACTACATGAATAAAAAGCTGGATAAACCCTGGCATTGGAAACACTCAGTGACTTCATGTTGTGCTTCCATGTTGGGTTTCTGATGAGGTGTAAGAGCAGAGAAGGAGCATGATTCATGGAGAATTTCTCGTATAAAAAAGCACAAGTTATTTTCTGTCATAATATTTTTTTTTCAGCTCTTAATTTTGTAATTTTATTCTCCTGTCATTTATTAAACCAACTAAAACTTTGATCCACTGATATATAATCCCACTGACTAGCCAAATACAGTGCTGGCTGGCTGACGAGCACATCAGAAAGGGTGCTTTCTTCTTCCCAATGATTAGAATAACTCCCAAACATCTATGGTTAATTTCAGCTAACAATGGGAACAAAATTCTGCATGTTGTACCTTTAAAAATGACTTTATCTTTTTTTCTACAGACCAAAAACCCAAAGGGAAGTTCAAACTAAATTCCAGTTGGGCAGTGGACCCAACACGATCAAATTTCTGTGAAAAAACATGCACTTTCAGCTGCTGTAACAACATCCTGGATAATGAGCTCACCAGCTGCCATCGCTTATTAGCTGTCCACCCAGCAGCAGTTCTAGCTTCACAGCAGTTTACCCAATAATCACTAATTCAGTGGTGATTGTGCAGATCCTCTTGAGGTCATTTTCAGTACCACTTGTAAGTCATACATTTTATATTATTTCTGAGCTGGTAATTACTGTTACTGTTGGGTGGATTAAAAACCTGCTGGGCTCTCTGCCAGTACTTTGTTGATCTCTGTTTTCCTTTGTGTCTCCAGGACTCTGAGATTTTGAACACCGCCGTCCTGACTGGAAAGACAGTGGCTGTCCCAGTGAAGGTGGTGACCATTGGAGTAGACGCCTCTGTTACAGATGTCTCCGAAGCAGTAAAGTGTCGCTCGACAGAAGAGGATGTGGTCAAGGTCAGTAAGATGAAACAAGCCTCTGCATCTCTGCTTTCATAAAAACAACATGCTGTCGGCTGCTCCGTATTCTATAGATTTTTGTTGATGTTTGTCAAAGTCTGGCATAGATTCAAAAAAATGTTTTTACATTAGCAGCTAAAACATTGTGCAGCATCAATGAGGAAAAAGCAAAAAAGGATCCTGCATGTGATAATGGATGGGGACATTGTTTCTTTTCCGTTTCTGTTCAGCATGTAAAAGGTCTTTGTCAATGAATCTCGGTTAAAAATAAGTGATGTCACATTTTGTACATTTTGTAATTTACCAGCAAATTACATTTAAGTGGTTGATATTTAATCAGTTAAAACATGAATAATGAATCATTTAAAATGTGTGCATTACATTAACAGTAATAGCCTTGACTTTTCAAGTCAGTCATGTTTTTTAGAGAGACTCAAAAGACCTGCAGGAATTACTATAAAAACTGAAAAAGGATTTACTACAAATGTGTGCATTTAATGAATAATTTCAGACCATGGAGATATTGTGAAGCTTTGTAGAAATCGTACTGTAAGTGTTAGAATTAGATGAGAAGATCTATGTTTAGCACATCTATATAAATCCTCCAGAAAGGATAAACAAACACAGGCAAACAACATGAAAGAGTGTGTTTGATATGCAACGACTACTGACAAGTTCTTCTTTATTTGTATACCCCCCTTTCAAACCTGGGGCACAAGGCGCAACGGAGTAAAAAGTCCTTTACAGTGTTATAAAGTTGAGCCCTGGTATCAGTGGCTTCGCTCTGCAAACAAAAGAAGTCATTCTGCTGCAGAATCCTAAAGACTCTACGAAAACCCGGAGGCAAAAAAAAATCATTCTTCGGTCTATTTCCAAGTCTAAACAGCTGAGATGTTGCTCCATGTCAAGAAGGGATTGTAAACAGATCAAACTCGTGTGGTAAACACTAATAAGTTATAATGAAACACAACCGAAAACCAGAGAATATTCTGCCACATTGAACATTGAACATCGAATATCATGTCTGATACGTGACTTCGGGGCACTTAAGTGTGCTTCAGAGGGAAATTAAGCCGACAAGAAGGTTTAAAAAAAAAAAAAAAAAAGCCACAGCTGCCGCTGACATCTCTCTCTGGGTCAAAGGGTTACTGCTCAGGGAAGTTCGCCTCTAATCATAGCCTGCGATGGCATGTGTGTAAACATTATTAACTTATCTAAATTTTACTTAGTGATTTAGCAATAAATAAACACAGAGTGACATTAAACCTGAATTATGAATCACTGTGCACATTAAATTATGCATCTACTTCCTTGTGGCCTCAATTACAGTGAATTCAAAAGACATACCTCAGGTCACATGTTGTTGTTTTTTTAAAACCTCTTTGGAGATTTGTCTTATTCACACTAATTTGATCTGACACGTGTAGGCAGCAATATGGCTGTGCCATCATTATTTTGCACGCACATTTTGTTTTTTCTGGATTAACATTTTGACAGTTGAGTTTAGGGCCCGTACATGTTGCCGGGTTCACAGTTTGAGCTGTGTGGGCTGTGTTTGTGTGTATCTGGAAGGATAGGAGGGCCTCTACTACTCATTATACAGCTTTACATGTTGCAGCTACATACAGCGAGGTCATTCAAAAAGTCAATACTTCAAGGAGAAAGGGGTCGCGTCCCGGGATCATCATCACCCAACTCTGCAGTTGCCCTCAGTTCTGTGCAGCGTTGTAGCATCATTCAGGTCAATGTTTTGGGCTCTGTGGCCTCAAATTTACTGTTTTGATTCACTTGCAGGTCTCTGGTTACTTCGTGCTTACAAATTCGAAAGTACAAATGGAAAAATATTTTAGTAGTTCACACAAAAAGAATAGTTAAGACTACAGCAGGACAATCATACCCCACAGTTGTATATTTATAAGTTTTCATGGAAAATATTCCATCTTCACTGAAGCCATGAACGGAAGGTCATGTTATGAGCAAGCTTTTACAACTCCTGCTTACCATGGAGCGAGGGTTGTGAACACGGTTCTGTATTCTGTATTTTACAAAATTATAATAGTAGGGCAGTTCGAAAATTGTATGTGCAGAGCTTCCTCTTGCATTGAGGTGAGTTTTGTAGCTTGTGCAGCGTAGTCTGAGTGGCTTAATTGCTTCTGCCAAGTATACAAGCCAGAGCTAGACTCACCCCACCTTCATGCTCCCTACTCCCATCGCTCATATCTGCTGTGGATTGTATCTGTCTGGTGAGTTGTTAATTTCCTGGGCTTGATCCAGAGACAGCCTTAATGTCCTCTGTAAGTATTCTCCCGTTAGCTGCCTAATGTGTCTGATTAATGTGGCAGCGGATCCTCCTGGACGTTTATGATACTTTGCGAAGCAGAATGATGGAGGCTGTGTAATTCACAGAGACAGTCGCACTCTGAGTTTGGCACAGCTCACATCCAGGCAGGGAGGGTGTATGAGGGGTTAAAGAGGCTGCTGATTAAGAGGTGATGCCCTTTTATGTTAAAATATTGATTTGAGGCTATGTTGGCCAACTAGGCAGCACAGCAGGAAGGTGTAAGCACGTCACTGTAATGTGCTGGGACGGCTGGATGTCAGCTGCCATGTTCTCCATAATTGTTTCTGCTTAGATTGTTTGGGAGTAGATCGAAGAAATGCCAGCAGGCAGTTAATTTCCCTGTCATGAGACACACTGTAGCACAGCTGTGTTAATAAATCCCACACTCATTTCCTAATTCTTTTTACTACAACAGAAAACGTCACACCATTTTTATGAATTTGGCGAAAAATAAGACAGATAAGACTGATAATGATATTTGTTAGCAGCCTCTGATTTATTGATCATTCATATCGCCATTTGATATGAATAATGAGCCACACATGGAGCCCAGTCAGGTGTTACGCAGTCTGCAACCCACCCGCTCGTGCAGACAGGTTTGCAGAGTCCAAACGAAGAGAAGTCTGAGATGAAGGGGCTGTCAAAGGCACTTCAGTCTCAACAGATTGAGCATAGTGAGAGAAAAAGAGGAGAACAACGAGCTCCGATAAGGGGCAGGGACTCCTCTGACATCTTTATCAGTTCAAACACACTGTCACACCCGCAGCCCTGACGGAGTCCAATCTGCTCCATAACTGACTGTAGCCAGGGGAGGGACGTCGCCCTTGTAGAAATGTTCAAAAGCTTCATTAAGCAACTCCGTCAGTCCTGGTTACATTGCAGTGTTGTGCAGCGCACGAGCGTGAGCAAGGAACTACTTTGTATGTTCTCTTTATTCACTGAAATAACATCGAGGAAATACCCATTGATCCCGAATGTGTTCACTTGAAAATGCAGGGCTTGTGGAGTCCTTAAGTAAAGCTCTCTGGTTGGCTGTAGAAGCAGCTGCTGCTTTTCAGATTCTTCACCGGTCTTCTTCTCGGTCTCTGGACATAAAGTTCACTGAATTTGTTAGCATGCTGTCGGAGGAGATAATGTTTTTGTACAATTTCAGAATGGTTACCTCCCCTCTAAAAGGAAATGCTTCTCGAGTTATAATACATTTTTGTGAAGTAATTTGTGTAGATTGCTAAAAAAAAATTAATTATCAATACGAAGAAATGTAAGTTTATTTTCTTGTTTCTGCTGTGACAACGCTTCCAACATGAATATTCTACTTAAAATCAGTGTTCACGTTAGCAGGCTAGGCTAACTGCACTAGATTTTGATTTTGAGAGGAATCCATACTTACCAGCCAGTTGGATCCTTACAAAAGGACACATTTGTGTAATAATCAACACTAGTGGTGTTTTTGAAAAACTGTAAGTCCTCTCTCAGCCACGTGTGCCCTCAAATGTCAGTAAAACACTTGAAAAGGAAACCACCCATCCAGAGACTTAGGGCCTGATTTACTAAGATCTCAAATAAAGGGTACTAAACTGCGTGTTTTTTCCAAAACTTTGCACATTGTTTTTGCACGCGTTTTGCAGGTGATTTACTAAGAATATTTACGTCACTGATATCAGGTGCAAATCCCTGTATTTAAATGAGGGGTTTGCATATGTTGAAGTGATTCCAGCAATGGAAAACAAAGCGACCGAAAAAGGAAAAGGAAATCTGATCCCATTGAAATTAAGAAATATAAAAATAGCAAGAACAAAACGCTATATATGAGATTATCAGCAAGGAAGTCAATACTGTGGGAAAAACAAAAAGGCGAAAAAAACGGCTAAATAATAAAACGTCGGCAATCAAACAGTGCGGGATGGTGGATGAGATGTTTCTAACCAACACTGAGCAGCAGGTCCAGCTCTTTCTGTGATGGTGAATTAGTCTCAATAAATGTCGCAAAAAATTCTGTCATTGTTGGTATTTTGTGGCTCCTCCTTGTTGGCTGTAAATCACCATTCAGTTCACTGAAAAACTCAGAAAGGTCATTGCTGGACAAACGATATGTCAAAATAATTTTTTGCCTCTGACATCTCAGAAATGTTTAAATGGTTTGCTTTCCTGCGTCTCCTTCTCACCACAACAATAAGAGCAGCCGTCTCTCCAGATTTGCGCACCTGATTAATACGTTCCTTTCAGTCGTACTAAAATACACACGCAAGCACTTCTCCTATTTCTACTTTTAGGTTTAGTAAATATCGTTGCAGGTGCTAAATGTATGTATTCGCGCCCCAGTATTTTGCACGTTCAAGTAGAAATGCCCAATATTACATATGCATGCAGACAAACACGCAAAATGGACAAGGTGTGTTAAATTGCACATTTGAAAGATGCAATCCTCACAGCACGTCGTTAGTAGATCAGCTTGGACATATTTTTGCAGGTAATGTGAAGTTTGCACGTGATTTTACACAAGCAAACCTTTAGTAAATCAGTCCCTTAATGCATACAAATATGGTAAAAATTGTTTTACCAATTTTTAAAGTATTTATACATCCTCGCATCATGTTTATTCTTTGATGTCTTTCTTCAGTTTGCAGCAGTCTGTTTACATTATTGTGTCTACACGGATGTAAGCAGAAGAAATCAACCGGAAGGTCTCTAATGACTGTTTAATCAAGCCAACACCATGATAATTGCATCCAACCATGCACAGGTTTTCCAGGAACGCTACTAGATCAGCCAGTGAGCTCGCGCCGGTGCAGATTGTAAAATCAATGCAGCAAATCTCTAAATATCTACTTTTATTTATACAAAACGGCCAAATTAAGTTTCCACAGTACCCCAAAAACTCTACTGCTGGCTTCACGCTGGAGTCGAAGAGTGAATGAGGCTCCCACAAAGCACAGAATAGAATGTGTCACGCACAAAGTTTTCTTCCTGGTCACAGAGGATCTGCTGCCACAGCTTCATGATGAATGGCTGTTTGTGGTTTTATCTCACAGTGGAGAAATAACTTGGAAGTAGAAAAAAAGATATTTCCCCAGACCATGTAATTCTATCTGGCTCCAGCTAGTAGTAGTCTGCTATATGATGGGATCAATAAGATTGACAAAGTGCCTGAAGAAAACCCAACTGCTTATCTCCGTTTAAGATGTACTGATTAATTACCTCTGCAAGTGTGTGTGTGTGTGTGTGTGTGTGTGTGTGTGTGTGTGTGCGTGCGCGTGCGTGCGTGCGCGTGCGTGTGTGTTGAGTATCCCTATTAAGACCATCAAAAAACACTATATAGTACTTGAACAGGCATAGGGAACATACGGAATTTTGAGAGACAGAGAAAGAGGATATGTGGACATTAATCAAACACTAGTATGAATAAGGAGCAACAGACGGGGCTTTAAAGCAAGTGAGTTAAAGCATCAAGGAGTTGTGCCTTTCGATAGCACAGAATTGTCCCACTTATTCTTTTTGTAAAGTAATTTAAAAAACAGATGGCTTTGAGTTTGGTCATTTTATCAAGAGACAGTTCCATCTGTTGGTTCTTCTGTTAGCTGTGGGCTGAACAATAATAACAGCAGATCATGGCCTGTTTTCCCTCAGGTTAAAACATGTACTTGCTGCTCTCCTATCTCTTTTCCTGAGCGTGCAGCAGATAGAGGACCTTTCATCTTTTTCAAAGTAGTTACAGGAATACTCCATCAGTGGAGAGCTTGGAAGTGTAAAGCCTTATAATCAACTCGCAGGGCCCGGCCAACATTGCATACTGTACAGTGTATTGCACTGTGTAATTCACTGTGTAGTCATCTAATGTAACTGTCAGAAGAGCTCAACTTTAAATGTTGTCTCTCTTAATCCTCTCCTCTCCTCCCACGCAGGTGTCTGACCGGTGCGACTATATTTTTGTGAATGGCAAGGAGATGAAGGGCAAGGTGAAGATGATGGTGAACTTCACGTACGGATACCTAAGTGCTCAGCTGGAGCTCAACGTGTGGATCCCGCGCCTCCCCCTCCAGATTGAGGTGTCTGACACGGAGCTGAGCCAGATCAAAGGCTGGAGGGTGCCCATCATGGCCACCAGTCAGAGGTACAGTAGTGAATGCATTTATCACTTGCAAGGCCTGTGCCTCATCTATTAGACTATGCCAGAAGTCACCCTCTTGTATCTTTTTCACCGTTTGTCAGAATGGGTTCAACCAATGAAATAGAATTACGCAAAAAAATAAAGTTGTTTTCACATGTTTGTAATAAACTGGAAGGCATTTGTTTTGCTAATTGGAGGGGTTATAAGTCCACTTATATATTTAAAAATGTTAAGACACTTACATTTTTGTGCCATCTGCTGTGCCGTGTAAACCAGATGTAATAATATTATAAAATTGCTGTATCAGGGTCACTGAGGAACTTTTATTTTGAGTAGATACATAACATATATTATAAATGCACTTAGTTTTTTCCTTTCTCAAACAACCGCATTGTGCTTTTGGATTTTTCTCTTGGTTTCATACAAGTGCTCATGATCAGAGTCCTTTGTCCACTTGTGCAGCCACGGTAGCTTGGTTTAAGAGTGGCTTTTATTCCACGTGATGCATTTTATTTCAGTCATGGCGCAGATAAGATAATGATGAGAAGTGTGACTGAACACCCCCCCTCCTCCTGACTTCAGTCTTACTGACGGTTCTTAGCTGATAATACAATGGCTGACCTGTGCAATGCAGCTTGTCATTACGACTGGTTTAAGGTGGCCTGCCACTGCGCCTCTTAGTTGTCAGTAGGACAGAACAGTATTAGAGCTGTCTGGAGGTCAGACTTCTCCCCTGGGGCCTCATCACTGGCAGCACCTCTGCCAACGTTGCTGTGCACCGCGACTTTGCAACTGTTGAAATCCATCAATTGATTGAGCAGCTATCAGCCTACCTGCAGTAATTACTTCTGGAAAAGCGTTGAAGTTGGACTTGGAGTCATCCCACGCACGAGTGTGGCTACTCTAATTATCCCAGCTCCCTTCTTATTTTGAGTGACAGAGGTACAGCATTCAACTAATGCCACGGCTTGTCGAGGATGTCGCTTTTTTAGCTGCGTGCTGGTATGCCTTTATCAGTGGGGACAGCCAAGCTGTGTTGTCATTGTTGACGCCAGCACCACTGCTGATGGGCTGCAGAGAGCTTTGTCTCTCGCTGTCTTCCACCCGTCTTTGTTTATCAGGGGATAACAGGCGTGACCTTGCAAAGTAGCACTATGCCTGTTGGTGAGAATGGGCACTGGTCCACTGTTCATAAGCCCACGAGGAACTAAGCCAATAACAGACAATAGCTAGCAGCAGGACCGTCCTCTATCAACCAGGCTCGCAAGTTGTGGCCATACTGGGGGGAAAGAGAGAAATGAAAAATAAAGAGACATCAAGCCTGTTAGTAGGACAGCTGCAGAAGTACTCCGTACGCAGTTTTTGACTGACGCTGTCTGTATGGCTCACCTCTTCCCTCCCTAAGCTCTGTCAAAACAGGGACAAGATAAGCCTTTGAAGACAGCTAACTTAAGTGTATGCGTAGAACTCAGGCATCCACCACTCCTTTAACGCATCTTTTAATATATCTATATTAAGATTCCTTTTTCCACTTGTTAAACTGCTTTAAAATTCTGTTGTAGTTACCTTTCATTCAATGATTTGGACTTATTGTTCTCCTTCTGCTGTGAAATAAATAGCTGCATTGAAATCCCTCCAAGATTCAAAGAATCAGAAGACACATTGTCAGACAGAGCTGCGTCTGCGTATATAGAAACAACACTGCCTATTTCTGTCCAAATGACCTTCGTCACGTTATTGTAGCAGAAAATACAATGCACCAAAATGCCAAAACATATCCAGCACACCATCCACAGGGCACAAACAAAAATAAGCATGTCACATGCATTAATATGCAGCATCTCGTCTGAAGTCTGAGCTGGGCTTGAAAGTGAATGAAGCGGAAAGAAAAATTGCTTTGTTAAGCAGGTTGTTCGCGGCACTGAGTACGATTTGTTTATTAGATTAACCTTAAATTAGATTTTGAGATGGCTGCACAGGCATCGGCATATCAGCTTTATACTGGAGCTAAAATGGTCGGACTTCACTATCAGCTTGTTTACTCCTGAATCCATTACACCTGACTGATATCAGCATCTATAAATGCCCTTATAAATGTAGTGCTTCAATGCTGATTCAGTCAATATGTCTACATAATTTGTAAAAATCAGTGCTATTTACAATCTCATTAACCTTGAATGTCAACTAACTGTTTACACTCAAAAACCACTCACAAAGGGATTTAACCAAAGCATTCATTTGGTGAGAAACTTTTGATTACTGCCTTTGGAATAATAAGATCATGCCTGAAATTATTGGCAGGTGATTTTTTTTTTTCTCCTGCATTTTAATATGTGAATGAGTGGAGAGAGAAAGAGATATTAAAGAACAGTGATTTATGAAAGCAGAACAGAAATTTGAAAGACCAATGAATGTTTGATCACAAATTCATGAGTTACAAACCTTGTCAGTCTGTTGGAATAAACGACGCATCTGAGCAAATGTTCGATTTTATGCCGCTGATAGCTTTTTCATGTTTATGTGAATTGGAAGGTGACTCAGGGAGGAAGCTGCTTGCATTTCATAAAACGTAAAATATTGTTGGCGAGAATGACTCAAATACCTCCATCCTTTTCGGGGACTTTGGCAGCGTGTTCTGCATAGAAACAACAAATCTAGTGGAGCAAACATTTCTGTAGTAGTGTTAGAATATAACTTTTAAAATACAAACACTGTCAGCAAAGTTATGCGAAGGACAAACGCAGGATCGACAGACATCCAGCCATGCATTACACAGTGATCGGACTTTGGCTAATAAGCCTGGACTGATGTACTTTAATTTCCCCTTTTGGTATTCTGCTCCCAAAACGCCAAGGAATTCCTCATTGATAAAGTTGAATTTCTTTCAGTTTCAATGTGGGGTACTTGGATAAGTGGTGAAGGTCAAATCCTGCAAAAACTAACAAACAAACATGTTGTTATACCTCTAGGGCAGATCGGCCACGCCAGTATTAACAACCTTTCCTCCCGAGTAGCTTCTTGTTGCAATTGATGATCACACTGTTTTTTGCCAAAGTTATACAAATTGTGGCCATTTGAGATTTGAGTTTTTTTGTCTTTCTTTGTGCTAATCTCACAGGTTGGAGCTAGCTGCAACCTAGTTCGAAAAACATGATGTCACATTCTTCTGTGCACCAATCAGGCGGATTGGTTCAAGTTGTAGGGAGATATGTTGATATTTTCAGGGGCTTTGAAGTTGCAAGACTCAGCCGTAAAGACAATAAAGTTAAACATTTAGTAAATTATGGTCTTAGTGAAACTATAGCAAAAAGTTATAGTAAAATGTGATTTGTATTTGGATGCCACAATACAGTCAAAACTTAAAGAGACTTAATACAAGTATGTCCTCGTCACACCGTCACCGTTTGAGTTGGGGATTTTGTCACTTGGCTTGTTAATTGTAATTGTGATGATGCCATGAACTCTAAATATGTCGGTTTTCTTTTAGTGTTTCAATATTCACAGCAGAACAATTTCTTCTGTTAATGGCTGTCATTCAGTTGCATGTGAAATCAGTCCCACCAGCAAAGCTTTTAGGTCTTAACTTTAAAGCTCTCTGTACTCTTGGCTCTTTCTCTGGAGCATGCAACTAACATCTCTATTCCCACGACTTCGCATGCAGCCAGATTTCTCAGGGGATTCAGACAGAAAGAGCCAAGCAGAGCGGATAATCGCAAGAAAAACAGTTTAAGAGATGAATTTCTTTTCTTCTCCCCTTTATCATGATCTCAACCTTTACTAGTGTGTGGGTGTGGGTGTATGTGTGTGAGAACGAGAGACAGGGGAACAAATGACGATGATTAGACAGAAAGGTGGATTTAAGTCTGTAGTACAGTTTATGATTAATAGCTGTGTTGACAAAGCACTTTTCTGTTTGTAAGTATCCTGACTGTGCCCCCGTGTGAGACTGAAGAGCTGTAACAGCATTTATTCTCCCAAATCAACCGTTCAAACATTGCTCTCTCAACATCCCAGTGTGCTTTATTTGTTGTTTTTAAAAAGGCGTTTGTGGAAGCAAAAATTAAAAAAAAAAAAAAAAAGCAGTTATGGGCAAAATCTAATGATATTGTAGCTGTATTGTAACCGTTTAAACCCAGTTTGTCATACTTAAAACAATTTTCCTGGTGAGAATGAGTCGTGCCTCTGTTGGCTGATTTGTTGCCTAAAGTAATAAAATTAGATTTGCTAGCAACAGAGCAATCACAGACGCCATTAAGTAAAGCAGTAAGGAGGTGTGTGCACATTCACAATCCAGACCGGGTGCTCAGAAATGGTGGAGGAGAGACACTGAGAAAGAAAAATGATAGCCATTCACTGGATTGATCGTCTCTTACTGGTTTAATCAACAACATTGTATCATAACATGATGATCGTTGGGTAAACATGCCCGTATGAGTCACATCAATCTGTGTCTGACTGAGATCAGTTCAACTTTGAACGCTGTTGGCAATCTACAAACCAAACTTCAGTGCAAAATGAATATTTTAGATTCTAGATCGTTTTCGACTGTAATATAGCAAGAAGCACCAAGTGCACTGAATTCTGGCAATCAATGTAATATATCGACAAAATAATATTTGCCATACATATATATGGCATACATGATGAACAAGACAGATTCTGCAAACTTGTTGATATCAGCATGTTTAAATTAGATTATGAGACCCAAACACAAAGGACAGTAAGGACTGATGAAGGTGTTTTATGACCTGTCATAAAACAAATAATTGGACAAATTCCATTTGTGGCCTGATGTTGGATCTGAAATAAGGAATAACCAAAAATTCTTACACTTGAGGGAAATATGAATGAAGGGCAGGTTAACAAAACTTCAAACCTTTTATGGCACCTACCGAATTGTTTCGATACTGTCTACTATTGAAAAAAGCTTTGTCATTTGATACTCAGTTTCGAAAGCCAGGCTACATTGACCTCAACACATTTTTGTTTTAACACGCAGCTTTTGCTGCCTTTACACAGGAGTAAATATAATCAGCATCAGTGAGCCACAGCGTTCACCATGTGAAGCATCCACTCGGGTGGCCTGTCAAAATAGTTCAGCTCACTGACTTTCAACTTTGGTAAATCTTACATTACAATTCCTAACTTCACTCTGTTCAAAGACATTTTTGGACACATATCTGCCTGAGTCCCGTGCGCTGCAGTAACTGGAGGCTTGTCTGTGCACAGACAGCTAGCTAACGTCTACAGTCTACAGAGGCTACATTAGTACATTTTAGTGTCTAGCAAAAGCTTGCATGTGAGCCATTTTCAGGGGACATATAAATTGTTGGTACAGAAAACAACCTGGGTTACACTCTCTCCCCCCTAAGCTGCATGAAAACTAAAGATTTGTACCATCATGAATAATCAAATTTTCTTTTTCTTAAAATAAATTATACAGAATCAGTATTTAAAAAAAGTATTATTGTTTCAAAGTGAAACTATCTTCAAAGTTGTGCCGTTTATTGTTTGCGGACCATGAGTGTCTCTATCAAATTGCCTAAAGTATGAAGAACTGTATCGTCAGTAGTAAGAGCACCTTGGAGTGGTAAGTCGCTGTTTCTCAGTCTGGACTGAGGCAGTGGATCAACCGGCGCTGCCATCTCATAAGGCATGCCGCCAGCAGGGCTAAAGAAAATATATATATATATATATTCCATGTTAGCACATCAGGTTCTTATTTTTTTTTTGGCAGGTCCACACGGGACAGCGAGGATGAGGACGATGAAGACAGGCGAGGACGAAGCTGCACTTTACAGTACCAGCACGCCATGGTCAAAGTCCTGACCCATTTTGTAGCCGAGTCAGCTGATCCTCGAGGGCAGACCAGCTTCATGCTGGGCACGGATTGGCAGGTGGACATCACAGAGCTCGTGTGGGACTTCCTGAAGGTAGAGGATCCCCAGATTGCACAGCTCCTGGACAGAAGGATACTGGTGGGACTCGACGTAGGGATGACCACTATACAGGTACACCATGTCTTCATTTAACGCGTCACTGCAGTCAACTGCACATGCTAACAACTTACAATTAACGGCTCCACAAATATGCGGGCCAAAAAAAAAGAAGGTCTCAGCTCGTATCTTTACCCGATGCTCACGGCATTGGTCATGATACAGGTGTTAGGAAGCGTATGTCAATTTAGCGTTTGATTTGTGTCTATTCAAATCGAGGCCAGAGATTGTTGCCTGCTTCCAATCGTGTTGCTTCAGTTTATTATCCAGATTACCACCAAACATTAGTGTATAAACCTAAATGAAGACTTTTCTCAGCTTTACTGTGGTCATTATTCTGCCAAACAAAAAAAACAACATGTTCGAATAATAAACTGGAGGAACAAGAACATGTTGTTTTTTTTCCAAGGACAACAGCAGCTGCCAACGTCACTGCCAGGGCTTGACTCACACCTCCTTTTGTCCTGAGCAGACAGGTGCTCACTGGTGTGTCACAGCCTGTGTTTCAGGCTCTCAGCAGCGAGTGGGTCCTCGGCCCTTCGGTTTGTCAGCCCTCTTCACGCTAACCAAATGGATATCAACCCCCTAATGACATCTGTGAGAGTGGGATCTGCATCCCAGTGTCGAGGACTCGCCTGTCTGTCTGTCTGCAAACCCTCCGCACGCTCGCACAGAACAAAGCACAAACCGGAAAAGCATAACGAGAGCGGAGGTCTGACAGCTGCGACTAACTCTGCCATGCATCACGTTGACTGATGCACGAGGAGACGTTTAAAAGGGTTTTCATTCGGAGGAAGTCACGCGTAGCTCACGTGGCGTTGATCACACGCTCAGTTAGACTTCCTGCTCCTGTTTTGAGGTTAAAGTGTGCCTCTCCTCCAGATTACCAGTATTAATCAAAGGGAATGGATTCTTACCTACAGGAGGTTTAGGGGCTGAATGGCAGCCAAGTTGAGTCCCTGTTTGATCTCCCCAGCCTGAGTAAGAGATAAAATAAAATGAAGGTTTTGTGTATCATTTTGCATATTGCGCAGGAGCTTTTAAGCCTTTTATGTTAGATGAAACACTCGGAAAAGCATTTTCTTAAATCACCTGTAACTCCAGGTAATCTGCTTTTTTTTCATGTCGCTGACATCTTCACTGCTAGATGCTGATTTATGTGATGGTTTTGCATACTACTTGCCAGGAATCCCCTGTCAAACACACAATGTGACCAGTGGTGACTTATTTCTGTTTTAATTTTCGTATTCTCTGTTCAGCTGTTTGCCAATGCTGCGGATTTCTCTTGAAAAAGAACTTCCCCACTCCGAGTGTTAATAGCAGGAAATGAAAAGGCTTTTATGAGCCGGTTATACATTGGATTGTAAAGTAACACACCTGTAATTCTTCATACCACAATGTCACACGTTACCACAATCACACATTTGTTAGGAATTAGTAGGAAGCAAGAAATTTTAACGTGCATCTTTTTCCTGTTATAATTACTTGAAGGTTGTAATCTGTGATTTCTTTCCTCCTCTTCTTCACTGTCTTCTTTCTTAGGTGTTGTCTCCTTTGTCAGACTCAATCCTGGCAGAGAAGACTATCACAGTGGTGGATGACAAAGTGACCATCACCGAGTTGGGTGTGCAGCTGGTGACGGGCCTCTCCATGAGCCTGCAGCTCAGCGCTGGCAGCAACAGAGCGATCCTAGCTACTACCACCACACAGGAGGTTCTGCAGAGCCCCAAACAGGTCTGGATGCTGTCGTACGCAGAAGTACAGCGGGAATGATTTAATGATTAATCAATTAAAAGAAGGACAGAATCCTTTCGTCCTTTCATATACTAATGGATTTTGTAATTTTATTAACAAAAATTGCAAATATTTGAGGGTTCCAGCTTCTTGAAAAGGATGATTTGTTGATTTCCTTATTCATACCCAGCGTTTCCCCTAGTTTGACTTCTTTTGGGGGGCAGGATAGGCCAGGGTGGTTTGGGGGGAGAGGAATTATAATCAGTGCTAGGGATTATATTCGATCAGTTCTCTCTCTCCTCCGGGCCACGTGGGAAAGCTTTTTCCTTTAATTTGATTGCAATCCGAGTGCTACAATATTTTATGGAGTTGTAGCCTGTGTACATTTTTGTATTTCATTTTGCACCAAACTTACCAATATGGTTGGCGGCCCCCTCAAGGCCAGGAAAAGGAAAACGCTGGTCATACCTAATAGTAAACAGAATATTTTGAACATTGTTCAAATACAATATAAAAGTTAAGTACAAATCAGACCTCAAATTACCAGTTTGTTTTGTTAATTCTTAATTTTAAGACAAACTCCAAGCAAAGAGTATATTTAACCAGAAGCAATATATTCTTTCCATCTAAACATGGCATGATCTATTACTGCATAATGATCATCAAATTCACATGACCTTAGGCTGCAGGAAATTATAGTGTACTTTTCCTCTGCTTTCTGACAATTCACAGACAAAGCAATTAATGGAGAGAACGAGAGGACAATCAGCAGGTTAAGTAATAATGAAGATAATTATTTGGTGCAGCATCGTGTGTAAGAGACTCAAGCCTAAATTCAAATTTTGTTCTATTATCCACAATTTAATACAAAGCCTTGTTTATAAAAATGAGTGGTGATTCTTATCCAATAGATAAAAAACAAAGACCAGAAATTATTTGCACACCATTTAGCCGGATCCAATTATTACAGATGATGATGGTAATTTGTTTTACGCAATAATTATTATCTCCTAGCATATTAAATCATTTCTCTTTTGATGAATAACTGATTTTTCTTTTAGATATCTGCTGATACCAAAGATTTGCATTTTCCGCCTTTCATAGTGTGTTTCCAAAACAACACACTCACCTCCAGACTGCATTTCACACTATCAGGGTCCTTGGATGAGAAATTCTACACGTAAAGAAAGCTTCACTGTGCATGTGCTGGTGTTCACGTGACTGTTTGTTCAACACTTTCCCTAACCGTCTTAACTCTGAGGCTTGAAAGCCAAAGTGTGACAGAATGTTTTTCCTTCAGTATCTAATAGAAACAGAAGCTTAATCTCAGCATGCAAACGCACCATCACAGCTACAGTACAAGAATATGTACAGTCCAAACTTGGCTTTTCTCTTATATTCTGCTTCTCTTTCTAATTTGCCGTGGCTTCTCTTGTTGAAGCCTCTTTGATCTGCCCATCGTCTTCTCTAACTGCCCCCCTCTTCCTCTTCCTCTAACTGAGGAAGGAAGCGAAGGACATTTATCTGCCCGATCTCACGCACAGTGTGAAGATAAGTAGGCAGCACTGCACTGTAAGTCCTCTGGTGTCAGTAATTGGGAAGCATTGACAGACCACTGCAGGGATCTACTCGTGCGCCTTTGGGGATTTGTCCTTCGGCGACATTAAAAGGCAAATTGTGAGACTGCAGTAGAAGGCGGCCTCGAGACGCCCGTGTGTGGCAAATCTTCATTCGCATGAACAATGTTTAATGTTACTGTTTGATCCTTTCTGGTCTCTTTTAATCTGTATCTGTATCCTATCACCTTATAGAGAATAGCCACTGAGTTAGCAGAACCGTGCAACCCAGTAAGCTTATATTTGACTCGCAATGTTATCCACAAGTAGAAACCTCCATATATACACTGTGTGTATATGGTGCCCTGACAAAAGGCACATTAAATGTAAATAATCAACAGGAACACCATCTAGGTGAAGTTGTAAGTACCCAGAAAAGAGGCCTTGCAATTTCCAGAGCTAATATATAAAAAAATAACCTGTGCCTGTCTTTTTCCATGAAATCAGCTTGGATTTTTACACCATCATTTTCATTCCTTTTTAATGCAAAAGGTCCATATGTTGTCTTGCGTCACTGACTATTTCCTTTCTCTCTTTTTATGTGTTTGTATTTCCACAGGAGGCCCTGATCAGCGCCTGGCTGCAGTTTAGTGACGGCTCTGTGGCTCCGCTAGACCTCTACAATTCTGACTTTTTTGTCCTGACGGCCACATCTCTGGACGAAGATGTGGTGACAGTGCAGCAGGACCCGTCGTGGAAATGGCCTGTCATCATGACGGAGGCGGAGGGTCAGGGCCTGCTGGTCAGGGTGGAAATGACTGTTTGCGAAGTCTGCCATAAGTTTAAGCGTCGCAGCATCCTCGCAGCGGGGAACTGTAACGTCAGGGTGAAGTTCGGTCACGGTGACAGCGCGAGGGGAGGGAGCAGCGACTATGGCCCAGATGGAGATGAGATGGACACCAGAGGCAGGCTCTCCTCCTCCCAGGACAGGACGGGCATTGACACCCACTACTATGGCAGCTCTGTCTCTGACATGGAGGATGGGGTGTTGAGGAGAGCCACCACTACAAGGAGCGCAATAATGCGCAGACCCAATGGGGACAAACTTTCAGACAATGGTGGCCAGAACATTCCAATCGACTTTGCTGACTTCCCTGCGCAAGTAGATCTGCCCCGTGGCCGCAATATGGACGATGACCTCATTCAGACTGCCCGAGGGCTCACAGACCTAGAGATCGGCATGTACGCCCTGCTGGGGGTCTTCTGCCTCGCCATCCTGGTCTTTCTTATTAACTGCATTTCCTATACCCTCAAATACCGCCACAAGGAGCTCTCCATCGAGGGCCAGGAGAACATGAACCACGCCCACGACTGGGTGTGGCTGGGGAACGAGGCAGAGCTGCTGGAGAGCCAAATCAGCCTTTCGCCCCAGCAGGAGGAGCAGACCTCCATGATGGACTCGAGTAGCGGCCTCGAGGAGGGCAGCCACCTACTGAACGGAGGCTCTGCCCAGAAACACGTGCAGAGCCAGGTGCACCGGGCGGCAGACACGGGCTGCCTAGCCAAGGACAGCAAAGGAGACTCCCCCACCACCAAGAGGAAGCGAGTCAAGTTCACTACGTTCACCACCATCCCCTCAGACAGTAGCTACCCCACTGTGAACACACTGACTGGAAGCCACAGCCACGACATTAAGTGGGTGTGCCAAGACGTGCAGCTGGGAGACTCCAAGGAGTTGCGCAACTACATGGAAAGGTTAAATGACAGTGCTTTAAAAGAGGTGGCATAATGTACAGTGTGCACTTGTAACAAACTCACCCTTATGCCTTCCAGAGGAAAGTGGGTCACAACCGAAAGTGGACCCACAGATGGTGAAAGAGGAGGAAATTTACTCCAAACTGCCAAAGGGTCATTCAATTTAGGAGAGCTGTCACGATTCCACAAGTGACTGATGATAAATCAACAACAAACTGTGAGGACGTCAGTTGGTTTCTTTTTCATTTGTTTATCAGATGATTACCTTTTTATCATCATTTTATTATTACAGGGTTCAGAATCTAAACGAGGACCCAGGATTGACCTGCAGCAATGACGGCCTGTGACCACAGATGTGAAAACAAACAGTACCGTGATTAGATAGATGTTCTGAATGTGTGTGCACATTAAATGGCTTTGGAACTTTTGTACCATTTTTTGGGGGATATTAATTTCTTACGTCAGATCTGTGGAAGAGTTCTGAAAAGGCCAAAGCAAGCCAAGAGAAATTTCTGCATGTGGCTGAAAAAGAAGAAAAAAAGAAAAGAAAAAAAAAAAAAGCTGAAGTTTCTGGTTCATTGTCATCCTCCTTACTAAGGCAGAGGACCTGTTATGTATATACTGAACAGTCTCCAAAGCATTGTATTGTTACTCTGTATATTGTATTTTCATAACATTTAAGGAATACACAACAATGTCAAAACTGTGCATCTGCTTTTATTGACCGCAGCATCATTACGCCATTCATTCCTTAAGGTCAGCAGAGGGGGAGCCAATTACACATTCATCGTTTTATCAAAGAGTATTTTTATGAAATGCAATTTACCCCCCAACACAATCTGCTCCCTTTTAATGCCGGCAGGTGGAGGAAGGTGTTAATACTCTCATCTGGTCTGTTAGCACACAGCACCCCGACATGACGGCCAGGTATGATGAGCTTTTAAACAAAACTGCTGTGTAATCGTTGAAGAAAATGACAATTAATGTCTCGTTAACCTCTGTCCCATAGCGAGCACTGAAAGCATACTGATGGACAAACGGCAACAAAATACGCTCTCCATGTCTTCGGTGAGCGTGAGGCTCACAAAAGTAATAATTACAAGCAAGGTGGGAAATGTTTTCTTTTTGGAAATGGATCTTTTATTATGCAGATAATTGCACAAATAATAATCATCTCCGAAAACTTGCTAAACAAAGGCAGTGGGTTGAAAAATTGCATTTTGCTCAGTGAACGTTATTATCATCACAGCAGTGTTGGCTGATTGTGTTTTGTGTGTGTGTGCGTGCGTGTGTTATTATTTTCCATCAAGCAGAGAAATATTCACATTATGATAACCGTTGCCGCAGTGTGGATCTGCTCGTTAATCGGCAACACTCACAGTGTTACCTGGAAGAGAGTAGGTGAGATGCCTCAGCGAGTGGCAGCTCTACCTGGAGTGTAATTAGGGATGCCATTTAGATGTCAACAGTCAGCAGTGAATGGAGGCCCTCCAGACACCTGCATGAAAGTCTAGCAGCATTTTAGCTTTTATGTAATTTGTGTTTTATTCAACTTGTCGATTAATTCTTGTTTTTCTTCTTCTGTGAGGCTGCTATTGATCCAATGCACGGCATGAATTTACAGTACAAAGTAGGCCTATCAACAAATAGAGTTCAAATGGAAAGAAAACAAACTATAGCAGGAATTAGAGGTAGTTCAGCATTTTGGCCTACTTTTTTTTGTTGTTGTTGGCAAGTGTTAGATTGATACCACTCATAAATATAAAGCTACAGTCAGCTTAGTTTAGCATGAAGACCAGAATCAGAGGGAAACGGCTACACTGGCTGTGATTTGTTTATGTGCAAAATAAAACTGACACATTATTTTTCAGGGGGTTGTGTGGCGGATTAGTTGTTGGTCGACACAGAGACCTCCTGCTGTAAAGCTGTAAAGGTGCTGGTCGGCCGAACCAGGTGCCGCTTCCCTGTTTCCAGCCTGTGTGCTAAGCTAAGCTAACTGGTAGTCGTTTCATAATTACAGAAGTGTCAGTCATCTCAAATGAACTCTCAGCAAAAAAGAAAATGATGATTATTCTTAAAATATCAAGCTATGGTTTTCTGCGGTTGCACCGATTTCTTAAGAAACTGAGGTCAGTAAAAGTGAAGACGTCAGCTGTGCCCTTCTACTGTTTAATGACTAAATCCACAATACAGCAGCTACCAACAATTAAATTGGCAATGTAGCTTGCACACACACATGCATGCACACTAACAAAATCACTCTTGTTTCTGCTCTGTCCTGAATTCCTTGTTTCCTGCGCTGTGATCTGCCACCTCCTGTGCGGTTGTCCTGCTTCTGTGACTCTGTGTGGCCGCAGGTGGACCGAAGCGAGGTCCATGAGCAGCGTGAGCTGTGTGCTGGGACCGCGGCTGCTGTGCGCAGCCTGTGGACTGTGAAGGGCACGCAGAGCCTGAGTAGATATGGGAGGGATTTGACTGTCAGCCACATGGGGCATGATTGATGGAGGGCCCCGTGTAATTAAAACACCGCTGCGACTCCTTCCGTGACCATTGTCGGTGGGTTCAGCCTCTTCAGGTAGGAACAGAGCAGCTCAGCCCATTAAAGACCCACCATTTCCACACCCTTGGGCTCCGGTTTCAGATGTGTTCATACCTGCTGGGATGTGGCTCAGGAGACATAATGACTGTATTCACTTCCTTTTTTTTATAGCGTGGTAACTCAAGACTCATTTTTGTTGGCCTTGAAGACTTGACTTCCTTGAAAGAGAAAGAAAAAAAACCTTCCTCAGGCCTCCATCTTAAATGGATTTTTAATTAAATTGATGATGTGAGACCAACAAACTCTCACTAATGGTTGGCTGTGCTCCCTGTGGTCCTAATGTGCCGGGCCCATATTTGCAATTTCCAAATGATTATTCGCAGCTTGATTTATGTTACTTCCTTTGAATTCATTTTAAAGTCAGTTCACAGACACAAACATGCTGTTGTAGAAGAGCAAAGGAGCAGCCGACAAGGTCGGCTCGACATCCTGCACCGACCAATTTTTACACATGGAGCCACAGGGAACCAAAAACAACACTGTTCATAAACAAAGCCCTTGTGCCAAATCTTTGCCTTGTAAACACAATCTCCCTCCTGACCAGTGCAACACAGCGGGAAGACAAACACCAGAGTGCACACATAAGCAAATGTTCACACACACACAAAGGAGATTGTTTCACTATCCTTGTAAGGGCTTGACCCTGTTAGAGACAACCTGAAGATGTAAAGCTTTGAAAAACAAAAGAAGATCACAAATAGGAAGTTTAATTATTTAAAATGGGAACAAGTAAATAGTATATTTGTGTGGGACTACTTTTCGCTGCGGATAGATATTTAATTACATCAGCAAGTGTATGCTCTCAAAAAACCTTAGACATGCGATCAAAAAAGTTGTGAGACCGCTCCTATAACAACCAAAAACTTTACCTGATTTAACACTGGCTGTCATTCCCTTCAAAGTTGTCCCCTTGTGAAGTGATACTCACCTCTCAGCGACCCCGCCATGTTTGAAACTCTCTGAAAGGCCCGTTGTGTATGTGTGGAAAGCACCTTCTGCTATTTGTGCTTGATGATGTCAAAACTGTGTCTTTTCAGCTTTAACTTTATTTTGGGGAACAGAAAGAGGTTGCAGACAACCCAAATCCGGTACGTAGGAGGGTTGGGGGACCAAAAATTGTGTTGTTGTGGGAAACAACCAAACAATTTAAAACGCGTTGCCGTGTTGACGAACCAAAGTGCCATCGCACCAAAGTTGAGTTCGTTTGCACTGAACGTTTCCCCTCACAGGCCTCAGAACGTCACAGGGGAACTCGGCGTTGACAGTCTGACCCTGGTTGTTGACGCGCCTCATCTGGCACGTCTTCTTCCGTCTTGGACGGTGACATTTTGCCCCTGTTGAAATGCGAACGCTCCTCCAAACACCTCGCCGGGCTCATTGCTTCATGAAGGGAGACGGATCCCCGTGACGCCAGTGGAGAATCCCGTTTCGATTCCAACGAAGTGATATAAATTCAAATTCAGACGTCGGCATAAGCAGTTGCACAACATAAAATATCAACAATGACTCAAAAGCCCAAAGGCAATAAACAACTAGAGTAGCTAGCAAAGCCCTTTCGTGGCATGACTTGAGCATCCGACCATGTCATTTAGATATATTGGGGCGGGAGAACTAGTGGGGCACAGTGTTCACGAGGGAGCGACGTATCAGGCGGCGGACTGACACAAGCTGAGGTATTTTTTTCTGCCTGCTGGAAAACAGCAGAATGTCGGGGTGCTTCCAAGATACACCTGGCATTTAAGATCTTCCTCAGTGTGGCTGAAAAGGTTTTACCTTAATACCTGTCCTGTTTAATGGGAGTCAAGTCCCATTCTGTACAAATAAGATGTGCTAAACCACCTAATAACCGAGGTTAATGCCATAAATCCAGATGTATGTACGCTGCTGAAGCATTTAACAGTTGCTTATGTCACAGACCATCTGTCTGAACGAACGTCATTAAAGTGCTGTCATATCCAGTCCCACAGAAAACGATCTTTCAAGAGACAAGCGGCACATTTTCTGGAACAGGAAATTGCGAGAGGCTCTACGTATGCTTTCTTTTCCATCGTATACTCATCAAGCCCGAGTTAAACAACTATTGGAATATTTAAACATTAGAAATCTCCCATTGAAAAGATTTCAGGATGCTGGCCGACAAAGACAGGTCAGATAACATAATTAAGTCTGTGTAAATGAGGATGATTAGTACTTGGAGATGGGCGATGTGTCTGCTCGGCTGTTTTCTTGAACATTGTGTCTGCATTAGCTTATCTTAATTAACACGGGATGATACCCCCTAATCCTCCAATTACTGGAGCAACATCTTTGGGAGTATCTTCCAGCCGCTCATTACGCAGGTAAGACTCAGTAATACAATTAAAAGCAGCTTAACATTCAGTAGATTATGTTATGACTGCCACACGCCTCCTAAAACTCATTGACATACAACATGGACAATGGTCTTAACTAAGCAATATATGGACATGGAATTTATATAAAACTTGAATTACTGCCTCTTCGTTTCAGACCTCCACCTACCAGTTAAGTTGCAGTTTATATCCATGTCTGTCCAGACTCGTATATGTAGTGAAGACTTTGAAAGAATTTGGCCAATACAAAGTTGTTTACAAATTAAGCACTGTGTAAACTTCAGAGGCTACACATGACCTTGTCCCATAGAAAACACGCTGCAAAATAACAGTGGCGGGTTTAAATGTATACAGAAGGTTTTCCAAGGAAATGTTGTGCGCTCAAATTCGGACTCAGACACCATCTTAAAATACAGGGAGGCTGGCACCTAAACTATACATCTGCGTGTTATTGCCTTGCCTCCCTAACCGCTCGGATGTGTCAGAAAGTCCGCTCAACATGAGAAACAAGCCGCCACACTAGAATAATAACCTGGAGGCATTGTGTAGGTTTCAAACTTCAAGCTGTCTGCTCAGTCACAGCTTTGTGGGCTCTCTGACCAAATTAAACAGGAAATGGCCCTCTGCGAGCCCCCTGGCTAGAAGGCTTTGGCATTAAAAAATGATCTGTGATGACGTTGATTTCAATCTGCGTCTGATGAAACGAAGAGGAAACTGGCTGCCTCCCCCTATGGGAAAGCAAAATGAGGCTTTACACCTCTGTCTAAGCAACCCTTTTCCTTCCAGCCTGCCACAGGGTGTGTTTTTTTCTTTAATATAAATAATTTAGGCACTCTCCTTTGAGTTTGCCTTAAAACCAACAAACCATAACCCTAATTATTGAAGCAGGCTTTATGAGCACAATGTGTGGTTCACATGTAAACAGTATCCCCACAGAGCCTGAATTTAAAACGCTGGAACGTGTTTCCACTCCAGTTATTATTGTTTCTGATGCTTCAGGTTTTTCCTAATATCAGTAATATTAATGCACATGGGATTAAATGCATTGATATATAATTCCTTGGGAATATAGATAGACTACTAATTTATCATTATATGTATATCTCATGACTACAAAACCTGCAACAAAGCAGTGCTGGCTTGCAAAAAAAACCAATGCATTAAAATAAGGAGTATACAGATGTGACAGATGTTTGAACGAGCTTTGCTAGTTATGCTTTATTAAGGCACCAGCTGAAAACGACAAAGCAAATTCTCAATGTAATATACTTTAATAGGCACAAATATAATCACAAAACAATATTCCAGTTCTGTATCATTTTGAAAACAGAATATATTTCCAAAATAAATGTAATAAATCTTTTTAAAATGACTTGAGATGACAAAGTAAGTAAAATATGCAGTACAACAAATAAACATACATTTATCATTATGATCACATAAAAACAAACATAAATCAGATCAATTTAGCATTCTACCTCTGGTTGGACCTCGGTTTGACAACCGGGCGTTTTGTATCGTCATTGAAATAAATTCCAGCTTTTTATGTGCCGTTACAAATGTAACTTTATTTACACCGGACAACCAACACCGCTCTGAGCTCTCAAAGGCAGTTTTAAATTTTGTGGAGACTTATGTCACTTGACGCTAGTCCTAGAGCCCTGAGAGTTTTCCTGTTTTAATAAAATTCTGTACCATGCGTTCTACCCAATCTGGGGATTGAATAAACACACACACACACACACACACACACACACACACACACACACTTATTCTTAAACGCATGAAGCTAAAACAAATGCATCACAGTCTTATAAATACAACAAAACAGAAGCTTAATTTCTTTTCATAAATTTTTTTTCTGGCAAAGCTGCAAAGCCATGATAACACTGCAAAAAGTTTCTGAGAGCAAATACTGTGCACGTTGTGATTTATTTTTGCCATGGAAGTCTAAATACAGCAAGGATATCAGTGTGGACGGGTTCCGTTTTTAATTTTCATGTATTGCTTCCTTTTTAGCCTATCCAGCTGCTGAGAAGCTACATTGGAGTCATGGAGTGTTTTTAACATGAGCTGTCATTATTCATGTGTGGTGATGTCTGAGGATTTATGGAGTGGATTCATGTGGCTTTACATTATGTACTGTTATCACGCACAGAGAAAGCATATGTGGGAGATTTTCTTTTCTCAATATTAGATTTAAATATGAGATTAATCAAACCAAAAATCTGTGTTCATTTGAAATCTCCTCATACAAAAGTCCTATTCTTTTTGTCTTTTAAATATTGTTTCTTGTGACTTTTTTTTGTCTTTATTCAGAAAGGCACAGTGTAGACAGACAGTACATGTTGGAAAACAGAGAAGGGGAATGACATGCAGTAAAGGTCTGGCCAGCTCAGCATGTTGTCATTCTCAGGGCCTCAAATACTGACGGTTTTGTCAAAACCATTGAGAGATACGCACATGGTGCTCTTTGGGCTGTGCGTCGCCATGACACTTGGGTTGAAGAAGGAGGTCATGTGACGGAGCAGAAGTGTGACTAAGTCAGCATCATAGACTGTATATAAAAGTGGGCGCAGCTTCTAAGTCTAAAAAATGAGGCCAATGTGGAAGTGCCGTTAACTTGCAATACCACTTAGGGACACTAGGGGTCGGCTCCATAGACTCCCGTTCAATTGCTCATGAAATACAGAGTCAATACGTGTTTTCCACAAGTTGTTATGGTGTTGTTAGCTAAAGTCCCTCCTTCTTATTAGTTTTCTGGAGGTCCACGTGGAAATCATCCCATCATTAATTCAATATTAGACCTCAAAAAGCAGTATGTTTGGAGGCGTGTCTGTTTGATTGACAGACCTGTGGTGCAGTTAGGGCATAGAAAGAATTTCCCCTTGGGATTAATAAACTAACTAACTAACTAACTAACTAACTAACTAACGAACGGTCTGTCTGTCTGTCTATCATAGTGTCCTCGGGTTCCCACTTAGATCGAGTCAAATTTGCTGATTGTTCCTCCCCAGCTCGTCCAAATGTGGTCACTTATGGCTCAAAAATTCGAGGTTTCAGAACAACACTTCACAAACAAATGGATGACGTCATGGTTGGATGACATCATGGTTAGTCCGCATAGCGAGGAGGTTGAGGGTGGTTGGATAGAATATACCCAGGACCTTTGCCAGGGAGGCCGGTGTTTGAGTTCGAGAGAAAGCAAAAGTAAACATGGATCTCTTTGAAGTAACATAACACATTACTTGCATGATGCATCTAACATTTGTTACTTAAAATTACATACTTAAACCCAAACCCTGATCTTTTCCGGACCACATAGTTTTGGTGATTAAACCTAAGGCTCCTTGTGGGTATATCTGAAACACCAGCAGGATGAGACAAACTGCAGTATGACATCCTGTGATGAGGGGAATCGAACCAGAGAACAACAACAGAGAAATCATAAATCATTGGCCATTTTGTTTGCTTCCTACTAACACGGCTCTCAAGTCATCTGCAATAAGGTCAAATGTCCTTGTGTATTAAAACTTTACCAATTACATCACTACTTTGTTACTGAATGAGTGTTTGAAGCTATCTAGAAGCCCAATGGGGGTAATTGAAATAATGCTAACATTCAAGTACACTTAATGCACAAACACCCCAATTTCAGGTCATGGATGATCTAGAAATTATTCAAATTATAAATACTGATGTCTCATACAATAAAATGATGAGCAGAAAAGTCAAAAAAATAAGTCTTTGTTAGAATAGAGAAAGTAAACCTATAAAAAACAACTGAGCATTCTTCATAATTAGAAAATATCACACTTTATGGCACCACTCCTCAACTTAAGTGCAAATGATCGAAGAAAGGCAACAGGAGTAAACAAACAACAGTAAAGGAGTACAGTGGAGACTATTCAAACGCAGCTCCTGCATTCATCTCGACACTTTCAGTGGCACGTGTGCAGTCATCCAGTGATGTAAAACCATTATTGTCATAAGAAAGCATAAAGAATACGACATCCAAAACTCAAACATAAATAAGTTCAAAGTCATGACCGAATCATACGAGACCTTTTATAAAATAGGCAACTCAAACTGCCGTAGGACGATTAAATCAGTACCTATTGGAGGGGGTCTTTGGGCACTGAGTGATGTGACAGGAAAAGGCAGGTTTGGTGGTGGTAAAGGGGCTCCTGGGACGCCTGCTGGGGTCAAGAGGAGATGGTTCTCTGTCGAGGACTTCCTGCTCTGCCCTTCTGCTTGTCATACTTGACAGAGACGATGAGGAAGACCAGCAAGGTGATGCCCTGGATCCCCGCCAGGAGGAAGAAGTAGTAGTGCAGAGAGCAGTCGTTGATATTACCTACAAGAGAGACAATGAGGGCGTGATTTAAAAAAAAATATGTCAGGCTTTCGCTGAGACACCAAACAATAAAACTGGCATTTGGATAACACTTGGAAACTGGCAGGGGAACGGCAAATGACAAATATGGAAATTTGGAGAACAAAAGTGTCACTCGCAACATATTCAGAAGGGGACAGCAGGGGGGTTCTTTTATCACAAAGTGCTACTCCACATTAAAAGAAATAACAAAGGTAAATGGCCACAAGCTCACAACTGTGGCAGGCTGCTCTGTATTTACTCGACATAAAAGTCGAGCTTGAAGTGAGCATGGCAGAGAAACATGATTCTGTCAGGAATTAGAACTCAGCGGGGGGCGGCAGAGCTTGTTACTTCTCATTTCACCACAGTGAAACCTCCCGAAAGTGAAGACGATTGACCCTGCACTTCAGCGTTGATACAGGAAGGCGGTATTGATGATCTGGAACTGAAATATCAGAGAATAACAGCAGTACAAACTCTCAGCTGTGATTCGAGCTAGGGAGTCTTTCATCACTACCAAAGAACAGTTTGTTTCCTCACGGGACCAGGATGTGATAAAGAGGAGGAACAAAATTAACTGATGCCTCCGCTGTGATTTGTAGGACTGAAATATGACTTGTTGGCAGAGGAGGACAAACAGACATTATTTGTTGACATCCCCGGTCTGTTTTTTTTCCTTATGGGTTTGGAGAATTTGGCCAGGAGCCTTTAAAATCGTAACATTTGCTGCACTGTTGACTGAAGTGGTCGTCGTCATTCAGCGGCAAAGCTCAAGAGGAAAAGCGCAAAACAAATCCTGTTTTCGTGTTGCTCGGGGTTTACATGAAGGGCAAAGCTGACGACAATACAATTGTCTTTACTGTTCAAGTATGGAGAGAATTGGTTTGGCGTTAGAGCAGCTTTTGTCCTCTTGACCATGTGAGGCAGACCAATTGACTTTGGAGCCGACGGCATGAGATGATGCTCGTTACTACTCTGCTGGACAAGGAGGCATTTTAGGTTGATTGCTTGTTGAAAGGGTCATTATACAAAGGGAATATACAACAGCATATTTAAAAGTATGGCTTTTGGTTCATGAAACAGTCTCCATGTACAGCACAGTTTTACCAGTGGACAGAGATACCTATATCTTCCATCTTTCATTATCTGTAAATGTGAAGCCCTGGATCAATCTTGTGTCGTCCTCTGAAAGCTCCCATTAGCTTCTCCATGTGGATCTGTCACACTGAATAAAGAGCCAGAGAACGAGAAGCGGGCTTGATTTTAATTAGACATGTATAAGTTCCGTGTACTCGAGTACAGTCTAATTACACCTGCCAGTTTAAAGTTAACACACCCTTGGGTCAAGATGGCACTTATGCTGAAAGAGTTTTCAATTATTTCACTTTCCGACTATTTTACAGAGTCACTTTGGAACGTGTTCAATGCGATGCGGGTCAGATGTATTTTAACAAACCTGCCGTTGGCCGACTATTTCAGTCAACTTTCTACTCCTCCTTACTGTGTTCGAAATCCTCGTCGTTATGGGAATCATGAACAACCTCCGAGCTAGCAACATATATGCGGGAGATGGCGTATAAATCTCTGAAGATAACTTCATCCGTCCACCGCTAGTGGAAACCTGACTGCGGCACAGGCCTGTCAATCATCAGACACGCCTCTAAACATACCACTTATGAGGCCTAATATCTCATTTATGATGGGATTATTTTCAGATGGACTGCCAGAAAACTATTAAGAAGGAATGACTTTAGTGAATGAGACCATAATGACTTGTGGAAAAAATGTATTGACTTTGTATTTCATTAGAGAAGTTGAATGGGAGTCAATGGAGCCCGAGGCTTTTTGGAGCGAACCCCCTGGCGGTTTTGCACTTTAAGGCCCTTACGCCCTGGCTTAACTTTTCCAATCTGGAAGCTATGTCCACTTTTATATACAGTTTATAGTCACCATATAAATACGGCCCGAGTAGTTTATAGCCACTATGAGCTAATGTCTAGCGGCTATATTTAACATTTAATGCGTTCATAATAATTTTATAGAAAGAACTCTGTGATTTGATACTAAATACAGCAAAAATCCCTTCAAAATAAATCTCATTTGAAACCTGAGTAAATATTTTATTAATTTATCTCATGGGAAATTGAAACCCTTTGCACTGACTAAAACACTGTCTTGGTTACACAAGCAATTAATTGGATAAGAACCAACTAAACGTCTTCTGTTTTCCACTAAATAAAACCAAATTAAAAATGTATTTAAAAATTAGGACTCATTAATATTTCTTTCCTGAAAACCATGAATGTCTGTACCCAAGTTTTTGGCCGTCCATCCAGCGGTTGTTCAATTATTTTAGTCCGGACCAGAGTGATGGATTAACTGCCATCCCAAAGTTTTAGACGACAGACTTCACTGCTTGCTATGAATGGAAAATTCTATTTATCAAACCAGAGATCATGGAGGGCAGAATATTGGTATGTCAAGAATACAGAAAAGTAAGATGATTCTCGACAAATATACACAGACGATAAAACAATATATTAACCCGATAAACAAGAATGTGTAATATCAACCAAAGCCCTGTATAACAGCCACCTCACTTAGAGGCAGCTGCGTCACAAAGTATCTTCAGCTTCGTGTTCTTGAACATGATTTCACAGGACATCCTTTGCCACCAATAAAAGAACAAGATGCGGTGAAGATTCAAAAGTGATTCGGTGGCGTGGCACGATCACCAGCGATCGGTAGAGCAGATCACACTCCATGATGTCACCACGCGTATCGTGCATATAAATGATTCTTGTCCCACTCTCTCCGCTCTGTGCATGTCTTTGAGGATAATTAGAAATTGAGGAGAATAAAGGGACACGGCGATGATGGGAGGCATGACTCAGGAGTGATTCTTTGTCAATGCTCTGTGCACCGGGCTATCTCTACAGCAGGAAACCTTTGATCGAGGAACACAGACCGGGCTGATGACTCTGAAGTTCTGCCAGAGCATTAATGACGCGAGTGGCAAGCGGGAAAGCTGACAAACACTTTGACCCCCGCCGCAGTTTCAATTTATGTTGTTGTCATCTTAATCTGGTCAAAGGTTTTAAATTGTGAGAAATAAGATCAAGAAACAAAACGTCATTTGAATAATTAATTATGTACAAAACAATATGCTTGACCGCAGGCCGGGGGAGGAAGAGGGAAGTGCGTTTGCAGTGAGGGCGCTTGTATTTTCGATCGATATGTTGCTTTAACAGATAAGTGAAGCAAGACTCTGCTGCTGCAGTCTTAATTATAGGAGCCGCTCACAAAACGCAAGTAATTCAGCATACAAATTATGTGGGCGAAGACATGTGTATGCTTGCCAGCAATGTCCAGAGTGTTTAGCAAAATATGATCCGTTTAAAGGGAAATATGAACAACGTGAAAATAAGTGGAGGATTTGCAGCAACGTATTCAACAATTTCTGCTCGTGGGAAGATAGTGAATATCAGCACCAAGCCTGTTACAAATCCTGATTTTAGGGCATTTTTACTCCTTTGAAGGAAAAAAAAAATGTTGCAGCAGCCTTAAGATTATTCTGACAGATGACTGGATCGCAACCTTTGTTCTAGTTTTCTAAACTTCTCAGCACCCAAGGAAAGAAAAAGGGGGACTGGCAAAAAGCAACATACAATTTCTGAAACGGTGCTGTAAAATTGTGCAAGGTTTCAATTTTGTTCTTGCTCTAATTACATTATACATTAAATTAGGCTCAACCTCCTTCTTTCAGTCTCCGCCCCTTCCACCCTCCCACCCCCCGGGTCCACTCAGCTGCCAAGCACTTTCACAAAATATGGAAGGCTAATTATGGTAGCAAAAGACCAAAGAAGGACATATTGTAAAATCGTTAATGAAGCCCATAAACGTTCATCAGTTATTTTAAAGGCAGGGAATAGTGTAAAACAATCATATTGTTGTGACGTATTGCTGTTACACAATTTGAGATTTCTGCATGTGGCCGGAGGTTGTGTTTGATAGCTCACAGTTAGTAAATTACAAGCTAGTGATTACACTGAATGCCCCAACAGAAGGGGTTAGCCATCGAATATCTGAGTGATATAAACTTGCAGGACAATATACCTGCGAGTGGGTTTGAGCAGACTATGCGAGTCCAGATGAAACGGGTCAATATCAATTTAATGTTTGAAAATGGATCAATTGATCTAGACCCTTCAGTGCAATGACCCAACATTTTAATGCTTCAGTGACTTCAATGCCATCCTCTGCCTCAGAATGAAGTCCGAGAGAGGGAATCAATGCATGTTTGTTTCAGCTATAAATATAGTTATTTTCTGCAGATCTGCCTTGAAAAACTTTATGATTGATGGTGCAGTTTTCTAACTGGCCACAACATGCCAACCATCTTTATGTGCCCTATGTTACCTCTGACGGATCAGAAATTACATTTTCATACAGGCCTTTCAGACAGAAAAAGAGTTCCTGTAAAATTTGCCATATGTGACATTAAAGACTTCTATTAAAACCCTGACATTTCACTGAGTGTGACCCAACAGGATGTCCGAATGTCAGCTCTGTGAATATCTGAACACTTCCCAGACATCTAATAGAACATCAGTCGGGACTTGAAGACTGGTCAAAGAAAAGGCCATTTCCTGCAGTGTGACTGTACTGGTTCACAAAAAGCATTCACTTTGAGTGAATGATACTTTCACAAAAGGGGAGACCATTTAATTCAAAAGCCATTTTCTAAAGACAAAAAGCTCCTCCTGCAAAAAGGAACATTTTGTGAAGAGAGTAAAGGTTCATCTATGATTGACGTGGCTTATAAAAGTAAAACAGCTGCATGCTACCTTTGACAGGAAATGATGTAGTGTATACCAGGCTTATAAAAATACTAATAAAAGAACGTGATGGATGACTACTCAACCATATGTTTTCACAGTGGCAAACAATGTGCAGTGGGATTTGAGGAATCAATAATTTCAACATGAGCTCACTATGATTTAAGTTTGAGAACAGATGTGGCCAAAACACTCCATAAATATTTTCACCGCTGCTCTGCAGCCCGCTGCCACATACGTCATTCACTCCAAAGAACAAGAGCAGTGACAGCACTTTAAAGAAGTGACCTGTTTTTTGGGTTGTTTTTTTTTATCTGTGTGAGACACACGAGTAAACCTGACATACCAAAGCGTGTAATACACTCGTCTTTTATTGTACAGTATCGGTGTCACGTTTTGCGAAGGAGTGAGAAGTAAGATACCTTATGTTTGGGCACCAAAAACCACGTGGTTATGTTTAGGAAAAGATCACGGTTGGGTTAAAATAAGTAATTTTACATAGGTAATATCACGTACGTTATGTAATTTAAATACATTGCGTTATGGTTGCACTTACATACTTGTCCTTAGTGTGTCACAGACTCAAACACCAGTTGTCCAGCTGAAAGTCTGTTCTGTCCCTTTACCCCCGATCTCCTCCCTACTCGGACTTTATCCCTCTTAGTTCTTCGTGACATTACCTTCTTCTTTGACCGTGATCATACGTGCGTGTACTGGACGAGGCGTAATGTAACACTGACACGGTGTCCTCTAGTGGACTGATGGGTGTATTACAGGCTTTGACGTGATACTAGAATAACGTAATGAAGGACAAACTGGATGGGGTCTTTGTGTGACCCTACCTATGCCGACTAGCATTCGTTTATGCACAGAAAGGCGGGATGATGGAGCGACAGCTTGACAGGAGAGCTGAGCATCCACCAGTGTGATGCCAAACCAGCAGTGCCGTCCTCCACGTACCGCCCCGGGGACGGCTTTACTTAAGAGGAGCGGGGCTACGTAATCGGACCCCCAGCCTGTGATTAATGTTTGCTGTCTGTCTTCAGGCGCGTGCAGCTCAGTACAACTGAGCACAGCTCACCCAGGATGCTGTTTACCGCACACCATGCTGCCCGCAGCCATGGAAATAAGTTGAATCCATGGCACCTAGAGAGCCATGAAATGTGGTAGAACCTAACATCCAACAAACTGTGAAAAACAGCCAGAAAAACAAACTGCATGATTCCTAAATGTACCTAATGCCTAAGCTTCGTGCCATGTGTCTTTTATCAGTGGCCAGGAGGATGTTTTGTTCCATTCCTGCAGCTCACCTTCTTTTAAATGACTTGTTTTGGAAAGCAAAAGGAGTCTTACAGGCAATCCGACTTTAGTTTAACTTCCCCTCGAGTGACACAAGCCTGAGCAAGGGATGGATTTATGAAGCACGCCAAGCATCTTCCAGTGCTAACATCATCAAAAGTACCTCCCTACCTGTCGGCACACTGTATTAATGAGCTATTAGGTGTTTGAGAGTAAACAATTTACAGTGCTGGCTTATTTACCGCATGATCAGGGAAAAGTGCATCTGGGTTGGGAGCCTCCTCTCGCTAGGGAGCCCATCCATCTGCTGCCACCACCACGCTATTCATTCCAGCACTTGGACAGATTTACACAAACCTTTTGTCGTTAGCCTGACATCCCTATTCATAATGTGAAACACTTAAAACAAGAGACCTGCACAGGGTGTGCCCCCCCCCCTCTTGGGACTAATTTACAGAAGCTGTAAGTGGATTTTAAATCAGCTCGAGCTATGAACATTCTTAGGGTATGTTGGAAAATTAATTTCTATATATTTTTTTAATCGATTCCAACAATTCTCTCGGGTGTTCATACATACAGTCAATGCTGAAAGTCAATAGTACATTCTTCTTGCATGGGGCATCTAACAGCAGGCTTGGCAAACTGTAGTTCAGAAAGATTGTAGACAAAATACTGGAAATCAATCACCACTATTGTCCTATTTGGATAATGATCATGTGATAAAGATATTTCAAAGAGATCATTCTTTAAATTGAAGCAAAAACAAAGTCATCTCATAAACCACTCCCATGAGCCTGACTGCATCTGCATGTTAAATGGCAATGAATCAATCATCCAATCACATCCATACCCACTAGAATCTCAGCATGTAGGTCAATAGCTTGTTTCTGCGCAACATCAGTGCCCATATTGTAATATGTTTGATATATATATCCAATAATTGCACTTTATTAATATTTACTCAAAGCCCCTTATTGAAGAAAATGTGATTATTATCCTAGAGGTGGTATAGAATGTTTTTGTGACTGCAGAAAGAAGTGCAAACACAACATTGATATAATGATCACATTTTAAGTTAATATGTCAAAGTCGTTAGCTAACAGTTGCCTATTTCTACACACGGCAGTCACATAACGACATTGTCAGTCATTTGGAGTCCAATATTCAGTGTCCTTTTAACTCTGGAAATACCTGGCTCCTTCACTGCTACATGTTTCACTGTGCTTGCTGTCTAGTTGCTAACTTTGTCTCTTTGTTGAGGTAGTGCGCAGTGAGTTTTTAAAGCTTTTACCGTTTTACAGATTTCTGCTGCAGCCAAATATTAACCAAAGAGAGAGGTGAGAGAGAACCAACACAGGAAAGTTTCAGGTATAAAACCCAAAATGGTGGGATGAAAGAAGCTGTGATAGACAAGTAAGCCCTTGTATCTGAAGTAATAATCGCTAATTAACGATTTTTCCTTCACGGGCAGTGGTTGTTCTACCACAGAGGATGGGCGGAGCTAACAAAACATGCTCGCTATTCAAGTCTGTTGTCTGTAAATTGCCAACTGGCTGACGTCACACATGTGAGGCTGTTTGGATCTCTGGGAAGTGAAGTCCAAAAAACAATTAGCGCTTATCGCCAGAGGTACCGCCAAAGAGAACGAATCGGAGCGATTCCAGATTGCAGCTTTAAATATCAGTTACAGTTACGGCTGCTTTCGTTTGTGAAGTTCTGCACCACTTGGTGGCGGTGTGTGCCTTAAACGTCCCAAATTATGAGTGTAAAATCTCTTACCGAAGTCTTTGTGGGATGACATCCAGCCGATCTCCTTGATGGAGACAATAGCCAACAAACCGGAGCCCACAAAGGAGCCGATCCCCGAGAAGAAGAAGAAGAGCCCCATGATGGCGCTCTGCATGGACTTAGGGGCAGCAGAATAGGCAAACTCCAGACCTGTAGCAAAGAGCGTACACAGACATATATTTGTTTTACTGTTGTGGAATATTTAAGATATAAATAGAGGAAATAGTTTATACGACCTGAAGCAAACAATAGAGAAAGCTCGATAGCGAGCGGCAGTGTATTGTACCCTGTGATATAACGCTATGGAGAGAGACACTTTGCCTGAACACGTGTTGTGGAGTTCATGAAGGTGATAGTTGAGCAACAAGGTAACACGATGTTCTGGGGTATATCATCAATCCTTATCCATTCATTATGTAACATAATGGTTTTTGTTGAAAGTGACTGCTCCCTTTTAAATATACTGCATTTGAAAACAAAAGGCCTCCTCGGCAGTAGTGGCTCTGGTACCTGTTCGGCTTGGTACTGGGCTCAAAACGGTTATTTGTGGAAAACACATCACTTAGCATTTACTGTGCCATGAAAGAGAAGGATTAAGAAAATTGGTAAGAAACCTAAGAGAAAGACAGATGAGTGTAGGCAAAAGAGACACAGATTTTGTTTTCTTTCCCAGAGATCAGTCTTCCTGCAAGCTGACATTGATAATTTCATGGCAACTCAAACATGTGATTTTTCAGATGAGGCCCTATAGCTACATCTGTCAGGAGAGATTAGGGAGCTGTGGTTAAATACATTTGCCTTTCAACACCTTCCTTTAAGGGGGATGTTGCACAAGTGAATGTTTCCTGACAGATACCTGTGCTAGTTGTGTAAAAAATTAAAACTTCATTAAAAAAAAAAAAAAAAAAAAAGAAGGAGATGGGAGCAAGATTATTACTCCTACTACAACATGAATGACCTTTCCAGAGGTTCACAGGAATACATTTGTTTCTATCCTGAGCAGACGTTCGGATAGCACCGAGCACTGGTCAATAGCCCTGCATATCACGGGGGATTTCAAAGGTTGTTGGGAGTTCTGAGGTACAGCTCTGCACTGCCGAGGGAACAGCACAAACCAGCGTTGTCATTATGCTCAATACAGCTGTATGTGTGTGACAACAACTTGAGATCCAAACAAAGTAATGCCAATGACTTTCACCACATGCAAAACAACAGCCTGACCATTCTCAGCCAAAAGGAGAGAAATCGTATAAATGCAATGAATATATATATATTGGTTTGTTTTTTTTCCTTAGAGAAGAGGTCAATTTTTTGTCTTAAAAAATAACATTAGCCTTTAACTTTTTCAATAGTGAAATACATCATTAAAAAATAATGCAGGGGGTCATTTTGCAAATGTTTTTTCTGATACGTATTGCCTGAAAGCAGACTAACTTGTGTGGTGTGTGTGTGTGGAAAGTATTAACCATTGTCCTACTAAACTGAGGATGGCAGCGAGGAAGTTCGATGGCACAGAAGGTTTTAAAACAGGTATATTGAAATAGAGAGCGACTAAGGGGGATAGTTCTTCTTTACCAGACATATGTCACAATTCTGTCATCCAGTTTTCCTCAAAGTAAGCCCAGTGGGATTGTATGGCAGGAGAGAGGAGAGTACGTTTATTTTAAGGATCCCTATAGCTTAGTTAAGTCTGGATTGGACTTTGTCATATGGACCTTGTTGGATTTGTGTAAATTCCTCTGCTTTTTAGGAGCCTTATGGATTTCTGTTCAAGGGCTATATAATACCCAAGCTCATTAAGCAAATTTCAATGTCTGCACATTTTAAACTTAAAGATGATAAATGTTCATTCCCACAAAACGCTGATGATGAAGGGATGAGAAAAAAAGTATTTCAATATTCAAGGTTCAATCTTCACTGTTGATCCAGAAATAAAGTACTATATGGAAGACCCTACAACATGACCCGTAGTAATAGGTCAAATGACTCAATCATGGCTGGAGGCCTTTATTAACTTGAATCACTAAAATAATTGAGGACTGAGGTCATGACTGTAGAGGAATAGAAATAAACAAAGACAGATATAAACGGATATATAGGCTCCAAACAGATAAACAAAAGGCAGATTTCTGCTGTCTAGTGCAGGTGTATTGTTGGGTAGAAATGCTGCCACACTGCATGGTTCTGAAGTTCTGACAGACATAAACTCCTCTTTTAATAAAGACCAATATTGTTGCTGTTGTTTCCATTTATGTCTCAGTTTGTGCGACCACAGTTTAATATAGAATTAGAGCGACTCCTCACTGTCACATTATTGTTTTACTGGGACAACATACTCTTCTCATGGCTGCTTATGAAATTACATTTTGTCTTTAGACCAGGGCTCAGAAGAAATGAGAGCCAGCTTACTGAGCCGTTTTCAGTTTATGCCCAAAAAGTATCGACATTTTTTTTTTTGCAGCTGTCATTTCCAACCTGAACTGTTCTGACCTGCTTTTTTTTTTTTTTTTTTTTTTTTTTTTTTTCTTTAACCATTTTTCAAAAAGGAACTGGATATCTATTTTTCTGCAGAACATAAACACTGCTAAAGTTCTTGACAAGGATTATGAGCCTAATTTGAATGAAATTTACTGGAATGAATCCTCTGACCAGCAACAAAAAGACACTTTGGATTCATGACTGAAAATATACTGTGATTAGAGTCTGCTCAACATACCAGCTGGATGATTTTACAAATATCACATCTATTAGTAACGCCGCATATGTTACGAATGTCCCCCGAAATGAAAACTATTCTTGACCGAACATAATGCAGAAAAAGATGCTTGTGGTAAATTAGACATTGTTCTGGTTTTTTTTATTTTTTTATAGTGATTTATGATTATTAAATTCCCAGTGCAGGACTGATGTCAGTGGAAAGAAAACACTGTAAAATATCATGCCTCCAAAACAAGGGTTTGATAACCTCAGGGACTGAGGGATCATTGCGAAGAAAGTGTGTTTATATATATCGTATGTACTGTATACATATAAGGAATAACGGGCGGTATATCAATATCAAAGTACTTGTATTCCATAAAATTGGTATCAGCATCTGCCCCAAAAATTCAGTTTCAGCCGAGCTATAACTGTGATAGACTTTATCCATATTGCTCAGAATTCCATACAGTTAAACTATAATTGATGTCCAATTTCATGTGAAATATTTTGTTGGCTTTACAGTGAATCACAGGCTGCTCCTTTCTTCCTGCTGTCATTAACAGTCGACAGAATAAAAGTGGGAGTTGACACACTGAGTTCTTATAAAGATGTTTAGTCTGAATGTAACTGTCAGCTTCTTCAAAATGCTGGACTGACAATAAACATACAATCATTTTCTGTGTAATATGACCTTATTAACAGCATGTCTGCTGGGGAAGCATGCTAATTGGATAATTACAAGTTTAACTTGCAATATAGTGTGTGTCAGTACGATTTGTTGATAATATCTCTACTGACTGTGTGGTGTCTAGTGTGAAGCGGAGGTCATACATTTATATCATTTGCTAGTACATATTTAAGTTCATTGTGGTACATGTCAGCGTAGCAGCTGACTGAACATTGAGGTGAAAAGTTGATATCATGATGTTAATTGTGTTGCGACAGTGACTAGAGCCTCAGGGATATACAGGACAGTGTAATGTACATGTCTGTGTATCTATCCATCTTACTAACTATTGTATCAGCAGCAGAGAAAGAGGTCGGTAACTGGTTGCCGCTAATGCAAAGCGTTCATCATTCAAATGTAAAAAGGTTACTTCATCGTCACCTTATTTATAAAACGTCCCTTTACTGAACAGTCGAGTGAGAAAATCAGGATGATCAATTATCAATTGACGTCTTGGGCTATTTGCTCTGGACTACAACCCACAAACACATTAAGCTGGTGCAGTCTGGCAATGAATCAAACAAAGTGTTCAAAAAGGGTTTACGCATTAATCTTCATCGCATTCTGCTTACAACAATGGGCACTACGGGGTTTTAGCCCACAATATATTCAGAGTGGTTCAGTGGGAAGGCAAAGCACCAGGCTCATCACTGCAAGATACTGTATTTCACTATTAGTCTAAATCATAATGTTTCCCTGACCACAGTATTAAATGAGAACACGGAGAGGAACATTTCACACAATATGTCAAACAGCTGTACCTGCAATGCTGGCAAAGATTTCGCTGATTCCTATCAGCACGTACTGAGGCACTTGCCACCATATGGGTAAATCTGCTGCGTAGTAGATAACGTTGCCCAGCACCTGGTCAATGGTACCATTTGATTTGACAATCTCCAGACGTTTGGTCTCCAAAATACCTGACGGGTTGGACACAGAAAACAGTTCACATGAACACATTGAGCTGAAGGTTAGAGAAAGACATGATATCCTAAATAAACTACACATATACATATATATAGTTATAATTGTACAACACATGAACTCAAATATATAATTCAAGCAGGGCATTGGATAAATCTTATGGCTTGTATATTTCGGGAAGGGTAAAGAAACACTCTGAAGTTTGTGACATCAACAAACAGCCGAGGACTCAGTGACAGTCCATTAAGGATTTAGCTAGTTTAAGGCTACCCCACCACTTCATTAAGATCACATCTGCACGCTTCTCTATTCTGGCAGTTAGTAATGGGACAGTGTAGACAGTTCAATAATAAGAACCAAGCAGTTGTCATCAGCTGCTGCTGCCTCCTAAAAGCTTTATTCGATAGCCATTATCATGTAACCAATGGCTATTTCCAGATAACTCCTAGAGACAGCTTCCTATCATAACTACACTTAATGCTGTATTTGAGTAGAGTTGTAGCCTTGTAATCCGGATATCCTATAATACCAGTCGTCCATCTCATGCGGCGTGGCTACTGGGCAGTCCAAAGCGAATCTCACTCTATAAACACACATCCCTGCTTTTTTCTTTTTCTCTCTAACTAAATATCACAGATCAGACAACCCAGTGTGATTCCTGGCAACTCTGGCTTTTGGACACCTAAAAGCCACTGAGCTTCAACCAAACCGGATTAGTACAGAAACTTAAGAGAATGTGATAAAACTTGTGGGGGGAAAAAAAAAGAATCGCTTCGAAACCAGTATCTGCACAGATTTTCAGAGCTGGTCTCAGTGTGTGGCAGAAGTCTGTGACTGCTGTACACAAATGATCACAAACAGCCCACTGTCTGCTTGACAGCATGTCTTCAGCCGTCTCTTTGCACTGAACGGAAGGTCCCGCTGTCCTCACACCACGTGCGTCAGCACGTACGATGAAACCCTGTGAAATATTGCTTGCACCCAAACATGACAAATTCCGGCACATTTCATGCACAAGGTGATGAAAGTGATTCTAACGCTGAGCAGCAGCAGTGTGACCAATGCCGTGGGCAGGCTGACAATGTAATGGGTTCAACTGGCTTTTCTGTGGGCACGAGATGCCACGCTTGGACATTCACAACTATCCATCTGTCAGTCTCTAAACATCATGATTTCAGCTTGTGGACAGATGCCGATAAGCACTGAGGGCTCACATAAAGCCAACAATGGATACAGTTAATAATAATGTAAGGCAGCTCACAGGACTTACTGTTACCGAGTCACATGAATGTGAAGCAGGGCAATGCTGGGGATAAACAGCGCCAATGCTCAGCACATTATTTTTGCATGAATAGTTATCACAATAAGCTGCAGCAGCGTCTCAATAACTCGTTTTAAAAAACATATAACTGGACAGATTGGATCCAGTCATCTGATTTATTTCCTAAAATAATCCAGTTCAGAACTGTGTTGCACACTAGTTGTGTATTCACCTACTGTTCTGTGACCAATGCTCACACCACTGCACCATCGTAAACCCTTTCTCTCCACTCCCAGAACTCAAAATTGCTTTCTACAATATTCAGAATTTATTTAGGCCTGAATTCAAATGCAAGGATTGCATCTTCTTTCAAGAAGCCAAATGGAAAAGTAAACACCTGAATGCCTTGCAATGAACATGTTAGAGCACTTCTCATTGTAGGAAAGCCCGTGTCCCTTGAAAAGAAAATATTACATTTTACCAGAAAGTAGACACATTAGATTTGGTTAATGGACCACATCACGCTGATTGAAAAGGATGCTTCTGATGGGCTAAGTCAGACTATAATAACCCTCAAACTATAACATCTGAAGGCTGTCCCCCCAACACACTTTGTGGTCTTTATGCCTCACTCTATTTGGATGGGGTGCGGAAGAGATGAGAGTTTGGTCCGGCACCCTTTCCCCTCTCTCACCCATAAAAAACACCACACACATATTTAAATGGAAATTATTACCTTCAAATCAGCAGAGCATCCCTTCAGTCTATAAACTCAACATGAACAGTGTATAAAGCTGCATGAATCAGCCATTAGTTGTTTGTGAATTTGGATTTGAGCAGATTAAAACACTGTTCATGTCATCCAGCAGGCTTTTACCATAGGTGGAAAAATGTATGGCTTCTTTTTAGATAATGAACCATATTTAACTGCTGTGTTTTATACGTACTGGTCTGTGTTTTATACGTACTGTGGCCTTTTACACACTCAGATGACTATAAACAGGCAAGAATGAATACTTTATTATTATGCAAGTGAGGATTAAGAGAGTTACCGGGTTGTGAATATTAAGTGAAAAATATAATAACTGTGATCTAATGAGATTTCACCTGGTGAACTCCAGTAGTCTCGTTGCGAATTGATAATGCAGCTTACAAAACTGCTTTTTTTTTTTCCTTGCAACAGGTAAACAATAGCTAATTTGTATGCTCAAATTGGACCTTTTCAATCTGAACTCAAAAATAATGTGAAATAATAGGAAAGAATGAATTAGGATCCCCTGATCTCTTTGGGGGTTAAATTCACTAATGAGACAGCAAATCATATTATATTATATTATATATTAACGATTTTGACCTGTGTGTTTGCCAATCCCTACTTTATCTTTCTTTTATTTTGTGTGAAAAAATATTCTCTCACAACCACTGTCAGTTTTGATGAATTGCATGTTTAACAATCAATTGGAAAAAGCCCACCAGGCAATATCTAAAGGTCACTAATAATGATAGGCTGTGTTCATATTCTATGTGGAGGATGTAAAGTGCACCTGCAAAAAAAAGAAGAAAAAGCAGTGGTTGATGAAAATGTAATGTACATTGATTCTCAGGAGGGTTGCTGATTTGCTTTCTTCCTGCCTTAAGGCTTGAATCTCTTAGAACATTTTAGCCTGGATGTATCAGTGCGGCGGCAGCAGCCGCTGACAGGGCCTGGCTAGAAAGGCTGTTTTCACAATAATGGACACACTCCGAGTGAAAGGACTGGGGAGCGTTGCTGCATGTGGGTGCAGTCACACAGGACTACACTGTTAGATACCACAGCTCCTCCTGTGATCTACTGGGTGGGAGTGGAAAAAAAAAGGACCAAACTCCGGGCTGCTTTTCCTTTGCCAGCTCGAAAGTGATGTTTTGATATCTGTGACAGACCATCTGCTGAGTCCCACAAAAACCAAAGGCAATCATTAGTTAACAAAAGGATTTGCCAAATACCTGTAAATCATCCTCAGAGCAGATCAAAAGTTGCCTCAGCAACAGCATTCCCCATATAGTATGCCACAGTTGTATCACAACTGGTGAAAGAAGACTGATGTTTCATAAGTTCTCAAAAACAATGCTGAAAATTAAAATAATAAATGACACAGATGTGGCTCTGCAGCTGCATTCCTCGTTGTTCTGACTGCATGTGGCATTTACCACAGCAAATAGGAGCTAACTTTGTTGTTTCCTTAGTGTTTGTCTGGCCTAGTTAAGTGACAATGCAGAGAGAGCATGTCTGTTGGTGCACTCACCCGCTGCCACAGCCGACCACATAACAAAGAACATCCCCACTGCAATCCTCTTTAGAGAGGACGGCAGCAGGCCACGCCGCTTCAGGATGGGGTCTACCACTTTGTCTTTCAGGGGAATCAGCATAAGGATGAGCACTGCATCAAACATGGTGAGCCAGGCAGCCGGGAAGTGGAATGTCATCTGGTGGATCCAGAGGAGAGACATGAGATAAAAGTGTACAAAAAGCAACAAAGCATGAAAACTACAGAGGATGTCAGTGCAGCCCAACACAGTTCACCAAGTGTTTGTGTTCAAGATTGTGCATGTGTGTTTACTTCAGTCTTGATACTACTTTGGCACCACCAAGTGGTCAAAAGCAAACATAATGTGATGAAAAAATATGCATTCAATTCACAGCAAAGAAAGCACACAGTTAAATAAATGTATTATTACTGAATAAATAGTAGAATTATTCATACTAATACCAACAGCAGCAGCAGTATTACTGATGGCATTATTGTTTTTTTTTTAACATGGTTATTTATTAAAATTGGCACGAGACAAATTTATTACAATATATCCTATAATAAAAGTTTTTCAACTCAAATCTGAATCTATTATCATCTTTGAAAGGATTCACAGTGTGCAAACAGACTGGATGACAAATCAATCAGATAGAAAATCCATTCTAAGCATACAAAGCATCTTCAGGTTGAGGCAATATCTCAGTGAGTGAACAATGAAACAGTGCACACTGCTGGAGCTGTTTTTTTAGCAATTCAAATTCCAAGAGCTATCAGCTCCTGATGTGTCCCTGGTTTAACACTTCTGATAGCATCATTTATTCTCAAATTGAATTTCCATTTCTGGGGAGTAACTGCTGGCAATCTATACACAGGTCCTTTGAGAGTGTTTTCCTCTCTTGTTTGTGCATTATCATATTCAAAATGATAGGTAGTCCTAAGTGACACTTCTTGGTCAAGAAAAGCCTGGCATTAATGACAGAGATGTCCCAGCAGACCCAAGTCACTTCCCTAAATGAACTGCATACATGCATACGCATATTGCATGCATATACTGTACAGTGCAGTGGGCTCCATATCACGGCTTCACAAGATGATTAACAATTATCATATATAAATATATATTTCAAAATATAAATATTTCTGCAAGGTAAATTGTTTGGATATTTATATTCAAACTGAATCATCTTTGCTTTTTTGTTATTTTTTGTGTACCTGTTCTTTGCTTTCTTGTTAAATATTGTATAGTTTCGTCAGTACCCGACACGCCAGATGGTTTGTTACACAGAACCATCTGAGTACTGTAGTTGTCCTTGGAAACAGTTTGGAAAAGGGCATGCACTTTCAAAAAATACTTGGCAGGTGATTAGATGAACCATCTGTCTATCATGAGCTAACTTCAACCAATCAGATTACTGTTGTTTTTGAACAAAGAGTTGCATCTCTCTGTTGTCACACCTAAACCACTCTCGTAGCTGCCAGTATAGGTTCTTAAATAGGACGCTGATCAGTCCGAACCACCACCGGTTCAGACACAAACTCATAACTTGAAGAACAGATTCCTTACAAAATGTAATTTAAACATGTAAATAGTCAAACATGTATTGTAAATTAACAGATTTAATCTGGCCATAAAAAAAAACCTAACACATTCACTCTTGCCACCCATTTCCACTTATTATTATCATTAGTATGGGTTCTGTTTCCTTGAAGAAACAGTGTTTGTTCAGTTTAGCTACTGAAATGTGTTGGGTGAGGTGAGGAAGCAAATCACAGAGGCATCTAATCTCACTTCCCTTTTGATGTTGAGAAGTGTCGAGGCTGGTAGCAGAAGAGGCTTAGTTCCGTTTTTGATACCAGATAAATAGTACGTGAAAAAAATAAATAAAATGTGAGTATGGTTCTAAAACAAGGGTAGAAAAAAATGATGGAAGATGAGTAAACAAAACTCTGTCTAAGAGTGTCAGAGTCACAAGTCTCAGTGCATATTATTGTGAAATATAGGAATATATATGTGGTATTTGTACAGCACTAAGTTAAACTGTGTGGTTTACAGGCAAGTGTTTCACTTCACCTTTTCATGAAGTCAGTACTGTTATCCCAAGCAGGCCTGTCCAAAAATACCAACAGGCACATTACAATATAAAACTGCACTTTCGAGTCTATTCACTTTCATAGTTTTTGAACCTTTGATTTTTGGGGAGTCCAGTACCATGTGGAACAGCTGAGGGACTTTCAGTCATCAAAGCCCCCCAGAACTCAATATACAATCTGTCAGTGATACACAGGTACAGGACCAACACTCACCAGAACGAATCAGGTGGAGGCGCTGCTGTGGAGAGATATAATAACTGCAAGGTTGCTAATCTGCGCGGTATTAGTCTGTGAAATTCTGACTTAATCCCAAAGGCATTACCAGCCTCCGCTGCTGCCTCCAGCTGTTGCCTACCATTGTGAGTCACTGACCTACTGACTCCTTTAGTTTCAACAGTGACAAATGTAGTTAAAAAAAAAAAAACGTATGGGGAAATAATCATAGAGTATAGTTACAGTACCAAATCACAATGTCAGACCACACTGAGGCTATTTTTTTAATTAAACAAAAAGCAAGGTCAGCATGTTTACCTGATGAGAGTCAGCAGTGCTGTTCGAGGCTGCATCTGGAATCCTCAGATGGAAGCTCTGCAGGATGTACGTTGTCTGCATCTGCAACACAATAAGGAGATTAGAGTCTCAGCATGAAGTAATTCTGCACTTTATGATCACCAGGGTGTCTAGTACAAAGCCATTCTTCTCTAATTTAAAACCGGAAAATAATCTCCCCTCATATGTGTGTGTGTGTGTGTGTGTGTGTGTGTGTGTGTGTGTGTGTGTGTGTGTGTGTGTGTGTGTGTGTGTGTGTGTGTGTGTGTGTGCATCCAGAAAAGCTTGTATTGGCATATTGAATTACTATATATATCGTAAAATATATGTCATAATTTTTTTTATCTAACTTAAAGTGGGTGGATCTTACCTGAAAGTACACTGTCCAGTAAGGTATAAGGGCAAAGAAAACCGGAAGGATTTTCACCAGGGCTTTCACTTCCTCTACTTTTTCTTCTGGAAATTTTCCACCGTAGGTCACTTTGGCACTGTCTAGTAGTCCTGGGTTCTTGCTTTATGGGAACAAAAACAAAAGGAAATAACTTTAAAACTACAGTGGAATTAATAACATAAATGAAAAAGTAAATAAATAGAGAATAAGCTAGAATTAGTCTGAACTGTTGAAGACTTAATCAGCCTTTTTTTGTGAACATTTTACCCTTAAACAACAGCACTTCTAGAGATAGGAAGCAAACTTTTTTCTAAAGCCTATAATCCCCATCTCTGGAGGAAATGCCTTAATAAAGAATTCTTGAAAGGCTGCGGGATTGTCCAATTTAAAATATTCAATGTCAAGTTTCTGAGCCGATTGTGCTGCTTTGGTTCAAAGTCAAGTATCAGCACTTCAGAATAACTTTTCACCACAGGGGAGGAAGATTAACGCCTGGACCAGGGGAGAAACAATTTTTTTTTTTTTTACAGGGGGATGAAAGCAGGCTTTAAGATAAAGGTCTATCAACAACACCTGGCTGTGTTATTCCACTGGATCAGTCACCATCCCACTGAACTCTGCCATGAACGAAAACACTTACTACACTGCTGGAAGGAGGTTCCCATTCAGACTGATGAATGCTCATTGAAGGAATTTTTACCCCTTTTATTCCCTTGAAATGCTGTTTTATATCATCTTGGTCTCATCACTGCATAAAATGCACTAAAATGACACTCAGGGGTGTCATGCCGTTCTCACCGGAGCAAGTTAGGCTCCTTTGGTTTCTGTGAACAGCAGGCGTAGCCCAGGATCTTGAACAAATCTGTGAAGGCGCTGCCGTCAGCGGGCTTGGTGATGAAAACAGTACGTCCCAGGAGAAAGACCAGGAAGGAGACTCCGAGGCACACAGTGGGAATGATGTAGCCGAGCGCAAAGCTGATGTTTTGCTGGATGTAGGCCACGCCACCCAGAGACAGGATGGCTCCTAAATTGATGCACCAGTAGAACCAGTTGAAGAATCTGCGCGTGGCCTCTGGTCCTCGGTCTTTGACCTGTGATCACACAGAGCACATGATGACAACAGTCATGTCACACATACAGATGTTCACACAGGGAGAATGTAAGACAAATCAAAGTCATACAAAATGACTCATACTCTGAACTATATAATAGTTGTTTGTCGTACCAGTTTGGATGTCAACTAGCAGCTTTTTTCAGCTTTACAAGAAGTTTGGTCATCAGTAAAAACAGGACTCCAGAGAGACCAAAATAAATACAAAATACATTACATAGATCAGCTTGAAAAAATAAATAAAACACTTGAGAACACATGACAGAAAACTAAGACGAACAAAGGGGAACAATAATCCCAAATTGAAACTGAGTGGGATGTTGCGTCACATTTGATTCAAATAGTAAAATGTTAAAAAAATACTGTAGTATTTTATGCTATCATTGCATGGAATATCTTTGGTCATATTAACAGCAATTTCTGAATTATTCTTTCTCTGCTCGGTGTGGCTTTGAGCCTTCTCAAAGAATCTGCAATAATAGTGTCCAATATTAGTTTAGCAATGCTAAAATAAATCCAGTTAACCATCACTGAAAGGAAATAACATTATTCTAGCAATGGTACTGACCCACTCCACATGCAGTTATTCTTGTGGAACAAAAGATTTTATCAGTGCATGATGAAGTGGATATGTCTTTTATATATGAGCACAAAAGACGCACTGGTACAGATACAATTAACTACTGAGAAGATACTGTCACGACACTCGGCATAAATCTTTCTGGCCTTCCTCACTGCAGTGGTACAGTGTCACTCCCACAATTAATCACTTCATTTCAATGTTACCAACAACTATATTCAAATATGTTTTAAAATGAAACACTCCGAGCACATTTGCTTTAGATCCTTCTACATTTAGTTTTGACACAAGATCAGTGAGTGAGTGGTGGTACTCCCTCCAGATTTTAGTCGTTCCAGTATAAGACAAACATTTAGTACACTATCTTGTTAAAGTGTTGACCTTTGATCAAATATACAATGTGATCAGTATATATTATACTGAGTGTAGGCAGACAGATACAACATCTGAAGTGACTCTACAGTTTCCTCCCTTCTGATTCCTGCTTTAACTTCACACCCTGACTTTAAGATTTACCCACCACCAGCTGCCTACACAGATGCCTCTCCTTTGGTCCAGTGTAAAGTCCCAGGATAATTGATTTTATGATGCAAATTCACATGAACTATGGCAATTTCTATGCTGCACGAGGGTGCCATTACTTCTTAGACAGGATTCAGGCCATATGAAACAGAACATTTTTAGTACCTCTCAAGTGTTCACAGTTCCCACAGATTTAGGACTCAGCTGGAAGATCATTTGTGGGAAAATAGTGTCTTTATATGGTAAATTTAAGATTTCTGTAAAACTTCACACACTGAAGTAACATAATGTTTATGTAAGTATAATTGAGTTATATTGACTTGCCTCAATGCTGACTGACACAGGCAAATAACTAGCTAATGTATTCTTTATTTCTCCTTGGTATTACTTTAACACATGTTTAAACTTGGAAAAGAAACATTGACAGAAATGTAAAAATCGTATAATATGTGTAGTGGGATCAAGTACTAATCATGTTAATGCTGCAAGTCCCCTTTGAACGGTTTTACCCACTCCTGATTAGATTATTTTGAGAAACAATGACTCCATTGATTAACTTATCCATTTCTATGACTGCTCCTTGTAAAGAGTCTTTCGGATAAATTGACATTATTTTGACAGCAAACTGAAAGATGTGTGTTTCACTTCTTATTACCACCAAAATATGAATGAATCTGTGTGAGGGAGATATGTAATAGATTTGAAATTATGTTTCAAAATGTATACTTTTTTTAAACGGAAATACTTAAAAGCGGCCGTGATGATCAAGAGCATGAATATCTCAGTGAAATGTCATGGTACAGCAGAAATCCCATCATATGTCTGATCCTCCATGAAGTCACACTGCATTCTCAATTTTATACAGGCCTGTCAGAAAACAAATCTTCCAATCTACATTAACTCAGTGTCATCTGATTTAATACAGACCTTGAGATCTGAAAGTAAAAAAAAAAAATGTATACTCTACCTGATCTGCTCCAAATGGAGTGATGTTGGACTTCACAGTGCCCACACCTAATGCAATTATAAAAAGTCCACTGTAGATTACTGGGGCACAATATGAGGCGCGAATGGGGCAGGTTACGTTACTCGGAGGGGTACTGTTTGTGCTTAGACACTCAGCAGGTTGTACAGGAAACGCTGCCTCTTCTCCACATAAGTGATTCCTGGTGTCTTCACTTGAGATGAAAGGGAAAAATAGCAAGCCGATAAAATACAGGATCAAACTTGAAGCGATGGTCACGAATTTTCCAAAGTAGGCGTCTGCCAGCCAGCCTCCAAACGGTGAAATCAGGTACGTGATCCCCATGAACATCAGGGGTGCCTGACTCGCCTGAGTACCCTCCCAGTAAAAAGGACTACCATTGAGGAAAAGAACCAGATTGGATGTGATGCCGTAAAACGCAATCCTCTCCAATGATTCAGCCAGCAGAATGGCTGCACAGGCCAGTCTTCTCCCCTGAAAGACTGACGGTGGTGGAGGTCGAGCAGAACCTGACTCCAAAAGAGGGGAGCTCTCGTTGGTATCCCTGTTGTTCGCCATTCTCAACCAACTTAATGGAATTAGGTTTTCTTCCTGATTCAGTCCAAACCTGCATGTAAAATACAGATGGGGTTAAAAATAAAAATAAATTTAAATAAAAAAAAAAAAAAGTAAATCAAACGCTGTCACCACTGTTAACACAGATTAAAACAGCCAGCTGTGCCAAACCTCACAACAAATGTATTGTCACGTGCTTTTGTATGTACAATACAAGCACTTGGCATAGTACAAACATTAAGCAAGATAGCTTTAGCACGCCGATAGCTTGGTAATAATTTGGTTTTACATTACCTTTAATTACTGACACGAGTCCCAGTAGCCTTCAGTAAACTCCATTAACCTGGATTATACTAACTGCTCAAAGGTTGACACTGTCTCGTCTAAAATCGGTACTTTATCACCAGAGAACTGGAAGTCAACACACACACAAAAAACAAAAAAACAGTCACAGTACTACCGCGTGACACACAGCCCAGCCGACGAACTGTCACTCTTGCGTTGCTTAGGTGACGATCTATAAGTGACACGCACGCGACGTGCCAGTGAAAAGAGCATAGCAACGGTCCATCCATATGAGTTGGAAGTTTGTTCCTTTTACGCAGACGGTGTAACATCGGGAGAAGGAAGTGGTGGTGCGGTTTCTTTTTATATATGTATGTATATATATACATATATATGTGTTGTTACTGCTGGTTCTGTATTTTCAAAGTTCTCATCACACAATGGGTGTACTACTTTTTTTTTTTTTTTTTTTTTTTTTTAAGTGGGTTTGAAATAATGGGAACAAAAATACTGAAACGGCGAGCAAAGCTCCACCGCTGCAGTCATGTGTTTCCAGGGGAACATATAGTGGACGGACTTGTAAACATTTCAAGCATGGGGCACTGCCGGGATGGGCTCGTCGAGCTGTTGCTCGCTGCTTGCCCTACTTGTATGTTACAGGCGTTGGTCCAGGAAATGTAATAGGAGTCAAGTTTAGCGATCTTGCTTAAACACATAGGTCCTGCTTGCTACATCGTTCCATTTGGTTTTAATAATATTTATGCTTTAACAAGTTAGTTAACTCGGAAAAACCAGACTATAGTGGAGATATGAAATTACTCTTTCTTGCCTGTCTTAAACCCAAAACTGGGAACCACACGACAGCTGAGAGAATAAGGTAATTTACATCGTTGTCTAGTTCTTTGTTGAAACGTATTGTTTAGCCTATGAAACTGAATTACACCATAGAAACAAGTTAACTGTTAACCAGGGCTATTTAAAAATACAGCTGTTGTTGCCTACCTTACGGCACAATGGCTGTAAAAAAACAACTGTACTATTATAATTGAACTGCCTCTCTTCTTGTACAGTGGCTTTAGCCGCTGTAACTTTGTTTAACCACCTTGTTTTCCTACCAGTCATCCATAATCAGTGTTTTCTAGATCTCACATTGAGTCAGCAGGACACACTTGCGAGCTCAGAGATCCAGAAGAATTCCAGTCTCCTGCTGATGTGGCAAATCTAGTGTCCAGAAATCCTCCATTTGAGGGTGCACTGGCCATTCATCTGTTCAGGGCAGGCAGACTTCTCTTGGGTAAACATGCTCACTGTCATATGATCTATTTACCAATGGTGGAAAGAGTATACAGATCCATTACTGAAGTAAACTTCCAATACTGCAGTGTAAAAGTATCACATCATGAAAAGTCCTGCTTAAATAAAAGTTAATAATATTTAGCAGCAAAATGTAGGTAAAATCTTAAAGTGAAAATACTGGTTTGGTCCACTGACTGATATATTATTATATAGAGTTTATTTATACTGAAGCATCAGTGTATAAGCTGCATGCAACTGTTGTAGCTGCTGGAAGGGAACCTAGTTTGACCTACTTTCTGTACAGTTTTATATACAGGGACAGAAGATAGATATGCGGGTTTGTCAGATGATTACCGGGAAAGGAAAGAAAAAGTAAAACAATTAAATTTCTTAACAGCGTTAAATCCTGACAACAAAAGTGTTTTAATACACAAATCTCTTTTCAGTTTTTTGACTTTTTCTCTTAGATTTGTGGTCAGATTAAGGATCATTTGAACATTTATTGAAATTAAGCCATGTGAAAAATATTCATCTTAAAAGTAAACCGTCACCTAAATGTTGTTAAGTAATAAGTAAAATATTTCCATCTGCAATGATGTCAAATTGAAATACAAAGTAGCATATCATGGAAATACTACTATCAGGAAAGCAGAAGTACCTCAAAATTGTACCAAAGTACAGTACTTGAGTAAATGGATTTCATAACTTATCTACTATTCATACTTTCTGTAATTTGCATTTCTCAGAATAATAATATACCTGTAAATATGCAGCTACCTGTCATTATGTCATTACCTTTCTGTTTTATGTCTGCTCCTCACAACAGACATCCAAGTACCGTTTGGTGTTATCTTTGGTGGAACAGACATAAATGAAGATGTGAAAGTTGAGCAGAAGCGTGTGGTTATGGAGCAGGTGCTACTGAAAGCCAGGTGATGTTGCTGCAAACATTTTTTTTTAAACACTTCATTCCAAATAGCTCCAAGATCAGTATACAACTTTTAGTCCTTGCTTCAACACATTATACAAACTACACCTTTTTCTAAAATGTTTATTGAAAAGTTTGTTAAAATAACTGCAGCTTTACAGCTTGCAAAAAAAAAAAAAATACAAGATGAAGAATATATTCTGTCCCGTTTGTTTGTTTATATCGTTGTTAGTTAATTAGACATACCATTTGATTAATGAATGTGTAATAGGCTGTTTATACTGGACATTTTTGAACATATCAAATAATTACATTTATTATGGAAATATTCCATTTAGGAGCACCAATTCAAAGGTCCTGTCACTGTGCATGGTCATTCATTGGCATGGCTGTCATGTGACTTTTAAAAGGAAGCAAGCTATCATTCCTTTGATTTCTGTTATAACTGCGCTTGTTCTAAGTAAAATGTCTGCCAAACATAAGGCCTGCTAGCTGTGTTTGAAGAAATTATGTTTTATGAGTGTGACATTATTTTGACCAAATATGTTCGTATTGTTACCATGGTTTACTAACTGAGGTTTGATGCAGCTGTCACGGTGCGTCTTGAAATGCGAGTAGGAAGTAAATGTTACCACTTATGTATCTTAGACAATCTATAATTCCATTAATCATGGAATTTTTAAGTCTTAGACTAAATTTACAGTTTGGCCAGGTCACTAAATGCTAAAAAAAAAAAAAAATGTCCCAATTACTTTAATTGTTGCAAAGAATTTGAATGATTTTTACTGGGGTATCATTTATCAGATGGTAAAACAGGTCTAGATCTCTGCAAGAACCTCCAGTGCCTGCGGTACTGGCATGAAAGAATGAGGATGTGCAGATTGTGTGTTCTCTACTTCCTTAATGAACTTTTATCAGTATTTTTCCTGTGCACTGACATCCGACTGTGCTGTCTATGTTTTCACTGTGATGACACTAGATTGTAGAGCATCCTTCTAGTAAGTCTAAGGGGATAATAGTTTCCTTCTGGGAGAACTGGGAAGATCCAACTCTTGCGACTTCAAACATCTCAATCCATGCACCTCCTGCTGTTAGTACTTTCTCACACAAACCTTCATGAGATTCAGTCACCACCCAGAGCTCGTTGGTTTGTTAAATAATGCACGCTCACACATGCAAATTAATCCTCACCGTTTTTTATTCAGTATTTCCTTTTCCTCATTATATTCTTCCTGAAATTTTGTGCTTTCAAGCCACTAGCAGCTTCTATGCTCTCATTTCTCAACCAGAAGACTTTAGTGTTTTATTGTTGTTTCCACTGCGTCTTCCTCTATTGTTGTCAAAGTTGTCATATCGTATAAAAGGATCAAATGTACTGTCTATATTGAAAATGTCTTTTACAGCAGTGATAATGACGTGTTTTTTGTTCCCAATCAGGTTTGCTGTTGCATTTACTAGCAAACTGAAAGAAGAGGCAGAGTTATTTTTGGTAGGTCTACACTCTTTTTTATTCTGATACACTAAGTGCAGTAGTTTATACTGTATCTATATTAGTGCTCATTTTCAGACATTCTCTCCAGGGAGACATTGGCTATGTTGCATTGGGTTGTACACATGAAAAGCGCCGCAAATAATTAACACATAAAAGAAAAAGTGATATATATTACTGATATAATTAACCACAATTCATTGCAATACATGGAGTAAGTTTTCCAGATGCTGACTAAAATAAGAAAAATAACTATAAAAGTGAAAAACAATTACACTATTAAAACATTACTTGAATCTTGTAGGCCAGAAATAATATTCAACGACATAAAGATATAGAAATGTGTGGCGGTATAGGCTACCGAAATAATCAAAATGCTTTTTATTATTGTGGTCTTTAGGCCTGTCTGTCATTGGCTTATATCGCCCTGCAGTCTCTTGCCCTTGTAAACATCACGTGATGATGGTGAACACATCAGAGTACGTGTGACTGAAGTCCACGGGTGCAGAAAGTGCACGTTTTGATGCCCAAATGCCCTAGCCTTGCCTGCATACCTGGGCTGCCTGCCTGGTACTGATTGTTACGTTGTGGGAGGATTAGGATTAGGGGCAGGGGGCAGATGAGTCACTGTCAAACAACCAATCACAGCAGCAGAGAGTTTAGAGCGTATGTAGGCCCAGCAGGGGCTTTTAGTGGCTTCCCTGTCCAACCATTTGACATGCAGTCTAAACTTTGATGCTTGATGTTTACCTGTGAGAGTTTCACACATGCAGTATGTTTGCAACCAGCTCTACATGTTTACATTTTACAACAACATTTCTGTATGTGCTTTATTGTTGGTTCATCATTATGATTATGGCTGCCTACTATGGGATAAAGGATATTTTAGCATTAACAGAACATTGACCCTTTGCTCAATGAGATCATTTCCTGCACTACAATGCTGTGAAAAACCACTACATTTTATGCTTTATGGTACATCTTTAGACAGCAGGGGCATGACAGCATCAATAACTATAACAGAAGGGCTTTTACCATACAAACACAATATCTTTCCCCGTCCCATAATAGTGTGGCATTAAAACAATATTACCCTGTTTTATTTTCAGATTAGAGTTCAGCCGTAGGCTGCAGATTGAGGCAAGTGGCATGCTTTATCTCTGCCATTTAGTGCTGACAGCAGGCAGATAGGACAGACACTGAGAGGCATCGGCAGGCTTTTTATTGTGACAGAAAACACACATAGGGGATGAATCTGGTATGATAAAATCCAGTCAATTTCTTTTTCATCCCCTCTGATTTATTTTGCAGCACCCCCATTATCTTAGCAACTGCTTTCTTGACTCTCTTTTAAAGTTTGAATTTTGTATAAATATGCTTTGATTTCAAAGAGCGATAAATAGCTCTTTCTATTGTCTGACATAAAAAGACAGAAGCACAGTCAGTAATAATTAAATATAATTTACACAACACTGCCTGTGATTATTGATGGATTTAAAACACTCATGTGATTTGGTATTTGTTTTAATCACAGATTTTTTTTTTTATGTTTTCCCTCCAAAGGTGTCCCAGAGCAGCAAAATCTATGTGCAGCCCCAAGGTATGCTCTGCAGGATGAATATCCTCCCCGATGCTTTGCATCCCTAACTCTATTGAAGTGTAACATTAATCAGCTTTGACATTTTTTCCTCCATTATCATACTGTCTGCAGTACTGAGTTGTATTTGCTCTTGCCATTGGCCACTGTGCCATGTAGGACAGCCCAAATCACTCTTCCATGTTGTTTCCCACCAGTAGCCTTGTTTGGCAAATAGTGTCCTTTCATAGATTAGATGTGAGCCCCTGGGCAAGCTGCATGGCTGAGCCCTGACCAGTGAAAGCTTATTTTTTTTTCAGCTTGTCACCAGACAGTGATCACATTGAAGTGCTTTTTACATGGTGTGTACAAAATAATATTTTGGATGATGAGTACTTTGTTAGAGCTGATGTCCAGTAAAATCTTTATGAAGAGCTCTGTGCCTTTTCTTTGTGTTTATTTGTAAAGGTATCCAGACTGAAGTGACTGAGAAATTCTGCTGGACTGAATTCTTGAGGAGCTCAGGTACTAAAAATAAAAAGTTACATCCCCACACTGAAATGTAAATTCCCTTGTAAATCAGGTTTGGTGGGGTTGTTTTGACCAGGTACACACACACACACACACACACACACACACACACACACACACACACACACACACACACACGTGCCACATTTTGTAACCATTGGTAGCATTGTCCACATCCCTTGTCCCTCTGCCATATTTTAGATTACATCCCCTTCTTACCTCCATTATTAGACACAGTTGGTGTGGTGCAGTGAAGCCACCTCTGGGAGTACAGTGGGGAATGCATTCATACTCCCCTGATATGAAAAGTACCAATAAGAGAGCATAAATTTACTGTGCTGTTTTAAATGCATCCATGCGGTGGTCTCTGAAGTTTTCACTCATTACGTCCGATCTTCCTGCTCCCATTTGAATTGCTCAGTAAATATGTAGTTGCTCCGAGTTACTCGTCTTCACTAACAGCCAGGACTTTAAATACTACATTGCAAGATGATGTCCATCCCAAGTACATTAGCGCTCATGGAGAGCACCGTTGAATACATAGAGGAACAGTTGATTAATAGCTCTCAAGCTCAAGGCCATTTATCACAATGTTTCACAACTGGTGCAAGTGATTCTAATTTTCCACAGCAATTTCTCTATTTTGTTAGACTTGAAATTAGAGTCACTGTTATTGGGCATTTACCCAGATGAAAGCAATGTTCTTTGACTCACAGTTGTTTTTTAGGCCTGTAAACATTGTTCCAGTTTCTGCATATGTGCTGAACTGACGGTGGTAATTTGTCTGAATTGTTTAATGTGGATGAAGGACAGATGCTTTTCATTTCCATTAGACAATTGTTGTATTTTTCTCTCCACTGTGCTTTAACAACACAACACATGTTCAGGATTTTTACTTGTAATTAAATGTGAAAAAGCCTCATTCCAATTAGCTGATTCTGCAGTCTACACTTTATTTTCATAAATGTGCTTTTGTGAGGACAAATGTGTAAAGTTGTCATTAAAAACTGAAAAAGATTTAGTCATTGTCGTTTAGTTTTCAGCGTGCAGCCTTGGTTCTCTGCTGTCTAAAAGAGTAGATGTTGCATGCGCTCCTTTTGAACCTCGATGACCTGCTTTGTCACCCTCAATTATCAGTGTCAACAACTTGGCACATGTTTTACTTATCCTCAAACATAACAACGCAGTCTGACAGAAGTGACTCCCGCAGCAATCTGTATTCTCTCCTGTCAGCTCTCATCCGCCCTTTGTCACACACACACACACACACACACACACACACACACACACACACACACACACACACACACACACACACACACACACACACAACAGGGGGCACCATCCGTTGTGTGTATTGTCTCCTCCCAGATCCTGGTGTATATTGATTTACTTCTTCATCCTTCCATCTGGTGTGACATAAATTAATCAGCACTAAATCGCAAAACGTAGAGCGTATCGTATATAGGGCTGGCTGAATGGAGGTATGTGAGCATTCAGGAATATATTCTCTGTGAACCAGTACTGCAGTGCCTCACTGCAAAAAGCCCTCTAATGGTGAACATAAAAGAGGCAAAGCAATCCTGCCACCTGATTGAAGACACACGACTATACCGTATGTGTCTCTGTTATCCTTTGGATGTCTTGTAGCCTCCAAAGGCACAAACTTCAGTACTGAAATCCAGAGGCTAATGAAAGCCACTCTGTATGTGTCTTTGTCCGTGTGTGTTGTTTTGTGCCCCTGCTGTGAACCTTGTTAGGTAGGGTTAAGGGGATAGAAGAAGTACAGCACAGTAGACGGAGCAGTGCTATTTTAAATCACTGAGGGATGAAGGAAAACAAGCAGGGAGTTGTCTGCTACCTTGTCCAGTTACATGGTTGTCAAGGAGGAGCACGATTATTGAATGAATTACACAGGAAGCTTTTAGTGAGGTCAGTGTATTGGTTAAAAAGGTTAAAAGTGCAATGCCTATTATTATCTTACAGTGGAAGAACATGGGCTTTATCTTTCACCCAGCGTCCATCACTCGCTTTATTTATATTGCAAATGTACACATCTGAGCATCACACCATGAAAATAACAAAAGTGGATTTAGACAAAACCTAAATGCACTTGCGCAACACGCTTTAGACTGTTTGCATAGTTTGTTCAAATTGTAGCCCCCTACCTGTTTTTTGTTTTTTTTCATGCTTGAAAATGGTGTCATGTCCTTGATCACTATACTACCATCAATTTTCAGACTATCGCTTCCATATTGAAACAAAACTGATAGATCACTTATATTTCTGAATACTTGTCTCACACCCAGATTCAGCTGCAGTTATTTAGGCTCTAAACTTTTCTCTGCTATTTAAAGAAAGCTCATTCTTTAAGTAGCCCCGTTTTTAACACATCAGCACAGAAATCAACAAATTGACCAGCCCATAGTGAAACGTTTTGACCATTTGCAGCACAAATGAGACTGCTTCTGTTTGTCCAGTCTGGTTTTTATTTTCTTAAGTGCTGTTGGACAGTCACAGTCCCTGCCTTACTGGTGTGCATCTCTGCTGTGGTGGCTTCATAACTGTGAGCATTGACTCAAGCATGTAAAGTAATGCATAATTCATATTTGAAAAACCAAAATGCAGGCTGTACATTTCATATCTGGCTTGCATGTTTGTGCAGTGCTGATGTAAAGAGTCCATATAATGTAAAGTTTGGACAATGTAATTTCTCTTCAGAACTCGTAAGCTGACTTAAAACTGAACATATACTGTACAGTAGAACTGTTGATCATCAAACCTCTTTAAGATTTAGACATATTGCTAATCATCCTAATATTTCACCTGTGCAGCTTTGCTCATTAATGTGATTTACTGTTTAGACGGAGTTGTCATTCTTTGTGTACTCCCTGCAGACTCTGTTCTTTGTGCCACGCAACTAATTTATATGAGCTGTTCTGATAGAAACAGTATGTGCACCCACATCCATGCCTACAATAACACATGCACACGGACTGATTAAAGCATTAGGAAGATGTTCAGAATTCTGAAATCAAAGTCAAACGAACAAAAACATGTTTTGCATAGAACTCGCACAACTGCAGAGAAAGAGAGAAAAGATTGCTGCTGGCACAGCAGATGATTTGTACAATTTGTTTTTCTTCCCTGAGTAAAGATTAATTGTGTCTCAGATACAAAAAAGGAGTTTCTTTTGAGTTTCTCGTTCGTTTTGACAGGTCTGCACTCTGGTATGACTCCAGCTATCTTACATTACTTTTCTTTACCTTGTTCTGCAGAGATTGACAGTGGTGTTTAACTTAGCTGATGTTTTTTTTCTCCTATTGCGAATCGATACGATAAACTTCGATAAGTCCCGCGGAAGTAAGAGCTTTTTTGACAATCGGCTCCGAGGATCAGGGTCAATGCCCAGACTCCATGTTGTCATTTTAAGATGCTCTTTAATAGCATTAAAAGAGCTTCTTCAAGCCTTCTGATCTGGACTTATCTGGCAGCAGGGGATTTCTCTCGACTGTCACCGTGCTCGAAGCACGTGTTGGTGTCTGTCTGTGGTATTAATTTCAAAATGATTTCCTTTTTATTTTGTCTGACACTGACTAAATTTTTTTTTTTTTACTTCTCTTAAATTGCTAGTGCTGTTGCCAGCACAGCTATCTCAATATTTATGATTTTTTTTTTTTTTTTTAATTTTGCGTCTTTATCAAGCGTAGAAGATCAGGGATTAAAAATTTATTTTCTGACCCTCTAATATCACAATATCCTTATAAATCTATGCATGAAGTAATTTTCTTCCATATATTCATAAGACTTCTACTTCAAATTGCCTTTAAGGTTCCTAGACTGTCTTCTCATGCTTCAGATCTGGGCATGATGCCCTCAAAACTAAAGTAAAGGCTAACTCTTCTCTTCACGAGGTTTTTTGTATATGCCATATGGCGGTTTAGCAAGCTTTTGGGTTGATTGCCATTCAATTTTGTACAGAATATTTATGGTACTCAAAGAACCAAAACTGACCTTGAAAATGAATTCTTTTGGAGCCACCAGACAGGTTAAAATTTGCACTTATACGCAGTAAAATGTGTCAACATCTACGAGATGGATTGGCACAAAACTTTCCAGGTTCATTGATGATGGATCTTCTGACTTCTGCACTCACCATGAAAATTGGTACAGAAGGTCACCGTCCTCTCAAGTTAAATTGTTGTAATTTTTGTGAGCCCTTAACCTTCAGTGCCATGATCAAAATGTATTCAAATGTTGCCATTATTCTTACCAATGCTTTATGTTTTGTCTTTATTAGCAATTTTTTAGCACGTTAACACAATAAACTGAGGTAATACACATGGTAAACATGATACAACAGTCCTTTGTTTATAGTTTAGGCCTTTTGAGCGTTTTATCGATTGTACAAAGGGAGTACAGTGGTATTACCCATTTATTTTTCAGAGTCTGTTTACTTGTAAGAAGTCTGAGACCAACAGGCTGGTGTGTGTGTGTGTGTGTGTGTGTGTGTGTGTGTGTGTGTGTGTGTGTGTGTGTGTGTGTGTGTGTGTGTGTGTGTGTTTGTGTGTGTGTTGCCTTCGTAGTGGAGCTATGTTGTTTGGATCAGAACCGTTATCCTTTATTTGCCTTTGGAGGGTCAGGTGCCACGCAAAAAGAAGTTGGCATTGAGCACAATTGTATGCCTGCCAGTTTCTGACTAATCTCTGGATTGAACCTGAAAGTTGGATGATCAGAGGAAAGAGCTGATTCCGCAGCACTTGATCTTGTTAGCATGCTGTTGTGTTGGCAAATTTTTTTTATCTCGGGTTATTCAGTGAGCAAATTGTCACCCAAACACTGTGGCTCTGTTAGTTATGATGCTGCATTACACATCGAATTGGCTGCAACCTTCCAGTGTTTTCAGCAGACTATTTCCCCGCCGATCAGAGAATTGTGCAAGCACATTAGTCACTGCTCTCTTATTTTCTTCATGACCTTGGGTGATGTATTGCTTTCATTATCTGCTGATGTACTTGGAATGTTCATTATGCAATGTTTTGATATTGTGGTGCTGTATTTGTGTGCATTTGGCTTCTCTCCAGGTGTGAGAAGTGAGCATGTGGATGAGCTGCGTGTCTTCCTATTGGTCTGCGGCCTCAGGAGAGTCAAGGACCCTCTCTATTTGGTGGAGGAATTTTCAGGTATGACATGAAATACATTATGTTTACCATGTATTTTTTTATACGGTATGTACGAGGGGTTGAAGCGTTCACAAAATGTAAGCTTCGGTTCAGTTCGGTACGTTTATTCTTTTCATGTAGCAAACTCAAGTTAACAACTGTATAACAAACTTCTGTCTAAGAACATAAGGAACATACACATTCTTCATTGTCAAACTTTAATTAAAAGAATAGGTTTTCCAATTAGTGCAAACAAAAATATAACTTGAATAAAAAAATTGCCTCCTTAAAGACATAAAGACCGTCAACAATAAGAGAGAGACACTTGCCTGTGTGGCTTCTTATGAGGAGGGTGTGTCTGCATAATGGAGCTTTTTATCTAACACTCCAAAGTTATACAGGGGGCAGTCACAGTCAGGTAACTTTCAGTAGCTCTGAAGGTCCGTCCATGTGTAGTAAAAGTTGTGAAGGCTGTGTTAGACAATTCTTTTAACAATTCCTCATCGTGACTGTTCATAAAGTTTAGGAATTACTGCACAGCTCAAGTACTTCATCATATGCTGACCCCACATCCTCCATAACTGCGTAGGACTGTATGTGTTTTACTATCAACACCCCTCCAGGCTTTAGTTCTGGATTGTGCTTGTGTCTAAATCTTCATGGAGAGATTGCTTAAATGCTGCGGGGAGAAGGAGTTGCTCTTTCCTACCCGAGTCTCTCCTACTTGCACTGTCATGGGACACACTTGGGAGATGTTTTCCTTAAATGGTTCATCATATTGGAAATATTGCCGCTAGCATAAGCAACACTTGTTGCACAGTGCTTGCACACAGTCGCCATTTTATCCACCACTTTTTCTTTTTTTTTTTCCATCATCGTCATAACACTAAACCCGTAATGCGCCCATACAGCAGACCGAAACAATGCTTGCGGATGTTTCACTGGGTTATGGTGCAAGGCTTTTTTTTGCCCTAATAGCTATTTGACATTTTTTTCTGAGCATGCCTCATAGCTTATTTCAAATGAACCCAATAACAGACATGCAACAAACCGAATTGGTCTGATTTTCTTTTCTTTCCTTTTTTTTTAACCATCCCACCCTGACTATCCACTGACCCTTAAAAACAAAACTAAATCAGTCAAGTAAGATAAAAAGGTTCTGATTTTTCAACTAGATTAATCTTAATGTTGGTTAAACCATCGAATGCGAAGCCTTTCTGAATGTATTTCTGTAGTAGCCTGTGGATGAGGCAGTGTCCTCATCAATTAGGAATGATGTTAGATCTCCACGGTTGAGTTTCAACTAATTGAAAATTTATGTGAAAGTGCAGTGAGCTTGTTCACACAGCTCATCTTGTTGAGCCTTGCCTTTTAATGGTGTTTCATTTTATACTTTTTTTTTTTTTATACATTTAATAATTACAGCTGTGAAAATTGCCACTCATTGACAGGAGTGGCCTATATTTTTAAATCATGTATTTTATGTGATTTTCAGAGAACACAGTTGAGGTAGTAATAAGGCAGCACTAGAGGGCGTCAAATTGCATATTCATATTTGGGTGAGCTAGATGTTTGGATTTTCATGTGCTGTTTCTTTGATTGAAAGAGTACTATCCACATGCTTAAGAATTACAGCATATAGTGCACTAAGAAAATATACCAGTAAAACAGTTATGCAAAAACAGGTTTACTTCTTTTGAGAAATTTGTTGCTGCTAATTTTTTCCCCAAACTGTCGTGTTTTTGTTTATACTGCCAGTTTTATGCTGTTTCTTTCAGAGTGGCATTGTGAGAATCTGCTGAATGTTTTGATCATTATTGGGCCGAAGGTAAATACACAGTCATCACACATTGAGTCTCTTTCTTTTTTCTTCATACCTGCCATGTTTCATCCTCTAAACCGTGCCTCTTCGTGCTGTTGAAATTATCTAGAAACCTTTCCTGGGAATTCAGGCAGCCTCTAATTGGATGAAGCAGAGATACAGGCTTTAGCCGTTTAGCTGGAATTAACGTGCAGCGCTGGAAGGAAATGTCTTCTGCAAACTGGGGGCGAGTCAGCAACAGCAGCGGTCCTATTTGTTTTGTTTGATGCACAGATGCATTGCCCACTCCAGATTAGCACTTGCCTTTGATGACCTCTAAAGAGCTACCTCATTTTAATACGTGTAAATGGGGATACATCTGGAAATGTAAATGAAAGGCAAAGCAGATTTTAGCCCCATCACCCACCATCATTCTTCTGGCCTGTGCATCTCCCCTGATATAACATAAAGGCTACATATGGAGCTTCATGTCCAGCAAGTCACATAATTGGAAAAAAGCATTAGCTCTCATTGCCTGCCATGATTTATGACTTTCATAAATCAACCAATCAAAATCAAATCAGAGGAGTTTTTAAACATTTACTCTAAAAGCTTTTTTTAAAGCTGATTTCTTATACTACAATTTCTGTCTTCTTGGTCCTGCAGATAGTTTTATCCCGGCCAACGGCAGGAGCCTCAGTGCTTTGTTCTTTATTTTTTCTTTCCTCCATTTCATTTCCAATCTCTCACTCATTTATTTCTCCTCATGCTTTTCTTCATCTTCTCTTCCCCCTGACTTGCTTTGATATGACATCAGTGTACAGTACTTTAGCGTCTGTTCTTTCTTTCTAGCAGTGGTGTCAGGCAAAAGGTACGTTCTGCTTTAGTTTTGCTCAAAAACAACTCAATTAGACATGGCCAAGGGCTTATACACAGCCTCACCGCAGCTTCTTGCTCCGCTCTGCTTTGTTGTTGTTGTTGTTTGATGAAATGGTTCAGTGGAAGCAGAGACGTGTGATTCATCTCGACACCCCTGTATCACAGCGGAAGCATGCTTGTTTGTCTGAGAAATGAAAAAATACTATTATTATTATCATTATTATTATTGTAAACACGTAGGACCGCCAGATTATCCCCATGTTAATTATAGCGTTTTACCTTTGGTTAAACTTAAACTGTACTGAACAGATTGTAAGAAATAAAAGTATTGTCTATAAATACAAACAGGAGGTTGAAGGAGACATGCGTCGCTCAGAATGGTGTACTATAAATCCAAAGCTACTTCATTCAAGTAATAAGTGCTCTGGCTATACAGCATCTGTCATTAAGAGGAAAATTCAGGTCAGTTTGTCAGGGATGACACATCTCACTCCACTGTAACGGAGCTTTATCAAGCACCACAATCTGCTACATATTCTCCTTAATGAAATACATCCAAAGACTGTTCTAAAAATATCATGTCAGATTGTGGGAAGCTTGCAGGATAGAAAATTTATAAAATAAAACAAGTACCTTAATATAGTGTCTGCCTTTGCCTTCGTACTGGTCACATTTCTGGTGAGTCACTATGGGACAGGGCTTAAATCATTTGTGTTTGTCGGTATAGCCTTTATCATGATTCATCCCCTGCTGGTTTTACAAAGTCCACTAAATCCCAGATTACACCAAGATATGAAATGTTTTCCCTATTTAGATCCTTTGACGTTAATGCATGTGTACTTTATAACAAATTCAACATAGATATTTCTTGGCCTATGAACTAAAAGAGGAAATAGTAGCAGCTTGCTTGATGCTACATCTTTGACCTAAATTGCTATGCTTTGACTTTTCCGTGGGCAAGCTAATGCACGCAAATCCCACATTGCAATTAATCAGATTGGCCACCCACCACACCCTGACCCCAATCTCTGAAAATACAGGATTTTCAGAGAATGATTTCCTCATGATAGAAATTATTAATTGTGTCATTGTTTATTTTATCCGTCCGATTAAATTTCCACCGGCATCCTTGAAGACAACAGAGTTGTATGACCGCTGGAAAAGGGGCTTCACGTGTCACACTAATCTTTGTTTTTGTTTTGTTTTTCAGATTGATCCTCTGCTTACTGCTAAAGTGGAAGCTGTTGTTAAAAGGTAAGCCTTCTGCTTCGTTTTATTTTTTTATCAGCTGCATATCTCCAAGAAGAGACTTTGAGATTTGACAGTCCAATTGCCATGATCTTGCTTCTTTTAAAGACTGCTTAACATTCCATTTATCCCATGTGGTGCACAAATACTTCTAAGCAAATGTATCTTACATTTATATGAACATAATGTGAACAGAATGCAAATCGAAGTGGAGCGCCAAAATTCTGTTTGTTTTTTTCATCTGTCCTCCCACTCTCAAGTCTTGGCTGATCTTTCAGTATTTTGCCAAGGGCCTTCACCACAACAAACATCTTTGCAGCAGGAAACTGCCCTCTCTGATTAAGACTTTACCTGGACGCTCCGTGCGTGTCACACATAATGCAGCCGTGTTTCCTACCCTGAGCTTGTCACTGCTGTTCAGCTTCATTCACGCCTCTATGAGCCCTGAGTCACGCAAAACTGAGCTTTGCCACTGCTTCTGCAGAACAGCAGGGGTCTTCTTGGCCCAGGAGAGGAGCCAACAGGAGCTTCATGCCGCAATGAAAAGGTGCTTTGCCATGGTCAACAGCTCCGTCTCTGAGGGCATGTCAGCAGCCATCTTGGAGGTAAATATCTTCAGGGCTCATGGGTAATTGGACAGTGGCATGCCCAGACTTCAGCAAGAACAAAAGTTTAGGAATGGGAATTTGATGTATCAAGTTATTTACGTGGAATTTATTCATCCGAAGTCCTTTTAAAAGAATCGAAACCACCTAAATATTTTATAGTTTTTCTTATCACGCTCTTTGTGGCTTAATCACAATGTTATCTGGCCACCTCAGGGACAATTAGCCAAATTAATTGCTTGACTTCAATGTTCACATCCCTGACTGAACAAAACCTCCAAATCTACTTAATCTCTTTTTAGCATAGTCAATTAAGACAACCCACAGTGGGCTTAAAGGGATAGTTCATTTTTTTTTAAGTGGGGTTACATGAGGTATTTATCCTTCGTCAGTGTATTACCTGCAATAGATGGGGGTCAGCACATCCCCAGTTTGAAGAAGCAGGCAGCTGTACCAGCACAGAAGCTAAGCTATGTAGTGCTGTAGACAGGGTCAGCAAAAAAACATATTTTAGCCACCTAAAAAAGACACACCTAAAAAACATTTCATTGTACACCATATTTAGAATATTTTCACCACTTTGCCTTGCCATCAGACAGCCATTTCCAAACAGGGACTGAAGCCGTTAAAGTGCTCTTTTTAAAGCCACCAGACTCCCTTGAAAAAAAAACAGTAATTTAGCCTCATAGAACACTGGAGTTGCCGGTCTATTGCTCGGTTAGTTTGTTTGTGTTATTGGGGGACTTCTGTCACTTCTGTTCACACAACAGACACACAAACAAACTAACCAATCAAGGCAGCGGTAGACCAGCAACTCCCGTATTCTGTGTGGCAAAATTATTGTTTTTGACATATAACGGTTCCCTGTTGTAAAAGCCTGTCGAGGGTAAGGTAAAGCTGTTATAAATATTCTAAATAAAGTGCCACTTAAACTACTCGTGGCTAAAATACATTTTGACTGACCCCGTCTACAGCCGTACATACTGTAGCTTTGCTTCTTTAAAGGTGCAGCTGCCGGCTTCTCCAAACTGGAGACGTGCTGAACCCCATCAACTGCAGGTAATACACTGATTAAGTACCTCATACTTAAAAAATATGAACGGCCCCTTTTAAAGTCTGATTAGTATGTTACTCTGTTACACTCAACAACTTGCTGAAAGTGCAGTATTAGCTGACAGATTGTTAAGTCTGCACTAAAGAGCAGAAATGCACAGCTGTTACAATTTCCAATGTGCTTAGATGCTTTTTTTTTTTTTTTTTTTTTTTTCCAATTAATGATAGAATGAGCTTGAAGCTTTGCTCGATGACTGTTTAATGCTCTCTGCTCCAACAGGCCATGCACCTTGGTGTACCTGTGTTAGCCAGAGACATTCCAGGAAATGCAGCTGTGGTGCAGCACAAGGTCACCGGTCTGCTGTATTCTTCTCCTCAGGTATAAGATAGTGACTGACCTGGTCACCACATGTGTCTCGTCCTATTAAGCTCTGCAGTGCATAAACACAGTCACTGTATCTGCAGAGCGGATATACTGTTGGGACATTTACAGCTACTCGACTGACCAGAAAAACTCCTTACGGCTAATAAGAAGTACTAAACCATTGACCCAGGACAAGTGAAAGTGATTATGTCCCCTTCTTGCCACACTTTATCTTATAAGTCTCACAATTTTAATGAGAAAAAGTCTTAGCTTTTCATCAGTTTGTAAAACTTTGTACTTTAAATTCTTATCATTAGTCCAACCACTGTAGGTAAAATATAACAAAAGGCACCTCCCTTTGTTATATTTTATTTTTTCTCAGGTGCTTAGATTAGAATCAAAAAGCTTAGCCTGTAGAGACCAAAGATACCACATAATCATGTAGTGATGCAACACAAGCAGTAAGCTGGAAACAGGAAGCCCGCATGTGAACTATTCATTCTGATCTCTATTGAGGCTTGATGCAAAGTGAGAATAACAGGCCAAGGCCAGTTGACAGAGGGCTTAAGCGTGGTGTTCCCAGACAACATGCTGTAGCGTGATGCTGTTGTCATGGCGGAGATAATTCCTCTCAGCACGTGTGCTCAGCTGAGCTGCTGGAAGGGAAGCTCACACAGATGGTTGTAGCAACTTTGGTCGGATAAACTATGACCTCAGCCAGGACTGATGGGCGGAAAGTGTGAGTTCCTCAGCCATCCTCGCAGTGTCTCACAGTCAAAGACTTTTTTGCATGCTTTAAAATCTTCTCCTTTTTTTGATTGACAGTGTTACTAGTTCTCTGCGACGTCAAAGTAATTACATGAGGAGTATGGGTATCAAGAGACGTGTCAAAAGAAACAGACACTAGCACTTGTAAGCTTTAAAGAGAAAAATGGCCTTCCTGTCTGGCTCTCTAATTTGCACTAAGAGTGAAGTGATTATAAGCACTCCGCTCATAAATTGAGCTTTAATCCTGTTGCTGAGGATTTATAGCTCCATACAGAAGAGCTGTTTTCCACCAAGAGCCTCTCCAGACATAATCACATCACTTGAAATGAAGTGAAGTGAAGTGGCCTGTTGACTGGCAGTGGCTGAAACTTTGAGGGCCCATTGGCTCTCTTAAGCGGTAAAAGTTAGCTGCCATGTTTTCAAGGCACTTTGAGTTCATTTTGATGGAGGTTTCTCTCAGGCAGTGGGCCAACACAGGACCAACTACGCCTCCGGATGCTGTGTGAATGCACCACGTCTCTGTCACCATCACTCTTAATTTAATTGTCAGATTTGTGTCTTCATCTTTTCCTCCCTGTGTATCTGTGACAGCTGGTTGGGCAGTACTTCTTAACTGTGGCAGTTGCTTTGATTGTTTTTGCATCTCTTCATAAGCAAATGAAAGGTGGCAACTATTAGTGTAAGTTAAAGAGATCTATTGGACATCCATATTTGGATCTGGAGCCACAAATATCTTCCTTTGGCAATGTAGAGACACTTTTGAAGTATTTGCTTAGGCTTCTATCTGTGTTCTGTTCTTGTGCCTTGGATTATATTTTTATGCTTTAAAAAAAATATCTCCAGGCACCCTCTCTGGTGAGCTTTAAATGGCATTTGGCAGTAAATGAGACTTATTTTGCCTTTATCTTTGCCAGGAATTTGTGCATCAATCTGAGAGGCTGTTGTCAGATCATGAGCTGAGAGAGAGAGTGGTGAGGAATGGAAAACTCTACGTGGAGGAGCATCACAGCCTGAAACAGGAGAGAGGAACCTACCAGCGACTGGTGGACACACTGCATTGAGCATAAGGTGTATACTGTATACTTTCTCAGGAACTAAAGCAGCATGGCATTAAGCCGGTGTTTTTACTTTACATAGGTGCAATTAATACAAGTGTCTTTATTGGCACAAAATAATCCTGTTTTATCTGCACTGACAGACTGAAAATTATGCTGTGGGTCACTTTGAACCAAAGACTTTGAGTAGCAATTATTGATTGCCTTGTTTACATATTTTATGCATGAAAATCTCATGATGTACTGTTATTTATGCCTTAGTATAAATAAAGCAAAAACGTAGATTCTCTGTTTATTCATTCTACTTAATAAACTAGAGGCAAACAGCCCCACTGGTTGGTTTTGACTACTTGGTGATCTGAACATGTTTTCTGTTGAGAGCAAAATCTTTATTTGTCATACTTAAAGAAAATTCTGAAGTTCCCTTTTTTTTAGACGTTTCCACGGTCTCTGCAGTATTTATCCTACCCCATTCATTCAAAGGTTGATTTTGGCAACGCAGGTTAAAAAACCTGAAAGAAATAAACAATATGCAAACTACAGATGAGCATCAGTAGTTGACCTACATACTGTTAGCAGTATTAAAAACCGGTCGATGCTTGACATAGCAAATAAAGTGATGGGAAATATTAAAGATCATAGTGTTTTAATGAAAAATGAAAATAAATGAAATGAAAATTACAAAGAAAAGGGTCTTCTATATAGCATTATAGAAAACACCCATTTTAGTTTGTATTCTTTTTAATCAAAGCCACATTTCTGGTGAAATCCATGACTGAGGTCTGGATTACAACTGATAATTGATATATTTGTAATCGGGGATATTGTTTCAGTGTTTCTTTGTACTGTACATACCAGCATGTGTGCAAAAATTCAGAGAAGTAGATATTCACATGCAGCATTAACATTTGGTGGCTTTACATTGTGTAACTAAGAGTCCATCTGGTCAGCCATCTGAAACATCATCACACTCATCCTCTCTACAGTATTAACAATAATATACAGTACACATGTACATGTAAAAGGCCTTGATAGGTAATGAAATGTAGAGGGCCGTTCCAAAATCACATTGTCCTGACAATTGTCGGAGTTGACAAAGGCATTGAGGTGATCAAAGCCACATCTACTGTACATGTGAGGTCTGATCAGGTTGTGTATTATAACGGGTCCCCAGGCTCGGTGATGGGCACTTGAGGCTCCTCCCCACAACTGTCCTCCTTCCCAACCCAGTGGATGCCATGGCCGTTCTCCCTGGGCAGGATGTGTGGCAAATGCTGGCGCTCTAGTGTGGAGAAAGTGGTGAACTGGACTCTCTTTCTCTTGCTGGTGGGCGAGTGGAGAGACTCAGTGTGCATAGGTTTGCTCCTCAGGGAACCTACGCAGCTGACGGGGGAGTCTGTGACAGAGGCCAGACAACTGGGCCTCCTGGAAAGCGAGGCAGTCTTATCAGGCCCTATGTCTATCACAGTGGTTGTAGTGTGGGAGTCTTGCTGGACCGGGCTGCCTGGCACACTCATCACCAGCTCGGCATCTGTACCGAGCCACACCCAATCGTGCCTGTGCCCTGTTGGCTCCTGGTTATGAGAGAGAGGCTTCTTGTGCCTGAACTTAATAACATATGAGATACAGTTCACCAGAAACACCAGGATGGCCAGGCAAAAGACACCCAACAGAGCATACATGCCGATCTCCAAGTCTGTGAGTGGCCTGTTGGCCAATATTTCCTCGCCACCAAATTCTACCTCTTCTGTGTCCTGGTCAGGTATCTCCACCTTGGTGGGGTAGTTGTTGTAGTTTACCAGATTCCCAGGGGCTTTCACAGTGCTTGTAAAGCCAACACTGCTCATATCCTTTGCTATCATATTATCAGAGCCAAATCCTTTGATGCGGTCACTGGGGCTGCTCATTAGGCTCACATTCACCACACTGGTAGGACTGCCTGGGTTTCCATAATTATTGATCTTACCCACTCCTCCAAGGCTTCCGCTGGTTATCAAGGTTCTCTCTGTGGATTTAATGGTGGTTGTGATCTTCTGCATGGCACTCTCCTCTCTGTCTGAGTTTGAGATGCGTGATGGACGATCCTGAGACGGCTTCCTCGGCTTCCTCTCACTGTCCACCTCTTCCCCATCACTCCCATAGTCACTGCCGTTGTCCTTGTTGCTGACAGTGCTGCTGTCGAAGAGGCTGGTGTTGCCGTCCGGCCGCCAACTGTTCACCTGGAACTTGACCTTGAGGCTACCGTTTCCCACAGCCACGGTGCTTTTGCGTTTGGATTTCTGGCAGGCCTCACAGATGGACATTTCGACTTTGACCAGGACTCCCTCGCCCTCTCCCTCAGCCACCACAACAGGAGGGATGCCCTGCACTGACACCACCCCCTGATCTAGAGATGTCACAGTCACACGGTAGTAGGCTGGATCATAAATGTCAAGAGGTGTCTGGTTGCCATCACTGAACTGTACCCAGGCACTGACCAAAGCTTCCTGAGAGAACAGAAAATGTAATTGCACTTAAAATCAAAAAATATTTCTAAAGGACATTTTATAAGATAATGAGTGTTACCTGTTTGGGGCTCTGTAGAACTTCCTGTGTGGTTGTGGTGGCCAAGATGGCCCTGTTGCTTCCTGTACTGAGCTGTAAGGTCATGGAGAGGCTTGTAACCAGCTGGACCCCCAACTCTGTGATGGTCACTTTGTCATCTACAACTTTGATAGTTGTTTTAGCCAATATGGTATCAGACAGCGGGGAAAACACCTGTCAAATAACAACATCAGGTAAAATAAATAAATTAGGCTGCCTCAGACTGTATCTTCTTGTCCGAATCCACTCGATTCATCAGATTCAAAGTAAAACTTTATTCTTTTTAAAGCCTAAATCCAACTTTTGTCTACCCAAATAGGAAATTAAAGCATCATATCCAGGGTCTGACTAGCTGTTGACTATGAAGTTGGACACAGGTTGTCTGGGCAAACTGTAATGCAAGAAGTAGTTCAGTTTTTTACCTGTATGGTGGTGGTACCGACGTCTCGCCCCGACAGCACCTTTCCTCCCTGTAGCCTTGCCACTCGAGGGTCCTCTACCTTCATGAAGTATCGAACCAACCTTGTGACATCCACCTGCCAATCAGGGCCTAGGAAATAGGCCTGAGGATCACGAGGTTCTTGTTGCTCTGCCACAAAACTGGTTATCACTCGCACAAAGGCGTGCTGAAACTGCAGCATGCAGCCCTTCCCCTTCCGGTCCTCCTCCTCACTGTTCCAGCCAGTTCTGGGATACAAGTCCAAAAATTCACGTGCAGTTAACACCTGTCACACAGTAAATACTTTCACTTGCTATTCTCTAATCCCTTAACCCCAACTCTTTGCTTGATTGGATCACACTGAGATATTGCAATACATTATGTAATGGATTCAGACACGTAAATCCTGAGAGATATTGTTTGGATTTGTATGGACTAAATAATGCCTCTGGAAATTACTCCCGGAAACCAAACGGGGAGTTTCTATGTTAAATAAATATTTTGTATTTCCCACCTTTTTGAGGTTAGGATGGGTACCCTCCAGCTCTTGATCTGGCTCAGCTCTGTGTCTGACACCTCAATCTGGAGGGGGAGTTGGGGCATCCACACATTCAGTTCCAGCTGAGCACTCAGGTAGCTGTAGGTGAAGTTTACCATCATCTTCACCTTGCCATTCGTTTCTTTGCCATTTACGAAAACATAGTCACACCTGTCTGACACCTGGATAGGAGGAGATAATATTACAGGGAAACAATCCATCAGATGATATCATTTTAATTTCCCTGATAACATTAAAGAGTTTGTATAAGTACGCTTGTGTAAACAATCTATATCAAACCCAGAATGAAATTGTTGTCAGTGTAGGAGACGTTAGTCATCTAACCAATGACAAAAAATAATCAAATATTCTCATAAAAGTCACTATTTTAACAAAAGGCTATTCTTACAACAACAAATGGGCTTGCAGCACTTTTGCACTGCATGTGTTACCACAGTAATGTCAGCTGGCTGTAATAAACTACTGCGATGATCACCGGTCCGAAGCGTTAGGAAGAAGCAGCATTGCAATTTTATGTTAATGAAAATATCATGTGGTGCAGCGCAGAACATCATTCCTTCACAGCCAAGTGCATTCATTACAGTATGATTTCAAAGGTGACCTTTGCAAGTTTGGGCAACTACTCAAAGATCTCATGAAATTCAGTTACTAGCTGGTGGAACTGCACACGGGAGTGGATGGACTGACAGATAGCCTAAAGAGGAGTACAAATGGGAAATGGATTCCTGCTCTTGTTTGTGTGAACCCAGTATTTAGGTGGGTGATAAACTGCCACAGCTACACGCTATTTTTTAGAGGATCTTGTGTCATCATTGCATCTGAGCATGAGTCATCCTGCACTCATGACCGGAGCTGAAGCTCTAGAACGACTACATCACTGTGTCATATTTGCTGATAACTTGGGCCCTGTTCACATCTACCATTGAAAGGTTTGGTAAGTGATCCGATCCCAAGTAGACAACTCTACTGTAAGTACGCATTGAGGACATATTGAGAGTGGATCTGCTCAGACCACGGCATGGGCTGAATATGGCCACATTCTTTTAGCAGTGTGTGCATAAATGCATGCTGGGACCATAAACTTCCAAGCTTCCAGAACCAAAAAGCCAATACAGAAGTGCCTTAAAGTGCAATACCACTGAGGGCACCAAAAACATCTGGCTCCACAGACTCCCATTCAGCTTCTCTCATGAAATACAAAGTCAAAATTTTCTCCACAAATCCTTATGGTGTCATTAGCTAAAGTCACTCCTTCTGATTAATGTTCTAGTAGTCCTTCTGAAAATATTCTGATAATCATTAGCGGTATGTTTGGGGCTGTGTCTGGTTTCACTGAGATGCCTCGTGTGCATTCAGGTTTCAGGTATATATAGGTCCATGGGTTCTCAGTCAGATCGAGTCAGATCCTCTGCTCATTTCTCCCCAGTTCATCCAAATATGGTCACTTCTGCCTCCAAAAAGCCAAGATGGCGATGGCCAAAATCGTCCACCAGTGTCATCATTTTAAAATGTAAAACAGCATGAAGAAGCCAGATGTTTTGACATCTACGCATGGAAGCTCATTGCTGTCTGCCACCAGTTAAAAAAAAAAAATGCATTTGTTTTTTCAAAACAGAAATTATATATTTGTTTATTTGCTAATGGAACTGGAGAAACATGTGGAGATGCATCTTAATGACAGGTGTGAACTGACATACTCAAAGCTCTTCACTTGTGATCGGATCACCCAAGACCTTTGTTGAAGCCAGATGTAAACAGGACCTGAGATGGAATGACATCTTCTCTACAAACAATCCTTTGCTTGATTGTACATTTAAACAGCAGATTCAAAATATGTGAAACTGAAGCCCCCTGATTAGTTCTCAAAGAAAAGTTCAAATGCAAGCTTGAAACAATAAAAAAGAGCTGATTTATTTTCAGTGAAGTCGTGTCTAGTTCTCGTTTTAATTCGATGTGGAGGCAGTCAATCAGTGATCCATAATCTAAGACAATTTGCTCATTTCTTCTTCTTTAGAGGCACCTTCCAAGAGCTCCATTGAACTTAACAAGGGCCTTGTTCAAATAATACTCTGAAGCATCAGTTAGAAGGGAATGCCATTTTAATGTGCCATCCGCCCACTCATCCCAGTCACAATCTCATTCTGTGTCCAAGAATATGCCTGTGTTTTTGGTGTCGGAAAAGATATTTATGTGAAATGGGATTTGACTTTAATCACTGGGTACGGTATTAGAAACAGGCAGAAATAAAAAAAAAATTTTTAAAAATGCTGAAATGTGCGCTTCACCCACACAACTGTGACTTTCATTTTTTTGTGCAAATAAAAAAATGTAATAATTATGCATACTCATTAAATAAGAATTTTAATGGGTATAGCAGACCGAATCGGTTGCAAAGGGACGAATTAAGTTCAAGTGTTAAACTGTGTTCAGGCCTGATATAAATGAGTTAGTTCAATTGCTGTATCGCACCATAAAACGACTGGATTCATCAACTAAGTAAACATTTATGTTTGAAATGCTAAAGTGCCAGTGCTTCAATCCTGAAGTGATTAAGAGAGTGTCTCTGCACATTTTAAGTTTCCTCATTATTCCTGGACAGTTTAACAACCTTTCCGCCACTGCAGATCAAACTTTGTTTCGCTTTTGTTTTGTCACGAGCTCTACATCCTAAATAAATCCCTCCCCGTCTATCACTGGCAGATTTTATACTCTTCAGGCACACAGAAGAGAAAAGATATTTGTCAAGCTGTTAGACTAAGAAGATTAAAGGGAATATTAGTGAGTGAAGCTGCTATCTGGTCAGCAAATAGCTACAGTAAGCTTAGAACAACAGCAGAGACGGCTACATTACAGGGTTGAACAGAGTGATTTAGTCTACATTCGCCCTTTTGACATCCTCATGTAATCCTGCTTTTCTTATAACTGGCACCCATCTGCGCCTAATACAAGTAAACTTACTGTTTATCCCTTATTTCAAATCTCCTCATGCAGCAAAAATCTAAATAAAATACCGCATTTATTTATTAGCCAAGACATCTGTTGTTTGTTATAACCACTTTGGGCAATATTTGGCATGCAAAAAAATGCATTTGGAGCGCTGGAGTCTATTGCATGTCTTAATTCTTTGTTTATCGTTGAGTATATTCACAGCCTTTGACCTTAGGGTCCAGGGTTTGACTTTCAGTTTCATCTAGTAAACAAAGCTGGCTTTTGGCAGTCAGCCGTCCTCAGGTCCACGGGATAAAGGCAACGAGTCGCGGGATAAAGGGGACAGGCCGCGGGATGAGGCACAGACGTAAACTGTGAGGTCACGTGTAGTAAGCAATTTAGGACACTGGCTGTTTACTGTCAGGGAGATTGATAGGCGGTATTGTTGGAGTCTAGCTAATAGTTTGTTTTACCATGTGGAAGAGACACAAAGCAGGAGTGACTTTGGTACCACTTATTTGTCCGTGGCTGTTGTTCCAGTTACACATGAAACCACTCTTGCCCCTGTGGAGAAGTTTCTAACAACCACTACAAATTGCTCTCTTTCCCTGAGCATCAGGACAGCCAGAGAAGATACAAACAACTCACACTCTTTAATGGAAAAATGTATAACTAGCGAACATTTTTACAAAATGCTGCTGCAACAGAGTGATAGAGTGATTAAGATTCTGAAACAAATTTGAAGCAATTTCCATCCCTCTTGACTTGTCTTATTCCCTTTTATGAAAGAATCTTAAAATTGTACTTGGAATGAGTGAAACCAAACAAATTAGAAATGATGAATCAGAGGGATGGTGTGCAGTATGTGGAGATATATAAAAGAAGGAAGAGGAAGTTCTACCTTGAGAACATCTTCATCAGTGGTGCTACAGTCTGTGTAGTCAGATACGTCTGTGACGACTCCATCCTCCTCCACAGCTACCGTCCTCACAGGCAAAACCACCTTCTTTCCAGTCAGCACAGCTGTGTTCAGGATCTCTGTGTCCTGCAGAGAGAGGGGAAAATGTGCTGCAGTCATAACACAAAATTAACAAAACCCATTCAACAATTCCTGATGGTTTACATTTTGTTTTGCAACTGTCCGACAGCTAAAAGGGTTTGTAATAGGAGTGACACGGGGTGCGAGTAAAGACGGGAGGTAGAAGACATGTGTGACGAATTGTGACTGACTAACTCAGCAGTCCGTGAGGTAAGAAGGCCAGTCCCCCTTTTGGAAGCCAGGAGGGGAAGCAGAGTCAAGGCTGGGTGATGGCCAGGTCACTTAAGGGAGAGCTAATCTTGGTTTTCTCTGCACAAGCGTGCCCCTCAGAGGGATGCTGTATCAGTTCAAACATGGCCAAATAACTACAAACATGGACTAAAAATGATCTCTACACATATACAATAAAACCTGTTCTTTAATGTATGGTGTATTATTAAAGAAGGCAGCTGTGGCAGGGGAGAGTAAGAAGTTTTCTTCTAATAGCATGGTTGGCGCTTTGATCTCTGGCTCCCTCTCCACAAGTCAGAAGTGCCTTGTTTGGTGGGTGGTGTGGAAGATTTTTTTTGTACTCAGCATATATTTCCATTCAAGTTGTTGATTAAATCTTAATTTTTGAATATTAAGATTTAATATGAGTATTAATTTGTTTAACATCGGAGTATACAGTGCCACCGAGCAGCATCTGATGGGGGATGTGTTTGATTGAGAAGACTGCTGTGGCAGCGGACCCAAGCCATTCTGGTCCTGGTAGTGGAGAGACTGCATTAGGAATACAGGCTAATTAACATTACATAAATGATAAGGTGTTTTGTTAAAAGGAATGTATATGAATACCACTATTAGTAGTAAAGTGGTCATCTCTCTGTCTAATATGCGTTAATTTGCACAGGCATGCATGTGTATGCATGCTTGGATAATCAAAGCGGGAAGCAGATGGATATGCGTTGTCCTCTATAAAAAACATGCTGTTTTAATTGAAGTTGAAATAATAGAATATCATATGTATGAATTAGTGTGAGAGCAGTGTAGCGCAGCTCGGTTGAGTTGTGTGAATGATCACTTAAATCAAATTTAAAGAGACACTTGGCCACTGTCAGGATGAAAATGAAGCAGATGGATATGTGTCCCTCGACTGTAAAACTGGTTAAATGAAGCTGAAATATCTAAACGTCTTTTTTTCCCCAATTAAAAACACTGATCTGAAGGTTATGTCAGAGAGGCTTTTGCCATTACATAGAAGTATTGAGCAGCAGCACAAGCTGGAGTTTGTGGAGAAAGGTTAAGAGTGATCCGTCAGTGCTAATGTCCCTTTGCGCCAACCATCAAATCTCCTCGTTTGGCCCTCGGCCTGAGGTCGGCTTCTAATCCACAGGAGAGATGAACCATGTCAAATTCACAAATCAGGATACTGTAGCATATCCTCATAACTTTAAGCACTCCAGCACCAGTGATGGAAATGCAGCAGATAGCCTGTGAAATATTAGAAAGCTACTGCCTAAAAGTAAAATTATAACAAATATTAACTTTTAGATCTATTTCTATGTTTATGTTGCCCCTCCAAACAATGTTTTAGTCAGAGGTTAGTGACCAAGGTTATAAATACCTCATTATGATTCAAAGTGCTATAATGTTCCGTATTTAGTAGTGCAGATTATATCACTGAGTAATTATAGAGGTAGCATGATAAAGAGGCCGGCGGCACCAAAATAGAAGCACATGAAGCAGCTGTAAGGAGGAGAGGATGACCACATATTGCATGCCACAACAGAACAGAGCAGAACAACACAGAATAGAGACATCAGCTAGCTGACAGTCAACAACACAAGGTCACTCTGCTGAAAATAGAACCCATTTACTAAACAATCCAAAGCATATCCAACCGTCTAAGTATGCAAACCAGACAGGAATGGATCAGAGCAAAGTGCATTTTATGATATTTTCATGCACTAACGCTCAAAGGATGCAGTCCAACTGTTTGCGTTATTGGAGACGCTGCTGTCAGTAACATTTGTATAGTGATTAGGTGTGACATGAGAGCTGTCAGCTAACTCACCATTATGAGAGGAGCCAGGCCGACAAAGTCTCTCTGAGTGGTATAGATCCTCATGGCTCCTTCGGTCTTGGTTACATTTTTAGATGAGGAGGGTATCTCCAGCTTCCATATGATCACCTGACTGTCGAGCGGACTGCTCAGCTCCTCAACCTCAAAATCCATCTGAAGTATCTCCAGCAGACTGCTTTCGAGCCTGCAAGAGAAGCAAAGAGCTGGATTAATTAGACAGATAAAGTATGCAAACAAACTTACCTGCCTACATTTCTAATGCAACAAATCATGTGCAAAAATGATTGATAAAATTGTAAGACAAAACAGATTCCAAATACAGTGCTGCTACTTCCCAATGTCTCATTTAAATGCTGGATCAAGCAGTAACATTTTGTGTTTTGACTGGTTGGAAAGGATTTTTCAACATCTTCATTATGTACATTTGCATCAGAAAGAGAAATCACTACACAAAAGTTTGCTGACGCTTAATATAGTCATTTCATCGTTGGACTCTTCACTTATCTTCCCCCACACTAAGTTTCCGTAAAGACAATTACATCTGAGGTGCAGTGATTATTTAGTAGTGTATTTAACCCATGGCTCAGTGCTCACAGTGCAGGACTACTTAGTGTAGCCCAAAGGTTGTGGTTACTGGAGACCAAAAAGTGTGATGTAAAAACATTGCAGTAGGATGTTTGATATTTAACTTGATAAATATCATTAAGAGAACAGCCACACTAGCAGCTCCGTGCAGCTGTACCAAGGAAGAATGCGGCTTTGATAAAGTATTAATGGGAACATTTGTACATGCTAAAACAGTAATGGTGCACTCTTTTCAAATCATATCCGATTTCAAAAACGTGTCAGATCACAGACAATAATAACACACACCAGGCCATTCAGACAAGTAACAGGGCCACACACTCGCAGTTTACGGGCTACTTCACGATTTCCGAAGTGGCGATTCTAAGGGACTTAAGATCCCACAGAAACTCGCGAGATCAAACGTGACTTCGAAGCAAAAACAAAGATGGAGGCGGTCCGTCGACGTAAAATTGTTTAACCGGCTGTGTTTTGCGCCACAAACCTAACCGGATGCACTGCGGATGAAGTCATGACTGAGTAAACGGAATTAGGGAGGTTTATCCGTTTTGCAGAACAAGATGGTGGTAAGTTATAAAATGTTACTACTACTTTCAAACGGGGCTAGTTGAAGCTACTGCTAAGGCTAGTGTTGGTTCGAGATATAATTCCAGTAGACAAGACATCTCTAATATATGGACTGGGTATTATTTTAATTTCTACTATCAAACTTTGAATCTACAATTGGTTGAGTTTTAGGAAGTTTTTGTGACAGTTCTTGTTCAGGTTGATACTGGAGTTTTGCTGATATCCTGCTATAAATTCATACTGATATGTTGTGAATTTGTGCCCATGGATAAAAAAAAAAAAAAAAAAAAAAAAAAAAAAGTGAAGACATTTTTAGAAGAGGGATGTGATTCCAGTAGTTGTGACAAGATACAGTCCCCCTCCTTTTTTTTTTTTGGAGAGGCCTTTGCCTCTCAAGGCATCCTCGCAAACTCAACTAAGAAAGTACAGAGCAGAATTTCTCTTTGCTGGCTCGACACTGAAGTTGCCGGTAGCGTTGGATGTGCGTAGAGAAGAAGGTGGTCAGAGGACAGTTGCGTCCTGCATACATAACAAAGTGTAAGCCTCTGTAACTTATAATGGCCTCTCGGTGATGCCAGATAGAACAGAGTGTCCCAACCATGGATTCAATTTTCTCCTGCGGCCCAAGTTAGTGTCCTGGGTTTTTATTTCTTGGCTCTGTATTGAACTACAGAAAAGATATATTGGCAAACAAAAACACAATAAGCATGACCACATGAGCATTATCAGACTTGCTGCTGCATCTTTGTGTGCATGTTATAAATCGGTGTCAGAGCTGTGCAGACACACAGTAAGTCCTCCTTACTGCATGATAATGAGATCCAAGGGACTGCATGCTCGCTGCCTTCCCACACTATAGCAACAACAATTGGAGGAAGTGTAA